>NC_045730.1:33344-643344 GCF_009834535.1 Camelus ferus | reverse complement strand
TCTGTTTTAGCAATGGCCCACTAAAAGCATGCCACGGGGAATTTTCAGGGCAACACCAACAAGCAAAGAACAGCGAAGCTCCTGAGAACAGCACATCTGAGTGCCACCTTCAACCTTCAGAAAAGAATCAAGTTAAAAGGATCAAGAAAACATCCCTGAAAAATGCAGTCATCTCCCAGCCCAGGAGCGAGTTCCGGAGAGGACAGGCTCTGTGCCCAAGGCTGAATGAGGGCAGGACTGAGCACAGGGCACCTGGCATCCCCGAAAGCGTGGGGAAGCAGGAGATTGCCAAGCACCGTGGGTGAGGGGCAGCCCCGCCTCTGCTCTCCTTCTGGAAAGAGGCCCTCGTGGGCTCATGCGTCTGGTTCTGCTGCTGGGGGCCTCTGCGAGGGTACACAATTACGCCCATGTGCAAAGGGGCTGCATTCCATGGGTCTCCATGGTCACATGGCTCGACCCCAGATGACCACGCCCAACCCTAGGAGGCAACACTGACAAGGAAGAGCCCAGGGCGGAAACCCTGCACAAAGTCTCTCAGACACCCATGTGTTTCCAGAGGCTGACTGCTGACCTAATGCGGGAAGGCTGCCTAGAAAGGGCCAGCGCGGCCTGCAGCCCCCACTGCTGACCAGGCGGCATGAGCCTCTGTGCAGCCTGCGGGGCCCAGTGCGGCCGTGACTGGGAACGCCGCCCCCGCCAGGCCCCGCCAACTCCCACAGGCATAAAAGAAGGCGGGGCTTCCCCTTGATACCGCAGGAAACTAGTGCCGAAGAGAGAACGTTCTGAGACTCATTTCTGTATCAACACACCAACACAACACGCTAGTTCATCCTAACACGAGTAAGAGAAGACCTGTAAACGCCGAGTAAGAGCGGCGCTTCATGTGCATTCCACTCTCACCCCCAGGTCACCCGTCCTCGGGGTGACGGCGCACACCAGCCTGAACCGATGTCTTGGGGGGTCCGGGGGGAAAGGCCCTGGGCCGGACACGGCGCCCTGTCCACTCTGAGCCGCTCCTGCTCCCACCAGAGACCATCCCACTGGAACATTCGGACCCGGTCACTTTTTCGTGATTACCTCTAAAGCAGCCACCATTTCACACAACCACCGGCCACAAAGCTAGGCCACAAATTAAACAGGTATTTGAACATGACGCCTCCCCGTGGCAGGACGAGTGGCAGCTGCAGCCAGATCTCGGGGCCCAGGGCCCAGGGCCACCATCTCCACCTCAACTGTCTTTCAGCCTCCCGCTTCCTGAGGAACCCTGCCCTGGCCTCCTGTCAAACGTGCATTAATTCTGAACATGAGACCTAAAGCTCAGCCCTGAAGTTGACCAGCAGAAGATGAAACAGAGGGAACGGAGCTGAGCTCACGCTCCCGAGAGGGGGAGCACCTGAAGAGATGGCTGCGGGAGGGACACAGGGACACCGGAGGGGCAGCTGCCGGGACCGGACACGCCCAGGAGGTGTGACGGGACAGGAGTCCTGCCTTGCAGGCCCGATGGGGCCAGGGGCGAAGGGAGGTCTGTGGGCTGTACAGACGGCCGCATCGCTCACTGGGAAGGTCAGACGGGGAGGAACAGGTTCATGGAAAGAAAGAGCTCTGTTAGGACACGGCCTTGCCCGAGGAGCCACCGAACAGCCGGCAGTGGGGGCTGCCGGGACAAGGGTCAGTGTCTGTGTGTCTCCTCTCAGAAGGAGCAGCCTCTAAGCTCGTGTATCACCAGCACTGGACAAGAGCGACCCCGCAGGGCTCTGAGCTGCTCCGGTGTCACCTCCCTGAGTGACGTCTGCCCCCAGCCCCTCCTGTCCCACCGGTTCTGGAGGGATCATCAGGTACTCCTCTCGGTCTCTAAAATTCCCTCAAATCTCCAAAACTGAGCTAAAGGTTTTGGGAAAGAACAGCCACTGGGTAAAACAGCAGAGTTGGAAATTAACGCTGAAATTTAAAGCTAGCACTGAACTTTAACATCCACCCACAAAACTGCTTCACGAACAGCTGAACAACTGACTCACTCTGTGTGGCCCTGGAAAACATTCACGGAGTGGATGGAAGGATCCCTGAAGTCCCACAGACGGAAAGTCGTGTCACGGGAGGAGGTCACCACCAGCCGCTGGGTAGGGTGCGTGCAGCAGTGCGTCAGCTCCTGGTCGTGCCCTGCGATGAAGACGACGGGGCAGGCGGTCACAGTAAGGCCTTCAGCACACGGTCCCACCACCCTGCTCCCAGAGAAGTGACCCTGAGGGTCGCAGAGGAGCCCACCTCCCCTTGGAGGTCCTGAAGGAGCAGGACACAGGTGAGGGGACCCACTCCTGACCCCGACAGTCAGAGGTCTGGCAAGTCTCCAACAGGCTGAGTGTGCAAACAAATTAATTCTTAACTCCTCAATCCAGAGCAAGCTCTGATGAGACGTCAGTAAAGCACAATCTTTGTCGCTCACTGAGGAAGTGCACTTCCTGATAGACGTGCAAACATGCCTGAGGCGGGCAGAACTCTAAAACGGCCCAGAGACGCTCACCCCGAGTCCATGCCCTCTATACCTTTCCTTGTGTTTGAGCAGAGCCTGCAGTGAGACAGCACCCTGGTAATCTTGGTAATTTGTGAGGCAAAATGGATGCTGCAGATTTAACCAAGATCTAGCTAGTAAGGCCCCTAAATCAATGGCTTTGAGTGAATCAAAGGAAAGCTTGTCCTGGGTGGGCCTGACCTAATCAGGTGGGCCCTTTAAAGGGTCAGGGCAGAGATGCTCTCCTGCTGGCCTGGAAAAAAGCCCACAGCATGTGCTGAAATGCCCAGGGGGGCCACGAGGGGCTGAGGGCAGCCCGTGGACGCTAAGAACCGTCCCCAGCTGACAACCGGCAGGAAAACAAGATCTGAGTAGGGGCCACAAGGAGAGGGATCCTCCCGCCAGTCCTCAGGTGAGGGCTCAGCCCCGCCGACATCACTCACCCACGAGACCCTGAGAAGAGGGCCAGCAAGCAGGCGCCCAGAAGTCCTGGCTCAGGGACCGTAACGTCATAAAGTCGTGTTATTTTAAGACACTAAGTCTGTGGAACTTTGTTACAAAGAAAACTGATGCACCAACCGTATGTCAAATATCCAGATGCCACATGTATCTACATGCAGTTAAACCCCCAAAGATAAAACAGATTTACATGCCCACAGTTCTATTAACTAGAAAGGGTCTCTGAGAATGAGAAACAGTCCAGACCAGGAGGGACGCGTGAGGTAAGACACAGATGCGCACCTGGGTGGAAAGCACTCCGGGAGACACAAGCGTCCGAGTACCTGTCAGCGAGTGAACGAGCTCGGATGTCTCCACGTCGTATAGGTTCGCCGACCGGTCCCAGGAGGCCGTCACCGCCTGCTTCCCCCCGACCAGCCAGTCGGCGGCTATGACTACTCCCTGGTGGCTCTTGAGAGACGTGAGCGGTGCCCGGACGGTGGGGCAGTCACTGGGCACGTCCGCATCCGCCTCAGGCTCATCCTTGTCGGAGCAGTCCACTTCGTCCTCACCGCACACCTGCTGCCGGGGAGAGCAGACAGGCCCGCTGGGATCTTGGGGGATCCAGGCACCAGACACAGCCTGACTGCTGCCATCTTCCCAGGACTTAATCACCACCATGACCAATACACTGAGTGGTGCTCAGTGACCGCTTACCAACTTCACAACCATCTACTTGGCTAAAACCCAGGGCCAAACAGAGGAAGAAAAGAATGAAGGCAGCTATGACACCAAAAAAGCCACAGTTCATTTCCACTAACCAAACACATAGGGAAATAAAATCATTTTCAACATTTTAAGTTTCCATCACAGATGAGTACAAATACAAAACAACTGAAAGTCAGTAACTTATCACAATCAAACAGAGGAACATTCCACTTCTCAGGAGCCTGTTTAAAACTCACTTAGAATTCTGCTGCTGTATCAACAGACATGAGAGAGTCCACTTTACTTTCCTAAGTTACCAATAAAGTCTTTCACCCAAAGCTGAGGATAAAATAAAAACCTAACAGTCACCTAGGCTTCCAGTCTCTAAGAAAATATGTTTATTCATTCAATAAATACTTATGCGGTGCTTACACAGCACCAGACCAAATGCTGGTCACACTGCAGAGATGGGGAGACGGCCGCTGTCCCACACGTCCACGTGGAACAAAGTGCAGGCCGGTGATGGGGGGGGCACTGCGGCCGGGAGAGACAGAGCTCATATGCTAGCACAGAGGCCAGACCACACCCGTGGGCATGCGTGTGCACAGAGACACACACAACAGTGTGGAAACACACGCCACAGGTACACACACACACACACACACACAGAAGCCAAGGAGCAGGTGACAGTGCATGCTGGGGGCCACGTGGGGGACTTGACCAGCGAGGCCCAGCAGCACAGGGACACACAGCTGACCAAGACGTGTGTCCAGGGAGGGAAGGTCTGGAGTCACACAGGAAGAGCCCTGACACGGGGCCTAGGGGGCCACAGGGTGGAGGGCTGGTGTGGTTTAAGGATGGCTGCCAGGTCTGAGTGCTGCAGGAGGGAGGGGAGTCTGTGGAAAGGAAGGGCCATGAGGCAGCCACTGGGGGTGTGGGCTGCCCTGCACAGACCACTCCACATCCGGGGAGGGGACAGAAAAAGCTGCACGTAACCAGGGGTGCGAATCTCCTCCAGGGAGAGGAGAGCTCATCACCCACGGGAACGTTAGGCAGAAATGACTGTGTCAAGTTCTGTACATCAAGTCGCTACAAAGGACCCGCTCTGCGAGATCCAGCCAAGGGTGGGGCAGGGGGAGGAGGCACGGGGTAAGGGAAGCAGGAGCGTCCAGCAGGGCTGGGGCAGGAAGAGCGCACCAAGGATGGCGGGCCGGCAGAGGGCCCACTCTGGTCGTGGAGAGGAGAGACTGGACAAACAGCCAGACTTGAGTCAGGGACCTGGCCCAGAGGCGATGGCAGCCAGGTCACAGGACCCTCCCCTTCGGCTGAGCTCTGACGGGAAGGCCTGTCTGGGTGGGGAGGGACAACAGTTCACCAGAAACTCCTGAAAGGAACGCCACGGCCCGGGGCTTTCCTTCGGACTGGACTGGTCCCTGGCCCCCGGACGGGCAGGGAGGTCTGGATGGCTCTGCCAGCAAGTGCAGAAGAGGAGTGCCAGGTGGGCCACAGCTCCTGCGCACCCAACCCCAGCGGGGGATGCTCCGCAGAGGGGGACGAAAGTGGATCGCAGCACCACTGAGGAACCAGGATCAGCAAGGGTGGAAGCAGAGGCCGGAGAAGGGGACAAGTTGAAGGTAACCTCAAACTTCCTGACAGTGTCACCGCTGCCCCCAGACCACAGCCTGACCCTAACGGGCTCATCGCTGAGCACTCTGAAGGAGGCAAGTGACAAGTGGCAGCAACGCAGCGCCATCCTCAGAGGAGAAGCTGCAGGGCTCTGACGCGTCCCTAACTCAGGCCGGGACCCCCAGGGACTCCCAAACCCTGAGGCAGCAACTATCAAGCCAAAAGAGTCCCTGCACTCAGTGCAAGCAAAATCCTAAAGAAAATAAAGCCAACTTTACATTCTAAGTAGGCCATTACGTTTTTTTAATCTAAGTACTGTACGTAATTTTCCCTCTGACAAAATTAGTATTTTTAAAATTTTATTTGGGAAAAAAAATACATACAAGGTTAACTCATTTTCTAAACTTTCTAAGCATTAACCCTCACCCTCATCTCTGCCCTCTCCTCCCTCAGTGCTCACGTGTCTGTGATGGACACGTGCATTAAGCAGAGCACATGACAGTTTGGTCACTTCACATGGGGAAAAACTGTTATGACGGAATGTGTAATACAATCAATCAGAAACGAATTGTTAATACCTCAACTAAAGAAATCTCAGGGAGAGGATATAGCTCAGAGGCAGCGTGTGTGCCCAGCATGCACGAGGTCCTGGGTTCAATTCCTAGTGCTTCCATTTAAAATAAATAAATGTAATTACTCCTCTCCCCACAAAAAAACAAGCAAAAAAAATTTTTTTAATTAAAAAAACTCATTCTTATTCATCACTGGAATGTATTAACTACTTAGTCTGTCTCCAAATAGAACAATGTTTAACAGGTCTTTAAAAAAGCAAAGAAATACTCAAAGGCAGAAATACCAAAACTAGAATATTACCACCACTTCTAATACTCATGAAACTCCTGCTTGACTACATAAACGCCGTCCGCGCTCCGCCTGGCAGCCCGCGTCCACCTGGAAGGAGGTGCGGGAGGGCTGGCTGTGCGGACTCCAGCAAGAGCCGCCCTGGGCAGAGAGTCGGGGACGGGGTCGCCCAGACGGATCACTGAGACCCCGCGTGGCCACCCACGGAGGCACTGGGCTGCCGTACCCGTACCCAACGTTCGGCCATGGACGCCCCCTCAGCAGGCAACACCTCCCGTTACCAACGTCAAAAGTGTCCCGACACAAAGGCGGCGTCACACACGCCACTGTCTCACATGGCTCATCTCGTGTGAAAGTTAGACAAGCCATCTGAAGTCAAACACGTAGAAAATTAAGCAACACAACCGAACCATCAAACTTAGAAGAACTAACGTGAGCAAGTACACGCGTGGGAAGTGGGTGAAGGCAAACACGTCAGGCAGACAGGGCTGGGCCTTCTCAGGCACGGCTCCGGCCTGCGAGGGCCGCAGAACAAAGTGCCAGGCAGTGCGGGACTGGGGGCAGCACCCTCCTCCCTGCAGGGGGGGCTGTGCCGGAGCCCCTTCCCGTGTGGACGCCCCTTCCCATGCGGACGCCCATCCTGGATCAGGGCCCCACCAGACCCTGGTGACTCCCGGAGAAGCCCATCTCCAGACGCAGCCGCACTGGGGCTTAAGGCTTCACGCCATGAATTTGGGTGGGGGGGGGGACGACACATTCAGTCCATAACAGTTATTTTAAGTTTGTCCTAAAACTTACAAGCATCCAGAACCCACCAACACACCCCAGGCCAAGTCTTCAGGGTAAGGAAGTGTGCTGCTTACACTAGTGTCGGCCACGGGCTGAGGCGTCGGCAGCTGGACCGCGTATCTCCAGACATGAGCAGTCTGATCTCCAGAAGCTGCAGAGAGAAACCGGGGAATTACCACCAGGTGCAGACATGCAGGTGCCGGGCTCCGGCTGAGCTCCGTGCCTTGGTGTCAGCCCTCCCTAGCGAGACCTGACCGTCACCTAAACAGCCACTCCTGAGACTGCGTGTGCCACTGAGAACAGCAGCAGTGCACAGAACCACCCGCCCTTCATTTTAGGGTACAAAGCTGTGCAGGCTCAGAGAATATCTACACATAGTAGATTTTATCCTCCATCTTCATAACCTACAAAAACTGACAGCCTGGGACACCACCACACACACTTCCCGCCCACTCAAACTGGACGCACTTCACAGCCGTGCACCGGGCCCTCACACGCCCCAGCCAAGCCGGAGAGGCAGTGCTGGGGCCTGGGAAAGGCAGAGGGTGGCGGAGGGGCACAGACAGGATGCCCCAACTCCCCTCACAAGAGGGGAACCGAACTCCACCTTCTCAGCAAAGTGGCGGGTGGTGGCACATGTCTGGCGGCATCAAAGGAACCTACTGCCTGACTCTCCCATCTCCCTCCAGATCAGCGTCCTATCCAAACCCCCATCCAGCGCTGCCCTCCCCAGACCACGACTTTCTGGGTCATTTCCAACAGCAGCTTCCTGACATGTCTCTTGATTCCATCCCCTCTCCAACCTCCAGCTGTCACTGGTCTCCCTCCACTTTCTCACCATAGACGGTCAACTTACCAAGGCTCCAACTCCTCGCCTGCTCCACCTGCCCACTGCTCATCCAGGTAGCAACAAGACACCATGGCCGAGGCCTGTTAAAACTGGGCTCGCAAACTGACCTTCCAGCCTGATTCACTTGCGTGTAAGAGTGCCCAGTCAGCCTCAATTCTGTCCTCTATCCCAGGGTCAGCAAACCTGGCCCACGGGCCGGACCCAGGCCGCTGCCCGCCCAGTAAACATAAACAAGGGTCACTGCCCGGACCACGTCCAGTCATCCGCGCCGTCTCTGGGCTTCCACAGAAACAGAGCTGAGCAACTGTGACCCAGACCGTGTGGCCCTCAGGATGAAAATACCTACTTCTGTTCCTCTACAGAAAAGCTTGCCCACCTCTGGCCTAGACAGACACATCCTTCAAGACTACCATCCGTGTCCACAGAACATCCGGGGCGCACAGGCGTCAGGCAACTTCACAGGGAAACCCCTCAACACGACAATGAAATGTTTCTAAAACCACCACGTAAAATTCAGAAAGAACGAGCTACCACAGCTCTCTCTGGGAGAGCTCCTCAGAAAGGAGTGAACATGCCGGCTCTGCAGAGCACTGGGGCTCAGGGCTGCTGATTTCCTCACTTCTGAACTGACAGGGCGTCACAGAACTGGGCACGTCGCCGAGACGCGTCCCGCCGGAGCACGGAGAACGGGCGGCGGTGACAGGCTTCGTGAAGACGTCGAGGAAGACGCAATCGAGTCCCTTCTCACCCTGAAGTCCAGCCCACCTAACCTACAATCCATGCTGGTTCAGAAGAGCACTCCTCGCTGTATTTTTCCTTATTTACTTCTCGTGTAATTTGTAAAATACCTACTAACGACTAACTTCTGTGAAAGGCCTGGGTAAGAAAGGAACGATGACTGTTGTCTAAGACCAGCAAGTGACTGTTCGATAAAGAAACAAATCAGCATACCAGTAAGAGCCAGCTGCTCCGACGGGTGAAACTTTATCGAATTTACTGCAAAATAAAATTACAGAAACAAGTTTAAAAACGTATAATCAATATTCCTTACAACTATAGCATATACTGCAAAGTTAAATTTTAAAACTTTAGAACTATAATATTGATAGTCCAATATTGTATCTTTGCATTCAAACTATGAATCAATGTGCAAGTTAGAAAGAACAGAGATACAATATAAGAAAACCAAACCTGAGCTACCAAACTGCTCAAGAGTGGGACACACAGAAAAGAATGTTAATAACTGACTTTTTTTACACATAGGGGAGTCGTCTAGGGTTGAAAGCAGACCAGGACGAAAAAAGAGAATATAACTCTAATAGGCAGAGGCAGGTCACAATGGGGGACACCACAAGCCCGCCTCCCTCCTTCCCAGCGTCCAGACACCCAGTCTGCTCCGCTCCAGCAGAGCTGGGGACTCAGAGAAGGCAGACCCCGCCGGCTCCGGGACGGACAGCTCGGGACGGCTAGGGACCAGGTGAGGACAGTTGAGATGCGCTCCCGGGCTCCGCTCCAGATGCAGGAATCTTCTGGGGAGGCTCTGCTTTTCTGCATAACCAGCAAGAACCAGGAGGGTGGTGCCCGAGCCACGGCCCCTGCCCCGTGAGGTGAACAGAGGGCAGCCCAAGGACTCGGAGTCCAAACCCCAGCCCCGCCACGACACTGTCTGGGGACAGACCGGTCCTGTGCCCTCCTGCCTGCCACGCTCTCCTCGGGCAGACGACGGGGCTCAGGATGGGCAGAGGCCCCGCCTCGTCAGCAGCTCCCGCCACCCAACACAGGGCCGACCCAGCGCACACAGGCGGCCCCCGACACAGAGCGGACGGGGAGCGTCACCAAACCGCAGCGACTGCCCTGGGCTAAGACCCCTCCAGCTACGCCGTTAGACTTGCATTTCTCTAAGAAACTGGAAAGCCAAGGCGGTGCTCTTTCACTACCACCACCTACAAGTAGCTGGGCTGGTGGGGCCTGCGACGCCTGAAGAACGGTCAGCCAAGAAAAACCGCTCCGAATAAACTACGACCACACTGCTGCCAAACGGCAGGACTGCTCCCAGCTCCAAGGGCGACTTTCACTTCTCGGCGTCCACGTGAACTCCGCACACTCGTAACGATGGTGGGAGTCTCGGCAGCGCCTGCTCACGGGCTCCCCAAGGTGTAGGTGAAGGGTGCAGGGCGAGCCCAGCGACCGCCAACAGCACGGCCGGTTTATCCCGGGAACTGTTTCCACCCATGGGGCAGGACACAGGCTGCCTACGCCTGGCAGGTAGGGCCGGAGGCCCATGCAGGGGCAGTGAGGCTGCGGAGCCGACACCCAGCAGGTCAGGCTCGCCCACAGTACCAGCAGCACCTACTTTAAAGACACGGCTGACCTGATGTCCAGCAGCCATGTGTGGAGCAGGAGAGGGTGCCAGAGACAGCAGTTCTTGGCCACGAGCCCCAGAGACACGCCGTCTCTCGATCTCATGACTAACAGGCACGGGAGTTGCGATCTGAGAGAAGGAGGCAGCAGAGGAGACAGGACCACCCGGCCAGATGCACCTGTCAGGCCCAGGGGAGCTGCGAACCTCGGCACTTCCTCTCCTGGGGCAGAGGGGCCAGTCAACAGGTGGGCGTCCTGTCCGGGGATCCAAGAGGGACAAGGCAGGCAATGGACAGTCAAACCATCTTCAGCGCACTGCACTGATTGGACCCCAGGGGCTCAGGCTCCCCTCATCACAGGAGCCTCGGTCATGGTCAGAGCGCTGCCGACTGGAAGAGCAAAAGCAGGCGCACGGCAACACCAGCCTGGTGCCGAGGCAGCTTTCCTCTGCTCTCCTGGAACTCCTCCAAACGCAGCATGAGTCCCGAAGGAAATATGCACAAAGCCACAGTGAACGATACACAAGAATGAGAAGAGACACCCAGAAAACACTGGGGTCCGCAGGTGACCGACTGGACATGAGGAGGGACATCTATAGACTGCCAAGGCCCACGGAATGCCTAACATAATTCTTTCTAAAAAAGACCTACAAAACAGAAGTCCTACAGTCTACAAGAGAAAAACATCCAATCACCCGAGAAGGACCAAGAGTCAAGAGAGCATTCGATTTTTACTCTTTCCTGAAAACTATAAAAAATAGGTCAACAGAACACCGCCTTCAACTTCCAAATAAAAGTACCTCCTATACAGAAAACTATATTCAGACAAACAACCAATCGAGTGTAAGGGTAAAATACACTTTTCCAGCACGTGAAGTCTCAAAAGCCGTCCTCTAAGACACCTTTAATAAGGAAGCCACGGAAGACAGGCTTCCCTAGAGGAGGAGGAGGAACAGGGCCCAGAAGAGGGAGGAGGAAACGGACGAAAGCCCAGGGGATACGGAAGGCCTGGGTGCCAACAGGTCAGAGGGAAGAGGGATGAAGGCTCCAGGGAGGGGCCGAGGGTGACAGCAAAGGGACCCACACCGCTGAGCCCACTCACGTGCAGGGACGCCCCACGTCGGGCAGACAGGTACAGAACGAGGCCAAAGAAAAAGGCCACCACTCCTCTCAGAAAACAAAACTGAGGACTGGAGGACGGCAGGTACACGGTGGGCCGGGAGCCACGCAGAGCAGCCACGGTCAGGTGAAACCCACACACCCACGGAAATGAGTCGTGCTGGGACTGCCGGGCGGGACAGGCTCCGGGAGAACGGGGGCAGCAAGTGAGTAAACCCTCACGCTCCCTCAGAGCCACCTCTTCCTCTAAAACTCAAAAGGTTAGGAGTAAGACAGATGCTGCTTTGGGAAGTGAAGATGGAGAGTGAGGAGGGGTGAGGCAGGAGGCTGCTGTTCACTTTGACACAGGCTGCCTAATTCTTTCTTAATTTGGAGGCTACGTATACATATTAACTTTTTTAGTATTTTTGAAGAGTACATTTGAAGTGAGGAAGCAGAGACAGTCCACGCCACTCACTCAACAAAGTCTGGTGTTGTAGCCACTCCAGGCACCAGCAGCCCCCCAGACACGGGCCTGGGGAGACGTCTGTGTGGGAAAGGGAGGAGCTGGTTCACGTGCTGCAGGACCAGAAAGAGGAGAGTGGACAACAGGGTGCCTGACGGAGTGGCGTCCCAGGAGAAGGAGAAGCCTGGGTCCATGGCCCCAGCGGGACACGAGGCATCTCCTCCCCTCCACCAAGGGACCAAGATGGGCCCACAAGCCCAGGTCTGTGGGGGGCACCCTGCGCCCCCTGCAGAGGCAAGGGCGAGGCAGTAGCTGCGAGGGGTGAGCAAGCAGTGGGTGGGCAGCGTCACAGACAGACTGGAGACAGCGCTCCAGCTGGAAGGAGCCGGGGCGCCGGGAGGAGCGAGGGAGGCCTACGCACTGGTGCCGCAGGAGGAGCCACTGCGCTCGGCCGGCAAGGAGCCCAGGGCCGACAGCACCCCGCGCAGGCCTGACACACACGCCACACTGGATTTGTTAACAACAGCGCACGCGTCCCAGCTCCAAACTAAGTACATGTGGCTTTCTCTCCACCCAGCACTCTGGACAGCACTGCCCAGGAAGCTGAGATGCCCCTTCATGAGGCTCGCACAGCTAGAGGCCAAGACCCGTCCGTCAGAGAGGATGCCCAGCAGTTCGGATGCTCACCTGACCCCACGTGGCCCGTGTACTTGGCGAGGCTCCGTCCCGTCTCTATGCTCCAAAGCAGAGCTGTGTGATCTGCAAGATCGAAACAAACACGAGTGAGCTGTTGCCGATTTTATGGTCTTTTTAACAAAAAAGTAAGAGAAAACCCTAACACTGGTAAGTTACATTACCACTAATTCCTCTTGCAATTCTGCTCTGACTACTCTGTAACTCAACTGATCAAAAAAACGTTTCCAAGAGGATGGGAGAAGCTGGTGACCTGCCCGAGGCCAGGGGACAGGCCAGTGAAATCTGGGGACCTGACTCCTACACACTGTGGCACTGCCTGCACCAGGCTTGCGACTTAGGTCACAGGGTCACCCACATCAAGGGCTCATTATTATGTTGAAATATTGAGACTTTTCAGAACATCAGGCAATATTCAAATCAAGCAGCATCCAAATCCTGCTATAAATTATTGGAGATAACGTATGTTCCTTTGGATTTGACTTCTTTGGGCATAATAATGAAAAGATAAAGGAGACTTGAGAGAAGCCTGAAAAATGCTGCCAACTATCCAAGTGAGATTTCAGAAACAACAGAAAAGGGTCTTTGTATCCTTTTTTACCTGTAATTTCCAAAATAATCTGGGATGCTCACATACGACCATATTTTTTAAAAAAGAAAGAACTCTTCATCACTCTACGTTAGTATTTCCTATTTCCACCTTAAAACGCAGAATCTAGTGAGTAACTTCTCACAAGCTGGTGAAATCATTTTTAACAAGTGAGCACCATTTTTCATTTTAGCAATTTTCTTCTCAAGGGTTAGTTACTAGGTTATGCACCTCAAATAGCTTTCAAAAAACACATTCGCCTCAGTGAGGAGAAAAGGATCTCTCTGATAGTGAACTCAGGGCCACCTGCAGCCCCCATCACCTCAGCCCTGGGCCAGCGTGACCGGACCACACAGCACGTCCCTTGGCTGGATCTCGAGTGGGGAAAAAATGTGACAAGTGCATCTGAAGCAAATGCACAAGTGACTATGGATAACAGGAAAGCCAGTGAAAAACACCTAAGTGACCAAGACTTGCTCCACCATCCAGTGCTGCCCCCACCACACAGTGACTCCACACACGGAGGGCCCGCTAGACACGGCACCACACCCATGCTGCAGAAGGCCCACCGGGGAGTCCAGGGAAGCGCTGTGGCCTCAGAGGCTGCGCGGCCACGCGGGCTCCAGGGCTTGCCCTGCCACCGGCTCCTGGAGGCCAGCCGTCTGCACCCGCTGCTGCCCAGCCCCTCCTGCCAGCGGCGTGGCTGGCTGTGGGCTCACCAGCGGACGCGGTCCCCAGAACCACGGGCTGCGTCCTCGCCACACTGACGTCCCAGATGCCATCCCTGTGGCCGATGTACTCCTTCACCAACTGGCATGCGGCCCTGGATGTGGTGGTCTTGAAGCTGGACACAATCTGGAATTGTGATGGGAAGGGGAAGTAGACAGTTTACTGAGCGCAGGTTTTTAAGTTAAAAAAAAAAAGTAAGGCAGAAGATGTCTTGAAAATGCATAATCATTGAACAGAACATTTAAAAGTTAAAACAATACAAGAGCAAACAGTGGCCTCATCCAGCCACATCTCAGGAAGCAGGAATGAAGCTCTCACGAAGGCCTCAGAAAAGCCCACTATTCCCACGCCTTGTCCGGGGCCAACCACAGAAGGAGGGCCTGCGTGTGCATTTCGAGTCCTCTCCACAAGTCCAGGCCATCACAGTCTCCATATTCTTTTTAAAAAGAGCTAGGAGGATGTGGAAAGTCAGGAAGGTAAACCTCAAACTTGTAACACTAATTACTCTTATCACTGGGGGTCTTTTCTTGTTTGTTTTTGTAACTTACACCAACCACGTGTTATTAGGAGGTAGAGAGTCCAAGGCAGGGATGAACCCAAAGACAACACCTGTAACAGACAAGGTTTACTGAGCGTGGGCTGTGAAGTACGGAAACAGGAGGGAGACAGCGGAGAGACGGTGGCCTCGGCAGCACACAGTCCAGTGGGGACACGGAGGGACACGTGGTCACGCGCCATCATCTTGTGTGACACACACAACAAATAATTCTCACTCTCTCTTGCAAGGAAAGTGCATGAGGAAGACACTAGTTAAACTCAAAGAACTCTTCAGAGTTTGGTTTTTAAACTGTTCTCAGATATAAGATGGCTTTCAGCTTTTAAGCAAATCAGAATAATGCGTATTAATCAGAATACTGAAATCATAAATCAAGTGAAAAAAACTGGTATTATACAGCTGTTTTAAACACTGACTTAGCAAAGCCCTAAAAATGAAGCTAAATTTTAGTATAAACACTTAAAACCCAATCCACTGTTCCATCAACTTAGATTGAGCATTCAAATTACTCCTGATATAGCAAAAGACTCAAACAAACGCACAGTGGAGAGACTGACCTTCCACAGGAAATAAACAGCCCCCAGCTCAGTCTAAACTGACAGAAACCACAGAGAGGCTCCTCCTCAACCCTATCACCCTCTCCCCCTGAACACTCCGTCCTCCTAGTACAGCCACGCTCTGGGTCCACAAGGAAGTGTGCCTTCAGCCTCAAGGGCCAGCCAGGTGCTGTCAGGAGGGAGGAGGAGTCAAAGAACAAGGCCAGGGTGATGAAGGCCACCTTCGGCTCTGGCGTTTCCAACACAAAGCCCCGTTACAAGAAAAGAGCTGCTACCCACATTCCTCACCGACCCCTCCATCAGGGGGAACAGAGGGTCCAGGCCCCCCGTGCCTCTGCCGGCGCTCCGGAAGCCAGCACGTGGTTACCACACTGCACCGCCTCGTGCGGGGCTTCCAGGTGCCCGTGACGCTCTGATCGCCCGTAACCCTGTCTGCTCTAAAAATGCAGCCTCAGTCACACTGCAGAGGCCCACAAGTCGCCTGAATTACTCCAAGGGAACGTGTGACAAAGCAGGGTGCTTCTTGACTGTTGTCTTCACTGAGGTACAATGTAAAGGACACTAAAAACCAGGAGAGGTTTCTCAGTGAAAGAATCTTATCTTTATAAAAACATGTGTGAACAGTTTCACAAGTTCCTGTAAAGGGTCTGCGGCCAGAACACGGCCCCCTCCATGGGCCTCAGAGACACGACACCAGTCCCAGGAGGGGCAGGTCAGCGGGTCACTCAGCACACTTCTCCCCACACAGGGTCCAGGCCATCCACACTGATCCGCAGAGGGCAGTGAGGAGCCTACACCCTGCTCAGCTCCACCTCGAGAACACACGCCACAGTCGGGCCAGGTGCGCCCTGGTCTCAGATCACCCCTCGAATTTCCTGGTCTCCCTTTAGGGTTGGGCACAATGCAACGGCAGAGAGCTGCTCAGCAGGCATGAGGTCCTGGGCGCCTCCACTAAAATAAAGCAACTAATAATAAATAAAAAGACCTAATAACTCCCTCCTCCACAAACAAAAACAAACAAAAGAGACTGCACGCAACGCCGCAGAGGTCGTGAGTCACACACTTCCTACAAATGCAGATAAATTTTTAGTCTCTAAAATGACTGCAGCTTTAAATATCTCCAATACATTTTTAAAGCAATTACTATACACCTTTACCTTTGCCCAAATTTTAGTTTTTACTACTCGTGCTAAGGGCTAACGTTACATAATCCTTTCTTCCTCTACCTCAAAATAACCAGAAAGTATTGGAATTCTAAGACCATACACTGTATACATAAAGTGCAACAAACAATGTAACTCAAAACAATGTTAACAAGAAGTTAGATGAGGAAGACATAACCTCACATGGTATTTTAAAGAAGTTCAACGTTAATTTACTAAAAACTTCAAAACTACTGCGCCTAAGCTGGATAACACAGAACACAGTAATTTTTAATTGGCCGCTTACACCCTAAAGTTTCAAAAGAAACACAAGCAAATGTCAGCGATGTTCAGGCTGTTTGTAAACAGAAGGCTTCCAAGGCATTTCAAGAAAGCAGGAGTCTCGCAATGGGCACCAAGGTAAACGGCTTTGAGCTTCAAGGGAACAAACTAGGAAATAAAAAGCTAACAATAACTACTTACACCTTCCCACCCGACTCACCACAAATTTCAACAGTTCCCTAAGGTGTAGCAAAAGTAATGTGCACTCAGGAAGGTTAGGTAATTAATTAATCTTTTGTTTATTTCAAATACTCCGAAGTGGAGATGCATACAAAGCTACCTCAAAATACTACTTCACAGTGTATTCCCCCACAGATAATTAATTCCCAAATAATTAAATCCTTGCCACTTTAAGAAGGTCAGAGCAAGACAACTTAAGAAAAAGCAAAGCATTACAAATGCCTCTATTGGACTTGGAGACAGACAGTCACTTCTTGATTGCACTCAGAAAACTAAAGAGGTGGATACTTGTTTGTCTGATTTTGTTGTGTTTGGCGGCAGGAGAGGTAATTGGGTTTATTTATTTATTTTAATGGAGGTACTGGGGTTGAACCCAGGACCTCGTGCATGCCAGGCACACACTCTACCACTCAGCTACACCCTCTCCCAAGAAGAGGTGAATAAAACATAACCACAGCTCAGAACCTAAGTTCCACTGCTTTATACCCATTTATCAGCTTGCTCCAAATTCACAATCTCTTTATTAAGCCAAATAACAATACAAAATGTACCTTCTCTCAAAAAAGACCACACTCACAAACACGTAACATACAAGCTCACTGAGGAGCAGAGGTGATGCCCGGTGTCCGTGCACTGTGGCCACCTGTCACCGACAAGGCTCCTTCCAGAAATTCGGTTCGTCTCCCTCCACCACACACAGCTGCACACCCTGCACACCACGTGACGGCCCGAGTGCCGCACGCACCTTGCTTGTGGAGGCCTTGTAGGTGGTCTTCAGCTTCTGAGAAAGCTGGCTCGTGCTGTGGCTGGCTGCAGAGACAGAGAATCAGCAATCAGGACAATCACACACCGAAGAGCCACAGCACTCAGGGCTGGGGCAGACGGAGCCCGCTCACCTCGCCCGCCCTGAGACATAGGGAGGTAGCGCAGGCTGAGGGCGAGTCCGCACTGACAGAACATGGGGCAGAGCTGGGGCAGACGGAGCCCCCTCACCCCGCCCGCCCTGTGACACAGGGAGGCAGTGTGGGCTGAGGGCGAGTCTGCACTGACAGAACAGGGGGCAGAGCAGAGCAGGAACCCAGGCTGACTGGGCCCTCTCTCCCCTACACCCGCACCTGAATGATGTACTTCTGGGTCCTGCCAACTGCAAGAGGAAGTGAATACTGTCCTCCATCAAATTCCAAACTTCCTCCACACTAACCTGTATTGTGACCCCTGCGTGAGCAGTCAGCCTTACCTTTCGTTTTGAGTTGGCCCTTGCTCAGTTCTGCCCCATCGATTGCTTGTCCTTCAGCAGCTAAACGTTCATTGAGAGTCTCAATTTCTCTCCGCACTGAAAAGTAAAACATGTACTTCTTACATATACTCACCAAGCCCAGAACTGAGCTCGTAAAAATGTTACATTTTATTATTGTCTAAACAAAGACACAAATGACACCCCAATCAACAAGGTCATGTTCACAAAGTTTCAAAAAACTCAAAGACGTCATTCCAAGAATAAAAGCCCCAACGCCCTTCCTGCACCAGGAAGACATTATGCTACCGGGTCCTCTTGGATTTCAACACAGTTCCCTTCCTCTGTACTTTATTCTACACACCTGAAAATGTTATTCCGGTATTGTCTGAAACTCAATGAACTATTCACAGTCTAGCTGAGAACACTGAAACTGGGGGATAAAAACACACAAAAATCAATGTAACTGCTACTGCCTGGCACACAGCACCAAGAGAGGATTACACACCTCAACGATTAAAAGTTCAAGGGAAGTTAAGAAAAGTGAACAGGAGCGGGGAGGGTGTAGCTCAAGCACTAGAGCACGTGCTTAGCACTCATGAGGTCCTGGGTTCAGTCCCCAGCACCGCCTCTTAAATAAATAAACCTAATTACCTCTCCCCACCCCCACTCCCTCAAAAAGGAAAAGTGAACAGGAAGCACAGAAGCACAGGGAATGGGGAACGAAGAGGACGGAAGCGTCATGAAGACGAGGAGAAGCAGACACTGCAGGGACGAAGCTGACGCTGCTGTGCATTCCTGGCATCAGGCCCGGGGCCACCTGTAGATGGAGGCCGCTGTCCACGGGCAGGAGGAAGGAGGCCCAGCTGCGGAAGAGCTCGCCCATGGACACGAGCAAAGCACCGATGCAGCGCGACCCTGGCCTGGCCACTCATCTGGCCAGCGCTAAGGCCCTGTGCCTGCCACCAGTCACGCCACGCCGCCTCCCAGGGCCACTCACATCTGCTCAGCATGCAGGGAGCACAGGGGAGGTCAGCCTGGACGAAGGCTGAGGGCAAAAGAAAGACTCAGAACAGACCCAGTCTGAGCAACTTCAACACGGTCACAAGCCGCAGGAAGCCACCAATTAAGCAATCGACAGTTTGGAAACTCCAAGTACCTCCAGCATTAGTCATTTGTAAGCTGTAATTTTTCTTGAACAAACTGCATCAACTCATAAAACACAGGGCCTTGGATCACAGTGGAAAATCAACAGTGCTTCAGTTGCTGCAGCTCTGACACCTAACCCTGAAAACCAGGTGCAGTGCGCGGGATCTAACTTTTATTTTTTGTAAAAAGTTTGAGTAACTTCTCACTCTGTAGATTTTCAAGGTGGGCTTCTAAGGAGAATTCAATATTAAAATATTAAATTGTGCATCAGCAAAGTTTACATGACACAGGACCACCAAACACTTAGTTCCAGAGTGAAAAGTATCTTCACAACACAAATGCTGTTTGTCAGTATTCGATTTTTGGAATCAACTTACAAAGCATGAAAGATTGATCATAAAATTTGCATTAGACAAATGTAGCCATAAACACAAGCCCTCTAAAAATAACAAAAACTGAAAGTACTAGAGCAGAGATGGGGTAAAGGACAGGTCCACTTCCTAACACTTGTCAGTGAGGCATGAATGTGTGCAGCCTGAAGCTGGCACAGCTGAAACAGTTCATTTGAATTTACAAGCATAACTATGAGAAAACTAAAAGCAAGAAGTGCAGAAAACGCTTTCCTCTGCAGAGTGGGATGGGCTGACAGGCGGGGAAAGGGCATCTTTCCTTTTCATATTGATGGTTGCTTAAGCAAATGAAAGCACTGCTTCTAAAATTAAAAAAAAAAAAAAAAAAAGGCCTGGCTACTTTAAAATTCTTTTGATTTACCTTTAACAAGTCAAACAGATAACACATACATTTTAGAAAATTCTCTAAATATGGTATATTTTAAAGAAAAACAAATCAACAGTTTCTCAATGTACAGTATATTTTGTATAGGAGAAGTTACAAGATGCATTTGTTCCTCATAAAATCCTAACTCGGATTGGCAGGGATGGCTGGCAGAATACTGCCTGCCCCAGAGATAAGCCGTACGTGTGACCTCGTGGCAAAGGCACCTTGCAGGTGTGACCGAGGGAAGGACCTCTGATGGGAGATGACCCTGCATGACCCATCCTTCCCACGTGCCCCCAGGAGAGGGTCAGAGATGCATGAGGAGCCGCTTACAGCTCTGAAGGTAAAGAGGGAGGAAAGCCAGCCAGATGGGGCCTGTGTCCTCAAGCTGAGGGGAACTGGAATCCTCCACAACCAAACAAGTGGGAGCGAGTCCCCCCGATGCCCCCAGAAGGAGCACAGCTCTGCCAACGCCCTGATGTGAGGGTGCGGGGCTGCAGGACAATGCCTGCGCTATCCTGAGCCCTACAGTTTGTCAAAACTGAAAGGGACACAGTGGTGAACACCTGCCACAAGTTCAACTCTCAAATCTTCGTACGGATAAGCAAAAAGTTATAAAAGGCTATTAAAATAAGAGATACTCACATTCTAAGTTTTCAATATAAAGGTTTTCAAATTCTCTTTCTATTTGACCAAATAGCTCCAGAAGTGTATTGCGAACCGAGGAAGGCAGTTTAGAATCCTGCAGAAAAGGAAGATTCTGCTTAAAATGAACGAACGAATGATGAACTCTGACACCAAGCACCCACACACTTTTTCCAAAATGAATTATCATTTACCTTAATTAAACTTTCGCTTTATGCCTTTACGTATTTTATTTCTTATACATAAACACTCAAAGAACTTAAAGTTGCAAATTTCTACAAGTGAAACTGAAATCAAATTGTATCAACGTTACCCAGGATGGTACTTCTTCAAAACATGTAACTTTCCCTTTTACAAGGGGAGAAACAAGTGTACCTCATGCAAAAACTCCCCAATTTGTACAGAAGGAAAGCAGTTCCCACAAACAAAATCGGAGACAGTCTTTAAGTCCCACTACATGGTATGCAAACTCATTTCAATAAGCCATTTACTAACAGGAGTGTCTTAGAGTCCTCACGTCTGCTGTGCTCCAAGCAAAAGAAACTGATTGTTTCCTGTAAACTCTGCTTAATACCTAAAACACTGTTGTGCGGAGGGAAAAATGAAAACTCTCAGCTGTCAGCCACAGGAAAACACAGGCACAGGTTCCCAGGTGCGCCCGCCTCGCCTGCCGGGAGTGGGGAAGCAGCAAGCAGCAGCGGCACCTGGGCTGAACGTGCGGGTGCGCGACCCGGGCACCAACCACGTTCACAAGCACTACTTTCCAGATGCCGCTGGCGTCAGGGGGCCAAGAGTCCAGGTTCTACTCTAACCTCCTCGGGGTGTGGCCTAGAGGATATTTTGTGTGGGCCCCCACCTCCCCGCAAGCACTCGGAGAATTTAACAAAATTCTTAGCAGGTATTTCTAAAATAATGTTTCAACAGTTAACTGCTACTGTGTAATCTTCTAAGTAATTTCTCAAATTTATATGCAGAGTGAACTTTCTGATGTTTAATGAGTTGCAAATAAAAAAAGATACACAATGTTTATTAAATTCCTTCTCAGATTAACTTCTTAGGAAGACAGAAATCTTAGGCAAAATGGTCTCTAATGATGCAAACGTTTTAGCAACATGTTTTACAATAATTACAGAAAGGGAAGGTAGATTTTACCAGCTACTTACAGAGATATATGGAACCTTGTTTAAAAACTGAATTTGGCAGAATTGGTAATAAGCCTCTCAACACTCCTCTAAATACCAATGAGCACCCACTTAAAGTAACAGTGAAACTGAAATAAACCACTACAGTTAACATCTAACACCCCGTCTGCCCACATCCCTCATCCACCCAGCCTGCCTCACAGGGGCCGCTCCCAAGGCCAAATCTCCTCTTCAGCATATCAATTCCTACTCACCTACACCCACGTTTAATGCTTTCAGCTCCTACTATTCAGCAACTGAAATGCTACATTCACATGAACAGTAAATACATCTTCATCTAAAATGTAACTGTGACGGGAGTCAGAACTGAGATGTCGCGTTCATCTCACCCAATAAAATAAAAATGATCAATGAAGGAGACCGGCCCTGAGGAGACCTTTGCACCCGAGGCGAGTGGGAGAGCTCCGCACAGTCACCTCTGTGCTCACGGAACCGGCCCTGGTGCCGTCCGACCTCACAGGCCCCCAAGTCAGAGGTGCTGAACATCTGATACCACTTGAGAAAACTTAAAACAGAAAAGCTACTGTGATTCAGCAAAGCTTTTAAAAGAATCTGTCTGATCACAGCGTGTAAGAAGACACGGGGGCCCGGCCAGCGCTCCCGCAGACTCAGCTGTCTTCTGAACAAGGGCCTCCTCCCATCTCTGCGCCAAGCACTACTTCCTGAAACACTTCAGATGTGAATCTAAGACATTCGACATCACCATAGAAGCTGGTCACACCAATCTTCAGTTTCCTGACCCTGCTCCCAACCCTGCCCAGAGAGCACGGACCTTCGGCCCTGCCCAGAGGCACTGCACCTGGGCCCTCCCATGCCTACCATGCCTGTGCCAAGCGCGGCACTGCCTCCTGCTGCTGCGGAACCAGCAGAGGCCCGCGCCAGCCTGCGGAGCTGCGCATTCACCAGGAGACACCGCCACGAAAACGAGGCCAGGGCCGGGTTCTGAACAGGGTTCTGAACAGCCCTCATAAAGGCTCACCTGGAGATGCAATCACCTGCTGGCTCTACATCACAATGGAGCACGCACGCACGCAAAAGGCTGGGAGCGCAGGGCCCCTCACAGCAGCTAAGTCCCGAAGATGCCAGCAGGTGGCTGTGGACTTTTCACTGCTAGAAATTTAAGGAAGTCTAACCATTTTTAAAAAGCACCTTGGACTACCTGCACTGTCCAATGTGGCAGCCAACAGCCACAGTGGACTGTTTACATTTAAATGTAAGTTAATTGTTTAAATTCCTCAGTCCCACTAGCCACGTGTCTGTGTGGTAGCACACACCTAGAACATTCCATCACAGAAGTTCCATGGCACAGCACTCGTTCAAACATTCTTTTTCCCAAGTGTTGTGGGCTGACTTGTGTCCCCCCGTCTCACACGCTGATGTCCTAACCCCCAGCACCTCAGCGTGTGACCACATCTGGAGTAAAGGTTTAAATGAGGTGCAAGGCAAAATGAAGCCTATGGGTGGCTGTTCACCCAGTATGACTGGCATCCTCACAAGAAAGGATCAGGACACACACCCACGGGGGAACGGCTTCGTGAGTGCACAGGGAGAAGGAGGCCCCAGGATACACCAGCCCTGCCCACACCTGACCTTCAACTTCCTGCCTCCAGACCCTCTGCCGGCTGAGCGCCCAGCTGTGCTGCTGTCACGGCAGCCGGGCTCACTAGACTGTCCACGCCATCCTGAAGGCTCCTTAAAATCTATCATTTCATCTCCAAACTCAAGTTAAAATGTAATCATTTCATTTATTCATCCATTCAATATATAACAGGGGCTGAGCTGAACAGCGACCACGTGCCAGCCACGGTGCTAGGCTCTGACTGTGCGCTGCCGCCTCCCCAGAAGCTGCCCTTCCAGGGGCCGGGTGCTCCAATCCTCAAATGAGCCAATTCCTCAGATTTAAGCCATATTCCCCTGTAACATTACGGCCAATGGATTAGTTCTAAATGTGAAGGAACAGTTATAAATTTATACACACTTTTATTACACCCATGTGAACGTGTACCAGACACGCCTACAACTTATCTTACTACAGCACATACTTTTATTTAGGCTTCGCAATAATGTTCTTTTAAAACTAACACATTTTCAGGGTGGGGGGAGGGTACAGCTCAGCGGTAGAGGGCATGCCTGGCACGCACAAGGTCCTGAGCTCAACCCCCAGTACCTCCATCAAAAAAAAAGTTAAACGAAAAAATAAACAAATAAATCAACCTAATTACCACCCCACTCCCAAAAAGGAAAACTACAAGCAAACTTATCCCTGTCCACAAAACATCAGATCACTTAATTAAAGGGGACATTAAATTATCAGAAAGACAGACAATGTAATAAACCGCAGAAAACATACACACTACAGCAGACACAAAATAAACCCAAGAAAAGCTACTGAAAGACTGGATTCCAAAAGCTCTCCAGAGAGCAGAGATCACTATACCTGATTCTCTTCTCTTCTTGAGACAGAGACAGAAAATCTAAAGCTGCACTGGCAAAGAATGTACAGATACCTGTGCGAAGAATAAAAACCAACCCAAACCGTCACACCCACATTCTTCATTAAGCACGGTAAACACGCTAACCTGGGGACGAATTCTGTCTCTGTGCAATTCGACCTGGTTTACGTAGGGGTGCTGTTTGCTTGGTAACCCACACTTTTCCCCTGCTCTGGAGACCTGTATATCTCTGGCTATTTCTGAAACTTCACAAACACGATCAGCACCAACTCACCTGTCCTTCTAACATTTCTCTTGGTAGACCCGTCCTCTCCTGCTCCGAGCTGTTAGTTCTTCGTATAGAAAGGCTATGAGATTTGCGTTTCTGTTTTGCTTGGCGAGCAGTTGAACAACTCCCGCTTTCTGTGGGCATTACTTCAAGAAGGCGATGTCCTGGTCACTCCTGCAATAAGCTGAATACATGCAGGAAAAACAAGTACTTTATTTCTGATACAGCAAAGTGAAATGAAGGAAACATAATGAACAAGGCGATTATTGCTTTTCATTCCAAACTTCCTTACTATATCAACATTTACCATGTCAATTAGAATGTGATAAATTAACGTTTTAAGGTAGAGACTACAGCCTTTGTTAAAGAGGTAACTTTTCATCAAATTTCATTAATATGCTTTAAAAAGTAAACAGCAAAGAAGGGCTTAGAATAAAGAACAGTTCTCCCTTAGCCCACCTTCTCCACACCCAGCCTGCTCCTCAGAGGGAACCCATTCTAACTGCACATTCCAGACTTCAGACTCGAGTGCAACGCTGTCCAAGAGAAATCCAAGACAAGCCACAGAAGCACTGTAAATTTTCTAGTAGCCACAATAAAAAAAAAAAAGTAAAAACTACAGAAATTTTAATGACTTATCTAACCCAATGATAAAATAATATCGTTTTCATCAACGTGAAAAAGACTAAGAGGGTATTTCTGCCTCCAAACTCCAGCGTGTTCCTGCATGCTCAGGACGTGGCTCGCTGGGAACCAGCCCCACTCCAAGTGCTGCCCGCGGTCAGAGCTGCCCTTACATGTCATTCAAACATCTGCACAACCTGAACACTTTCATTCACCCATTCTGGACATGATCTGATCATTTCCTTCTAACTACCAAGTCCTCCCCCAAGACAGTCACATCCCTGTTGGGTAACATGGTTCTAAGCAATGTAGTTACACGTGACACCCACCCACTTCAGCCGCAGGTTCTGGGCATCACCTACTCTATTTTCTTTTTCAGCCTCCTAACAGGTCAATTACGCTGGTAATTTTCAAATATTGATCCAAACTCACATTATTGGGCATGGTGCATAGTTCATTCTCTGTTCTCTTTTTGTACGTGGCGACTTGAACATTTTTTAGAATTTCATTTTGATTTACCTAAAGTGAGTTTCTCTCTTTCACCTAACTTTTCTTAGGGGCCAACCTAGTTTTTCATTATCTTTTCACAGCTTACCACAGTCCACTGACTGTTCCTGGTAAAGTGCAGAAACCTTACTCCCTCTGCCCCTTTGCACCCCCCCCCAATCATCTGAAGTACTTCCTCTACACTCAGAGCCACAGCAGACAGCTATGCTTCACCCTTCAAATCTCATTTAGAGAAATGTCTATGGAGTTTCCCAGTGTGTTTGTTCTTCCTGGCCCGCCTACCTCCTTACGTCACGTCCTGTTTAGAGACTCTTCTACCCATTATTTTAGGGTAGGTCTGCTGGTGACAAATCATGCAAGGATGTTTTCACTTGAGAGAGAACTGAGTTGACAGTTCTCTTCCTTCAGCACTCGAAAAGCATGCTTCTTCCTCCAGGCCTTTGTAGTTTCTGATGAGAAACCCACTGCAGGTAAAGTGATGTTCTTCTTTTGCTGCTTTTTCATCTTCAGTTTTCAGAAGCTCAACCATGATGTGCCTAAGCATGGATTTCTTTGAGTTTATCTTGTCTCGGTTTCACTAAGCTTCTTCAATCTGCAGGCTTGCCAAATTTGGGGAATATTCGGCCAGTATTTCTTCAAATCCATGTTGAAGAATATGAGGACTTCCGGGGACTCCGACAAGAATGGTAGGTCTCCTATTACAGTCCCACAGCTTCCTGACTGTCTGCTTTCTCCCAGTCTGTGTTTTTTCTCTGTTGCTCGGATGGGGTAGTTCCTGTTGTTTTAGCTTCAAGGTCACAGCCTCCTTCCTGTCCCTCCATTCTGCTGAGCCATCCATGAGCTCATCTGAATCTCAGTCCTAACACATCCATCTGTTTCTTACCTATATCTTCCATTTCCTTCCTGAGATTTCCTATTTTTCATCAGTTTCAAGTGTTAGGATCTGCTCATCGAAAAATTTTGATGATGGCTGCTTTAAAATCCTTGTCAGATAACTGTAACATCTGCATCATTCCGGTGCTGCTGTCAGCTGTCTTTGCTGATTCAAGTTGAGATTCCCCAGCTTGTGTGGGAAATCTGATTATCAACTGAAGTCTCAACACGGTGGGTACTGTTACCAGACTTGGGAACCGATTTAAGTCCCCGTGTCAGCAGGCAGCCGGCAAAGAAGGGTGCTGCCTTGTTTCCGCCAGGTGGATGTGAGGGTGGAGATGGAAGTTAGGGTTCCCCCCTGCACCACCGCTGGCCCGGGGTGGAGGTCCTCCCCACGACTGCCGGGCAGGGTTAGAGTTCAGCCTCTTCCCTGGCCTCCACTCATACCACCCAGGCCGAACCAGGGGTGCCTGGTTACTGCAACTTACACGGCCTCACTACCAGTGGGTGACGATAATATTCCTGAATCTCTACTAAGCTTCTTCTGAGGCCACCCAACAGGAAGAGGGAGGGTGCTCTTTGCGACCACCCAACAGATGAAAATCCCAGCTCCTCACCAGGCCTCTGATCTCACCCGGCACAGAGAGTCGCCTCAGCACAGCTTGTCAAGGGCAGAAGTCTAGATTCCCCACCTGGCCATGACAGTAAGGGTGAGGTGGGGGCGACAATGTTTCCTAAACATGTCCTGTCTGGCAGGCTGTCCCTTTCCTGGTCTTTCAGTTAGAGATCAAGCTTTTCTTGCGGCTTGTCTGAGCCCTTTGGAGTTACTGGGTTGCCGGCCTCTCCAGGCGCAAGGCTGAGATGTTCGGGGCAAAAAGAAAACTCTGCTCTGGGACACCACGTCTGTGTCACCTCTCAGGCCCCACTACTGAGCCAGTCCATTGTCTTCTCTGCACCGTCAGTCTCAGTTTTGTTTTATTTATAATGGCCAGTGTTTTTAGCTGAAATTAGTGGGAGGAACAGGAAAGGTACATCTACTCCAAAGCCACACGTCTTTTGAGTCTCAAATTATGCATGTTTAGGCCTTCTTTTAAATAGCAACAGAAAAGTCATATTTTATTTTACAACACAATAAATTAGTTCTGTGTGTTTGAAATCCATTAATTCACTAAAATTATCATTTATCTTCTGCCGCATTATATAGACAAAATTTAACTCTCAAATCTTTTTTTAAAAGGATGCAAAAATAGGAATAAAATAACTGCCTTTTTAATCTATAAAATTTTCATTTGGTTTAAATCTTCCATTCTCTTCACTTTTTTGGATAGTCTATTTGTCAAAGCAAGTCACAAGGCCAACCCAGACTCAACTGGAGAACAGACAGACCTCACCTCTTGATGGGAGAATGAGAATCTGTGGCCCTCTGTATCCATCACTCCTGATTCCACTCACAAATTCTGGCTATACACTAAGTAACAATCTGCTTCTCTAAAACCCATCAGTGAATGGAAATAAGCTTCCCGTCACTTCAGGTATTTAGTGGTGTAACACGGATAAAAATAATCAAATTAAGTTAATCATCCCACTCATAATAAAATCCATAGCACAGCACAATGCTTAGGAATGAGCTTTGGAGTCATACAACCCTGAGCCCCCTACCCCCAACTCCTCAAAGGACTGGCTCTTCATCACGAAGCCTTAAGCGTAGGAGCTCCTTCCTCAAAACGGCCTCCCCAGACCACCACGAGTCACAGCACTTCATAAGCCTCACCCACACTTGTCCTTGGATCTCATCTGCGGTTGCGGTTTGCTCACTTACTGTATCCCCAACTACACCATCAACACCATGAGGATCAGGACATACTTAGCTGGGGCCGCTACTGTATTTGCTGGGCCTAACAAACACATCCTCAAACATCTGATGAATGTGTGAGTGAACAGGAATGAATGAATGACACATCCACCACTGACAAGCCATGAAGCCTTGGTCAAGGTACTTACCACCTTCCCAAAGCTTAGTTTTGTCACCGTTAAAGCAGGAAAAATAACATTATTTCATTAAGTCACTCATCAACATTTTTCTCAACTGTAACGGCCTGAGTACTGGGAACACTGTACTGAACAAAACAGGCTTGGTCCCTACCTTCAAGTTCCTTAGAGCTGAGTTCAAACACAGACATTAAATCCAGAACCTCTTAACTTATGAGAAGTTATAAATTGGGATGAGTGCTATGAAAAACATGCAAATATTACAAGACCCGATATTAGCTAAAGGGTTATGAAGGTCATTCTGAGAAAAAGGCATCTAAATTGAGACTGAAGAATTCTCAACAGCTAACCACAGGGAACAGGGAAGTAGGTATTTGAAGGACAGGAACAGCATATGCAAATGCCCTGAGCTGGGGGGGGGGGTGAGACTGGTTTAGTTTAGTTAAAAACTAAATACTGCTGCTACAGCACAGGGAACAATGGAGAGAATGGTGTGAGATAAGCAGAGACAGGCTGACAGGCTGCTCTTCAATGTTCACAGTTTATCCTAAAATAAAAAGAGTTTTTAAGCAAATAAGCAACATTAGATTGGCTGCTGTGTGAAAAATACACGGAGGCCTATGATGACTCTGAACAGGCAAGCCAGTTAAGAAGCTACTGAATTAGCCTAGGCAGTAAGTGGTGACAGCTAAGATTAGAGGGTAGGTGAATGGACTGGGTGGGGGCCAGTGGGGAAGGAGAGAGAGGTAGCAAGGAGAGCCCTCATTTCTGAGGTAAGAGGTAGGTGAAGCAGAGGTCAGACTACGGAGATGAGGCAGCAGATCTGGAGAAGTCAAGAACTAAACACTGAACACACACTGTTTTCACAATGCCTCTGAATATCTAAAAGACAAGGAGACAGGTGGTCTAGACGTGAAGAGAGAACTGGGCTGCAAGCAGAAAGCTGGGAGAGGCCTACACTGAAAGTAAAGACAGGCATTTTGACCCCATTACGCCTCCAGATCCTACGCCTTAGCGTTACTCTTCTTTGTAAAGGAGAAAAAGTTTGTTACTGGTAGAAATAGACAACACAAAATAAAATTGACAGTCCCTTAAATGACATACAGAAAACTTATTTTTGACCAAAACATGGCAAAACAAATCTTTTTGAAGAAATTTAGATCTGAAAAATTTTAGCTATAGAAATTAGAAACAGTTGCAACAAAGGTATGAACAAAGGTCACAATGGTAGAATCTGTGGTTGGTAGAATTTTAGGTAGACACAAAAAGATTATATTGATAGCAAATTTGAAGTATTTGAATGTAACAAATCTATACTGTTAAACAATTCGTATGATTCCACTGAAGAGTATTTCAGTAATTTTTTAATAGAAACGTTTAGAAAGTATTTAACCATGCCATATATAAAAGTTGACCAGGAAGTCAAACTGACTTAACGGAATCTTACCCAGAAGTTCCGTTCTTCATAAACATGTAAGAAGGTGGCTATAATTCTTTTTTTTAGTGATTACACATATTAAATTATTAGCTTCTAAAGCATCTCAGTTGTCAAGACTCTCAACAGAGAGATTTACCATAATTACCTGTTTATAAATAACATCTTACAAATGAAAAGACATATCAAAACCCTCAACAAAAAAGACTTTATCTTTAGACATTTAAATCAAGCAAATAAAATAGCAAAGAACTTCTCTTCCCTCCCTTAAGAATTTCATCAGTATGCCCAGGTGTTTTGCTCTTGCCAGCACCTCCTCCTCCTGGCCCCATGTCCCAGGCCAAGAGTCCTCTGCAGGTGAGGTATATATCCTTTATCAGCTGCTTCCACTGACAAATTAGCTTTTTTTTCTTTTTTAAATAAAAGAGGTAGTTGCTTCCTCCTGCTCTTGCTTCTTTCATTGCCTTTGGGGAGCCCTGCAGCCTCCTGAGTTCCAGTGGGTGTATCAAATAAGAACAGCTTGACCTTGCTAGAGAACTGAGGCACTGGAGAGGAGTCTGCATGAAAAAGCTAAAGAATTTAGTGCACTGACTTTTAATTTGCACTAAAAAACTTTGCAAACAAAGTGCTTTGAAAGGTTTTGTTTGTTTGTTTTTAATGGCTAGTATTGGATAGGGCTGGTTTAGATACTTTAAAAGCAAAATGTGTGCTTTGATATTGTTTCACAAATCTATCTTATCCTTTAACAAATGCTAACATTATGAATCTTAGATTTAATTATAAATAATGCTGCTGTTAATCGTGGCCTGTATGTATCTTTTTGAATTAATGTTTTTGTTTTTCCCGGGTATATGCCCAGGAGTGGAATTGCTAGGCCATATAGTGGTTCAATTTTTAGGTTTTTGAGAAACCTCCATACTGTCTTTCATGGTGGCTGCACCAATTTACATTCCCACCAACAGTGTACAGGGTTCCCTTTTCTCCACATCCTTGCCAACATTTGTTTTTTGTTATTTGTGTTCTTTTTGATGATGACCTTTCTGACAGCTGTGAGATGATATCTCACTGTGATTTTGATTTGCATTTCCTGATACCAGTGATGTTGAGCAACTTTTCATGTTCCTGTTGGCCATCTGCATTTCCTCTTTTGGAAAAATGTCTGTTCAGTTCTTCTGCCCATATTTTAAATGGGTTATTTGTTTGCTTTTTAATGTAAGTACAGTTGATTTAAAATGTTGTATTAACACACAACAGTGTTCACAGCAGCACTATATACAATAGCCAAGACATGGAAGCAACCTAAATGTTCACTGACAGATGACTAAAGAAGTTGTGGTATATTTACACAATGGAATACTAATCTGCCATAAAAAAGAATAAAATAATGCCAGCTGCAGCAAAATGGATGGGCCTGGAGAATGTCATTCTAAGTGAAGTAAGCCAGAAAGAGAAAGAAAAATACCACATATCACTCATATGTGGAATCTTAAAAAAAAAAAAAAAAGGACACTATGAACTCATCTACAAAACAGAAACATACTGGCAGACTAAGTAAACAATCTTATGGTTACCAGGGAAAGGGGGTGGGAGGGGATAAATTTGGGAGTTTGAGATTTACAAGTGTTAGCCACTATATACAAAAATAGATTTTTTTTAAAGTTTCTTTTGTATAATACAGGGAACTATGTTCAATATCTTGTAATAACCTTGAATGGAAAAAATACGAAAATGAGAATATATATGAATACGCATGACTGGGACATTGTGCTATATACACCACAGACTGACATACTGTAATTGACTGTACTTTAATAATAATAATAATAAAATGCATTAGTTTCTGGTGTATAGCATGGATGGACTTGGAGGACATCATGCTAAGTGAAGTAAGTGAGACAGAGAAAGGCAAATACTGTAAGATATCACATGTGGAATCTTAAAAAAAATTTAACAAACTAGTGAATATAACAGAAAAGAAACAGACTCACAGATGTAGAAAAGGAACTAGTGGTTTCCAGTGGGAGAGGGAAGGAGGCGGGGCAAGATGGAGCTGGAGGAGTAAGAGGTACAAACTCTCAGGTATAGAGTAGGTGCAAGGACGTACAACATGGGGAATAGAGCCGACACTGTACACTAACTACAAATGGAGTACAGACTTTAAAAATTGTGGATCACTATATTGTATACCTGTAACATATAATACTGTACATCAATTACTCTTCAATTTAAAAAATACGATATTGTAAAATACACACATAAATTTAAAAAAAAAAAAGAATTTCATCAGTAGAAACTCCCTGGTAAGTATAAATGGGAGAGTTAAAGCATTCCAAAGATTCTACAAGTTGGTTATGCAAGGTGAGAAAACTGCATCCTTCCATCTCAAAATTGTAGATTTTTTTAAATACATGATTGTCTCCCTTAAGTGTCACACCGCCGGCTTTTCCAGCCTCTGTATCCTCCGTGGCAAATAAACAGTCTGCTTCACAACTAACTTAAAATCCTCACCTGCCTTACCCCATGGCGGTGTTCTGGGCTTTGCCTGTTTCTGTTGGTCACTTCACAAATGAGTCAACACACTGGTCATCATTTGTCAGTGATCAATTTCCAACCAAATATATACATTTCAAACAATTATGAATCTGGAAGAGGCCTTGGCTCCCCCGAATCTGGTCTCAAATGGAAATTTTTTCATTCTGAGTGATTTTATCTCTTAGTAACTTTCTAAACTCTGTGAAAGCGTACGTCAAAAATGGGTTCATAACGCCTATGCCGCACACTATGCTATTAACGCTCAGAGATTCTCTGGCCAACTCAAGTTCTGCCTCTTCCTGTAACTTCTTCAGCTACAGCTCACCACGCTTCCAAAATTAGATCTGTGGGTTCCTCTAGTTCAAGCCTCTTTTAAATTTCTTTTTTTTTTATTATTGTTAACTTGTCTTAATTTTTTTCCTGAAACTTTTTTTTAAAAAATGTTATTCTTGTCTCTTGATTCACGTCCTCTCCCTGCTCCCAGCAGTCTTCGCTTGGCCCACCACTTCTCCCTTCCACACCCGGCCCTGGCAGAGAACAAGCCGCGCCCAGGAACTCAAGTATCTATTGTCTTCACCTGCTCAGAGTCGCTGACCCGCCCGGAGGCACGAAACCCGCTCGCCAGTCCTGGGGACGAGACTGGGCTGGAGGCATCTCTAACGAGTAAACAGCCAAGACTGCTAAAAGTTCTCAATTGTTAAAAGCATGAGCGCGAGTCGAGGATGGAGGAATAAGTGCAAAGTTTTCCTCTTAGAAAAACCAGGACCGGAGAACTCAGGGAGCGGTAAGTACCCCTGGGAAAGGACTAGCGCGCGTGGGCTCAAAGCCAGGACACAGCAGGTGCGCACGGTCGCCCGGAGTCCTGAGGAGGAAGGGCACTCCCCGGGGCCTCCTTGCCAGCACCTCGCAAGGACGCGAGGCTGGACACGGACCCGCGGGCAGCTGCTGCCCAAGGTCGCGGCGCCCCTCCCGACAGCCCATTCCCGCCTGGGACACGCGGCCCCGGGGCCCCCGTGCGCTCGCGGCGGGAGACTCCCGGGCGCCTCGAAGGGCACGCCTCACAGGCCGCCCTGGGCGAGGGGCGCACGTTCCAACCACATCGACCACCCGGACGCGCTGGGGGTCGGGGGCGCGGGGAGGCCCGTCCCCCCAGGCACGCACCGCCGGCACCAGGACGCTGCCGCCCACACCTGGGCTGAGGGCGCCGGGCGGAGGATGGCGGGCCGGCACTCACCTGTCACGGCGCCGCCGAGCCCGCCGCCGCGCAGTGCTAGCAGGGCCGTGCGCTGCCACCGTCGTTCCCCAGCCACTGGGCGCCCAGGACGGACGCAGACACGCAGGACACCGAGTCTCCGCCCTGACGCGGCCCCCCAACCCGGCAGCCCGACGCTCCGCATTTCCGGCGCCGGAAGTCCGGGCTCCGCCTCTGCCCCGCGCCGGAAATCCCGCCCAGCACCCTCACACGCAGGCGCGGCAGGAAGTCCCGCCTCTGCCCCAACGCCGGCACCGCCGGAAGTCCAGCCCCGCACGATAGTCCCGAGCGTCGCCCCCGCGGGCCGGGACCCCCGAGTGGGCCGCGGTGACTGTACAAACACAGTGGTGGTGTTCGGCCCGTGGCCGCCGGGGTCTCGCCCCAGGGGTCGACGCCCGTGTGAAGACGCCCGCAAGGAGTGCGCCGTGCCGGCAGGCCGGGGGCGCGGGGGCGCTGAGGGCCCGCGGGTACTCACGGCGGCGGGGTCCCGGCGCCCCGGGCTGGCGCAGGTCCGCGTCCATCGGGACCCAGGTCGGGGCTGTCGAAACCGCGGGCCCCAGTCCTCACCGCCGCGTTTGCCGGGAGCCGCTTCCCGGGGCGGCGCGGGCAAGGCGGCTGCGCGGAGCCCGGCGGCGTCTGCGGAGGGTGACTCACCCCCTGCAGCCTCCTGTCTGAGATGTGTGTTCGCCATTGGCTACGAAGACGAAACGAAGTCAGCCGCTCGCTGCGGAAGGTGGGACTTGAAGGCCTCCTCGTCCTTGGTCTAGGGTGGAAAAATTACACGGTACGCGGGAGCCCTGGTGTGAACCACCGTCCTCCGCGCTGCCGACAACCAGCTGGGCTTGAAGCGCTACGTAAAGACCAAATCAGACGCATGGTAGCGCTTTTCTTTTATAAAATAAAGCTTATCATTCGGGTTCAAGAAACACTAGTACGATTGTTGCAGAAGAAACAAATTTGACGTATTTTGGCATCCAAATAACCAAAAACTTTGTAGAGTAAACTCTGAAGTGACTTCAGCATTGAGTAAAAGAAAGGCTTATTATTACAATCAATTCTGTAAGGTGAACTAAGGCTTTCAAACTTGGAGGTTGTGGCAAACATTCAAGTAACAATTTCGTTTAGCACCTAATACGCACAACGCATTCTGCTGGGCTTGGGAGCAGACAGAACCACGGTATCATCTCCCAACTGATTCCTGTGCTAATATGTGGTTTTATTTTGCAGCACAGCATCCACAGTTTGGGTGAAACTTAGGATATTGCTAATTGAGGTAAACTTTTCCCTGATATATTTATGATTCCACAAAAGTCATTGTAAGTAGCGACTACATGGAGGTTTCACAGAACTAAGGAAAGGACGCAACACTTTGAGGGCCTGCTGTGTGCCAGGCACTTCACATATCTGGTAACTTGTTTAATCCTGAAAACAGTAGAGTGGAAGTTATTCTAAACTGAATTATAATTAAGTATGAGAATGTTAAAATTACCTGTCAAAAGTCAAAAAGCTATTATGCAGTGGAGCAAAGATTAGATTAAAATACAGGTCCGCATCAAAGCCCACATTTTCTACCATGTCTCTTCCATAGGGCTGTTGTAACAATACCACAAACTAGATGGCTTAAACCATAGAAATAAGAATCAGAGGTCCAAGATGAAGGGGTCCGCACTGTTGGTTCCTTCTGAGAACTGTGAGGGAGAAGCAATGCCATGCCTCCCTCAGCTTCTGGTGATGTGCCAGCAATCGCATTCTTGGCTTGTGGCAACTATAGCTCCCAATTCCACATGGGTTCTTCTTGTGCGGGGTTGTCTCTTCATTTGTCATTCTTTGTATCTGTTCATATTGGATTGGGGCCCATCCTACTCCACTATGACTTCATCTTAACTAATTACATCTTAAACAACCCTGTCTTCAAGTAAGTTTACATTCTGAGGTTCTGGGAGTTAGAACTTCAACAACTTTGGGGACACACTTCTACCCGTAACATGCTGTATCCTGAAATAACTCCATGCAATTTAAAGAAATGGGACGTTCACACACACACACACACACAGAGCTAGCCTAAATTGTATGGCGTTGTGATTACAATCCTGGTATCCAATGACACACTTGCAGAAGCTGGGGAGGGGTACACTTTCCATAAAACAGTTTCTATCCTGTTACCTGCGCATCCATGAAAAATGCGCGATTACCCCCATTAGAAGGGAAATAAAGCTGAAATTAGTAAGATTGGATTATGAGCCTAGTTCCATAGGTAAACAAGGTTTGCTGGGTGTTGGATCACGTGCTTCATCACATTATCTTTTCTGCCTCAGACGCCTGGGTATTTGTACCGCAGGGTTCTGAGCTGATTGACGGGTCGCTTCACAGTCAACCTCAAGTTTCGTGTCTTTGTGTGTGTTTATCATATACTACACTTTGAAGAACTCCGTATTTATAACTTTATTGAGATCTCTATTCAAATACCACCTTATAGATGTTTCATCATTTATTTTTAAATGGCATACCCCATCACTATCCCTTAACTGTACTGCATTGTCCTCAGAGAACTTATCACCTCTTGACATTATTTGTGTTTGTTTACTGTTTCCTCTACTAGACCGTAAACTCTATAAAAGCAAAAACTTTAAAAAATTTGTTCACTGGTATATCCCCATGACTTAGAAAAGTGCCTGGCACATAATATGCGCCCCCAAACACTGTTGGCTAAAGGGTAGATAAAATTTGTATTTGTCCTCATGACTATGTAAATTCCAGAACGGTAAGGTCAGGTTTTCTAAATCCCGTTTACCGATTTATCCACCTACTTGGAAGTCCCCACTTCCGGGAGGGAAGTGCCGACGCCACAGAGCCGGAGCGTCCAAGGACGTCTGACATAAGCACGTCCCAAGCGCAGCGCCTCAGGCGCACCGATTGGCTGGCGCGGCCAAGGCAGAGGGCGCGATTGGCGGACGACCGCTAGTCCCGCCCCATCCCTCTATCAGGCCGGTACGCAGTCGAGTGACCGTCACTCCGTAGTCGAGGGACCTCCGCTCGGCGGCATAGGGAGGGCGCCGAGAGCACCTGCGCCTCGGCCTGGGGGCGGCTCCGCGGCCTACGGTGAAGGGAGGAGGCGCCGCGTGCCTCTCGCGTGGCGCCACCGCGCGACAGTCACGTCAGGCGCGGGCAGGCGCGCGATTGGCCAGCGGGCATGTGGCGTGCTCTGGCGCGGGCGCGGGCGATTGGGAGCGCGGCGTCGGGGGGCGGGGCCTGGCCCGGGGGCGGGACCGAGGCTGGTGGGCGGGGCCTGCGGGAGGCGCGCGCTCGGGAGCTGCATCCTGCAGACGGCAGGTGCGGGAGGTACGGAGAGGGTTCCGCGGGGGGAGAGGCGGGTTTTCCGGCCCAGCGCCGTGTGAGCCTGGGGCGGGGAGAGAACCCGCGGGCGCCGTGTGTGCAGCCGCCCGGGCGGGGCTCTCACGGGGGTGGCCAGAGGAGTGGATCCGGGTCCCGGGCCCGGCGCGGCTGCCCGCGGAGACCCGCGCCGACCTCCCCTCCCCGCTGTACAGGTCCCCGGGACGCACGGCCGCGATGCCCGAGGTCAGCACGGACGCCCTGGACGAGCGGCAGGTGCAGCTGCTGGCGGAGATGTGCATCCTCATCGACGAGAACGACCGCCGGGTGGGCGCGGAGACCAAGAAGAACTGCCACCTGAACGCCAACATCCGGCGGGGTGCGGGGCCGGGCAGGGGTCGCGGGGCTGCGGGGCGGGGGGCCGGGTGGGCGCGGAGACCAAGAACTGCCACCTGAACGCCAGCACCCAGCGGGGGGCGGGGGGCTGGGGGGTGGGGTCCAGGGTGGCCCTCCCGGGAGCACCCGTCTGTCCGCGGAGTTCCGTCTCGCGCCGCCTCGCTGTCCCCTGGAGCCCGCAGGCCCCGCACGGAGAATCCCGCGAGGAACTGGGCTGTAAAACTAGTAAGAGTCGTGTCTGTTTTGCCTTCAGGATTATTGCATCGAGCTTTTAGTGTCTTCTTATTCAACACCGAAAACAAGCTCCTGCTACAACAAAGATCAGACGCTAAGATTACTTTTCCAGGTTCGTAAGCTCAACGTACAGTGGTTCGGGGCGACTGTATTTCACTTGACTTTGTCACTTCCTGGCAGCCAAAGTCAAAAAGGAAATCTTGTGAATGACTTAATTTTATATTAATAGAACCACCTTAGAGAGTGAGCGCAGCCTAATAAAACAGCAGTGAAGGGTAGGAACTGCTAGGCATGTGTGTATGCTCCTGTAAGCTTTAAAAGCTTACCTTACACACATTTTGCTCATTTTGGTTAAGGCGCTATTAATCAAACCTTACCTACACCTGCCTGTTTCACAAAACGGTGACTGAGAGCCCACTGTAGCAGACTTAGAGATCCTTAACTCTAGGGATTTAGGAATCATTTTACTTTCCTGTCACTTTTGAAACGTGAAGATTTCCTTTTTCAGACCGATTTTGAAGAAAAGTTAACCTTCCTCTATGTTGACGTGTTCCAGGCTGTTTTACTAATACTTGCTGCAGTCATCCCCTAAGTAACCCGGGAGAGCTGGAAGAAAATGACGCAATCGGAGTCCGGCGAGCCGCGCAGAGACGTCTGAAGGCCGAGCTGGGGATCCCCCTGGAAGAGGTGAGCAGTTCCTTGCAGCCGCGCTGCCAGCTGAAATCTACACACACGTTTTTAATAAAATTCTAAGTTCAAGTGTAGCTCGCTGCTGTGTAAACGCTGAATTATTAGCCCAAGAAAGCACGCTGAATACAGATTAAATGTTGGTTTTCTGTAATACTTGTCAGTATTTAACTCAGTGCCAAAAGGGATCAATACGTTAACCAGTGTATAAATTGACTATTTTTTATAATTGATCAGGTCAGAGTTGAGTATTTTCTTTTGGAAATCCTTAGGTGTATGAACTACAGATTTGATTATGTGAATTGACATAATCTTCTCTTGCTAGAATTTTCTCCTTTAAATAAATAAAGCATCTCTCATCTAGTTAAAAATGGTAATTATTTTTCTCTCATAAAGTAATATTAAGATGTGAGGGAGAATGTCACACTTCTAGTTTGAGTGACTTCTTTAATACAGTTTTTTCAGTAAGTCAGCTTCTGTTTTTGGTCCTATGGGGAAATTTTCAGACACTTGAAACTATTTAATACTGTTTCCATATGTAATTAATAGGAGATGAATTTCAAAAGCTTTAATTCTGAAACTATAGTTCTGCTTTCACGGTATTCCTGGACTGTGGTGGGTTAATTCGGATTACTTTCTTTGTTGCTGATGTGTTTGGTTTTGTCTTAGGTTCCTCCTGAAGAAATTAATTATCTAACACGAATTCACTACCAGGCTCAATCGGATGATATCTGGGGAGAACATGAAATTGATTACATTTTGTTTGTGAAGAAGGACGTGACTTTGAATCCAGATCCCAATGAGATTAAGAGCCATTGTTACGTGTCAAAGGAAGAGCTAAAAGAACTTCTGAAAAAGGCAGCCAGCGGTGAAATTAAGATAACTCCATGGTTTCAAATTATTGCAGAGACTTTTCTCTTTAAATGGTGGGATAACTTGAATCATTTGAATCCGTTTGTTGACCATCAAAAAATACACAGAATGTAAATGTGGAGATAAATGGTTACTAAAGTACTGAATAATTTCTTAGTAAACTTAGAATGAATTTTTTTAAAATTTGGTTCCTCATTGGAACTCTCACTCAAAATACTGATGCTTTACAACCAGAATTTGTGTGGAAGACAATTTTGAATCATATATATGCACTGTTACACACACGCATATATGTGCACTGCTATTTATAAAACATTTATGAGGGATTATTGTAAAAGAGAGAGAACAAATAAACTTAATTTCATCTGTCTAAACACATGGTTATGACAAATTTGAGCAAGTAAGTGAAGTTCATCACTTTTGATATGTTGTGATAAACATTTTTAGAGAGCACTTTGCTGTTTGCCAGGTGCTTGACATAGCTTTAAATTTTTATCCGTCCAGGAAAGTGTACAATGAAAACTATTTGTCTACTTCAGAACAGCTCAGATTAAACTGTCCCTGTTAAGAGATTAATATAGTAGAACAGGTTCAAGGGAATTAAATGGTACGTGTCCTGATTTCCGTCATTCTAAGTTAATTTTGTGATTTAAGCATTCTGGAAGTATTTTGACACTTAAAGTCAAACATTGCTTTTGGTTAGACATTGGCTGGGTTTAGTCATTTAAATGGTCTTTGCCAATTAGCAAGTCTGTTTTCAGAGCTACTGCAGAGAGACAGGCTACTTGTAAAACGGAACTTGGGTCATACTTTCTCAGCAGGGTTTCCTAACCTGGGCCCAGCTGGTGTTTGGGGGGGTGACTCTGTTAGTCGCGGCTCATCCTGTGCATTGTAGGATGTCTACCCCCAAAATGCCATTGGCACCCCTCCCCCATGATAGCCACAATGACACCAGATGCCAAATGTCTCCTGGAGGACAGCGTCCCCCAGTTGAGAACCACTGTTCTCCAGAGTTGGGCCCTATTGTGGGGAGGGGAGGGGATACCAGAAAGGCTGATATTTAATGCTAAATACGTTTGGGTTGTGGAATATGTGTATGTTAACGTTTAAATTGCACCTCAACTAATGTACTTTTTACTAAAACTCTTGCCATAGATTTCTCAGACTTGAAATCTTAAAACAGCTTTAGTATCCTCGAATGCTATGCAATGGTAAATAATGAAGAAAAAAATTTTTTCTTACGAAGCTAAATGTTTTATAAATTCAGCAAAAAAAAAATCCATTTCTTGTTAGCCCTGAACAGTTAATTTCAGGCAAAACTGTAGCAAGTATTACCTTTATTGAAAAATAAAAACAAAAATAAATAAATGAGCATTTAGATGCTGTAGTCTAGTTTGTTTATATTGCAATACAAGACGCTAACCTGCCTGTGACAGCTTGAATGTGACAAGTGACACACAACTTCAAAGTACATTTTTAATATTATTTCTAGTTCTTCAGTTTACTAGGACCTTACAGTCTGAAGGCCACACATAACGAGTTACTCGGTAGCTCCAGCGGTTAGCGGCTGCCGTACCAGACAGCGGAGCCCTGGACCACTGCCTGCTACTTCGTAAGTGCCCGGTGAGGGCTGGAATTGACTGCTGCCCCTCGGAAACCTATTCTTTGACCTGGTGAACTCCTTAGGACTCCTTTGCCTCCTTAAAACTGGCTGGCTTTAAAATTCAATTTCCAAAACAGAGAACACATTGCAGCCACAGACACAGGCCAGACTGGGGCACCTTTGAGATCTGGGTTGATTTCAACAACCATTTTGGCCACTTGTTTTTGCTTCTCTTACCAACCTTTAAATTCTTGCTCTTGTTTTAAATTCACCAGCAAAGAGGGGGCCTGCAGAGCCCCGGCCTGGGCACTCTCCCCCTCGACCTCACTGCGTAGCCCCAGGTGCCCCGTACAGTCTCAACACCTTGTTACTAATAAGCCTGTATCTTCTCAGTTTCCTGATGGTTATTGTGGCACAAAACACATGTGCCTGTTTGTTATATTGTTACTCCATGTTTGGGTTCCAGCAGCACACTGATTTTATCGTTATCATTTTCACATTCCAGTGTTGGGTTGAGCAAGCCCTATTACTCTCACTTTCAAAACATGCAGAGCTTTTATTGCAAATGTGTGTGTGCAATTTTCTCAAGAGAAAATAAAATCTTACTTCTTAAAATGCCAACATGATTGAGAATGTAATTAAACTGTAAGGGTTAATTTTGTAAGACCTGCCACTTGTATATATTTTATTTTGCCCATTTACTCATGTTTTATTGTCCCTTGGTCGGATTCTGACATTTTTTTCTAGTGGGTCATGCACATTTATCCTTCAATATTTCCAGGAAACAATAAATCATCTGCTTCAGTAACAACCCATTATGTTTCAGGGAATATTATTTTACCAAAGGTTTTTTTTTTTTCCTAAAATAGCATGATGATGAATAAAAGTTATCAAACATTGAGCTCACTCAGAAGGAACTGGTTTCCACAAGATTTACCCTCTTGAATTCAGCCTAGACATGGTTCCCTCCAGAAATGAGCACTGAACAGTCTGTTGACATGACTGGATAAAAATGTGATATATGTATAATGTGATATTACTCAGCCATAAAAAAGAATGAAATACTGCCACTTGCAACTAGATGAATGGATCCTTACTAGTATACTTTGTGAATTAAGTCAGAAAGACAAATACCATGATTTCATTTATATGTGGAATCTAAAAAACAACTGAACAGACATACAGACTCACAGGTACAGAAAGCAAACCAGTGCTGCCAGGCGGGAGGGCAGTGTAGGGGCAGCGGGTCCAGGGGAGACACGGACCCACCTACTGTCTTCCCTCCCAGCACGTGTAACACGGATGTAAATGCTACCTAGACCCCCAAATGCAGTACAACTTTTAAAGCGCACCGACGTGCAGAAAAGTCTTGAATTAGACGCCAAAACCCACGCAGGGGTGCTCAGTGCTGAGTCAGCAGAGGGGCTGTTTGAACCTGCACACAGAGCAGTGACCGTGGTGGTTCTGTGGTCAAGAGATGTTTTAAGCACTTAATATTCAAACATATTAATTTCCTACATTTTACTGTGATTGGGGGCTCTGAGTCAACACGTAACTCACAATGATTCCCATTTAAAACAAAAGAGACCCCAGAAAGTGCCTGTGGCAGTGTGGGGTGTCCCGTGTGTTTTAACCAGACAGCCACGTCCAGCAGTGGACCACCGACAGAGACGCCTGTGTCTAACTGATGCAGTAACTGAGGCTACATTCTGTTCCACTAAAAACTATTTTTTCGCTTTGAAAACAAAAAAGAATTGTCATTTACTTCCTTCCCTTTTCATTTGCCCAAACTGTCTATGATTGGTAACCGAACTAAAACCAACTAAATAAGTCAAAACTGCTTTCTTTAGGAAGTTTATTTTGGATGAAACGGTTGAAGACAGGTTACAATGGTGCACTGTCCAAGAAGACTGGAAACTGACTTCGTGCTGGCATCTGACACACCTGTCCACCTTCACTGGCTCCTGTGTCTGCAGGGCAGGCTGGCAGCCTTCTGCCCACACCCACAAGTGGAGGTGTTTTCTCTGCAGGACTACCGACATGCAGTGAACCGAAGTTACCTCTTGCACAAGAGAGTAAGATTTCTGTGCATCAAAAATACAAACAACAACCTCAATAAACCTTCCCAGTCCTGCAAGTCCGAAGCAACCAGAACTCCATGAGATACTACCGCCTACTCAGAGTATCAGTGACCTGACACAGATGCCCCACACCTGCACCATCAAGGGAGAACCACAGCTTTCAGCAAAGCAGCAAGTGCTTTAGTTATTTCATCGTTACGCTCAGTCTGTAGATCATGACTAATTCCCCAAAACAAACCAGGAAACAGTCCGCGGAAGCGCCAGCCGCAAAGGGCCCTATCTCCTGTCCTTCTTCCCAGCCTTCCTCTTTCCCGAGAGTAAGTGCTTGGGCTTCATGTCAAACACGTGTCTGTCCGACTCCCCTTTCTTCCCCAAGCGATTCATCTTCTTCTGAGCGTTCTTCATCATCGTCTTGGCTTTCTTCACCATCTACGAGGCAGGAGGAAACAAACGTGAGCTGTGGACCAGCTTCCGCGGCCGCAAATGAAGACGAGCTGAATATCGCACCTAGACAAGTCTTACGTCCATACGGACCAAACACACTGAGACCAAGAGGTCAGGGGGCACTGTCCTAACTCCCTCTTAGGCTAACAGAGAAACTGGGATTCCAGCCACGAACCTGTGCCCACATCTGACTGACAGGAGGCAATGCCAGTATTAAAATCCAGACTCCTGCCTGGAGAACGCACGTGGAACGGAACTCAGGCTCCCATAAGCAGACTGCTTGCCGGTTTATATACAGACTTTCCCGTTTACCTGGATTTTCAAAATGCTGAAACTAACCATTTCAGCAAGAAACTGTGGACATCCAAAGTGTCTTTCCCAAAAGACTGCTGAGAAGGGCTCCTTCTGGGCTTGCTCCCCACGCGGGCTCGTGGTGCGCGAGGGCCCTGGGCTCTAGGTCCCCAGCAGGTCCTAGCACACCCCTGAGCTCAGGGCCGAGGCTCAGCCTCCTGGTACTGTCCCAACACCCTGCTGCTGTCCACCCCCGAGAAAGTCCCACAGTGCTTGGAGGGCAAAGGCCCAGGTGGCCCAAGCCAGCCTCTCGGTGCAGACACACTAACCCCACCTGCAGGACCCGTGTCGAAAGGCAGCTGTGCTGTGCGCCCAGAGCCCGCCTGTCAGCATCAGGGGCTGCCTTTTGTTAAGTACTCATCACAGGGACTGACCTTGACATCCCGGAGGCCAGAGACATCGCGTGGAGTCCGGGAGCAACTGCGACTCCGGGCTACAGAGGTGGGTGGAGCGGAGTCCTCCCGCTTTCTCTTCCTGGTGACACTCCGCGACCGTCTGGCCTGGGCCGCATAGTGGGCCTGAAACGCACAGAAAGCAGCCCTCAGCGCACAGGGCCCAGGGTTCCAGTGACAAACGTGAAATTACTCCGACTAGGGAAGAGGTACGTGGCGGAGTTCTCAGAACCATCACAAGACTGCTAAGGGTCTTTAAAACACAGTTAATTTCACATGAATTCTTGGTCAAATGTTCTTTTTCACTTAATACAGACATTTTATGATGCCAAGCTGATTTTAATGCCACTTAAAAAACCTGACTTAGAGCTGCCTGTCCAACCATGTTAGCGTCACAATGTACACATCAGACGTGAAGAGCAGCCTCTCCTCTCCCCCTGCACCCTGGGCTTGTCCCCTGCACATGGGGTGACAGCCGCGGGACAGCTCGCCCGAGGCTGAGCAGAGCAGGCGGGCACCGAGGACAGGCGCCGCTCCCCTCTTGCGGTCCCCGCCCCGAGTTACCACCTGAAGAGGCTCACACGACAGGGACACGCGCAGGCAGCAGGCCCAGCACCCGGGGGCGACCCCACGTCAGAGGCGCACGTGACGTTGAGGACGCTCCCCGCGCAGGACACCCTCACGCTCTGACCAAACCCCACTTAGTCTAACACAGCGGCACCATCTGACTGTGACCACTCTACCTCTGGGCGTCTATTCTGAGAAGACAATCCAGAACGTAAAGATGCTCTTGCACAAAAAGATGTGCCCTGGCATCATTTATCAAGCAAAAAAAAAAAAAAAAAAAAAAGTGAAACGCCTTCTAACCGCGGGGCTCGGAGGAGCAGGTCTGAACACTTACAGCCCACGTTCCTCTCACGCCGAAAGACCCAAACACACCTCGTGTTCACTTGGTAGTGGAACTGAAGCTGACTAAAGCACTACGCAGACTTCAGTCAGCAAAGCCAAGTCGCAGCTCAAGTAAAGAAGTTGTACAGAACAAAATAAATGTGCCTGTTCCCCGACGTTCTACTCCAGTTTGTATTTTAATGCAAGTTCTTCTGTTTCGTTGTATGTTTCTTACATGTCATCTTACATTTTTGGCCTAAAATAAACTAAATTTTTATTCAAGTAAAAATGTGAGGTAATTATGCTAAAATGAAACAGTTCTACCACAACGGCAGGGAGGTGCCACATGAAGAAAGCGGTCACAAATACACCCTGAAGCCCTCTGCACCGAACACTGGCTGAGCAGCGTCTACCGCGCACCAGCCAGCGCACTTCCGTGCTGAACGAGCACAGGGACGTCTCTCTTCCTAGTTTCTGCTATTTCCCGAATTTTCCACTAACCTGGAATGGAAGATAATTTACACACATGTGTAACATAACACTGACAAACAGCAGAAACACAGAAGAAAGAAAATGGCCCGGAGCACTCATGTAACTGACATGACCTGAAACGGCACGGGGGGGGCGTCGCACAGGGAAGCGGCCGGGCCACCCGGGCCCTCCCTGTGACGGTGACCCAGGACGGAAGACACCCACCCATCTGCACAGCGAACCCTGAAGTCCTAACTTCTCCTTCCTCGGCTCCTGCTTTCCCGAGACGGCCCCCAGGCCACCCCTGCCACTTACGTGCTCCTTGTCATCCATGTCCACGCCAAGGCTGCGCATCTCATCCTCCAGGACCTTGCGCTGCACCTGGAGGGGAAGCAAAGTGAGTCTGATGAAACAGTACAAAGAATTCAAAGGAAAATGTACCTTCTACAACGATCTATCACACTGATTTTAGAAATTCTCTCCTTTATTTGGGCTCACGTTCATGCTCCTGGACGGCTCGTGAATCCCACGGAAACTAACATTTCCTGGGCAACCGTCACGTGCAGGACGGCGTGCGTCTTGGCCTGGGGTCCTGCACAGCTCCCAGGGGACTCCCACACGCAGACCCCAGGCCAGCATCTCCTCCCCAGTGCACCGAGGCACACGGGGAGATACAATGATGGCCACGCCTGGCACCGGCCACCACACGGAAATGGTGGAAATGGAGGATGACACCATTTCTCCTCCACGGAGAGGTGCCCAGTACCTCAGCCTCCTCCCTGCCTCTCACAGTGTGACTGACCACACACCAGCCTCCTTCTCTGGAGAGTGGGGGAAAGATGCCCACAAAGACAGCCCTGGGATCAGGAAGGAGCCTTGACGTCACCCGATCCACCTGTGCCAAGAGTGTGACTCCTGTCCTGACCAGTCACCAGACCCAGTTCCATCACCTCTGGCTTTAGGGCAGACTGGGTTTGGTTTCTATATTGCAGAAGAGGAGTCCTGACTGATAAACAATCAAAAACCTTAATCTGTCCAGCTGCAAAGGGTTCGAGTCCAACAGTGAGAGTCACCGAGAGAGGGCTCAGTCCTTAGAATGCGCAAGGCCCAAACTCAACCAGCCCCATGAGGCAACATACACCAACGGAAGGACCACGCAAGGCTCCCACACGGGGACAGGCGAGGCCCTGGAAAGGACGGGACGCTTGCCTTCTTGGCCGTCCGAGGCATCCTGGGCCCCTGCGTGTCCTTCTCTCTGGACTGCAGAATCTTCAGCTTCTTCTTTTCCCTAATCTGCTTCGCCAGCTGCCGGATCTCCGCCATTTCTTCGTCTTCGCTTTCGGACTCGCTGTCGTACTCTCCAGCCGCGGTTCTGAGCTCTTCTTCTTTTTCTAATTCTTCCAATTTCTTTAAAAAGAGTCATAATTAAACAAAGCCAGCAATGAAAACTCATCAATTGATGTAACAACCGTTACAGGAACCAGGATTCCCCCCAAGCTGTCCAGGAGGCAGCAGACACCAGGGACAGGCTCACGTGGACCCCGTCCACGGGCCACACAGCTCAGCGCCCGCAGTCAGGCCCCGGCACACAGACGAGGCGGCCGCACAGACCGCCCCGAGCCCTGAGCCAGCTCTTCTTTAGAAACCACCACTCCCAACCCCATGGCTCAGAAACGTGCCGACATCGCTCCCCTCGCCCCCAGCAGGGACGTGAAAGCATCTCTCTTCTGAAGAGCGAGAACACCGATGTGAACAGGTCCTGGGCCACCACAGCCCGTCTGCCCAGCAAAGTCCCAAACACAACAAACAAATCTTGACAGGAACCTACAGTCAGAGAGAGGGAGGCCAGAGGGACAGGCCAGGGCAGGCCGACCACGGCCGCCTGAACCCGACTGAGGACACTGGACGCTGCACAGCCAGACAGAAGCAGAAGGCGGCCAGCAGGGGGCGCAGGGCTGGACGCACAGTTCCAGGGCAGCGTCAGAGAACCGAGGAGCGGATCTCGGGGGAATGAGGCAGCATGCACTGCACATACTTTGTACTTTTTAAGAGGTTGATTCAGGAGAGAAAGACAGGATGGCAACCACAGGAGAACACAGGGTCTGAGAAAGTTTTGTTTATGAAAAAAAGATGAGAACCTTGTGGACACACACTTGTTAGAAAACAGCAAACAGGGAGGGGATGAAACTGGAGGAGGACGTGGGCGATGGGGCAGGATGAGGGGTGGACAAGGTGCAGGCAGGGGTGAGGGCGCCCACACCCGGGACGCCTCACATGGAGCAGGAGGCCCAGGAGGAACAAAGTCCAGCCAGCCGGCATGTAGACCCCGGAGGCAGAGCCCGGGCTTGCCCCTCAGCGGGACCGGCCATTGGGATCGGGGACGGGAGGCTCAGGCACAGGAGGGACAAGGTCCACCGCCGCCCCCGCCCCCCCCCCGCACAGGTGAGCTGAGCCGTGCTTGCACCTCCTGGGTCACAAAAGGGGACAAGGGACACAGACCTGCATGATGTCAGGGTCGACGTAGTCAGCTACGTTATGGCCCTCCCAGATCTCGGGTATCTTATCGTGCTTCTCAGATGAATTCATGATATCCCAGTACTCTACAGGTTGGAAACGTAACAAAACAACGTTCGCAACGGCTTTTAGTGTCTTCAGCCACTACGTGCTGACCCGAGCCCCACCCTGTGCTCCACACCAGGTGAGCAGATGCTGACATGACCGGAGGACCGCCCCGCACACATCCCAGGGCCTGCTGGGGCCTCAGGACCCAGTGCCCAGGGGAGGAAAGCCAGGGGCACGGACGGCAGAATCAGTGCCAACAGCCTGCTCAGATTTACACGCTCTGGAAGCTGCAGAATCATGCCTCAGCCTGAGAGAACAGACTACCTGAAGGGAGAACCCTCAGGGCCCTGGCGGCAGGCCACCTCTCATCGCTAGGAAATTAAAGCAACAAGATGCTGGAAGGCTTCCAAGCATTCAGTCCTTGCACAGTTTTCTGAAAACCTGACACACAGCAACTGTCACATGTGAGCCCTTACTCTGAAGATCCAAGATGTAATCATCTCCCATTTCCAGCTCAATATCCCGCTCCTGCAATGAGAAAACAGCTTTACTCAGCTCCACGTGGCCTCTCGGGTCCAGAACTGCTAAGACCCTCCCGTCCCTGTGAAGTCACCCCTTCTCGAACCTCAGGGCCAACCCTCTGGGCCGAGGCTCAGCGCCGTCTCTGGTTCCGCCACGGGCGGACCTGTCGTCTGCACCCAGGGGTTCCCGGCCCCAAGGCCCCATCGCGCTCTCCAAGAGCAGGCCCGTGGGAGCCGCATCACCTACCCGCCTCCTCTTGGGCTCTCCAAGCTCCATCCGCCTTCTGCGCGCCACCACGCCTTCTGGGATGAACGGGGGCCGCTCCTGGAGGAGACATAATTGGAAAGAACTGTGTGAACGCCTCACAGAAGAAACAGAAGCGAAAACCTGTAAGTAAATCCTTCATCTGCAAAGGAAACACAAAACCACACCCAGACCAATGGGAACCCATCAGATGACTTAGGGCGGATGCAGGGCCAGTTTGGGCACGGAGTTCCTTAGAGAAACAAAGGCAAGATTATCAAGAAAAACTGCAGGTGAGGAAAGCAGCACAGGAGGAATCCAGCAGATGCGCGAATGAGAGAAAAGGAGACAGGAGCCCCAGCACACGGCCACGCAGCGGGGAGACGCCGCTCAGCCGTCAGTCCCAAAACAAGCGAGGAGCTTCCTGAGGCCCAGAGAAGCCCACGATTCAGCAAAGCCTTGTGTTCAAAGCAGGTGAGATCAGAAAAACTACACCAAAGTACGGAATAAGAATATACCTTTAAAGAGTATTTTTAGAATGAATGGCAGGCCTTTCTATGCACAACACAAAGCTCAGCAGCCACTGGGTAAACAGCAATACATGTACTAACAGCTTCAAATGTGTCAATTCTTTGAGGTGACAAGGGATTCCCCAAAATGAAAAGGCAAGTGAGAAAAGGGGAAAAGACGAACAGAACATGCAAGAGTCTGATCTTCTTAATGTAAAAGTTATAAATCGAGGGACACGAGGCAACGCCAAGAAGTGAGAGGGCAAGGAAGCAGGTTAAAACCGCTCAGCCGTGCCAGCCACCGCAACACACGCTGTCCCACGTGACGACCACCAAGCAGACCGCCACGCGGAATACACCAGTGGGTGTGGCTGCCTGAGGCTGCAGTGCAGAAACGTCGCTGCTTACAAGGTAACTTTCACTTTGGGGGAAAAATGTACTGAAAAAAATTACACTGAGAACTGGTTTAACTTCCTGCGAAGAAACATGGTAAAACTCATTAACAACAACGTCACTAACAGTCATCTTCATCAATGCCTAAAGTGGGGCACCAAGAATCATTGCTGAAGAATGGATGAATACACAGGGAACATTAAAAAAAAAAAAAAAAAAAAAAAAGGAAAGAAGAAACTAGACTAGGAACAGAAGTGGGGGTTCTCAAACCGTCCAGGCAGCACGAACCAGCAACACCTAGTGGAGGACAGCGGCGCCTTCTGTGCCTGAACGCTCACTCCACAGACACAACTGCTGTTAAAAAGACCTACATATAAACACGCACCCGAGCACTGGTTTCCAATGGCAAGAAAATGAAAAATTGAAAGAACATAACGTGTTCCCATGTTTAAATTTTTTTTAAGAAGCTTACATGCCAAACCATTGTTGGAGAGATAAACGAGAGTTAACAGTGACAGCCTCTGGTGGCATGAGAAGCAGGCTTCACCTCGGACTTCAAACCCTCTCCCTCTGACCTTTTTGATTCTTTCCGATACACACAGCGTAATTCTTAATCTGAGGAAGAAGCACCACCACCCGTGAAACCCACAGCCTGGACGCAGGCTCGCGGGGCCCCACCACCTGCACCCGCCACGCACCCCGACCTGGACGGCTCGGACGGCGGCCTTACCTTATCATCTCGTCTGTTGGGAACAGCTAAGTGCAATCTGTTCAGCACCTCGTTCACTTTATTTCCTTTCATTTTGGTTTCAACTCGATGAGCCAAAAGCCGGTCACAAGCCTAAGCAGGTGAGAAACGGCGGCACCGGTCAGGGCATCCCAGACGGCCTTCTGCCGCGGCTGGAAGGAGCCAGCGACCCCAGGTCTGGAACCCGCTCCAGTCCCCTCAGTGGTGGCACCTGACGCCGAGTCCTCAGGGCCCCAAGGTTCAGGTAACTGCCCTGGGGCTGACCGCCCTCGCCGGTGGGTGTGGGAGGGAGGGGGGACTGGGAGGAAGGGAACGTCTCTCCCTTTCCGGGCCAGGCCAGCCTGAGGCAGGACCCCAGGTGTCGAGACTGAGTGAAGGTTCCCTGGGGTGGGAGTGTAAACACTGCTCCAAACCCCACGGTCACTGGGTGTGTGGGGGACCCAGGGAGCCCCTCCTGCCCGCTGCTATGGGCTCGGTGTTAGGAGCACTCTCCAAACAAGAGAGGGACAGGAAAGGCCCCTGCCTGTGAGAGAACTGACCTCTGTTTTCACTTTAATAACCCCTTCCTCTGTCAGGGTGCTGGTCTCGATCACAGGAAACCCTTCAGCCTGCAGGTCGATAAATATTTTCTAGGAATACAAAGGAAAAACGAGGTGTGTTATTTATTCCCAGTTCCCCATGAACAATCTTACCGCTCCTCAAATGGGTGCCATAAATGTTAATCATAATTAACACAACACCTGCGGTTTACCTCTTTTGAAGGACAGCTACCCAAAACAGTTACCAATTTTTCCCCAAATTCTACTATGATTAAGAAAACACAAAGCCCTAGGAGGATCAAACCAGACAACGGCAGGCAAACCAGAGGCTCTCTGGACACTAAAAGACTTCCCCTTCCGAAAAGAGCCTCGGCAAAATCAGGGCATGGGATCCATGCAGAATGATTCCTACACTCTTTCTTCTAAAATACTCGGTCTCCACAGCCTCAGACGGTTCCTCAGAAAGCGGCACGGCGGCGTTTATGAAACCAGCTCCGTCCGAGTCACCAGGACTAAGAAGGGACCACACCTGTGCCCCTCCTGCAGGCATGGCCACGTGACCACGGTCGCATGCAGGTGCCCAGACCCATGACGCGAAGCCCCCCAGAAACAGCAATCAGACCACTGGGCAGCACAGGGCCCACACCAGACACCTGCACCACGGCCCCAGGACTCGGGTCCGCACAGGCCACCGACTGCGTACCCGCACAGCCGCACAGCACCTGCCACAGCTGCAGCCAGGAGGCTGGGACTCGAGCGCGTCCAACCTCAGAGCCCCAGCTCCTGGGACAGCATTCACCCTGACCTTGCCGTGTCTCCGACCCTCCCCGCAGCTCCGCTCCAGTGCTTCCAGCCTGGAAAACAGTCCCTTCAAAGACCAGAGACTTCTGTGACAGCAGCGTCTGTCTCATCAGTAACTTAAGGGATACATTGCAGGGCCCCCAGGACACCAGAACGGCTGTTTAGAGACACTGAATTCTTACCAAGGATGAAGTTTCCAGAGCACATGGAGACCCAGAGGAGGAAGTCCAGTCCCCCTAGAAACCCCCTACTCAGACCTGGTGGAGGGGACGCCCAGAGGCACGGCCCGGCGAGTCTGCTGGTCTAGAGAGCGGCTCTCGAACCTGAGCGTGCGCCCCGCCTCCCAGGGTCAGATCCCAGCGGCCCAGGGCGGCCTGGGGCAGCCCGAGCACCATGGAACACATGGAACAGCAGCGTCGGGGACCGCGACGGAGAAGCACGTACCCGGGCACACCTTCTCCAAGCGTTCATCCTGGAGAACGCCTCTCAGAGATGGATACAGGGTCAGAGTGCCGGAGAACCCAGGGCTGACGGCCTGACGGCCTCTTGGAAAAGCACAGCACATGCGACCCAGTGCCCATGGTCTGCAGACACTCCTCCACCTCACTCACTCAGTCCCAGATGTTTCCTGAGAGCCTGTGCCCAAGCACTGAAGTAACACCTGACAACCTCCCCCCATGCAAAGTCCTTCTGTAGGCGCTGCTCCAGGCACCTGGCCACCCCAGGCCCGGGAGGGAGGCGGACCTCGAGGGGCTTGGCTTGCTCTAGGCCCCGACGTAAGAGGTGGTCCTTCCTAAGGAAGCACGTCTCCCAAAGGCTACGTGTCCGGACCAGACACACACATCTCCCCAGAATTGGGAGACTTCAGGTTTGGTTTGCCTCTACTGGGTTTCCATCACATCGTGGGGCTCACCCACTGAGGATATTATCTCAACTGCAGGACAAGAACCGGACCAGCCCTGCTGAAGTTCCCTCTAAACCGCGGCTGTCGGAGGTGAGATTCAGAATAGCAAGAAATGCAGGACTCACCCGGTCGTCCTCAGGGAGCTCAGCCACTCTCCTCACGTCACACTTGTTCGCTACGACGATCAGAGGCTGCGGCAGGGAAGGAAGACAGAGGAGTCACCACCTCCCCACAGCAGGTCACCAGCTGTGACCCAGCACCATGCTCACCTTGTTGATGAACAGGGGCCTGATGTTCTGGAAGAGCTCCAGCTGCTCCCGCAGCCCGTGCCCGCACTGCTCCGACAGGTCCATCATGTACAGAACTGCGGCACGCAGGTGGGCCAGGGCCGTGATGGCCTGCATCTCGATGGTGTTCCGATCCTCCAGAGGGTGGTCCAGAATCCCCGGCGTGTCCACAACCTGAGGGTCAGACGCGTTACTCCGAAGTACACATCCTCACAGACCTCTGCCCGTTCACAATCCCAGATCTGCCCTAACAAAACTGGCAGAAGAAATGCAGGCTTCCCAACTGACCAGGGTGAATAAACAAAGCAGCCAGGGAAAACTACACGTTCTTTAATAAATACTGGGGGGTCGGGGGGCCTGCAGAGGGTGCTGAGGAACTAACTAGCCAATGACCTTGACAAGGACTCCTCTGTCCATTAGAGGGCATTAACAGAAAAACTGGCATAACCTAGCCAACTCCCCGTGTGTTAGAGTCATCTTCCCATTATGACATGAAATCCAACCATGGAAACAGGCTGCCTTTCTAACTACAGGTCAGACACACCGACAGGACCTTCAAGCACCATGCTCAGCATAATGCAGAACGCAGATTCCATGGTGGGGGTTGGTCGCTCTCCTGATCTCACCCAAGAGACGGGATCAGCCCTCATGCAGCCCCAAGGCTCACATGAGCTTCTTCTCCACGAGGCTGTTCCCGGATGTGACCCGGGAATCCATTTCCCACCCCGAGTCTTCCCTGGGACTCTGAGCGCACTGGGATGGGGACGGGCAACTAGTTCTTGGGAATCACCAAAATCAAACTCAGTGAACAAAGGCAAGACATCTGTTCTAGACGTGTCACGAGCTCTCACCTGCCAACGCAGGTACTTATAGTCCATGTGCCCGACAAACAGAGACTTGGTGGTGAAGGCGTAGGGCTGGACGTCCACGTCCGCTCTCGTCACCTAAAACAAAGCCACAGCTTCTGTCATGCAAGGCCTGCGCTTCACTACCTCTCCAAAGCACAAACGGTCCGACACAGTCAACAGTGACCCGCTGGGACCACCAGCCCAGAACAGGCCAAGAGAGCATGCTCCCGCGTTAACAAAACGTACTTAAATGTCTCAAACCCCTTAGAGACTTGTCGGACATGTACAAAACTCAAAAATAAAATGGTTTCTGTTACAGCAATATAAACCTAGGCTCAGAGCCAATCCTCCCTTCGAGGAAAGGGTGTCTTAAGCCTAGGGCAGTGCCAACTACGGGACGAGCAGGGTGGCCACCTCCAGCCCAGTCAGGTGGTCGGTGCCCGGTTTACCGCTGGGCAGACCAACCTTGTTGATGAAGCTGGACTTGCCGACATTCGGGTACCCACACAGAAGCAGGGTCCTTGTGTTCGGGTCAATAGTCGGCAGACGGGACAGATGCTGACGCACTGTGAGAAGGTGAGGTTAAACATGCTTAATTTTGTGAGAAAAGTCCAGAAACTCAAAGTTTAAGATTTGCTCAACTCAGCTGCATACTCCAGCTCCAACACTGAGAACATAAGTGATGGAGAAAATATGAACGAATGGGAAAAGCTTAGCTGCAGAGGCACTGGGCAGGCAGACGAGCATTCCCAAATCAGCTGCACCAAGAACCCCATTCCCAGGCCCTAGCAATACGGCATTTCTATCCCACAGGTCCAGGGTGAGGCCAAAGCCACATGACCCAATGACTCGCATTTAAAAGTGAGATTATGCGGAAAAGCCTTCTCAGAGAGAGTGCGTGTGCCAGCACTTCCCGGCTGGGCGGCAGGCTCCTTCCACGTAAAGCTCAGGGGCCTCGTCTGCATGCACGCTGCTCCAGCAGCAGACAGCACCGGGCCACCCTAATGACCGAACAGAGCTCGGAAGCTCTGTCCAAGCAGCCAGGTGTTACAATCTGGCCCCAACTTATTTGCAAGAGGCTGGGGAAGGGGGATCAAAAGTCAGTCAGTTAAAAACATCTGAAGTGTAAAAGTACATGCACATAAAAAGCAGATAATTGTTTCAATAAAAATCTTCCTGTGTTAACTCAGAAACTGCCCTCCTGAATAAAACTGTAAGGTAACAAAACTGGAGGAGCAGTTTGATGTTCACATACTTTACAAACAAATGTGTTTCAAAAAGACTTAAAAAGTCAATAGGTAAAACTATGGATCACTTCTTTACTTTTATGTGTGTTGGTATTTCCCCATGATTTATAATACATACACCTTACCTACTAAATCTGAAAAACAAGTTTTCTTAATGCTGCTACAAATTTGTAAGCGTTGTAAGTGCTAGTTGCTCTTCCAATATCTGGCCTGTGAGAATTTCTTAGAGGCTGGGCCAGGAAAAATAGTTTGACCCTCTCATCTCCAAATTAAAACAATAAATAAAACACCTCAGAAGTCACTTCTCGACAAGGACCAGGCCCTCGGTGGAACGCACTGGGAACCGCTCTTGCGGATGCACGACAAGTACCTTGTTCCAAGTACTCCAGACTCTGCTTCTGCCTCCGCACGATGGTGCACATGCGCCCAAGGGCGGCGCGCTTCAGCTGCTTGCAGCGGTACAGGGAGTCCCCGTACTTCATGAGCCGCACGTAGTCCTTAGCAACGCTGAGAGAAAGGAGGAGAGACGTGTGAGGCTTCCATCACTTCTAACAGTAACTTAAAAGACATAATGTTAAGAAAATGCCTTACTTGTCCACTAAATTTTTGGCAATATTTATTTGTCCCAGAGCCAGCTTGTAGTGATCCTTGTCATAGAGAATGTTCATCAAATCCGCATAGAATGGATGGATGTCCTATCACGAGAAAAACAAAGCGGTCACCTTGGTACAGCAGTTTTCCACGCCGATGTGCGAATAACACTCGAAGAATAACTTCCCAGGGAAACACATCACACCTTCTCCTCTACTCAAGCCCCCAGTGTCTCTTCCTTGGTCCTCTCCCCTAGATAACAACTGTTCAGTTCACAGAGAAAAAAGGGTTCAGCAGGGAAGCCAAGCCCAGCAGCCCCTCCACCTGCCCATCTGGCCTGTGCAGACCCAGCCAGGGCCCAGATCCACATGAGCACCAAGCCTGTCTGAGCGGGAAACTTAAGAACTGGGCCCCAGAAGTTCTTCCTTGTCCACCTGGCCATGATCATCAACCTGCGAACAGGCTATTACTGCCCCAAAACCTAGAAAAAAGTTTTAAAACTCCCTTGAACCCACAATCCTTCCTTCTCTCTGCTCTCCTTCCCAGCGAAGGTCACGAAGAGAGGTTTCCTCCACAGACCTGTTCCCCTTCCACATCACGGCCAAGGGCAAATCCACTGGTTCCTCCTTCACCAGATACCCTGAAGGTGGCCGCTTCTCAGCCCTGTCATCACCACCAGGGTCTGGTGGCTGCATTCACCCCACAGGCCAGTCCTCCTCTACAAGGTAAGTAACACAAGGCTTGTCCTGAAGGTTCCCCACAAGTCGCCTGGCCCCACCCACGGCCTCCCTGCCCCACCTCCTGGCCCCTCCGTCGCATACCCCTACTCTTCCTCCTGGACCTTCCTGTTCCCTGAGAACATCACTGTTTCTGTGCCCACAGTGCTCTTCTCTGGGTGGCCGCATGCCCACCTCCTCACTTCCTCCAGGTCTCAGCTACAGCCTCCTGCTTGGCCCCCTCCACTTCTTCGTCATCCAACACGCATGTACTCTCATGTTTACTCTCGCAGTCCCCTCACCAGGCGGGACGGGCCTGTCAAACTGCTACTGCACTCCTAGTGCTGAGGGCAGCACCCAAGACCAAGCAGTCATTTGATGAATGCCAACTTCCTACAACATTCTACTCTAAAACTCTTCTCAGATGATTAACTTCTTTAGTTTGGAAAAAAACAAAAACAAAAACCCAAAAAAGGGGAATAGAATGTTCATAAATTTGAACCTCTAATGTATTCAAAAAGGATACCAAGGATGAAAAAGATAAAACTTCCAGAGAACCACAAAAACCTGGTACTGATTAGCTCAAAATGTTTTGTTTGCTCAGATCAGCTGTTTTCTAGTCTCGCCAGTTTAGGAAACATTCTCACTCCTTTTCCGTCCTCAGGTACTTTCTGAAGTACCTGTACTTCCCCGAGAACTTACACACTCATCCAATAAGTGTCACTGAGTCCCTGTCAAGCCCTGGAAGTCTGTGAAACCGATTTCTATCACGTAAACCAACCTCCCCTCTCTGCCATAACCTGCCTTCAGGGACTACTTCAGGGCAGCAGCAAACTTAAGGCTCTCACACTGTACTGGGGACCCCACATGGGGACCTCACGGGCAATGTCCGCTCCTGCTTCCCTCGGCCAGATACATGGGCAAACTGCACCTCGCAGCAGACTGCAGAGTTCAACAATGGGGGCTCAGGGCTCCCCAGAAGACTTCTTCTTGCCAGTGAAGAAATCACACAGACCACCATTAGCTGATGAAGCAACAAGGTCACAAACACTGGTGCGCCTCAAGCCATGGGCCCCACCTGAGGTCACCAGAAAAGGAGCCTTGGAAGGAGGGAGAGGACGCTCAGACCAGCAGGGGAGCCGCCAGAACCATAACCATGTGAGGGTCTCAGGTTTCACCCTCGGCTGCTTTCAGAGCTCAGGTCAGCCCTGTGAGCCCAGCTGACAAAGAAAGCCCGAGACAAAAGCTTTGGGCTTAGATGGAGTTTGACTGGGAAAACGAAGAATAATAAAGAAACAAAAACCTGTGTTCTGTTCCCACTTTTGCCACTCACTCACTCAGTAAACTCGTGACAAGTCAGTTATTTTCTCTTTCCTTCATTATCTGTCCAACAAGTAGACCAACTGGTTTAACACTGACTGTCTGAAGGTTCATACTGACATAACCATTTATGCCCCCCAGTCACTTACATCCAGTTTGGGAAAATCCATTAGAATCTGTGACAGTCTGTCATGGTAATTCTGCTGAGTAAATTTGACTTTCCTCATATAAAAATGTCTGATGCGATGGATTTGGTAATGTTTATGAATAACTGTTGGAGTCTTTCGTTGAGTCTTCGATAATGTCAGGTCGATAAAGTCCTGAAGTTAAAAAAAATAAAACATAGTTACACCAAAAATATCAACTTTCATCCACTTATTTGAAACCTTCAAAAAATCAATATCTAGTAATACCGTATCTTTTAAATTGCAAACTACAAACACTTTTTTCTGACTAAATCTGCAACGAACAACTTTTTTCTTCATTATGGTTTCTGGCCTTTTAAAAACACTCAGCAAACGGCTGCTAAATAAATTTTATCCCACACTTTCTTGATGTTCTCCTAATTTCCAAACACCTAAAAACCTCTGGAACCTAAGTAGCCAGACAACTCAAGCATAAATCAGAGAAAATATTTAGAAAAGAGAAGCAGTTTGCGTATCTTTGGCTTTGAAAGTACATAAAATAACAGACAAAACTAAAACCCATTACTTACAATTTCCTAAGGACAGAAAAACCCGAGGGGTCCCTAATCTCTGAGGGACCCCCATCGCCAACTTGAAGGTTCTAACGTCTGAGGGAAGGCCCTAACCCCCGAGGAAGCCCTGATGTCTGAAAAAGGACCCCCACCTTCTGGGGGGACCTGGAACCCCTAAAGCGGAGGCCCTCGTCCGACAGAACGCGGCCTAGGAAGGGGGCCTGGCGGGAGAGGCGGACCCATTTCCGCCCAGAGTTACAGACCGGACACCCCTTCCCGCGACCCGGCCGAGAAAACCGAGGGCGGAAGGCCCCCTTGGGGTCGCCTACCTTGGCGGACGGCACCACAGTGATCTTCTTGAAGTTGTAGTGCGCCATGCCGGCGACCAGCCACGAGGGACGGCGGCGCGGACTTCCGCCTAGGGACCGGCGGGTGGGCGGGACTTCCGCCGGCTCCCGTCACTTCCGGGAGCTCCCCAAGTCACTCCACGCACGGCCTCGGCGTCGCACAGCGTCCCCCCCCGGCCGGGGGCGGGGTCTCGGAGCCTGGGTCTGAGGGTGCGCGGGGGCGGCTGCGAGGGTCAGTCCCTGCCGGCTTCGGGAGGAGGGGTTCTGTCAAGCCTGCCTGGAGTCTGTGCGCCCCCGACGGTCACCGGCTCCAGCGCCCCGGGGGCCCAGGGGTCTCGGGGGTCAGAGGGGCTCGGGAGGCCCCGGGGCTCCGGGGAGGCTGGGGCCTGGGGGCCGGCGGGTCTCAGGTCGCGGCCGCTGGCGGGGAGCGCGCGGGCCGGGCGCCGCCGAGAAGGGCGGTGCGCGCGGCTCTGCGCTTCGCGGGCCCACGCCCCGCCGCCTCTCCACTTGAGAGCGCGACGTTGAGGCCGAGTCGTCCGCACAGGACGGACGCGGCTCCCCGCCGGCCTGAGTCCGTCCTCTCGACCCCACTGGGGCCCTGGCCCTGCCTGGCCCGAGCCTTAGGCCTCAGGACCGCTCTCAGTCATCACTTTCCCTTCTCCATCTCCTTTTAAGCCCCCTGTATACTCCGTCACGTCTGTTATTCTGTCTCTTGTAGTGTCTCTGGATCCCTGATCTTGGCTGACTAACCCCGCCGCCTCGCCCTGAGTGGAGCTCGACCGGTGGCCTTTGCCCCTCGCCCTTTGCTCTGCCTCCCCAGAGTCTCACCGAATGCCTCGTGTGGACCATGCTGATGAAACAGACATTTCCAATCAATTGTGCAATGTCCACTGCGAGATTCCAGATGTGCCAAAGGCAGCATTTCTGAACATGACAACCGCTGGTCTCCGTCTCCCTCTAAGGCAGTCCATCCTCACTGCCCTGTGCGGGAGGACAACGCCTCCCACTCGCACGGAGACTCCGCGAGGCCTGCAACCGCCCCCAGCCCAGAGTGGCGCTGACCCGCTGGAGGCGTGACACAGCAGAAGGGACAAGGTGTCCGGGGCAAACGTGAGGTCAAGCCAAAGGAGATGGCCCCAGAGACCTGGGAATTCCCAAGGACAAAGGGCAGGGGAGGAAAAGCCCGCCTAGGACAGGGCTGCAGTCAGCTCTGCTCGGTGCACTGGGAGCGACAGGCGGCGGGTGCAGACGGCCCTCTGGAGTGAGAGGGCATTTGGACACTGACCGCTTCTGCTAATGGTGTGGCCACTCCGTCAGTTACATCCCATGGTAACCTTACGCCCCTGTGACCCGATGTCAAGCGCTGCTCAGAGCACTGGCCCACATGGTGGAGTGGGTGGGGAAACCCCCCCGCACAGCAGGGCACGGAGCTCGCCAGGGTCATGCAGCTAACAGGCAGCGGTTTGAACCCATGGCCTGGCCCAGCCTCTGCTCTTGACCACCAGCCACTCTGCTGCTCAGTTATCTGGGGTCCCCTCAACTTCTCAGATCCCTTTAACAAGTCCTCTCATTCTTACGTGAAAATGTCTCTCAAACTCCCAAAATTCCAATACCAAAAACAATTTTGAATTTTGACTCTCTCGTCTGTTATTAACTGTACTGCCCGTATTTGTGTCATCGGTTAGAGAAGCCCCGGTGTCTCTGTGGCACTTTTACTTCTGGAGGAAGCCTCTGGGATAATTAGGATTCACTCTCATCACTTGCTAAGCCCTGGACAACTCTGCCCACGATCCCTGAGATTCAGAGTCAGGCCCACACCCTCTCTTCCTCAGGGACTGTGTGTTCCCTCAATCTCTCCCACCCCACCTCACTCTTATATAGCCGGTTCCTCTTTTTCTTTAAATACAGTATTTAGTAAATTCAGCCAATCTATTGCTTCAGGCAAGCCACTAGCCTTTCTCTAGCTCTTAACTCTAGGAATAATTGAACAATCACATTTGTGTAGGACTTCAACATTTAAAAAGTGCTTTACTCTTTAGTATTAATAATATTCTCAACAACTTTGTGACGTGGCACTAAACCAAGCTCAGAGGCTTGCTTCTCCCCAAGGACGCTCCAAGTGACGAACAGGACCCACACTCTGCTGCAGGCCAGGGTCTTTGCAGCTGTCCCATAAACACAACCATGTATTGGGCAGTGTGTGGAAAGGACAGAATTTTTTAAATGATAATAAATGAGTGATTTTCTTGGTTTTATGAAGCACAGCTGAAGTCTACTTGTTCAACAGAAGAGGAACCATTCGTTAAAAGAAACTAAGAAGACCCTTGAAGAAGAGAAAGTGCATTAACATTCCTCTGAAATAATCATGTTAGAGGACTTTATAAGTCCTATCAAGGAAAAACTGACAGGTCTTTGATATTTTTACTATTTGCCCACAAATTTTGAATCACATTTGCCTAAGCCACTTAATAAACCCTCATCCTGGTGAAGACCTCTGCACCTTCCAGCTGCGTGAGCTGTGACAAGTGGCAGCCCCTCCGAGCCCTCGTTCCTCTTTCACAAAGTGGAGGGAATAACACGCACCCCATAGGATTGTCCGGGGGGCTAATTAAGATGTGTGCCAAAGTGTAAGGTGTAAAGTAAGATGTACTCATGCAATGACTGTCATTATCACAAGTTTATATGAAAACCTCACTGGGTCGGCACAAGGTCATGATCTGAGGTTGCCATAAAGTGTATCAAATGCTGAATTTCTTATCAGGGATTCTCTGTTCCCACATGTGGCAATAAAAGCATCCCTTTGTCCCGTAGTCATGCAGAACCCGAGTTGTTTGCCAGCTTTCCAGGGATGCGAACTTGCACAAGAAGAGAAGAGATGTAGAAACAGCCCCCCTAGTGTGTGTCTGTGTAACGAGACCCTCGCATAGAGCTACCTGCTTATCAGCGGCTAGGCCACCAGGCCTGTCTGATCGCGCAGGCCCAGAGCTGCCTGCCCGCAGTGCGGTACCAAGCATCACCCTTCTCCCCACTTCAGCTTCTGCCGTGCCCCGCTGAGTGCGGCTTCCTGGGGGCAGGTGTGTGTCCCAGATGCTCGTTCCCAGACACACGCTGGTCTCCTGGGGGAGCGCGGAGGGCAGATCACCAGTTCCTGACCTGACTTTGACAGTGTCGAGGACGTGTCAGCTACCAGAACTCCTCAGAGTTTGAGCCTGATGATGGAGAAAGGGTAGCCTTGGCCGTGGTGACGGACCTCTCGAGGGCGCCCTGTGGTGCGTCTGCTGAATTCTGACTGTCAGGGCTCTCACGGCAAAAGGGCTTCTTTTTCAGACTCTCTACTTTGTGGAGTTGGTCCCCTGTGCTTTACTTTCTTGTTGCTGTAATTCTGATTGATGAAAAGTACCTCTTGCAGCAGAGTCTGCGCCAGGGAAATGTGACCAAATTTCTTGACTAAAGGGAGCCTTTGTGCAGGGATTAGCCACTTAGCCATGGGTAGCCTGCGATACTAGAAGGTGTTAGGACCAGTGCGTCCAGGCAGTCCTTGCCCTGCTCCCCGAAACTGTGTCCTGGCCGCCTTGTTCAGCACGAACACGAGCTGCTCGGGGCTGCGCTCTGGGTGCTCCCTTTGTCTGTCTTACTTCCCCAGGAGGTGGCCCCTCTGACGGCAGGGCTGTGTCTGGTCCTTCTGACGGTCTCCCAGCAAGCAGCGCTGCGCTGAGCATTCAACAACGACTGTGGGACTCAGCTGATTGAAAGCTGGCGCAGTTTGGGCTATGACATTTGAACTCTGGCTTCTGTGCTAAGCAGGCAGTCCCACTGCTTTCACAGCTCCAGCCAAGGCACGGGGAGGGAGCTTGTCCCCTGGGGTGACCAGAGACACAGAGGGCCTCAGGCTCTGAGGCTGCACCCCCAGATCCTGAGAGGCAAATTTCTCCCCCAAGAAGCTTGCAGGCAGCAAACCTACTGCTGACCCGGCGGTCCGTGCTGAAGTGAGACCTGCTGCCCATGGAGCAGGCTCAAGGGGCACACACCTCACAGCCAAGTCCACCCCCTGCCTCTCGACCCCCAGTCTCCTGACCCTCAGCCTCCTGACCCCCTGACTCCTGACCCTTGGCCTCCTGGCACGAGTCAATGGTGCCTTGACGCTGGACCAGGGGACAGAAGCCAGTCCACACAACAGAGGCCTGCGTGTGTGTGTGTGTTTCAGTTGATGAAGTGATTGGTTAGGACGAGAACTCACTGAAAGGTGAAGAGACGAAAGATTTACTCATCGTGGTTGTTCTTGTCCGACACTGGAAACTGAGGAGAAGAGGAATCTCACTTTAACGACATTACTTGGTGTCTTAGCTTGGGCTGCTGTTAACAAAATACCACGGACAGAGTAGCTTCAACAGCAGACCCACTTCTCACAGTCCGGAGGCGGGGAGTCCACGAGCCAGGTGCCGGTACGTGGCGTTTCTGCTGAGGCCCTTTGCCGGTTCGTGGAGGGCGCCTCCTTGCTGTGTCTCACGTGGTGGAGAGAGGAATGCTGGTGTCTCTTCCTCCTCCTGGGAGGGCACTAACCCATCCCAGCGGCTCCACCGTCATGCCCTCAGCTAATCCTAATCGTCTCCCAAGGGCCCCTCTCCCAATACCCTGACATTGGGGGTGGGGGCTTCAACATATGAATCTGGGGGGCAGGACACAAACATTAGGTCCATAGCACTTAGCAAGTGGATCTTGTTAATGCAGCCACTGAGTATACACAGTGCCCACCAGCCCGCCAGCCTGCAGCCGATTCTGTGGGCCTCAGTGCATCTGAAGTGCAGCCACGGGACAGGTGTCAGCCTCACAGAGGAGTGAGTCAGCAGGGACATGCCCCCTCCCGTGGAGGGCAGTGAGAGCACTGCCCTCAAAAGCAGCAGCCTGACATGCTCCTCAGAACTCCATGAGGGTTTAAGAGTGTGGGCAGGTCAAATTACGTTATCAGGCAAAGAAGCCAGCACCCACGGTGCCAGGCCTCTGGGCAAACTTTTCATGGGCAGTGTTCTGCCCACTCTGAAGTCCAAAGACCTGGTCTCTGGGGTCATGGACTGTGGCTCCACACTCTGGACCGCCCACTTCGTCGTCCATTCACCTACACACCCAGCGCGGGTGGCACGTCTGTGAGTGTGCAACCAAGTCACTCTTATAGCCACTGCTGGTGAATCGAGGGTGGGCTAAGTCCTTAACTGCTTCACCACAGACCAAGATAAACGCAAAGCAGTTTTCAAATGTCATTAATACAGCTTTGCTGAATGCAGATTAATACAGAAACTGTCTAATACACTTCAACCTTAAAAAAATGAAACAATCAGCCTTGAGAACTGAGTCAGCAGGCTAGTAATGGGTTGCTTCAGTCCTGACCCCAGTCTCTTGGCCAGCCGGGCTTGTGTTAGGAGAGGCCTGTTTAAGAGGGTCCATGACTGGACTCTGCTAACCATAGGCAACCTCTGCTGGCCCACTCGGGAGCCACCACGGACGTCTTGTCCAAAGGGGACTAGCCGGGGGCGTTGCCCGCTGACCTGGTGAACCCGCTGGGCTGTTCCGACGTCAGCCCACAGTCCAGCCTTCATCAGTACTGGCTGAATGAGTAAATGTGCTCGGCTACATTATACGACAATGTATTTGTACCATGCACTGTTTTAACTGCTTCACAAATGGTAATAGTTTGATTCTCTATGTGTGGGTACCATCGTAACCCCGTTTTACAAAAGGGAAAATTGAGGCACAGAGCACCTAAGTAAGCTGCCTATGCTCACACAACTCATCAGAACTCCGAGCTGGAATTCAGACCCGACTGCCTAACTGCAAAGTCCATCCCTATGGACAGAAGGACTATGAATGAACAGGAATGATGGGTCTTCCTGGAGCCAGCCTAAGCCAACCCGCTCCCTGAGGTCCTGACACCCCTGTCACTGACTCTCGGGGTGGCCAGACAGAAGCTTCCCTAAGGGAGGACATCCTTGGCTGTGGACGGGCTGGGGTCTTGGGCAAGCAGCCCCCAGATGACTGGCAGCCACCTGGGCATGGGCTCAGCGGCATGCAGCTTCTCACTGAAGTGCACAGGCCTCACCCAACGGAGGTCCCTCGGACCCAGGATCCACTTCAGCTTGTTAAAACCAAACTCAGCGGAGGCCTGAAAACCCCCCGGGCAGACAAAACCAGTTTGGCCACACAAGCAAAGCGTAATTTAGCTTATTTTGTGAGACTAACTTGACCCGGGTCACTTCTTGTCTCAAGCTAAACTTAACCTGTTTCCTGAGCTTGGTTTGAGGTCACCATTGACCAGGTTTCTGCCCTTTAAGGAAACTCTAATATCATAACCCACCCTGGGGAGCATGAACAGTCCCGCCTTCTCGCTGGATGAGCTGCTCTGTAACAAGACACCCCTGAGCTCCTCCCGTGTGTGGTGTGAGCGCCCGCTTGTCAGCTGTCCTCTTGGTGGGGCACAACGTATGTTCACCAGCCACCGCTTTGGTGACTCGCTGGTTCCTCTTCTGCTGTTTCTGAGCTTTCGACGAGGGAACTGCATCCCTGATCACAGTATACGCACACCCACTGCGCCCCTGGCTTGAGCTGCACTCCAGGAGAGTCGGGAAGTGGGAGGGAGAACCCGGGCAGCGGGACAGAGCAGGCGATCTCAAGTGACGTGAAGTCCTCGCTGCAGACCTGCTCCGGGGTGGGCTGAGGGGCAGCTCAGGGAGACATGCACGAAGGGACGAAGAGGACTCCAGGAGGTCGCAGCTGACATCGGACACCCTGAAAGCAGCCAGGAGCTCCCAGCTGACGAGGGGTCAAGCCTACTGTCTCTGGAGCCCCAGTTTGAAATCTCTGATAATGCAGATGTTGCCTTTCCTCTCCCAGAGCCCACCTCTGTCTCTGTCCTCAGGGAAAGGTGCTAGGTGGCCGTGGAAGCCCGACTCTCAGCAGGAATCTGCCTTTGGGCTTCCGAACATGTACCCACTCCCAGTTAAAGCCCTCCATTCTAGTGGCTCGTTAAAAACCACATTTTCCAATAGAATCAGAACTAAAGTACAATTGCTTAAAAACAGCAATTTTGATAGATTTTTAAAAAAACAGTTAATAGACACATTTTGATATTTTTGACAGGTAAATACTTTGTAAAGATGTGAATCAAATAATTATCTCTAAATCCTGGTGTTAACTATGACTTTCTTCTGGAAGTTTATGTAAATCTGTTTTTCCTTTGAGAGTAAATGGTTCTTCTGAATGACTCTGGAAAACTCCTGTATCTTATTTTTAACACTTACCAAGCTATTGGCTACCTGTCCTCCCAAAACTACCAAACAGGAAATAAGAATTTAATCTAGAAGATGGGGCCAAGCCTCTTTTATGGTCTCAAGCAAGGAATTAGGCTGTTGAGGGAGAAGTGGAGGGGGGAGGGGGCGGGAGGGAGAGTGAGGATGGAGAAGTGGGAGGTACACCCTGGACCCCACGCTCAGGGCTGGGACCCCCCCACCCCGGCCGCACTGGCCTGGCCTCAGGAAGTGTGAGCCTCTGTTCAGTTTTTCTTGCCCAACACTCCGGCTCCTGCCCAGGGTTGGCATTTGGCCTCAACCCTCCGCCTACTGGGCTGGAGTCCTGAGATCCGCCTGGCTCCACCCTTGCTCCCAGGGGTCTGGAGTCGGGCTGGTTCTGAGCGGGGAGGAAACGGATTTGCCAGGAACACACTTGGCTGCTCTGGCGTCTTTCCTGTGCCGCTGATGTTCTGCTGTGTTCTTACTGGGCACCGGGGTGACCTCTGGATCTTTGGGCCTAGGACCCATTTACCATGTCAGTGTGGTGACAGCTCTCCTGGTGTCTGCAAGAGCAAGATTTGTGGCGGAGGCACAGGGGTCTAAGGATGGACCCCAACGATGCCATGGTGCAGGAAGGACGGGAAGGAAAGGCTATGACTGAGCACTAGGTGCACCCAGCACTTTGCTAAATGTTTTTCTGACCTCCGCCAACTGAATCTCCACAAAATCCTGTGAAACAAGTTGTATTCCTATTTAACAGGTGAAACTGGGATTCACAGAGGCGAAGCAACTCAAGAAAGTGGCAAGCTGAGATTTAAACCCAGGCCGACAGACGCCGGAGCCCGTTTGCACTGGTAATGGCACGATGCTGCACTCTGCCCTTTATGCGGCCTCCTGTCCTGCCAGGCAGTGCACACGCGCTGACTTCATGTCTCTCCTTCAGTCCTCACATCAATCCTATAATTATGCCTTTCCACCAACTGGGGAATTGAGGCACAAAGAGGTTAAGTGACTTGCCTGGGGTCCCTCAGCTACAGGCGCCAGAGCAAGAATTTGAACCCAGCAGAGCCAACTCCAGAGTAACCCAGCACGTCCATCACATCATTTAATTTTCTTACCTACATATGCATAGCCGGTCCCATTCTAAAAGGAACTTGAGGAAAGTTACAGAAGACATGCTCTACCATAAAATGAGCCATGTATGAAATACTGAAAAACCAGGACAAGGTAAAGAAAAGCAAAGCTGGCCAGAGAAGAGTTAGCCCGGAAGTGTGTGCTGAGAGGCCTCCGTGACCAGCCACACGCGGTCCTGCAGGCGAGAGCGGTGCCTGGTGAGCGGGCGCAGCTCCGAGGCGACGCTGCTCTGCCCTTTGAAGTCTGAAAAATCGCTAAACCACCCAGGTGCTGCCGAGCCTCCAGGACGAAGACCAGAGGATGCTGAGGGTGAGAATGCTTTTCTGGATGCCACACCCCACAGACTCTCGACCAGGCGAGAAGCAGGTAGCTTCTCCCCTGGACTCAAACCACTTCCTCAAGTCTGGGAAGTAGCAGTGACTTCAAAGGGGGCGTCCCATTAAGCCTCCTTTCTCCAGCAAGAAGTGGGGGCAGGTGGCTTCTTGCGCTGCCCCTGGATTTGGCCAAATTTCCAATGTTTCCACAGTGACCCGGTTGGCTCGGTGCCTGGCAGTGGGACCAACTCCATCATGTAGCAGACAAGACGTGTACCGAGAGTGCATGTGGCCTTTGGTCGCTGGAAGGCTGGCACCTAAGTCTGAGCGAGCCACGGGAAGGACACATACCTTGACGTCAGCCCAAATCAACCAGACCGTCGTGCCCCTGGGACCACCGCCTCACCCCAGCCCCTCTACCCCAATGCCAACTCCTGTATCACATCTGAGCCCAAAGCACCTCAGGGGCCACGCCTGGGTGGTGGGCCTCCTCCAGCTGCAAGAGGGGCTGGGGAGGAGGGTTCCCGGACCTTGGCTCTAGAGCAGGAGGCAGGCTCCACCCCCACCAGCACCCGCATCGCTGTTCTGTACTCATTCTCCAAGTCGAGATCGGCTCAGCGCTGCCTGGAGCAGGCCCCTCTGTCCATTCTCCCTCCTCTCACATTCACCTCTGGAGGGAGGTGAGTCTCAGCAGAGAACTGACCTAATGCCTGTCTGCATGTAATGTAAACATGCCTGTAACAGGTGGACATAATTTCCACAGGTGCTGCCGTGCAGACTTGAGGGGCACGGAGGACCCCATGAGTCTCTAAGTAGATGTTACGTAACAGAAGTGTGTCTGCTCCACATCCTCCCTTCCAGTCGTGCCTCCAGTGTGAATGGCGAGTGTTTCTGTCATCAAGGGGCACTGACTTTTGTCAAATGTTTTCCCTGCATCAACCGAGATGATCATGAAGGCTTTTTTCCTTCATTATATTAACGTGATATTACACTGATTAATTTTTGTATGTTGAACCATTCTTGCACTCTAGGAATAAGTGCCTCTCAGTAATGGTGTGTGATCTCTCTAGTAAGTTGCTGAACACAGTATGCTAGCACTTAGCTGAGGGTTTTTGCATGAATATTCGTAAGAGATATTGGTCTATAGTTTCCTTTCTTGTAGTGCCTTTATCTGACCTTGGTACCAGGGTAATTTGATAATGTGAATTTTTAAATCCTAGCCTTTTAAAAAACATTCCAAGGATGGGGTGAATATACCTTTCTACATAATTAAATTTGGCATACTCTGGAAAATGCAATCACCTATTCACATGTATTTATTAAGGAACAGTGTTTCTCATCTCTAGTTTTGTAACACCTAGAGATGCCACTCCAGTTATTTCAAGGGGTATCAACATAGCCTCCAAAAACTTGAAAACAAAGTTATATTTAATTCAGCTTACTTACAATAAATCCCTTATTGGGGTGAAATATTGCCAAAATTATAAGGATAGGTATCAAATTTTCCTATTGATACTTATTGCTTTCCCTCAAACATATCTTTTCATGGTTTTTAAGAACCATGTCATAATTGTGACACTGAAATCCAAACGTGAATACTTCGTTTACTTCACCAACCACTGTGGTAATTCTAATGATCATCATATGCATCATTAGTTTATCACAGTCTACCTTAAATTCACGTTACAAACTTGACATTCAGTGTAAGCAATTCACAGCAGTGTAACATCCATTTAGCTCTTAGCACATTGTATTACTGTGTTTTAATTCTACACGTGTCATAAATTCCACAATACATCATCACCACCACCATCCGCCATTATTACTGTTGCTATAAGCAGACAGACTTCAAAGAAATTATGAAAAAATTATCTTTTACACTGACCGATTGTCAGCCGAGGGAGGCTGGAGAGGGGTCCGAGGAGGTGAGCTGCCCCAACTGGAAGGAGGCGCGGGAGCCGACATGGAGCGAAACAGCACTTCATTCTAGTACAACAAGGTGGCCCGCCCCCGGCATGGCGCACCTGTCCTTTCTATACATTCTGCCCGCACGTGCGTATTGTTCATAATGCTTACTCATGCTACTAGCACACGCGTACACTTACTTCTTACCTCAAACACATGCAAGTTATCGTGACCTGTGGCCTGGGTCCCACGGCCTACTCACTTGAGGCTGCCGACACCTATGCGTTGAACTTCTGGTCCCCCTCATTCCTTCTTGTAGACCTAGATTTCCATCTTGGGTGACTTCACTCAAGCTTTAAGAACTCTTAGCACTTCTTGTAGTGCAGGTCCTTTGGCGCCAGATTCTCTGAGCTTTCTTTTACTTCTGAAATGACGTCACTTTCCCTTCCTTTTGAAGAATATTTTCACCGGGTGTAAATTTAGGCTGTTAGGGGTTTTGTTAGTAAGTAGTTTTAGAACTTAAAAGATGCCGGTACGTTGTCTTCTGGCTTTCACTGTTTTTGATGAGAAGTCAGCTATCGCCTTACAGTTGTCACCCAGATGCAGTGGGACTTTCTCTCTAGCTACACTTAAGATTTACTCTCTATCTCTGGTTTCGTCATCTATCGTATGCCTGTGAGTGGTTTCTTTGTGTTTATTCCAACTGGGATTAACAGAGTTTCTTGGATTTGAGTTTGTGTCTTCCACTGGTTACAGGAAACTGTGGCCATTATCTCTTAAAATTTATTATTTTTTTCTTCCAGTTTTATTGAGATACAACTGACTTCCAGCACTGTGTAAGTTTAAGGTGTACAGCATAATGATTTGATTACTCTTCAAGTTTAAGAGCCATCTCTGTATTTTATTCTCTCTCTTTATTTTGCCCCATTCCTGTTCTCCTCTCTTTCTAGAGCTCCACTAACAAGTATTTTTAACCACTTTATTATTCCACATATCTTGTATATTCCTTTATGTTTTCATTCTCTTCTGTGTTTAATTTGGATACTTTCTACTGAAGTGTCTTCAAATTAACTGATCCTTTATCTTCTGTGTTCATTATGCTGTTACGTCTATCGAATTTTTCATTTCAGATGGTGCATTTTTTCACTTCTAGAATTCTCATTTCGTTCCTTTGTTATGGTCCCCAAGTCTCTGGTGAGAATTTCCATCTGCTCACCAATTCTATCCATCTTTCCATTTAAATTGTTTTCATATTTATAACAGTTGTTTTAAAGTCTTCATCCGCTAATCCCAACATGCGGGCCATTTGTTGACCTGCTTCTATTGGTTCTCCTCTTGACTACGGCTCACATTTCTTGGCACTTCTAGTGGCTTTGCACCGCATACTTGACGCTGTGAATGACACACTGCAGAGACTCTGGACTGTGTTACCTTTGGCTACAAAGAATGGACATCTACTTGTTTGTTTTCCTGGCAGGCAGTTAAATCACTGGCAGATTACCTTGATCCTGCGGAGGTCAGTTTTAATCCTTGTTAGACAGGTCTGCTTTGGTTTTCTTCTTTGCTCTGGAGTAGACCCTTTCGTATGGTTTCCATTTTTAATTTTTAATAAATTATGATGTTTTGACATCTTTAAAACCTTCTTGGCTGGGCAGAGACTGCCTCTCCCAGGACTAGCCAATTCTTAAAGATGCCAAGAGGCTCAGCCTGAAACATGTCTTTGATCTGCAAACAGACCAGTCCAGAGCCAGACCTCCTCTCTCCGGGCCCTGCACTCCTGGAGGCAATATTCCTCTGCCCCCATCGTATCAGAGCCAGGGACCACCCTACTGCTGAGTCTGCAGAATTAGTCCAGCCATGCAGTCCTCAGCTGTTTACTCTGTTCTGTGTGGCCTCCTCCTCCCACAGAAACCCTAGTACAGGTCCTGGCCTCGGCTTCTCCCTCACCCCTGGCCACCCTGGTGTCTTCCCCACGTGGCATGCCATGCCTCCCACTTCTAGGGCAATGAGCACAATGAATCTTGCTCTGTCCTGAGCTTCTCCCGCATCTTACGTTTTGACCACACCTGACTGACCATCACGAAAAGGACACCCTTAGTCCTGGAATGTGACCAGTATCCCAAAGGGTATTCCTTCCAGAAGTCATGGTGTTGACTGAGCTCTTCCAGTTTGATGGCTCTGCACCGTGTCTCCTGCACTGGGCAGCCCAGTGCCCCTCAGCCCTTCAGCTTTCCAGCTGATTTCCGGGGTGTGGGGGCTGTCCTTGGAGTCTCACCCACACATGTGAGTTAAGAGCCACCAAGATTGTGAAACATGTTTCTACACAAACTCAGGAGATGCCCTTTCTGTGCAACCCTCCCTTGTGGGGTTTTGTCTTCAGTTTCCAGAAACCCTGACAGCTTCAACCTCCAAATTCTGTCTCTCCATCTCAGTAAAACTGCTGCTCCTGGCTTCAACTCTGTTCTTACGTGCCCTGAGCGAACTGACAAGTGCCCTCAGGAAAAAGGTCAGAAAGATGTGACAGAACTATGTGCACTAGGTTGCTTCCCTTATTCCAAGGACTGTGTCCTTCCAGTTTCTGTCTGCTTCTGTTTGATCTCTGGTATCTTCAAACTACTGTTTTTAATATTTAACAGTTTATGATTGTTATTAGCAGGAGACTTAGTCCAAAAACAACAACTGTACCACGGCCTAAAACAGATTTTCCAAATGCTTTCCCAGAGTGCAGGTGTGGAATCTATGGCATCAAGATCAGACATTGTTAAACTGAGAAAAAGTACTTTCTCAACTGTTGCTACAGAGTAATTCTGGTCACCTCTGCATCCGCGTGTCATCACATCCTATAGTTAGAGACGCATTCTATACCTAAAGGACAATAGATTAGAGTCATTTCTTCCTCGTTTATGTCTTCTCTTTCCCTGTGTCTAATATCTGTGACATTATATAGAACTTGCTAATAGTTCACTCAAGAGTGACAAAAATGACTTTTTTAAATATTTTTTATTGAATTATAGTCAGTTTACAATGTTGTATCAATTTAAAAATAACTTTTATAAGCTTGTTAAAAATAGAAAAGAAAAGATACTTTTCTATGTTTTGATATTTGAACCAAAAATTGAACTAATGGAATTCTTGAAGTTTTCAATAAAATAAAAAATAATTAAAATTAAAGAAAAAATTTTTGTTTCAAATGATAGTTGGGCTTGAATAACTGCCAAAGAACCGGGCACGAACACTGTGTGGGCCGCTCGGTGCACATGTGTGTGAGCGTGTGTGCGGGTGCACTGACGCCACTTCACTTGGTTTTGCAGACACTGACGACTTCATCTGACACATGCAGAGCGATTCGCGGAGGACAGGCAAGCCACGCCCAACACTCGGATTGCGAAGACATCCTGTGATAAGCCTGTCAGCGCGGCCTGGAAGTGACGCCTGACGGCTCCGCTCCTTCTGCTCAGTCTCGGGCTTTCCCTTCCTTTGTCCCAGTTCTTCCTGCTGAGCTTCCAGCTTTTACTGAGAATTTCTTCTCTCTTGATTCACAGTATAGTCTTATAGTCACCATAAAAAAGAAAGGAAAACACATTCCCCAGGCGTCAAGGAAGAAACAGATACACCCCAGCCTTGAGAACAAGCAGAGCTGACACAGCTGTCTTTTCCATCCGTGAAAGGGGTTCAGCTGCAGGTTCTAGGAGCCAGAGCGACATCAACACTTCAGTGTCACTCAGTGCAAGTGTCAGGATACAGAAGTCCCTGTCACTGCTTTCAAAGGACACCTGTGTAAATATTTACCAGCTCCTTAGACACACCTCAGACTCTCAGTCCTTCCCCCATGTTTGAGCCAGGGGTCTGAATGATTCATAGACCTGCAGAACTCCAGGTGGGTAAGGGGAGGCAGAGATCACTTAATCCCAGCTGCACCACCCCTCCCGAGATTTTCATTTAAGACACGCAGCTGAACAGGCATCAAGACCAGGTCTCCACTTGCGAGCAGAGCGTGCCGTTTCTCCAGTCAGTCCATCCTATTGCCAGGCAGCGTCAATGGCTATAAATCTCTTTCTTGCATTAACCTAAATCCTCCTTGCAGAAACTTCTTTTCATTGGTCCTTGCTCTGCCAATGTAGGTATCTAACTGGTAAACACAAATATGCAAGACACTGTAATTTCTTTAAGTCAGCTTGCATCCACATCTGAACCTCCTCCTGGCAGTGCTGTGGCAGCATTTAACGCCAGACGCTATCCAACAGAAGGTCCCAGGGGTAATGCAGAACCCAACGTTCAGGACGTTCCTGCCATCACCACTGCGCGTGGTCCCGTACTTTCCAGGCCCTGTGTGGGGCTGATGTGGGCGGTGCAGCTCCCGACACGCTGCTCAGTGTCCCTGAGGTCCCCCACCTTCTTGGAAATGCAATCAGGTGCCTCTCTTGTGGGGCAAGTCACCCACTCCCACTCCCTTCCTCTCAGAATCCTGCTTTTTCTCCCAAGTCTCAGAAGGGCCACTCCTTTCCCTACCCTACCACTGAAACCTGCGTCTAATTTCTTCCACACTTGTATCACATTTGAGAAGAGTGTTGTCATCAAGTTCCCTGCAAACACCCCAGAAGTTCAGTTTGAACACTTGGCTGAAACGGGGTGTGGGTGGCAGGGAAGACAAATAAGGAAGGTAAACATGAGAAGATCAAATGCAAGTGGTAACTGCCACACCTAGTGAGGCTGAATCATTTTCTTAATTTCCTTCTAAATATTTGAAAATATCCTTCGTGTTTGCCTAGAATCCTACCCAGTTGAGAAACTATTCTTGTTTCCTTCAATTATTCCCTGCAAAACAGTTTCCAGGTTTTTTATCCCTATCTCAACCTGCTGCTATTTACTCAAGCCTTTCTCAAAGTATGGTGCCAAGACCCCGCGGCCAGACGAGGTCTGAGCCGGGCAGGGCACGGAGATCCCAGGGATCCCTGCTCTGGGCACTAGGGTAACGCCAGTGTCCTCCCCAGGCATGCCACCCGATGGCCCCTCTGAACACGCCATCAAGACAGACCCACCGCGCGGTCTCTTGCAGCGCTTTCTCCAGAGTGTGCCTGCTGACTTAGAACGGCCACGCTGCAAGGGCTCACTTCCACTGCCACCACGGTTTCTGAGAGAAGATGCCATTTTCCCCAGCTGTTTCCATCACTGCAGTTCATTAGCCAAGTGCTTCTTTGTGGTTTGAAGGAACTTCAGCTTTCCGAGACCATCAACAAAGCAAGTGAAATTGTCAGATGCTGGGCTTTTAGGAGAATCAGATTGAAAAGCAGCTGTCTAGGAAGTTATAGTCTCCACCCTTGGTGACCCGTCTTTACGTTCTTCTGATTAGAGAAGCCTCATTAAAATCTTTCTGCATCTAGAGTAGAATGCCCCCATGGAGCAAAACCCTGTCCACTTAGGCTAATTGGAGGAAAGGCCAGTGGGATTAGTGAAAAGTCAAATACATTTAGTCACCAAAAATATGTGATCAAGGGTTGCTAAGTAGGAAGAAATTTCTTTGGAATCTGTCTCCAAGAACCCCTTTAATTATTACACAAATTGTCTGAATGCTACGTCTGTGACCTCCATTTGTTCTCAAGTAGCCTTACTTGGTTTAAAGAGCCTTTTATGAGCTCAAGGGATAAATACTACAGCTTGAGCCCAGAGTGATTTTTACAAATTACCAGGCTCCAACTTAATGAGGTTTTTATGCCAAAGGATGATAGGGTCTTGGAAACAGAGAATCTCAGTGATTTCTATCCATTGCTAAAAGTCCCTGATTAAATATTTCTCCTGAGCAAGGGCTATGCAGTAGAATACAGGACAAGGTTGTCTGCCGGGGGTGAGGGTGGGGGAAAGCTCCGTGGTTAGGGGAAGACACAGAAGGCTGAACAGGCGTCATGGAGCATGGGGAGAGCACGGGCAGTAGGGTGGGGCCGAGTGGACCCTCGGCTCTGGGCTTCTGGTCTCCAAGGCCACCAGCCCCCAAAAGCACACGTGCAGCAGCCCTGGAGGAGGACAGGGAGGGCAGGGTGGGGTTGGGCCTGGGCTGAGACCTTTCCAACAGTGGAGATACGGCGATGAGGCCAGGGGAGCAGCGGCCCCGTGAGAAGAGCTGAGACGGTGTGGCTTCCTGACGGCTTCAGGAGAGGGGGAGTATGTTCACTTCCCATTGCTGCACAGCAGTTCACTACAAACTTGGTGTGAGAGCAAAACCCATTCACCACCTCGGCTCTGAGCATAGCTTAGCTGGGTCCTCTTTCAGGGTTCCACAAGGCTGCAGTCAAGTTGTCAGCAAAGCTGGCCGCCTCCTTTGGGGCTGGGGCCTTCTTTTGAGTTCATTCTGGTTGCTGGTGGAATTCAGTTCCTTGCAGTTGTATGACTGACGTCGCTGGGTTTGCTGGCTATTGATTGGTGGAACAGTCTCGGCTCCTTGAAGCCACCTCTGTCCACAGGCAGGCACCCCTCAACACAGGTGCTTGCTGTCTTCCTCTGAGGCCAGCCAAAACAAACAAACAAACAAACAAACAAACAAACAAACAAAAACCTTTGCTTTCAAAGAGCTTGCCTGATTAGGTCAGGCCCACCCAAGATAATCTTTCTTTGGAGTAACTCAAAGTCAGCTTACTTGGAACATTGATCATACCTATAAAATCCCTCTTACCATATGATGTGGCGTATGTATAAGAGTGACAGCACATCATCTGCACAGATTCCACCCACGTTCAGGGGGAAGGGGTTATACAGGAGGGGGGTCATTGGGTAAAGTCAGCTGTGTCCAGAAGAAGCCCAGATTTGCATCGCAGGCCCTGACCTCTCCACTGGGCTCCTTCATGGGCTGAACTGTGTCTCCCCAAATTTGTAGGTTGACGCCCAAACCTCCAACATGACTGTATTTGGAAATGTGGCTTCTAAGGAGGTAATTAAGTTTAAACGAGGTCATAAGAGTGGGGCCACAATCTGATAGTGCTGGTGTCCGTATAACAAGAGGAAGGGCCAGTGGAGACTTCCCTCTGTCTCCACACGCACAAAGGAAGCACCATGTGAAGACCAGAAAGAAGGTCCCGTCTATGAGCCAGGAAGGGAGGCTCTCCCGCACCCAGCCTCCAGAACTGGGAGAGAGTAAATGCTGCTGTTTAAGGCCCCAGCCAAGGTGGCCCGTCACGGCAGCCTGAGCAGACCTGCGCAAACTCCAGCCTCGAAAAACTTACAGCCTCACTCAGAGCTCTACAGACACCTCACTCCTGACATAACCAAAGCAGAACTCTTCATTCCTACTTCAAATCCATTTCTCACCCACTTTCCTGCTTTTCAGTAAATACTATCAGCCAACGAGTTTCTTAAGCTAAAATTCCAGACTCATCTTTGATTCTTCTTCCCTCATGCCCCACAGCTAATCCATTAGCAAATTCGGTGGTCTGTATCTTCAACATAAACCCTGAATCCATTCTCACTTTGCAAAACCCGATGGTATTATCACCTTAAAGCACTGTCTTTAACCTCTATTACTGCAGTCTCCCCTGAATGGTTCTCCCTCCTTCCTCTGGAGCCACAGACAAGCCGTTCTCTACACAGCAAGAAGGTGATCTTTAAACCATGTGCTAAGTGACATCACTGTGCTACTCAAAATCTCTAGTAGGTTCCAGTTCCACAGAGAATAAATTCAAGGCCTCTCAGCCCCCTGCTCACCTCTCACTTTGTCTCGGACTCTGTTCACCTCCCACTGACCCTGGACTGCTCCCCGGACCTGTCCCTCACTATGGCAGGCTCTGTCCTCAGGGCCTCTGCGCCTTCTGCTCCCCACACCTAGAATGTTCCTCCTCCAGACACCTGCAGGCCTGCTCATGCTTCTCAGCCAGACACAGCTCCTCAGGGAGGTCTCCCTCCACCATCCTACCAAGGACACGCTGCGTCTCCGGGTTTCTGCTTCTCACCTCTCATGGCAGGCAGGGTACCTGCCCCCAAAGATGGCCACCTCCTAATTCCTGGAACCCCAAATATGTTACCGCATAGTGTAAGGGGTAATTTAGTAGCTGATGGATTAAGGGTGCTAATCAGCTGACCTTAAAATAGAAAGATTATTCTGGATTACCTGGGTGCCCAGGGTAATCCCAAGGGTCCGTAAGAGGAAAAGAGAGAGGAGAGTGAGTGTCGTTGGGCTTGGGTGCGAGGAAGACCCAGTACAATCACTGCTGGCTTTGGAGATGGGACAGAGGCGGGAGCCAGGACCGTGGGTGGCACCGACTGGCCAGAAAATCGGGAACGAGTTCTCCCCTGGAGCCTCCAGAAAGGAGCGCAGCCCTGCAGACAGCTTGATTTTAGCCCAGTGAGACCACTGCAGACTTCTGACCTCCAGATCTGTAAAACGGTAAACCACTAAGTCTGTGATGATTCGTTTCAGCAGTAATAGGACAGCAACACACACCCCACTGTGGCCACTTCACTGCCCTCCTCAGTATCCAAGACAACCTTACTCCTTGCGTATGCAGTGCCTGCTGCTCTGGCATGCGAACCCAGGAGGATGAGGTCCTGCTGAGCTTGCTCCCAGCGTGTCCACAGGGCCTGAGCAGCCGCAAACAAAAGCGGATGCAAGTGAAAGCCTGGATCAGTAAAGAGAAGAGGCAGACACACCTTTGAGGGGTCAGGGACTGGGGTTCCTGTGTGTGTGACAGGCAAGTACAGCAGAGTAACAGCATGAGGCTTGAGGTGAATAAGGAAATGCGGAATGAGAGGGGTCTGGACCACACAGTCTCTCTCCTGGAGAAGCAGGGAGGTGGGCGTCCAGAGCTGCTGGCGTCGCTGCCCCGGGAAATCGCCGGGACCCAGGTTCCCTCGATGTCCGTCTACATTTCTGATGTGGCCTCGCCCTCCTGGTCCAAGGAACCTCTAAGGAAAGCTTCCAAAAACAACCACACAACTTGCCCCACTTACATTCTGTTGGTTATCACAGATTGGAAAAGCCACAAGCTTCATACAAAACTTTTATAAACACACATGCACGTCACTGGAAGGGCGTATAGCAACAACTAAAGAGTGTTTCTTTCTTGATGGTGGGATTTAGGAAGTTATTACTTTCTGCTTTGGGATTTTCTGTATTTTCCATACGAATGGCAATAGATACGTACTGCTTTTCTAATCAGAAAAATCCAATAAAAGGCATTCCAAAGAAAGGGAGGAAACGCCAAGGTCAAGGGGCTAATGCAGTGATTTATGCAGGAAACCAAGAGGGCTGATTTGTGGCTGAGAGAGGAGAGGGGACATTTCCAGATCCGCCAAAAGGACCAGTGGTACTCTCCCACTGTAAAAAATGTTTACCGATAGTCTGAGGGGCTGTTAGGCTTGGGATTTTAGGCTTAGCTGTATTTTGATTTGGAGTTTATTCCCTTCACAGACTCACAGACTCTAAAGGAACAAAACATGGACTATAATACAGCTCAAGCTACAGAAATGTAAACACCAGATCTTTAACAGGGTAAGTCCTTCCTTCCGCATTTGTTTACACAACAGTTTCATTCCATCACCTTCCTTGATTCCCATCCTAAATAACAGAGCATCGTAGTGCTTTTTATTCACCCATGGTGCCTGGCTCCAAGCCACACTCCCCAGCCTGCGAGCCACCTTCAAGGGGCCAGGTTCCACCAGCAGTTTGGCAGGGCTGCCTGCAATGCACCGCCCACCATCGACAGGGAAGCAGTCCAGTTGGAAACTGCTTAGTTCCTATCATTTTAGGCGGAACAAAATTATAGTTAATGATTCTCTGCATTAGACTGTGCTCCCTGGTGCCTCTTAGATGTAGCTGTAGCCTTGGGCATGTAGATAGGAGCCCTATAAGTACTCTGGCAGCATAACTACATAGTTGTGGTGTAAATCAAGCTCAGAGCTGCTATTATGTTTAGCTGTAGGGCTGCTGCATGTATAATTTGACTCAATCTGTCAGGGTTCACGGGGTCAGCAGTTTGAGAGCAGAAAGTTGGTCTGAGTCAGCTCCCAGGGCAGCTGTACAAAGAGGCCTCCGGTTTAGTGGGTAGACCAGAGACCTGGCCTGGAGCCTCCTCTCCTGAAAAGTGGCATATGTCTCCCAGCATCTCTGCAGGGCTGCTGGGCAGCACAGTGTGTACACGAGGTGGGAGAGGCGCGCTGTGGGGCACACAGTCGGGAGGGAGAGATCTCTCAGCCAGCCAGGAACAGCTGCATCAGGCAGCATTACGACGGAGAAATTAAGACCCAAGGTTCCACACCCTCACACATTTTCCTTCTTGTCAGGGCTTACAGAGGATTATATATCTATAAAAAAATTAGTGCAGCTTCAAGTTATTCCAGCTAAGAGAACAGTGTTTACTTTGCTTATTTGCCGCTACAACTTACAGCAGATAGAGTATTAAGCTTTTCAGATTTTGCAATATGCCTTATAGGCTGGAAAAGCTCTTTTAAACCCATGGAGTAAGAAAACCATAAGGCACACATCCCAGGCAATGGGTAAAGATACATGTTGCCTAGGCAGTAAAGTATTTTATGGAAAATACAATGACCTGAGTCGTACATAACCGTAAGAGTGGTAAAATTATGAGATAAGTAAACTGAGGTTTCTCAGATACTCGGATTATCTGGTCACCATCAAAACCACAGAAAGGGGAGTCATCTCAGGAAACACAGACATGCCAGAAACACACTTCTAATCTCAGGAGGGATTGGGGGCCAGGGAAGAAAAATCTGGCAGCGTGTTTAGATACCTGCCCAAGCTTCCATCACACAGCACACCTAACACCTGTGTATGGGACACCCCACTAGCTACAGTACCAGTAGGTGGATGTAAGAGCAGGGGTGCATCTGGAATCAGCAAGATGGCGAACAGGAAGGCTCAGCCCTTGTCTCTCCACAGAAACAACAATTTAACAACTATCCACAGATGATAATAGCCCTGGGAGGGCTCTGGTGTATAATTAAGAAACTGCAGCAACCCAGGGGAGCACAGAACCTGAGGACGGTCACATAGAAAAGGCACGGAGATCATTTACTTTTGTCACTTCATCTCCCAGATTGGCCCATCTCAGTGCTAAAAGGAATCACCTCCACTGTGAGTTCCTTCACAGGGAGCAAAAGAGCAGAAGGACCCCAGCAGCCTTCATCACTGAGGATCCTGCAGCCCTCGCCAGAGACAACCAGAGCCCACACCACTGTGCCCCTTCAGAGCTGGACCACTGCTCACCATCCCCTAGAGATGGCCGTGTATCACACCAAGCTCCAGAGCACAGGAAAAAGGCTACACACAATGACCAAGTGGGATTTATCCCTGGCATGCAAGGATGGTTTAATATACACAAATTAATCATGTGATAAACTACATTAACAGAATGTATGATCATCTCAATAGATGCAGAAAAGGCATTTGACAAAATTCAACTTCTATTCATGATAAAACATCTCAAAACAGGTATTGAGGGACTCACCTAACATACTGAAAGTCCTATATGCAGAGTCCACAGTTAACCTCATAATCAATGGGGAAAAACCGAAAGCTTCTCCTCTCAGATCTGGTACAAGGCAAGGTTGCCCACTCTTGCTACTTAAGTTCAACATAGTACTGAAAGTTTGGGCCAGAGCAATTAGACAAAAAAAAAAAAAAAAAAAAAAAAAAAAAAGGAAAGAAGAAAGGAAGGAAGAAAAGGCATCCAAATTGGAAAGGAAGAAACAAAAATTTCTTTGTTTGTAAATGTCATGTTCATATAAGTAGAAAACTCTAAATCTCCACAAAAAAAAATTGTTAGAACTGATAAATTTAGTAAAGTTGCAGGATGCAAAACATACAACAATTAGTGATGTTTCTATACACAAAGAACCATCTGAAAAGGAAATTAAGAAAACAGTATCATTTGCAATGGCATCAGAAACAATAAAACACTTAGGGATAAACTTAACCAGAGACTGGTACACTGAAAATTACAAAACATTGATGAAGGAAATTTAAGATGACACAGATAAATGGAAATACATTCATGTTTATGGATTGGAAGAATTAATATTGTTAAAATACCCATACTACCCAAAGTGATCTATAGATTCAATGCAATCTCTATCAAAATCTAAATTTTATTCTTCACAGAAATAGAAAAAAAAAATCCTAAAATTTAAATGAAACTGCAGAAGATCTTAAATAGCCACAGCAATCTTGAGCAAGAAGAATAAAACTGGAGGCATCACACTTCTTGATGTCAAAATATGTTACAGAGCTATAGTCATCAAAATGGTATGGTACCGGCATTAAAAAGATATATAGACCAATGGAACTGAATAGAGCGCTCAGAAATAAATCTGTACATTATGGTCAACTGATCTTCAACAAGGGTGGTAAGAAAAAGGAAATGAAACAGGATAATCCCATTTAAATGGTGTTTGAAAAACTGAATACCCATTTGAAGAATGAGATTGGAAACTTATCTCACAGCATGTGTAAAAAATCAACTCAGAATGGGTTAAAGATTTAAACATAAGACCTGAAGTCATATAAATATTAAAACAAAACATCTCCTGGTAAGTTTCTTGACATTGGTCTAAGCAGTAATTTTTTAGATATGACACCAAAAGCACAAGCCACAAAAGAAAAAATAGACAAATGGGATTTTACTAAACAAAAAGTCTTCTGCAAATAAATGAAAATAATCAAATTCTGCCATCAGGAAGTGTGTCAGGGTTCATTTAATCCAGAATGGCAAAAAAATCACAGCCTCTGTAGCCAATGATGGTTGATTCAATTTTATTGAGGAAAATGATAAAGTCCTGGTTGCTGGATTTGGTTGCAATGGCCATGCTGTTGGTGGCACTCTTGGAGTCAGCTTTAAGGTTACCAAAGTGGCCACCACCACTCTTTTGCCCTTACAAAGGCAAGAAGGAAAGACCAAGGCCAAGACCCTAAGTTTTGATGATGAAAGCACAGCAGTAATCAATTCTCATATGCCAGCATGATTAGACACAGAACTATCGTACGATCCAGCAATCGGATGTCTGGATGTATGTCAAATGGAAATGAAGTCAGCATCACAAAGAAATATTTGCACTCCCATGTTCATTGCAGTGTTATTCACAAATAGCCAGGACATGGAAATAACCTAAATGTTCACTGCCAGATGAATGGATAAAGAAAATGTAGTATGCACATACAATGGACTATTATTCAGCCTTCAAAAAGAAGGAATTCCTGCCGTTTGCAACAATATGGACGAACCTGGAGGGCTTATGCTAAGTGAACTAAGCCAGACAGAAGGACAAACACGAAATGATCCCACTCACGTATAGGGTCTAAAGAAGTCGAACTTAAGATATCAGAGGGTAGACTGGCGGTGATCAGGGGCCAGGAGTTCGGGGAAACAGGGAGACCTGGTCAAACGGCACAGAGTTGTAGTTTTAAGATGAGTAAGTCCTGCTGATCTGAAGTACTGCGGTGTGACTCTGGGTAATGAGACTGTCTTGTACACCTGAAATCCGCTAAGAGTGTAGATGCGGTGTCCTCACTACGATAAGGAGAGAAGGTGGTCCTGTGAGTGATGGTGCGGCTCTTCAGCATGACTGCAGTGACCATTTCACAACGTGTACACGTATCAATCTATGACATAGCACACCTTAAATGTATGTAATTTTTATTTGAAAAAAAAGGTGGAGGAACCAGGACGGGGCAGGGTGAGCTCAGCAGTCGTTGCTGGACCCGAGTGGAACATTCTTCTTCAGATTCTGACGCGCAGATGAGAGCTGGGCTTCTGGATTAGCGGTTGTCTGCCAGCCTCTAAATTTCTGGCACGTGGTAAATACTCCATTTACTGTGACAGAACTATGACAGCCATGACCATCATTAATGGGCCTGCTTATGTCCCCAACACAAGACTCTGGGAGCAGTTTCTTTAACAGGCTGAATTACTCTTTGCGCTTCACTCCCATTTTGAACTGGGCAGTTAGTCCTTTGTGGAGAGCTGCCAAATGCAGCAAAAACCAGAGGTGAAAAATATTGCAGTGGACATGCAATATTCATACTAAAGGGCACCTGAAATTCAAATTTACCGACACCCTAAACTCTGCAGCCCTCCTGCACTCACCTGCCTGGCTGCCCACCCATATCTCCTCGTGACCCCGCCCCAATTCCTTCTTGTTACAGTAAGTAAAAGGGTTAATTTAAAATACGAGCATCTCGATTATCCTGCCACCATCACAAATCTGACACCGCTTCTGTAGCAGGTGTGAAACTGTCCCTTCTGCCTCGGTCTGCACAGTGAGAAGCAAGCCCCGGTGTTTGTTTCTGATCTATGAAATGTGGAATCAAACAACACTGCCCAGCCTTTCAGAGCTACCAGAGCTGTGGCATCATGAGTCACAAGGACAGAGGCTCATGGCTGCTTTCACCAGGGAGAGGAAGAGGCCATTTCAGGGACCAGCCGTCCCACCAGCTCGGTCATAACGCACAAACAGACTGGGTCCGGCTACCGATGAGTCGGGGCCTCCCACGTCTCCTGGCGCCTCTGGGAATCATTTGCTTCCCGTTGTGTTATTTGACGGCATCCTTGCAGGCGGCAGGGAGGAGGTGCTGCGGTTACTGGTACTAACAACCCACTGCAAGGCCCAGTGGCCTAAAACAAAACAGCCGGGTGTTCAGCTCAGGAATCTGCAGTCTGGGCGGGCCCTCCTCCGTGCAGGTGTGCGCTGCTAGAGTCCCACTCCCCGGGGCGTGCACACACGAGAGGCTGGCTGTTGGCTGGGAGCTCAGCCTGGCTGTCTGTCAGGCCTTGACGCCCGTCCTGGGGCCTGTGCAGGAATGTAGGGGTTCCCAGAGCCAGAGCCCCGGAGAATCCACTTCACCTTCTAGCAGTGAACTGCAGGGCAAAGGGGCAGCGTGATCTCCCCATCGTCGGGACCCGCCTGGGCCGAGAGGGAGAGAACGCAGACCACATGTTGTGTCGCTGTGTCTTCGTGTCGTGAGGCCGGCACGGCACCTGGGATGAGAGATACTGTTCACAACTTCCTGGAAGGAAACCTGCCCCAGGAAGTGTGTCTGACCGACGTTTGATGGACGCCGTGTCCTGTCTTCTTGCGGCTGGAAAAGCTGAGCTTCTGGCCCAGTCAGCAGCCTCCCTCTCGGCCTCTCGGCCTCTCGGGTCCTTTGTCGGCACCTGAACCCCCACCGTGGGCCAACCCCGCTTCTCACTCTCCAGGCTGTCTGGACCCCACCCCCGTGTGGGCCCTGATCTCCCCTGCACAGCCTCGTTCCCCACACTCCTGCTCAGAGAGCCCCTCTGCCCACGAGTCCAGACGAGTCCCCGCTCCCCTCAATCACGGCCTCTCAACCACATTTTGCTTTTCCACAGCACTTGTCACCACCTGAAGTTATCATCTCGCTGTACTTCTTTGCTAGTCGGTGTACAAAGCCCTCTCTTCCCCGTCCCCACGTGAGCTGCATGAAGCCGGACCTCCTGCCGGGTGAACTAGGATTTAAAGGGCCACCTCTCAATCCTCCTGTGCTCACAAAGCAAAGGAGCTGAGGTCCCGGAGACCACAGTGATCCAGCGCCACCCAAGGCCGCGCAGCTGGGATGTAGCCTCTGCCAGGCTGAGCTGCCCCTGGCTGCCGCGGCCTCGAGATTCAGCCCTGAGATAAGTCTGCAAAGGGCTCCACCTTTGCGGTCCTGGGCCCCTCGTTTGTGGGTCAAGGTCAGCTCCGCCTTCTCAGCCCCTCCTCCAGATGGGTCAGCAAACACCAGAGAGCTGAAGCAGATCCCCACCTTGTCTGGTTCCTGTATGTTTTCCAGAAAAGCCTGAAGATGCCGCCTCTCAGGTGTTCTCGGGGGACCAGCCATGGGTACCAGGCACACCATCAGTGCGGGCAGACACCCTCTCCCCGTCTGAGATTCTTCGCTGTACGCTCTTGATTTCCACAAACACACTGTCCCTGCAGGTTATGCACTCGATTCCGTTCTGTTACTCAGTTGGTCCTTTAAATTTTGTAACTTATTTCTTTAAAAACTGTATATTATTCCCACTCCTCATGTTTAATATAAAGTCTATAACAGAAGGTTTTTTTGTTGTTTTCCAAACCAAGAGTTGACTAATTTTGAAGGTTGCAAAAATAACCTATAAAACCTTTGTTTCAAAAATAAACAAAATTTTATAATAAAAAGTTTTAAAAATAAACACACAATACAAATTATATTTAAAAATCCCCTGCATCTCCTTCTTGTACTGGTGTTCCTCCTGGCAGTCTCCTCTTGTTTTACATAGACAATACTGTCCTGGATGTCCCTGAACGCTCTGTTAGTTTAACATTTTTAATGTTCTTCCCTATTTCTGACTTTGGCACCATTATATCTGGGGCTGATTATTCCAGCTCTGTCCTTACATGTCTGAGCAGCCTCGGAGGCCCCGGAGGTCTGTCCAAGTTTACACAGGAAGAGCAAGGGTCACCAGTATTTGTGGCGGCCTCTGCAGTCATGTGGCTCCGTCGCATCTGCAATCTGCATTCCTGCTCACTCCAGTCTAAAGGGTAGTCTTACCTTCGTTCTGAGGGTCACTCTCCATTGGTCCTGCAAGTCAACTACAGGCAAAGGTGAAACTATAAATAGATGAAAAGACCCAAAGACAAAACTAGAGTTCGGTGTATTTCTGAGGTAAGCGTTTCTGGCTCATGAAAGGGTCAGCATTTATGTTTCAATTCTGTACTCTTTCTCTCTTTAGGTGGGATTCTAGAAAAAACAGTCACAGCTGGCAGGTGTGAACACAAAGAAAGAAGAGGCTCTTCCTGTACCTCACCATCCACACAGCCTGCTGCAGCACACAGTTCTCTCCGGACACGTTCGTTTCCTGGGGAGGGGGCGGTACCGGCTGGAGAGCTGGGCGGAGGGAAGGCAGGTGATCCCGGGGAGCTCACTTCAGGGCCTTTACAGAGCAGCGCTATTTGTCTGTAGCTGCAAGAACTCTACCACGTTTTCTTCAAGCAGCCCCAAGAACAAAAATACAAATGCGTCTGCTCAGCGCGAATGGACTGGAATGCTGCAGTTCACTATTATTCTATAATTAAATGAAATGGCACTGCAGGAAGGGAAATGTAGAGTACTGTCACAAAACTCCAAAGTAGCAATATTTTCAGCAGCGGGTAAGTCACTATTCTCCGGGAATAAACACGGCCCAAGGCAGAAGATTGTGTGTGGTCACTTCACATGGAATTGCTTTCAGTGGGGCTGAACGCATCCTCTCACTGAGTTTCTTTCTAACTCTGAAGGTGGTGTTTCCTGACACGCTGTTCCCGGAGTCATCAAGTTATCCATGTATGATATTCAGAATAAAGTCACCAATGGTATTTCAATTCCCAGCTGACCCACCAAGCACAACTGAGGGCAAATCCTGTATCTTTTCAAATATCTTTGTGTGCGTAAGTCACACCAAGTATCTAACGTATGGTGATACTGAATTATGACTGCTGAATTAGATAATTATAATGTCGCCTTGGGGTGAATAAATGAGTTACTATTTACTGAGTGACTGCGTAACCCTGAGCAGCCCCGTAATGCAGATGTCATGATCCCCACTTCACAGATGAGTCAACTGAGGTTTGCAAAGCACAAGCAACTTGGTGAGTTCTCCGTCAAGGTCAGCAGCCACAGCAGGCCTCCCCAGTAAGGCCCTGCTGCTCACTGCATGGAGCCTTCAGCGATGCCCCAGCCCTATCTCAGGGTCCCATGGCTGGGGCCCTGCAGCTCAGAGACATGGGGACCAGGGGAGGGAGTTCCTCAGTCCCCTTTATGCAGAGCTGGGCTCAGGCTCAGTGTTTTGCCCCAACCCTTCCGGCAGGTATGTCTCCATGTGGTGCATCAGGGCTGCTGGGCCAAGTCCCCCTCCCACACTGGCCACACTGTCCCCACCACGAAGTGCTCCTTTCCCTGCAGCTACCCTCTGAACAGGTCCCACTTCGACAGTGTGGCCAAGAGCACCTGAACCTCTACAATTGCTGGCTGCGCACCAGGGGAGGCAGCGCGGTGCTGGGCTAGGGGTGGAGGTGTCACTGGGAGGGGTTCTGTGTGGTTTTATCTGAAACTACAGTCTCTTGTAACACTCCACATCTGTTCACGACAGTGGCAGCTCTGCGGCAACCCGGCAACGCCCACTAGGCCAGCTCCCGAGCCAGGGGCTCACAGTCGATCAGCACAGAGGAGCCTGGAGTCCTGGCTGTCCCCGAGCCGGACCAGCTGGGCCACCCCGGAGGAGACGCTGACTTCTCATAAGGTCTGTCCAGTGAGACGTTCTGTAGCAGAGGCCCTGGTGTCTCCAAGGCAGGTGTGGTGTGTGTCCCTGGAGGAACTCTAAGCCAAGATGCTTCCACTTCCCACACAGGGCCTCCCCGCCCTTCTCCAGAGCATGGCAGAGTCCCTGGCTCCATCCGGTGCTTCTTTATGATCAAGTTTGTCTTTCAGTGGGTACATCACGCTGCAACGGAACTGCTTGCTCTTACTACTTTGAAAGCCTGTACTTTTTAGGCATAACGTAAGAGTCTGAAGTAATCAGAGCTTGAATTTTCAGATGAACAAATAAAACTACGTGTTCACACAGAATGTTTACCTATATGACTATTCAGAATTAATATTAAGCCCACCACGCACCACTCTTCCGCTGACAGCGATATGCATACCTTATGGGGACCCGTGGCAGCAGCTGAAGCCCTTTGTGACTGTGGAGGCCAGGGCACTGACTGCACTGACTCAGGAACTTTCCGTCAGTCTGCCAGCTCCCCTCAGCCTTGTCCACAGTCCACCAGGGCCACGTGTCCTACAGGTGACTGGAGTGGATGTCTTCTGATTATTCTAACAAACGTCAGTATTTCCGATATTAGAAATTGGGTGAAGGGGATCACAATGCAGCTTTAAAAAATAAAGAATGGTTTTTAAAATCAAAGATTATATTGTAATGTAGCGATATTAATTTTTGTGAACTTTGAGGATTTCAGAGTTCGAAGAGTTTTTCTGGTTATTATGATCTCAAAAAGGAACATCTAGTGAATGTATTAATGAACTTACAGCAGGAGTCCAGGGCTTCACCCTGCATGATTTTTGGTTTTCTCCTTCTCATCTCCTTAAGCAATCTCATCAGTTTTGAAGGCTCCAAAGCCCTTCACGTGTTGAAGATTCCAGCACTTTTACACTCAGTCCTGCCATTCCCTTTGAGCTGCAGACAGCTGACCTGACCTCCACACTCAGGCGTCTCAAGCTTGTCTCGAACCAAACATGTCCAGACAGAGATCCCAACTCCCCCACCACTCAGCTTCCTGGTTTTTCTCCAACCGAGTAGGCGATGCCACTGTGCACATGGCTGTCTGGAAACCTGGGGCTCCTGATTTACTTCTGCCTCCTTTCCCCACCCTTGCAACGCGTGAGTCCTGCTCCCCACCTTCAGGATGTACTCTCAAGCCGTCCGTCCGCGGGCTCAGGGGCTGCCGGCCGGCCAAGTCCACCGGACAACTGCCTCCTGCAGCAGCACTGCTGACCTTTGGGCTGGGGCATGGCATGGGGAGGGCCACCCTGGGCCCTGGAGGGTGTTGAGCAGCATTCCTGGACTCCACCTCCTTACTGCATGCCTGCAGCGCCCTCTCACACACCCTCTACCAGCTGCGATAACCAAAAACATCTCTGACAGGGCCAAATATCCTCCAGGGTTGTGGATGGAGAACCTCTGCTCTATTCCAACCCATTTTCTGCACGGAAGAAACATGAAGTAATGATGTTTTATATCCTACACAGATAATTTTACTCTCTTGATTTAAAACACTCAATGATTCCCTACTGGATGCAGAATACACTTCAAACACTTCACCATGAGATGCTTAAGACCGTGAGTGACCAGAGACCGGCTCACAGCCCCAGCCTCTTGCCTCACACCTTCAGCTAGTGCTATGGGCCAAATGTCTGTGTCCCCCCCCAGATTTATATGTTGACTCCTAATCCCCCAGATGATGGTATTAGGTACCGTACCTAACTAGGCATCAGGGGCTTTGGGAGGTGACTGGGTCACGAGGGTGGATCCCCCATGAATGGGATCAGTGTCCTTATGAAAGAGACCCTACAGAGCCCCCTCCCCCCATCCTCCAGACGAGGACACAGAAGACACTGTCTCTGAAACAGGAAGCGGATTCTCACCAGACACGACACCTGCCAGCATGTAAAATCCCTGTCAAAGTCAAAATATGACAGATAAACGGGAAGAAAAGGAAAATATTCCTGGGTTAATATGCCACTTGCACAAGGACAGTGAACAAAGCTCTGCCGCTGCTGAGTGGGCGACGTGTGTCCAGTCAGCCGCAGGCCCTCCCGGGGTGTGGGTTCGGAGAGGCCTTAGGTCTGTGTGTGCCACGCTAGATGACAAAAAGATCACGGGGAAGGGTCCATTACTTCCTTCAGATTGTGAAAGTAGTCTGAGACCCCATCCACATGTGGGACCACTGCAGTGGGCATGATGCTCACGTGACCTCACCAGAGTGTCACTCACAGTTGGGAGCATGTGGTTCTCAGATGCACACTCATTAGAGCCGCAGGCGGAGCCCAAGTGCCTCCTGAAGTGGCAGACCCGGCCGTGGGGCTGAGACCAGGCTTCCAGCGTTGGCAGTGCTCTGGAAGAGTCACTCAGCCCAAACCCTGCAGTTCCTGATGTTCTGCGAGCTGACCTGCCAGAAGCACCGAATCCGAGTACTTTACGTGAAGGTTAGAAAAGAAATAGGAGAACGTGTAACTGAAGACTATTCCAGACATTGGGCAATAGTAGAGGAAGAGGGGTGTTTTCAAGTCAAGAAATATAAAGGGTTTTATTTATTTATTTATTTTTAAATTTTTATTGAAGTATAGTTGATTTACAATGCCAGTTTCAGGTGTACAGCAAAGTGACTCAGTTATATACATACATACATATATATTTTCTTTTCAGATTCTTTTCCATTATATGTTATTATAAGAAACTGACCATAGTTCCCTGTGCATACAATAGGCCTTTGTTGTTTATCTATTTTACATACAGTAATGTGTGTCTGTTAATCCCCACCTACGGTTACCAAAGGGGAAAGGGTGGGGAGGGATAAATTAGGGGTTGGGGATTAACAGACACACATTAGGGTTTCATTGTTTTTTAAGAAAGGAGTGATAGGAAGTAAGAATGTTTATCACCCTCAGTATTCAGAAGAGCAAGAACACGTGACAGCAATCTCATGGCAAAGAGGGCACAGGAGGCTTCACTCTGGACTTCTGGAAAGAGTATGCAACTATAAAAACCCTGCAAATTGTGCAGGCTGTGTACTTGTCAGATTTCCCAGTGATTTTCCAAGTGAAAGCATTCTTGAGCTTTTCCAAATGTGGAAACAATGGTGGCAGCAGCCAATCAACGTATCTTGCTGGAACTATTTGGCTTCCAGGAAGGAATCTCATAATAAGCAACGGTCTTACTTTAAGAGCTTTCTCAGTGAATGTTCCATTTGTATTTACATTTGCTGTATACCACGAATAATAGGTTAAAGAAGTCACATGATCATATCAATTGATGTGCAGAAAAGGCAGCTGACAAAATTAACACCCATTTATGATAAAAACAGACTCTCAGAAAAAGAGGAATAAAGGGGATCTTCCTCAAAGCAATAAAACAAATCTACAAAAGACCTACAGCTAACAATATATTTACTGGTAAAAGATCATGTTTTTCCCTAAGATCAGGCACAAGGCAAAGGCGTATGCTCTCACCATTCTTATTCAACATGGTGCTGGAAGTCCCAGTCATTGCAATGAGGAAAGAAAAGATAATAAAAGGCATACCTATAAGAAAGAAAGAAAACTGTCCCTATTTACAGCTGACATGATTATCTACAAAGAAAATCCCAAGGAATCTACCAAAAACTCCTGGACTTAATAAAGTTGATTCAGCAGGCTCACAGGATACACAGTAAATATGCGAAAGTTAACAGTACGTACGTGTGTATGTATGTATGTATGTATATAATGTATACATATACTAGCAATGAACAGACTTCAAATTTAAAATGCAATGTAATTTATAGCCACTCAAGAAAATAAAATACATATATGTAAATCTAACAAAACAAGAACAGGATTCATAAGCTGAAAACGACAAAATGTCAATGGAAGAAATCAAAGAGGACCTAAATAAATGGAGAAATACAGAGTGTTCATGGATTCTAAGGCTTAACATAGTAAAAATAGCAAGTTTCCTCACATTGATATAATACAACTATACAAATTTAATGCAATTCTTGTCAACATGCCAGCAAGATATTTAGTAGATACAGCGAATTATATGGAAAGACAAAGCAACTGAAAGAGCTAAGCCACTCTGAAAAAGAGTAAAGTGATCAAATCAGTCTATTCTATGTCAGGATGGATCACAGACTTAAATGTAAAACTCAAAACTATACAACTTTCAGGAAAAAAAAGAAAATCGTTGGGATCTAGGGCTAAGCAAAGATTTCTTAGACTTCAGACCATCAACATGATACATGAAAGGAAAAAAATGATAAATTGGATTTCATCAAAAATGATAAATATTTTGGGGGGGAAGGTACAGCTCAGTGGTAGAGTATGTTCCTGGGTTCAATCCCCAGTATCTCCATTAAAATAAATAAATAAATAAACAAAAAAACCTAATTAATACCCCCTCCCAAATTTTTTAAATTAAAAAATAAATCTTTTGCATGGTTTTGCAAAGGACCATGTTAAGAAGATGAAAAGACAAACTACAGTCTGGGAGAAAATGTTCACAAACTACATATCCAACAAAGGACTAGTATCTCAACTATATAAAGAACATTCAAAACTCAATAGTAAAAAACAAACAATCCAATTAGAAAATGGGCAAAGATATAAAAAGATATTTTACCAAAAAGAATATACAGATAACAAAAAAGCACATGAAAAGATGTTCAATGTAATGATATTCAATATAATGAATCATTAAGGAAATAAGTTTAACCATTAAGCTAAAACCACAATGAGTTATCACTGTTTACCTACCAGAATGGGTAAGATAAAAACACTGGCAACACCCAGAGCTGGTAAGGATGGGGAGAAACCTGATCACTCATATCCTGCGGGTGGTAATGAAAAGTGGTGCAAACACTCTGGAAAACAGTTCGTCAGTTTCTTAGCAAACTAAACATGCAACTAACCATACAACTCAGTAATTGTACTCCTGGGCATTTACCCAACAGAAATGAAGATTTATGTTCACACAAAAACCTGTACACAAACGTTCATAGCAGCTTTACCTGTAATAGCCCAAACTGGAAACAACCCAGATGTCTTCCATGAGTGAATGGTTAAACTGTGATCCATCCATATCATGGAATAGTGCTCCATGATAAAAAAGGAATGAACCACTGATACATACATACATACAACAATCTGAATGACTCTCCAGAGAATTACACTGAATGAAAGAAGCCAATGCGAGAGGGTTATATACTGTATAATTCCATTTATAGGACATTCTTGAAGTGAAAAATTATAGAAATGGAGGACAGATCAGTGGCTGCCAGGATTAAGAGAAGGTGGGTGTGTCTCTAAAAGGTGAGCCGGAGGGACCCTGGTGGGTGTGTAGTGCTCTGTATCTTGACAGCATCAACACCAGGATCTGGCTGGGACGCTGCACTCCACTGGTGTATGACGCCACCAGTACCACTAACATGCCTCTCCGTACTCCTTCTCACAAGCACACGGGAAGCTGTAGTTACCTCAAAATTAAAAGTTTAATTTAGAAACAGTAAGGCAGTGTGTCTTCCGTATTTGGAGGGGTTTTTCTCACCGTATTGCTGCACACAGTATGGCCAGAGTGGAGAACTGCCTGTGAAACAGGAAATGTAGTGTTATAGACCCTGCCCTCCAGACGTCTTCCTGACCTTCTTCCATCCACTGTCACGCTGCCAGCCATTCCGCCATGTCAAGTTTTAAGCCGCTTTTGTTTGATTTGTTAATTTTTAAAAACTGTATAATTAACTTCATGATTTGGGAGCTTTTAACATTTAAAGAAGAAACCACGATTCATCAGTCAGTCAAGAAAATCTAAGACTTCTCAGCCTCCCCTTCCAGGGCCGCAGACTATTTCCTCCTGGGTTCTAACAGATTACGGACTTCCTTCCCTCGGTCCTCGTAAGACAGGGTGCACCACCACTAACTACGGCGGTGGGCTGACAGCCTCTGAGTTGGTGTGTGTGGGTCTCTCACTGGCCATCTGCTGCCCAGAGGACCACAGCACCTCTGCCACTTGTACTGCCAGAGAGAACTGAGTCATATTTTTTCCATGGCTGAAAGAAGCAGCACAAAACGGGTTTTTGTTTGCTTGTTGGCAAATTGGCAAGATATACTGGTTTTGATGATGAAATGTTGGCTTCTACTTCCTTTTCACCCTGAAGCAGGTTTATTTCTGGAGCTCAGCAGATAAAAGTATTTCAGAGTCAAAATAATACCAGTTTTAATTTCCAGTTAGCTTTGACTGAAGTCCTTACCCCTAGTTTTTTTTTAAGAAGAATATTTTTTGAGTTTTTCTAATGTAGCTGCTCTGTTTAGTCATAGTATAGTTTCTAGTTCAATCCTTTGCTTCAACAAATGGAGGAAATGAGGACCAAAGAGCTAAAGTAACTTGTCAGATGTTATTTAGAAATGAGGTCCACAGTCCTGGACTCCCTGCACTCACACCACCTTCCATCATGCTAACACGCTGAATTAGAGGACAGACCTTAAAGGAAATGTTTATTTCCTTAACCTTCTAAGATTCTTTCAGTAACTGGTGGAACTACCATGGTAACTGCCCTAAAAGTTATCAGAAAAGTAATCTGCTCACCTTCTTATACCCTTTTGGACAAATGTGTATTTATTTATAAAAAATAACAATTATTCCCTCATTTGACAACTTAAAAATCATTATAAATATTTATATTTTCATCTAAAAACCAGCTATGTAATCTAAGAGCTGATATAAAACACACAATCCATGAGGAGGGTAAGGGATGTAAATATCTTTTCAGAAATTTTCATATATAATGTGGAAATTAGAAGTTTATTTTTAGTAGTTGATTTTCAGTATTCTATATGTGGTGTTAACTGAGACAGATACATCTGGAAGAGTCCCAGGAAGCAAGTAATATTTAGAGAGACTTTTCCCCAGGGATCAATTCTTTCATAATTGAGTTTTTCCTGTCCATAAATACCATGGTCTGAGTGGCCTCAACAGTAGAAATTTATTTTCTCACAGTTCTGGAGGCCAGAAGTCCAAGACTAAGGTTCTAGCCAATTCTGTTTCTGGTGAGGGCCACTTCCTGGCCGCCATGTCCTCATATGGCCTTTCCTCAGTCATACCTAGGAAAGAGGCTACCCCAGAGCTCCCTGGTGTCCCTCTTCACAAGGACACCAATCCTACTGGATCAGGGCCTCACCTTCATGGCCACTTTGAACCTTAATCATTTCCTTAAACATCTCACCTCCAAATACAGCCACACTGGGGGTTAGGGCTTCAACACATGAATTTTGGGTGAACATACTCAATCCATAACAGATAGTAATGCTAAAATGTTTTCACATTCAAGAATATAAACATATAAATTGTGGCTTATAACCATAGTTAATATATACTTACTTTTATTTTTATAATACACGAAAAACTAGAAACATTTAATAATGCATAAACATAAGAATCAACAGTATTTACTGAATTTCAAGTTTTGTCACATTTAATCAACAATTACTACCCACTGATTATGCATACAACTTGAACTATTATATACCCACTGAAGCTTAAAGCATCAGAAAATCAACCTTCAGATACTAACTTTTATCAATTGTTTATGGGCTAATTGTAGTTAGAAATCAAAGAAGAGCACCAGAAACAGAATCTGGAACAGAACAAAGCACTTCAAGATCAGACACAGGGACTTAAAGTCAGAACATGTGCAGCTGTGGCCAGCAGGGCAAACTGAGTGGCAGGCAGCCCAAGGGCAGGGCAGGGTCAACATCACACAGGAGGGGCCAAGAATCAAAGGAAAAGCACCAGTGTTGGCAGGAAGGGAAGTTCATTTTTTCCCCCGAACCGATTGAATGACAGGCACCTTTCCATTGAACTGTTACAGAATCAGGGGTTATGGGGCAGAGGCCAGCATGGAAGCTGAGATGCAAATCCAAACCCATTCATTCCAAGACCCATGCTTTGCAGAGTCTGTTCCATCTGGAAGAGAACTAACTTCCAGGACAAAGGCTCTTTCGATCTTCTGGCTTAAGTGTGTACAAACAGGATGTCCTGTTAAAATAAATTATTTGGAAGGAATGGGGTGAGGGGGAAATGGATCTGGCCCAGAAAGAAGAAGAGGGAGTAGGGAGAGCATAGAATCTGGTCCTGGAGGAAATGAGGGGGTTTGGCTTCCAGGAGGTCTAGGAGTTTGATCTGGGAAGCTTCCTCCCCATCTCTACCTTTACCTCCCTATTTCTCCAACCATACCCTCCTGTGTTCCTTAACATAATTATTTTATCCCTCCTTCTCCATTTCTAAGCTGTTTCCATCAGAGACTTCTCATAATAAATCTGAGTCTAAACTGACCAAGGGAAAATTAGAAATGACTAACAAATATACAACAATGTGCTCAAATACACTAGTTAACGTAAGAACTCTAAGTTAAAGCAAAAGTAGATACCTTGGAGAACGTCAAACAGTGGAGGGATAGGGTCAGAATGTCTTCTAAACATCAGCATGATTTTTACATCAAGATTTTAATCTGTGTATAAACTCCCTAGGTATAGTTCAAGACATACATTCAAGATTTCAAAAAAAAATACACTATGAAATGATATAACACACAAAGGCACTGCTGTTTTGGTCTTTGAGCATACCACGGACTACTGGATTACCACAACACCAACCGTAACTGTAGATGCTTGAAAGGACTAGCACGGTTACAGGGAACTGGGAATCTCCCTGCTCATCGATTCTCAGACAGGGGAGGAGAAGGACCTCCACAAAGAGGAACGTGACAACCTGAGCCAGGAGAGAAGAGCAGGCCACGTCCCCATAATCCGTACAACTGACTTAGTAACAAAGGGGGCATCTCTGACACTCAACTTCCTCCAAGCACATTCCTCACAACCACTCTTACAGGCCCCCCCACCCCCCTCACTTCTCCAGCTTGCTGGCAACCTCATTTTTCAGCAAACAACCTGACCTGAAGTTCAGGTCTGAGCTCCCTCAGCCTCAGAGGGACAGCTTCCACTTCTCTGCCAACACGAGCCTCTCCACCTATTAATTAGGCCAATTATTTTGTCAGGATCTTAAGGCCCAATTTTCCACCAAACATTTAATACTTTCTCTGCAGTATTTAGATGGACTTTTAATTATCACCTAAACTCAGCAATTTCTAAGTGAAACTCTGAAACTTAGTTTTTCCAAAGACTTCCAACTGCCTTTAGGATCCAGTCAGAACTCCTCAGTCTGGTGCTGAGTCACAGCCTGGGACCAGCTGACCTGCCTGTCTCGTGTTGCTGCTCACTCCTCCCCGCCGTGCACTCCCTGACCCATCCTGTCTGCTTTTCTCACTTCCTGTTTCAGATACTTTCCTCCTTGCTTTTGGCTGAGGGAACTCTTGTCAATCCTTTTAGTCCCCAAACTACTAGCTAAGTTCTTTTCCCTACCCTGGTACTCACAGCACCTAGTTTCAGCACAACACATTTTGCCTTCTGATTATCTAGAATTTTGTTATATATTGTCTTGTTCATAAATGTCTCATCTCTCCCCAAACACTGTAATACCTTTGAGAATGCAGCCCTATCGTATGTAGTATTTCCTTTGTATATTTATAAAAACTAAGCATTTTGTTGTATACCCCTCAACAAATAACATCAGGCTTAAGATCAAAATAGGAACTTCATAGGTGTTCACTGAAGAGTTCTGCTTTTGGGGGGGTCAGGGAAGCATACCAAGAAGAGCCATGTTCACCTGCAAACACACCAGGATATGGCGATAGGATCAAGATCTCAAGACTGAAAGAATTCTAATCTCAAATAGATCTAAAATAACTCGTATCTTCATTCAGCAAAGGTTACATAACCGGAACTGGGCCTGCAGACACGTTAATGTCTTCCAGGAGAAACGAAGCTATTCTTCTTTGAGCAAAGATGTCACAGTCCGACTGAATTTCATCAGAGAGCAATATATTAAGTCTGGTTAGTTCTTTATATAGAAAGTTATCTGTCTTCCACTTTGCCATGTTAAGCAAGGTATAGCAAAAAAATTTCCACTGAGTGAAATGCAGTATTTCCACAATGGGACTTCCATTCTGCTGACAGAGAACACGGAACACATTATGGGAGGATGGAAAATGCACAGAATCTGGAGTTCTAGTCTGGCTTTCCACACTAGCAAGGGAATCTTGAGCAGATTGTTTTATATCTCAGAGTTCACTGTCTTTATCTATAAAATGGAAATGGTGATTATTCACATTCAGGGGTCATTTTAGGGATATGAGATTCTGTATATGCAAAACATCTTACAAATTCAAAGTGGTAAAGAAGCGGTAGTCACAATTACTAATATCGTAATAGAAAAGCACTTTGGGTTGCTGGATAAAATCCTATCATATTGATAGAAACTACAAATAAAGTCTTCGTCAATACTCGTATTACAGATTCAAAAGCAGGATCGCAGCATTTTCACCCACTGCTGTCACGTTCTCCATGCTTCCATTCCGTACATTCAGGTCCTTCCCATCTTAAAAATCTCTCCTGTCACTCCTTGATCCTACTATTTCTCTTCCCTTTGTGGCCTTTATGGTCACACCTCTTAAACAACTGTCTGTAACTGGGTTCTCAAACTCAGCCAGTGGGTCACATAAACTCTCTGTGGATACAACACTTTGAGTGTTTGTTTTTAGCAGAAAGTGGGTGCCTCCAGGCTGGGCAAGTTCCCCCTTATCATTCCAGGCAGTTCACACATTTCTGCTAATGGTCTGGTCCCTAAAGGCATTTGCATTTGTAACCTCTAGCACTAAAGACAAAAATAGTAGTTGACAGAATCACATACTCCCAAATTAAGGAAGGAAAGATTTGCAAATTTAGATACAATTTACAGTTACACAATTAAGTCAGATTTTCTAAATATGGTTCCAAACTTGGCCTTCAAAAATAGTGAATTATATACACATATATGGGGAATGATTAGCTTCCTTTTACTCATTCTTTTTAATTATACTGTTTCAAACGCTTTGGAAAACCAAAGAGCCCAGTGAGCTATGTGAAAATCTAGTGAATAAATTCAGCTTCCTCACCCTCAGGTCAGCGTTTCACCGGGGGCAGGTTGTGACCATGGTGAGTCATAAATCAATTCAAAGGGTTGCAACTAGAATTAACAAAAACAAAACAGACGGGACCAGAGAAAATTGCACAAAGTAAAGGTAAATTTTACTTTATGAAACTTTTAAAAACTGTAGTAAAATATACACAAAATTCACCATTTTAACTACTTTTAAGCATACAATCTAGCATTGAGAACACTCACAAAGTTGTGCCACCATCAACAATATTTCATGAAACTTGTGCTTCGTGTGTGTGTGTGTGTGTGTGTGTGTGTGTGTGTGTGTGTAGTGGGCTGTAACAAAATGTACTTCTTACTATACATCTCAGTTTTTTAAAAAAGCATGAAAACCACACATTAGCTCACTTTTCCCACCCATAAGATGATAGATATTTCACTAACTCTGGGACTTTGATGGAGCTTGAGCATCAGAGAAATACTCTAAACCTAAATGTGAGGAGATATGACCAAAGAAAAAGATAAATTCAAGTATCTGACCTAATGAAAAATTTGAAATGCATATTTGTCTCCATGTGCCTGTGTTATGTATTTGTTCACAAAACAAATTGTGAAGATTGTACATTCAAACAGGGTAACACCCCTAGAGTTGGGGGATAAGGTCAGAAAATGTTATCCTTTGAAACTGAAGGTAAAAAGTATGGACATAAACTGCTTTAGATTCACTTTCTACAGTGGTAACTACAAATGTGGTGATGGATGTGTTTCTGATGAGACTTAAGTGTTTCATTAACTAGATCAAGGAAGCAATATTTCCTATGTCTAATCAAAGTGACTAAAATATACCCAGACAAAAGTATGATTGTAAAAATGCTGACATATGGAAAATTATCATTCACTCAACTTTAGTATATAGTATCTAACATTATAATGTTAAAACAAAGAAACAAGGAAATAAAAATAGCTATCACTGGAATCTAGGGAAAAAAGCTACAAATGATAAGAATTCCAAGTCTATTGGATTCACTATAGTGAACGGTATTGAAAATAAAAGCAGCTCACTAAGAATTGATAGAAACCTATCAAAGGTTGGCGGGCGAGCTAGCGAAGTTGGGATGCTTTCAGTTCAGCAGACGTCTACTACTGACCAGCCATTGTGGAAAATGATGAGGATAACTGAGTCCTGGACTGTGAAGTTCATAACGAGCAGCAGATAAACGACACATAAACTGGCGCTCCTGCACAACAGAGTAAGAGCCAGGTGCACCCCGGATGGGCCGTGATCCAGCCAGGGACGGGATGTGGGAAGGTAGTCACAGAAGGCTTCCTGAAGGAGGTCAAAGTGTCTGAGTTAAGTTATGCAAACCCTGGAAGACAGCTGGCCAGAAGAAAGTGGGGAGAGACAGGGGGGAAAAACACAGAGGTGGAGGGGCTCTGCAAGCCTAGGGAAACTCCAGTCAGTTTTCCGGGATCAGGGAGGGAAACTTTAAGCCCCTTCTGCTGGTTGTGGTTCATGTTCAAAATGGAGTCCATTGTTGCTCCAGGGCTCCTTTCCCCGACCTGACAGACCTCCACCACCACGGAGCAGCGGGAGCTGCCCATCTTGGATTACTGAGTGCATGTGTCCACTTCTTAAGGCAATGAGGTGGAGTGTCCTTGGGAGAGGGGGCCCGGGGAGAGAAGCACATTCTCAGGAGACGTCTGTGAGCCCACCACAGGGCACTCGGCCCTGGTGCCCCCACTCTAGAGTCCCTGGGGCCAAGCTCCAGCCCAGGGAAGAGGGGCTGGGAAAGCAGGAGTGACTGTGTGGAAGAACACAGGAGCGTATTTGGTGGTTGCCATGCACAGTCTAGAACTCTGGAGAAAGGCAAGGATGTCTAGACATCGACCTTCCCTCCTGTTAGAGGAATGACTCTGAGTGTGCATGGACGTTGGACTAAAAAGAATGTCCATTTTGCCAGGTCTCCAGGAAGTTAAAACTTTCTCAATCTAATAAAAACAACATGCTTATTAAATCTGGTTCTCTGCCTGAAACATCCAAATTGGGAAGTCTCTCCAAAATGTCTCATGACTCATCAACTCCTTTCTTTGAGAGCTACAAGCAGGCAATCATGGTGAAAACGCAATCTTTTCTCAGGCCTTGTGGGATACAGTTGCCTCGATGCAGACAGGCACTATATAGGTCAATGATCCCAGAGGACAGCTCCCAGAAACAGTATGAATTTAAGCTGCTGTCCCAGGCAGCACCCGGGGCTGTGAGTGGAGTGACTTTCAAAGCAAACACAGTCCAACTACAGAAGCCCTGAAGGACTGACCTATGTCTTCACTGTGGGTTTTCATAAAGGAGCTGGCCTCGATGTATTACACAGCACACTACACAAAAAACTTTCTCAGAAACTGTCTCTCGATATGTTTCCTCTTTCCAAAATTCCGTATCCATGCAAACCCTGCATCTCCCCTGCAGGTCCTCGGCCTCCTTCCCTGGGCTGGCACTGCCAACACAACTTTGTCCCACCCTCCTGGCCACGCAGCTTTGAGACCCAGAGGTTTCCCCAGGTCCCTTTGTTCCTCTAGTGGGAAGGCTGTGGAGTACCCTGAAAACGTAGTCTTTCTCTGTGACTACTTTTTGAGCAATACATGTTCATGGAATATTTGTGATGAATTAAAACCCTCCTTTTCACCACTATGTTTTTATTATCATGAGGAATTTAAAATATATACAAAAGCAGGGAGAAGAGTTTCACGAAGCACCACTTACCCATCACCCAGCTTCAACAATTTTCAACACACCAGCTTGCCCCATACTTCTTACGTATTCCTACCGACCACCTCCCTTCAAGTGGTTTTGGATTAAATCCTACACATAATATCATGTCACTCATAAATACTTCAGTATGTATCTCCAAAAAATCTGAAAGCTTCGTATTTAAAGGCAAGCTACAAACACTTACACAGCCCACGAGACTCATCAATCAAGGTTCTGTTATATTCTCTTTCTGTGCAAGTATGTGTGTATATATTTCAGTAATTTGAGAGAAACTTGAAGATATCTTGACCCCCCCCACCTCTAAATACTTCAGTTTTTAGCTTCTAAGATCAGACATTCTCTTACAGAGCCATACAACCATTGATAAAATAAATCCAATTCGAGAAATTTAACCTTCATTAGAAGACTGGAATATCAAAATTCTCACCATGTCCCCTGCAGCAACTTTTACTCTGGGATCAAGGACCTAACCCAGGACTACACACTGCATTTAGTTATCATGTACCTTAGTCTCCCTAAATTTAGAAAGGTTCCTCAGTCTCTCACTGTCTTTTATGGCCTTGGTATTTTTGAAGCATATGGGCCCACTGTTTCATAGAAAGTCCTTGGTCTGAGTTTGTGATTATTCCCCATAGGTAGTTTGTGGACACCACATGACTGACATCCTGTGAGGCTGGCAGGCCACCATTACTGGGGATACAAACTTTCATCCCTCAGTTAGGATGGGGTCCACCACATTTATCTGCTGTAAAAATACCTTCTCCCCCTTTGAAATTAATAGGCAATAAGCAACTAATAAGCTGGGAAGTGGGAAACACAGCCTGCTATTTAACAACTTTTACCCACTGATTTTTAGTGTTCATTGATGACACCCTTCAGTATCAATACTATGACAGTTGCAACATGGTAATTTTAAAAGTAATTTCTTCTCCGTGTATTTGTCAGCGTTCTGCTGTAAACCACAGCCTTCGTTTTTCCTTCCTCACCTCACTTATTTACTTATAATGCTTAGTAAGAACCCATGTGTTCCTTTTCAAAGTATTCTCATGTATTACTGCCATTTTTATTTTCGTACTTCCACCTAATCTGCCTAAGTTACTTCCTTATTGCATTTCTACTTGGATGGCTTTTTGAGGCCAGAGATAATAGTGCTTAAAACCTAGTGAGCCCCCTCGTCCCTCCTAATAAAGTCTCGACTCACTATCACATTCAAACATCTTAAGCGCTTACAAGACCCTTGGGTCCCTACCTCGCTTACCCCTCCAGGCTCTTGTGCCCTCCACTCTCCTCACCAACTTGGTTTTCTGCTCTGTCAGGTTCAAATACTTCTGTTCTCTGACCAGGACTGGCCTCTCCCTCCCTGCTGAAAGCTTTGTCGGCAGCCCCTCCACTATTGCCTCTTTAGTCTTGGCTTAGTCACCACTTTCTTTGCTTCCTTTTCAGGCTGGCACACCCCACAGGAGTCCTTGTTCCTCAATATCCCTCATTAGTGCCCACCTGTCTCACGTCTGTGCTGCTGTGTGCCGTCGCCCCAGCACTCAGTACCACCCCTGAGGGGGAGGTGGACTTCGTGACAGTTTAGTTATAGTTCTAAATCATTAGGAATAAAGTTTGAGCAGTGTGGTTAAGCTACAAATGAGTTTGCTAACATCCAGATAAGGTAATTTTGAATGATGATACACACAATGGAGAAAAAGTATTTACTTTTCACAGAAAATGGCAGGAGAATAAAAGAAAACAATCTCCTCAGATATTAGCTGAAATTCAGGCCTTTCAGAGAAAAATGTCTTGCTATTTCACTGTTCAACAGAAATCTTCAAGGAGGTACTATGCATGCCTACTCACGCACGTGTGTGCTTGTGCACGCATGTGTGCGCGCGCACACCAGTGCTAGATGTCACCCTGGTGGTCTCTGCCCCTGTGGAATCACCACTGGTCAGGCTGACAGTCTTCAATGGAGCATCATAACAGCTTTAACAGAGCTGTGAACACAGTGCTATGATGACAGGAAAAGGAAACCAACTCTCTGAAAGGAAAAGATTTAAATGGTTGACACCGAGCTGTAACAAGAAAAATAAGTCAGATTTTACCAGAAGTGGAAGCAGAGGCAGGACACTTCCGGCAGAGGGAAGAGCACAGATGAAGGACAGGAAAGGCTGAAGTGCGCAGGGACCAGGCACGGGGAGACCTCCACACAGGACCCCACGCACAGCCGACATCTGGGGGCCAGTGCTCCCCATCCTGTTCTCTTCTCTAACAGGACTTGTCATGCGCTGCAGCAACTGCCAGTTTCCTGGCCTTGCAGTGCACAGCTCTGTCCTAGAGTGCCAAACCCACGTGTTACTCACTGCCACACACAGCGACCACCCCAAGGTCTGCAGAAAAGCTTGTTAGGAGACTGTGATTGGAAGATTTGGGTGTCTAACCCCACCGCAGAAAAGGAGATGTGGGGGGCTGGCCAGCCAGTTTGTGAAGGGCCTTTCAGTCCACAAAACACTTGAACTCCTCCTTCTGGGGCAACCAACAATTTCTGACTCAGAGGGAATGGTAAAGAGGTTTTAAAGGAAATGTGTGCTGGCGTTGGTGTGGTGAGGCCGGGGAAGCAGAGATCAGCTGGGATGCCATGAAAGTGAACTGGGAGAGAAGTAACAGCAGGCAAAACCATCGTGCGTGGGAGAAAGAAATCGTTTTCAGATAGGAGGGGCAGAACTTGGAACTGCTTGACGTGGGAAGTGGTTTTCAAAACCTGCTCTTATCTTTCTAAGTAGAAATGCCATAAAAATTTGATTTATTATAACTTTGCATCCCAAGGTGAAAATGGATGTTTCTTTTAAAACAAACAAACAAAAAATCACAGGTAACAAAAAACCAGTTTTGATTGTTCAGGAAGGATCCCACAGCCTAAACAAAAAGAGACGTCGTTTCAATATAAAGTATTCTGATATCATTCAGTCTCTTTTGTGACTTAGGAACTTATCTATGTATCGAAATGTCTGCCAGAATGTGGACAGAAGCAAAAAAAGATGGAAGTCTAACTTACCAACTTCGGAGAATTCCTGATCTTTCAAAGGTGGACCACATCCCTGGGCCTCTGGCCAACTTCCTGACCCAAGAGCAGGCCGCTCAGTCTGAACAGTTACAAGTGGAGGTACCGCAGAGGGGCTCTGCAACACATCCAACGGTTTCTCTTGGAGAATGAATCCTAACGTGATTTTTTTTTCCTGAAACACGTACGTGGTTTTGATATTAGAGGAAATCTCAGTCTCACGTGATTGTCTTTAAAGACATTGCTATGAATCTCACTATTGAACTTGCAAGTTTCTCAGAGCCAGGATGTGAAAACGTATCCCAGAGCAGCAGGCACCCAACACTGATGGCAATCTGTGATCCTCCCAGGCAATCACACACGGAAGTCCAAAGCACAGTCTTGCCGGCATCTGGATACTCAGGAGGAACAGGTAAGACGCACAGGTGCACGGATGAGGCTGGAATGAAGTGACGGGAGAAGCCTTTCTAGTTCATCCGTATGTCTATACAAGCAATAACCAGCAGGAGCAGGTACACAGGGAACCAGGCAGCAACTCAAAAGGAGGTGAACATACTTCAAGTTTTTTCTCCCCACATATACTGGGCCGGGGAGGGTAGCCCATGCCCGTCTTTGGGAAGACGCCCGGAGTCTTCAGCATTTCCCCTGAAGTCGCGGACAATGTAGGGCACCTGCTCCACTGACAGGCGACACCGCCTTCTCCCTTCTTCTCCCAAGCGCGCTCAGGGGGCTCTTCTGACCCCGACCACCCGGGACAGCAAGATAGCACTGGGGCGGGGGTTCGGGTCCAGGAGTGAGGGGGGCGGAGGGTCGGGGTCCAGGGGTGAGGGGGGCGGGGGTCGGGGTCCTGAGGTGAACAGCAGCGGGAGTCACGGTCCCGGAGTGAGGGGGGCGGGGGTCGGTGTCCAGGTGTGAGGGGGGTAGGGGTCGGGGTCCTGAGGTGAAGCGGAAGCGGGAGTCGCGGCCTCGGAGAGAGGGGGCGGGGGTCGGGGTCCTGAGGTGAAGGGGAAGCGGGAGCCGCGGTTCCGCGGTGAGCAGGGAGGGGATCGTGGTCCCGGATTAAAGGGGGCGGGGTCGCGGTCCCCGGCGGCTGCGCCGCAGCCTCAGGTCCCGGCGTGGGCGGAGCAGACAGCGTGCGCGGGATGGCGCGGGGGCTGCGTGCGTGGGGCGTGGCGTGGCTGCGTGCGCGCCCGCGCCAATCACAGGCCCTGCCGGGAGGGGCACGCGCTCCGTGTCGCCAGAAGGAGGGGCGGGCCGGGAGCCGCAAGCGGCCAATCGGAACGCGGTGCCGCCATGACGTAAGGCTCTCCCGGGCTCTGAGCGCCAGTCGGCGGGCCAGACGGTAAGTGTGTGGGTGCGCGGGCGCGCGAGCGCGCGGGGCGGGACTTCCGCCGGGTCCCGGAAGCGGGAGCTGTGTGTTCTCATGCGAACGGGAAGGAGCGTTGGGGTGCTAGAGTCGCGAGGTTGAGACATTTTCGGCCCGAAACGGGAAGGAGCCGCCGCCGCCTCGCCGCCAGCCCGCGCCGCGCCGCCCCCCGCCGCTCGTCCGGGCCGGCCGCGCCCCTGCTCCCGCCCCTCCCTCACGGCCCGTCCGCGTGTGGCGCGGTAGCCGGGCACCGGGGCTGCGGCGGTCGGCGGCCGGGCGGCGGCGGCGCTGACAGGTGAGCGCGGCGGCGGGCGGGCCGCTCGGTTCTGCTTCACTCTCCTCCGGCCCCCGCCGTGCCGCGCCCGACCGCCGCCTCGGACCCGCGCCGCGCCCGCCTGTCACGGGCCGCCATCTTCCCGGAGGACGCGGCCGAGCTGGGGCGGGCGGACACAGCCGGGCCGGGGCGCGGGCAGAGGGGCCGGGGTGTGGGTCGGGGCCGGGCGGGGCAGGGCTGGGGCCGGGTCGGGCCGAGCCGAGGTTTGCGGGGCAGGGGCCGGGCCGGGGCAGGGGCCGGGCAGCGCCGCCGTCCGGCCCGCACTGCGGCGACCTCGCCCTGCTCTCCGCCGGGGCCCGGGACCGCGGCTGGCCGGTCGGGGAGGGCCCAGGTCACTTGGACCAGGAAGTGGGTCCTGTTGGCTCCGGGTGCTCTTGAGCTCCTGCTCTCCTCCGAGAGGCTAGAGCAGAGGCACATTCTGGAGCAATTAGGAAAAAATTCTAAAGATGCCTTGTGTTGGAGAAAGAGGCCAGTCAGGAATCTGTTACCACCTGCTTCTCAGTCGTGTCCAAACAGAACGTAAAAACTTAAGACTTGTTCAGACTTTAGTGTAATTTTGTGCCCCCTCCCCAGCCATTTCTACGTAAAACGGTCTTTAGTTTTGCCTGAGATGAAACTTAAGATTACCTGTGGGGTAGCTGTCCCACACGTTCAAGACCCTTTCCTTGGCTGCACTGTAACTTGTCCTAAATGTTGTGGAAGTTTGAAGTTTTGGATAGCTGAAGGAACGGGAAAATTTCTTTGGACTGTGCAGGAAAATTAGTTTGAGGGTTTTTTTTAAAAAGATAGTATCAATTTGAAGGCGAATGTTGTAAGCATCCAAGATATTTTTTCCTTTTGAATGTTTTTTTCTCTTACGATATTTAGTTGGTCTCTTATTTTGTGTTAAATATTTAAAATACTCTTGAAATAGGTGCTAAGTTGTAGTTTGCAAAGACCTCAGGGGGAAAGAGTGATGTTCACTTCTGTGGTGGTCAGATAGTATGCGCAGTGGGCAATTTCTGTACTTCCCCACCTGCCTGGATCCCTCTAATTTACAGTCTTGGTAGTTTACAGAAGTTGGAATGGTTGTGGTTTTTCAACTCTTCCCTGTATTTAATATTCTGAAAGGCAGTTTTATAACCAAGCTGTAAGAAATAGCTTGAAAAAATTTTGCATGAGTTGCTAAAGTGGAATACTTTTGAGAGGCATCAGGTTAGCAAGTTTATTATTCAACCATAAATTTGATTTGTGTTCTTGCCTTTGAAACCTGCATTTAGTTAGAAATAAATTTCATCCTGTATTTTGAAAAGTTAATGTGCGTTGACTTTTTGAGGTGAAAGCATGGCATGACTTCTTACTGATCAGAAGTTCCCCTCTTGGTGCTTCACTTTCTTTGTCTCTAAGGGGGGATAGGAATGACATCGGCCTGGCAGGACTGTTGGAACATGTTGGTGTTGGCTGTTTTTAGTCTTTTTTTTTTTTAATTACTGAGTTTTTTAATTAAAAATTTGAAAATAGTTTGCATTATTACTATTTTCAATATTCTGTGACTGTCAATTTTAATTTATTAACAGAACTTTTTTTTTTTTTTTTTTTTTTTTGCTTTTTCACATGTATCTGGGCAGAGAAAGCAGGTTCAGAAGACAGAAATTTGGAGAGAGGAATTTCTGTGGGAACCAGAGAGAAAATAGATGATAACATAAGTACGGAAGTTTCCTGGTGCTCATTTTTACACGTTTTGTTGAAGAGTAGCTGAAATTAAGTGGCAGCATATTCATGGGAAATTTTGATTTTATTTGATGTTCCTAAGGATTGTGCTTTAAAAAAAATTGAGATTTGGAGACTTTATTGAAATTAATATGGTTCTCCACAGATAAACACAAATTCTGACAAAGCTCTGTGGAAACAAATATTTTGCTTAGTCACTTGTTTTTATGAAACAGTCTTCATATATCATAAAACAGTTCTAAAATACTTAAGTGCAAAATGGGAACATCAGGTTGTTAATAGAAATAACAGCAAACAATGCCTTCAGGGAGCCCTGCTACTCTGCATAGATTTGCAATAACGTTACCAGTTTTTTCAGTGACAGAGCTCTGATAGATGGTACCAACCAAGAAGTGGTTGACAGACTCCTCTCCCTGTTATTTAGGAGTGCCTTGCTGGAGTTCATACTTTCCACAGTGATAACAGGATTATAATCTGGGTCTTGTAATTTTAGTAACTTGTGTCATCTTTATGATGGTCCCTTGAGATTGTAGAAAGCTTTATAGATATGTTACTTTAAATTACATTTGTTATTGTCTTAATGTGGAAGGCATACTTTTCAAATATGCTTTCATAACACATTCTTACTGTACTCTTGCAGAGTTCCTTTGTACTTAAGAATTTTTTTTTTCAGATTGGTAAATGCAAGAAAATCGCATATATTCTTGTATTTCCTCCTGTAAGACCAGTGGCTCAACTTTTTTCTCATGGAGAGAAGAAAATACACACTGAAGTTGTGTTGATGGAAAATACGTTGTTGAAAAAAACAGGCACTGGTCCTTATGCTCTTCTGTAAAACTTTATTCCTATAAAGAGTTATCCTTTTTCTGTAAGAGCTACTTTTAGAGTACACAGTGAGGCACTGCTTTCTGAGAGGGTTAAACTCACTAGACCTGGTTTTCACTGAGTTTAGTTCAGTTTGAACTTTTTGCTCCTAATTGTTGCACTTGTTGATATCCTTGGAACTATTCCTCCTAGTGTTATCTGCATTAGAAAATGAATTTCTTTTTTAGAATATGGAATTGTAAAATAGGTAACTACTAGGTTCTCTTACTAAAAGGAAAAGGATGATTCCAACATGGAAATTTTTTTTCCTTAATGTTTGAACACTTTATTTTTCCATATATAAATGTCTTCCTTATAATCGGGCAAAATTATTAACTCAGCTTATGTTTCCTTCCTGTCTCACCCTCGACTCCCCAACCCCCATACCTTTTGTCCCTTCAGTACCTTTATAAACTGTCTTTTCCCCATGTTTCTGGTGAGGTGGTCATGGTTCCTGTGTAGTCATGAAGGGTTGCAGGTGAGTGATGCCACCCTTTTTCTGCTTCTGTCATGGTCTGGTTCCCTTTTAGTGTCAGCCCACTTCCCCACTCGTGAGACCTGGGCCACGGAGTGCATTATGTAATATGGAGGACATTTCATGCTTAGATTTGATAGTCATTGAGGCGAGACTTAGTCTCCACTGAAAATGTTCTTTTTGGAATCTGATATGCAAAAATTTGGGCTTAAAAAAATCGATAAATTAGGGTGGTATATTTATTTGTGTGATAAGAAGAGAATGTTCTCTTTTATTTACGCACACCTTTTTGGTCACATTACAGCCAAAAGTTGCTTTGAAGGCTCATCCTGATTGTTAGGTCTTCCTCTGCCTAAATAAGAACTGTCCAGGGGCCTTGCCACCTCTGCCTCCTCCTGCCCGGCTGGGCCACCACCGCCCTCCTCCCAAAGCCGCGGTGGTGCCTTTGGTCTCATAATTTCTTTGCCTGAAATTGAATGTCCTCCCTCTCTCTCTTTCCTTTCCTTTTTTTTGACTTAGCTTCTTAACCCATCCTTATAAAAGTATTTCAGGAATCCTTGCCTTAGTTTTTAAGGTCATGCTGAGTGCTCCTCTGTTTCTATCACACCCCTAGGCATTGCACCTAATTAATTAATGTAAGCTCCTTGTGGGCAAGATCCTTTTGTGTCCTCTGTGTCTGTAACCTCTTTGCCCAGCCCAGGGCAAGGTGAACTATAGATGTTCAGTCAGCTTTGTTCCACTGGAGGAGTAAGGCACCTCCCACCTCAGCTTTAGAGGAATTATGTACATACTTTCCTAAACAAATATGAAAATGTTTACTTGAAAAGGATGCAGTGTGCTGCACACCAAAGACTGACACATTGTAATTGACTGTACTTAAATTTTAATAAATAAATAAACTTACTGAGAGCAGGGGGAAAAAAGAAAAGGATGCAATAGAAAGTGCACAAAAATTACATTTTCAAAGTGCTCACTGACTTGATAGCTACATCTGGTGCCTACAGTATTTTAGATGGAGTGACTTAACTACATGACCTTTATATTCTTTCTCAGTCTTTAAAATGTGGTAACAGTAAATATTTCTTACCTTCTTTAAACAAATTGGCCAAAACCAAAGCAATTACAGTAGTGAAAATGTATTTCTAAATTGCAGTGGATTTTTCAGTGTTTTATTCGCTGTTGAGAATTGTTGCTCCAGGGCCTGGTGTGGAGCTGGGCCACTGAGAGGAGGGTCCTGCACTCCTTGAGCAGGTGTTTTCGATCAGTCAGATACTAGCAATGCAAAAATGAACGATAGCAGAGCTTCTCTCTAAGGCTTGTGATCTAGAAGGAACTAAGAAAGTGAACTGTTTTATTTAAAGTAAAGTAGACTGGCATCTGTACTCTGGACCCTTCTGTACGTGGGTTTCACACTCCTCAGGCAGGCCTGTTAGGAGATCCCCTTTGCTGTGGTGCTCCCTGGCAGACACCCGTCGCCTTCCTTGCCTGCCTTATTTTTGTGCGTAGCACTCATTGCTACACTAGAACGTGCACAGAATTTCCTGCCTTATGTGGCTTCTGTCTTCTTGTACTTGAATGTCAACTGCAGAGTGGAGGGTTTCTGTCTCTTCGTACATTGATATGAGCCCAGACTTTAGAACACAGTAGGCACTAAATATTTGATGAGTAATCCCCAGGGTTATGATGGTGAACAGAAGGGATCAGTTGCCCTCCTCTTTGGAGCTTTCTGTCCACTGAGGCTGGGAGACTATCTTGTAGGCCTTCAGGGATCTGGAGGCTTCCTTACGGAAGGGAAGGGTAGGGTCGGGGAGAGCCTGGTAGGCAGAGGGTAAGCATGCAAACCTGGAGCTAGGAACTGGTTTGGAGAGGTTGGGGGCGGGGCGGGGGTTGGTCAGGCACCAGCTGGGTCCCAGAGTCTGGAGCTCCTGGCAGGGGTGAAGAGTTGTGCTCTCTGTCCGAAGGACAGTGGGACACAGTCAGAGGATTTTAAATTCATGACCAGGATTGCCTTTTCAAGCGATCGTTCTGCTTTCTGGAGAATTGCGTGCAGGGGAGGACGGACGCCCACAGACTGGTATTACTGGGCCCCAGGGTGGCCAGCCCTCTTGCTTACTTGTCTGTTTATCGCAGTGGACCAGTCCAAGCCCTGGTCTAAGGAAGACAGCTTGCTTAGAACCCCTTTCACTTGTTTTGCACATAATCATGTGTGTTTAAAAGATACTTTTAAAATATGCTTTAAATCTGCTAGCATTTGTCACTTGTTTAAAGTATATTTGTTATTTCAGCTTTTATTAAGGCAGACTAATTAACAGATTCCTTTTTTAGAAACATTTCTGAAAAATGAGAACATTTTGTTTGCGGATTTCACAAAGCTTTGTTTTATTGTCAAAGCTCAAAAATATAGGGATTAAAAACATAGTGAACGATTGGATATAGATTTACAAGTCACCTCAGTGATTATTACCTCTTTCTGAATATGTTAAACATTCTCTTTTCATGTATTTTTTTCTGGAAATAATCCTAACCTTTAAGCCTGTTCTTTAAAGACTTCGTGCTTTCTGAATGTTATTTTTATTTCTCTTTGTTGGTTACTTACACTTCTGTATTTCATTGTTGAGATTTTACTTGCCATATCCAATTGACCCTTGAATAGTGCCAGGGTAGGGGCGCCAACCCCTGTGTGCAGTTGATAATTGAACTGTCTCTGCAGTTCTATAGCTGTGGATTCTGCCAGCCTCGTACTGTGTAGTACTTTATAGTGCATAATATACTGAAAAAAATCTGTGTACAAGTGGACCTGTGCAGTTCCAGCCTATATTGTTCGGGGGTCAACTGTGTGTGTGTGTATGTACACACACAGACACACTGCATATAGGATGTGCTGTGATCCATTGCTGCCTGGCTTCTCACAACTCCTGTGGCCAGGGGTACCAGGAACCTTTAAAAGCAGACTTGAAGTCCCTGGAGAGAGTTGCCTTTTAAAAATCTGGACATTGAGAAGGCAAAAGCATTTTCTCTTGACTTGTATTTTTAGGAGGTAAAAACATTCAAACAATTGATGGTATGCTGGTTGTCCTTTAGTGCAGAAACTCAGTGTGAAAACCCTTTTGGATAAAACTTTTCTGGCATTAATGTAAGGTCTCTGTTCCTTTTTGATTAATAATCTGTATCTCCAGTGATACTTACATCACATTAAGCTGGTTCCGAGTCACTTGTAGTCCAGACCATTGCTCAGATGAGTAGCTAGGAGTCAGCAGTATTTCTCTTCACACCTTACGCGTCTCGGGAGGGGAAGGGCAGGCAGTGCAGGCCAAAGGACGTGGTGAATAACGCAGGTCACAGTAGTTGCTGTCTGTGTGAGTGTCCCTTAGTTTTTCACAGCACTTCCCATTGCTTTGTGTATGTTGAGGAGTTTGCCTTTATTCTGAAATCGTTGTCTTTCAGGACTCAGTGCAGGAGAGGTAACCCTAATCCTGAAAGGACCGGAAGTAGAACATGGAATCAGCAAACACAAGTGCAGGAGGATTTGAAAGTCTCTGCGACCTGGCGAAGCTCCCGTCGCCAGTGAAATGTTTTCCTGCAAAAGAGGGCGTGGAGATCCTAAATGACCCTGCTTCAGTGCTTTCAGTCATGGACATTCTTGGCATACTGTTTTTCAAGCTTAGAATGATGAGAGTGTGTTTGATTGTCATTGTGCTGGTTTTATTTTTTATTTTATTTCACTTTTTAATTTTTCCCCCTTGCCCAAGACGCTGGGGATTGAACCCAGGACCTCATGTAGGTCAAGCGTGCGCCCTACCTCTGTGGTTGTTTTTAATCTGTTAACTCGGTTACAGTTTTTCATGAAATCAGAAGATGATGGCTCAAGGTAAAAAGCCACAGAGCAGATGTCTTCCCGAAGTCATAGTGCCGTAAGTTGTACTACAGTGGTCCCCTCTTATCTGTGGGGGACACATTCCAAGACCCCCAGAGGTGACCTGAAACTGTGGATAATACCAAACCCCTGTATATACTGTTTTTTTTCCTATACATACATACCTAGGATGAAGAAGTGTAATTTATAAATTAGACAATGAAAGATGAACAATAACTGATGATAAAATACAACAATATCTTGTAATGAAAGTTATGTGAATGTAGTCTCTCAGAATATCTTACTGTATAAATTTAATGCCTTTTCCTTCTTAACTAATCACTTATCAAGCACTGTGGCTGTGACTTTTGCAGTTTGAGATGTGATAGAAAACTAGCACGGATTTCTTTTTCCTTTTTCACAATTTCGCAGACAGAAGATTCATTTTACCATAGATCTTAACAACCTTAGCATGTGATTTCTTTTCTTTCACTTATTAAGTCGAGAACATTTGCCCTTCACTTAAAGGAAGCACTTTATGGCCTCTCTGTGGTGGTCTGAATTGCCAGCATCGCTGTTCTTGTGCTTGGATGCAGTTATTAAGCAAGTCATAGTGACTTGAGCTCTAGCACTGTGGGCTGTGATAGTTGATCTGACGGCCGGCCAGCCACCTAGTGAGGAGTGGACGGGATATGCCGACCCGGTGATGCACATCCTGGGTGGGACAGTGCGAGGTTGAGTCATGCTCCCCAGAAGGGCGCGCGATTTAAAACTTACAAATTGTTCTATTTCTGGGATTTTCCGTTTGATGTTTTGAGACCATGGTTGACCACAGGTAACCAAAAGTGTGGAGAGCAAAGCGCGGATCAGGAGGGACTCCTGTGCTGGGTGATCCTGTAAGTGGGCACTGGGCTGTTAATTTCGCTTTACAGTTTGGTCTGTGGAGTGTGGTTAGGTAGGTTTACTGATGATCTGCAGAGAATAAGTGTGCCAACTATTTAATAACAATCAGCAGTGCACGTAATCAGCCTTAATCCAGTTGCATGGAGTATTTTGTTGTATTAGTGCCATTGCTACCTGTCAGGAATTGCAAGACTGGGAGGGGAACCTTTGATCCTTTTTGACTATCATAATGTTTGGTGTGAATGAAGGAACACTTTGAACTGAGATTTTGAGTTTTGGCCTACATCATTTAACTGAGATTTGATAACTAGTTTCTGAAAATAACTGCCAGGAAAAGTGTAGTGTTGCTGTTGTAGTCTGAGGATTTTAGAGCCCTGAAGACTCAGAAGCTGAAACCCACAGGGGTGTCAATAATGTTAAGTACAGCTAGTTGGTTGTTGGCAGAGTGAGGACTCTACCTTTGGTCTCCTCTCTAAGCTAAGTGTTCCACAGCCCTGTTCATAGAACTCAGTGGGGTACTTTTCGAGTTACACCCTTACCAATGGAATTTCAAAAGAAAAATTGAAGTTGGTGAAAGTGTTAACTTTATGTATGCTATTGAATTTTAAGTCAGCATTTTATTGTTTTTTAAAGCAGATTCTTAAAATAACCATTAAAGTAAACTGTACTTTTTAAAACATTGAATTAACATCTATTCCAGGAAAATTAAGTTTTGTTGTCTCTTCAGATAGTTTACCCTGTTAGCTTTAATCCATTTAGGAAAGCACTAACAGGTCTTCCAGTTTGTATCATGTATTTAGACTCGTCTTTGAGAGATAGTCTACGTGAAGTTCATTTAAATTCAGTGGTTTCCTTCCTAAAGCACTCAGAGCTCCTTAAACCTGTGCTGGTATGGGGCTCTGCCTCCAGGCTGTGGAAGCTCTGGGACCTCCGTTCATGGCCACCACCTTTGTGTGAAGAGGAGCTCAGACTCCAGAGAAGGTGACTTGCCCTGAGCACTGACCTGCCTCTCTCGGCCTTCCAGCGACCATTCTTTCTTGTCTGTGCTGTGCTTGCGATGATGTCAGACTTTTAACAGCCTGCAGCTTTCCTACAGAATGTGAGGAAGGGGTGCAGGTTGTAACAGTTTCCATCCTCAATGGTGTATCTGGCTTATAATTCAGATGACCCAGAACCCTTGCTCCCCCCACCCCTTTTTACTTGCTCCTTGGAACACCTGTTTTACTGTTTGGGAAACTGCACCCTGGAGACAGTTGCCATACGTCACACAATGACAGAGGAGCAGAAAATGAGATCTAACTTCCTGCTTCCAAGTCCATTGCAAATGGTGCCCGATTCCTGGAAAGCGTAGGTGTCTTAGGTCTAGTAGCCTGATAGATTTGGGGACCACACACACAGCATAGGTAAGCATCAGAAGTGCTGGCTTTAACTAGAAAGCTTTAATAGCAGTTCTGTAGTGATGATTCCTGAGGTCACGGGCAGCCCCCAGCACAAGACTGAGAGAAGTTCTTTTGCTTTGCTGAGCTGTGATTCGGAATTGTTGGTGCTGATTCAGAGTCCGAGCATTTGCTTGGAACTTTGATGGTGCTGTTGCTAGTTGCATCATCTGTTGAACTATAATCCCAATGGCCTAGGAGTTGTGATCCAGTTACTTGTCAAATGGAGATGGGGTTATGCCTAGGATACACACCCTTTGGAATATCACACTGAAAGATTATCCAAAGTAGTATACGTTTTTGAGTTCATAACTGTGGAACAAATTCTTTTTTCAAATGTATCGCTTTTGCAAGGAACACTTCATATTAGCAGGTACCCAGTGTATTTTAGTATTGACTGATTTGCAGTCATTTTGGAGAACATGGAAGCGTGTTCAGTTGGCACACCTAGCATTTGAGGATTATGGTTAGAGTGTGCTTGTCGGTGAGTACAGTGTGGTGTAGACTCCCCTCCTGAGCAACCTTCCGGAAGCCAACATGGTGTAAAGCGAAAAGAAATTACCTTCGGACACATCTTGGTAAGGGAGGCACAGAACACATGGAGCTAAAGCACAGGTGCTCATGGACATGTTCAGGGCCTTGGCAGCTGGATGCTGAGATCTGAGTGTGTTTCTGGGGAGGAAGCTGGGCGGGCGCTCGCACTGCTCAGGTGAGTACTGTCTCTGGAACTTTACGGCAAAACAAAGGCTGAAAGCCGTTTTGATTTTCACAGAAGCATAAATCCCCTTCAGATCTCTTGGTTAGCGACAACAGGTACTAACGTAGGCCTAAAGTGAGTCGGTGTAACACGAACTTTGGAAAACAGAGATCTCTGTATTTCATAGCTCCCTGAGGCTGGGGTCATGCCTGCACTTGTTGGAGCATGTGCTCTGTGCTGACACGCCCTAAAAGTGCTCGGTGGAGCCAGTAAAATGGGAGTAGCCAGCATCACCCCCTCGGAGTGGGGCACTGGGGTTCCTGCAGCGCTGCCTCAAGCCCGGCCCTAACTTCTTCCTCAGACTCCCAGCCTGACGATCTGATCATAGGCAGACCTGGGGGTCCTTGAACTCCTGAGTCAATGTTAAATGCTTCTAGTGTATGCTCATCTTTCCCATGAAAGGACTCAAAACTTTAAACATGTTTTTAAAAGGATCTTTGTCCTCCACCTTCAGTACAAATCGTTTTCCTTGTTTGTCACTTTGGCACTTCTTCTGTGAGTTGTTCTTTTGATAGTTAAATGTTATTTTTTTTACTGTCAGCGTCAGTTTGTATTTGACTGTTCTGTATGTTCAGACCGCAGGTGCACACATACACGTACACACACACAGATGCATATACAAAATCTAGAGACTATCGAAAATAAAATGAAAGTGAACTCAAAGTAGTTTTACCCTAACCTAAAAATACTGCGTTTCCACATTAGCACATTATTTGGAACAGCAGCAGCTTTCACTGGGAGTCATCTCACTTCCTGAGCTTTGTGTTTTAAACACTAGGAATTTCTTCCCCCGTGCTTACTGCATGAGAGAGAAAATGACTGAACACAGATTCCTCTCTGTGGGGCTGGGTACTGTATCAGGAGTACGGCATTCGAGCAGGTGGACTTTTTCCTGCCCTCCCTGTGTTGGAGAGACGGGACTCATTCGACATGGTTGTGTCGCTGTGTGTTTGCGACCCATATTTTGGTGAGAGGATGGGGTGTGACATTTCAGCTGGCCTTGCTTGTCAGTGTCCCGGGTGTCCTGAGTGCTTGGCGTCAGAGGTATGAGCCGAGGGGTGGGAGACAAGGTCATTCTGCGGAAGGGGTGGTGGGGTTGGGGTGGTAATTCAGTTCAGAGATGATGGTTATTGAAACAGTTTAGTGACAGTAGACATGATGAGGTCCAAGCTTATTTGAGAGGAAGGGGTTAAAAATGTGTTTGCAGGTTTCTGGTTTGGGCAGCTGGGTAGATGATACACTACTGTCTTTCCTGGAGGTCAAAGGATTGTCAGTTTTTTTTTTTGTTTTTTTTTGTGGGGGGATCTTTAAACAGTTGATTTTGAGGAGTTTGTAGGTCAGAAAACATTCACCAGATATTTGCTTAGATGCACTGAGAGTTAGCATTGCTGTTGACTGAAGCCGTGAAAAGCTGAGCCCCTGACAGCAGGGGTGACGCACCTGGTGAAACCAGCTACCTGTGGGCAGCAGAGTGCTGGGCCGGGCTCTCTTTGCTCTTTCTCTGTCTTCCTTCCAGTTGACTTGTTTACTTACAGAAGCCAGTTCAGTTTTCCCCCCAGCTTGTTCAGGGCAGTTGTACTTACTAGTGCAGTTACATGATTTAACTAATGCAAACTGATAAAAATAGTGCAAAAACAGTTACTCATAGGAAAACTAACCTGAAAACTTTGGAGTGTCTCAATAAAAACAAATCGCCAAGGAAACTGCTATTGAATTAGGTAGATGGATAGGACAACTGTTAAAAATTGGGGAATAATCATTCTAGAAGCATTGTGCCGTTCAGATTTTTTTTCCAGATTATTTTTTAAGTATCTAAGTTGCACTTTAAAGAAAGAAAGTGAAAGTCTTAGGTGATTCATTAGGATTTGGTTTAGGTGAGAAGGAAAGAAAAGAACGTCTAATAGATTGACTCAGTCTGAGAAAAAGGCCCAGGTGATGAATATATACAAGTTAAAATGGTTCAGGATTCAGGGATCTGGTGTTAGAATTGTCTCTCATACTTTTGCAGTTAGTTACAGTCATGTGGGAGGAGAGGGCTTTTACTGTGCTTAGTGGGGAGGAAGCGCATCCAGGGAAGGTAAGAGGAGCAGTGGAAAAGCAAGGAGGCGAGGAAGGGAGCACCTGGTCCATCTAGCATCAGTGGGCGTGGGCAACAGCCGTCCTGGGAGAAGCAGTGACCTTGGAGAGGCAGCACCCTGCCCAGAAGCCCCCAGCCCGTGGTTTTGTGCTTCTCTGTCCTTTTCTCTCCTCCAGACTCCCTCCCTTGCAGTGTCTTTGGAGACAGCAACAGTGATGGGGGAAGAGGTTGGAGAAAAGGAAAAGAGGAGGGAATGGGACCCAGACCATAAGGTAAAGACCCATGCTCCTCCAATGAACAGGTGGTTTTTCCCTCCAGACCTCCTTTGTTGTAGAAACTGCTGAGAAAAATTCATTCACTTTCTTATTTTAAATACAATTTTTAAAAGCTACTTTCCATTTACAGTTATTACAAAATACTGACTGTATTCCCTGTGTAGGACAGTCCATCCTTGGGCCCGTCTTACACCCGGTAGTTCGTGCCTCTCCCCACTGGTAACCACTAGTTTGTTCCCTGCATCTGTGAGTCCGCTTCTTTATTACTGTATTCATTAGTTGGATCGGCCTATATTATCATTTGCAAATATTTTTCCCACTTAATAGGTTGTCTTTTAATTTTGTTGCTGGTTTCCTTTGCTGTGCAGACGTGTTTAGGTTTAATTAGGCCCCATTTGTTAGTTTTTGCTTTTGCTGTGATTTATACTGGCGCATGTTCTGCCTATGTTTTCCTCTAGTTTTATAGTATTCAGTCTTATACTTAGGTCTTGAATCCACTTTGAATTTTTTTTTGTATGGGTTGTTAGAGAATGTTCTAATTTCATTCTTTGGCAGGTGGCTGTCCTGTTTTCCCAGCACCACTTATTGAAGAGACTGTCTTTTCTCCATTGTGTGTTCTTCCCTGCTTTGTTGTAGATGAGTTGACATCGTGCTTGGGTTTGTTTCTGGTCTCTGTTCTGTTCCATTGATCTGTGTCTGTTTTTGTGCCAGTACCATGCTGTTCTGATTACTGTAGATTTGTAGTGTAGTCTGAAGTTGGGGAGCGTGATTCCTCCACCTCTGTTCTTCTTTCTCAGGATTGAAAAACACTCATTTTCATGAAGCTTTAAAAAATTGTCTTAGGTTCAGGCTGTATTTGTGTTCCTTGCCTTGACTTACGAAGTCTGGTTTTCAAGAGCTGTGTAAGATTATAACTGTTATGGAAAATTATCCTTTTACCACAGTGCTAAGAAATATATGTATCTGTTAGGAATACTAAATTCAAGACGGGATAGATGCACATTAACGTAGATCTTGAGATGAGGCATGTGTTACCACCATTTATAAAGGTGTTAAATGGCTTGTAATTTTTCAGGAAACTGAATTGCATGTTCAGATAACAAGACTTCAGGGGTGAACTGTAGGACTGTCGTAAGGGCTTGAGGAAGACAAGTTGCCCTGTATGTCCCAACCGTCGGTTGTATCAGGCAGCTGTTTACCACTTCACAGCTCTGCAGACCCTGTGGAATTTCTCCACGACTCGCTGCACTTTACTGTCCTCCCTTTGGAGAAACATGACACGTTTAAAATGTTCTTGCTTTGTTTTGATTTATTGGTTAGTTGATTAATGCAGATCAGAAGTGCCTTTCCCCACAGCAAAGCTTTTCTTTTAATTTAACATACTTGAGAACTACATGTTGGTAGTGCTTTAAGAAATTGGTCTGGGGGAGGGTACAGCTCAGTGGTAGAGAGCATGCTATGCATGTGCTAAGCATGAGGTCCTGGGTTCAATCCCCAGTACCTCCATTAAAAATAAATTAATAAATAAATAAACCTAATTACCTCCCCCTCAAAAAAAATTAAAAGAAATTGATCTGTTACAGGGTGAAGAAGTGAAAATAGTCTATCAGTATCAGGTGTAGTTTTTCCCCCTGATTTGTACATTTATGTCTAGTTCCAGGACTTAGCAATTTTACCACCTCTTGCTCTGGTTCTTTGGGGTCTTCCTGGGAATAAGCAAGTCTCAGTTTGAGCAGCACAGGGTTGAAGCAGCTCCAGAATGCTCTCCAGCTCTGACATTCTGTCTTTTAAAATGTCGAGTTCTAAGTTTGCTCACCACCATTCCATCTTACTCTTTAAGTATTACACTCTTTTCAGCTGAGAAACTGTCATCATGTGATCATAAATTGGAAAGCACAATAGAACATGGTGACAGTCCTTGAAGAAATGCAAGATTCATGAGAAGGGTGAGATGAAGAGAGACTTTCTTAAAAAGAGTTGAAGAAACGTGCTGTCTAGAGTTCAGTTTTGAAAAGGACTTCCGGGTCTCTTGAAAGACACCTTTGTGGTCTGGACTCTGACTGTTGGTGGTGTGGTGTATACCAGTGGCCATCAGTGGCCATCGGCATTCTTTGTTTTCACATGTAAATGTGGGAAAGTGAAGATTTGTATGGAGAGTAACAGTGATTTCAAGATAGTGATCACGTGTTCAAAATGAAATTAACAAAGCTGTGTAGTTTTTTAAAAAACTGCATGCATGCAGTTCCCCAAAGTAAAAGTAATTTATGAAAGATACTGAATGAGGCAGTTCTGCTCTGTCCAGAAGGTGATATGACTCCTGAAAAGCCAGCAGTGAGGTGTTTTTCTCCTGCTTTGGGCTGTAGATACATTGTGCTTTCCATCAGCAAGGTGGGTGTGTGGCTGAGGAGAGAGGGGCTCAGACAGAGTGCCTTGCAGCAGGCTCACAGAGCGGTCGGGAAGACTTGGGGGTGGAAGTGAGAGACCTGCGGGGGCAAGGAGGGCCTGGGCAGGCTCCCAGCACGGCAGACTGCTCGCTGGGCCAGGCACTGTGGGCTGGCATTTCCACCTGGGGAGCCTTTCTCACAGGAAAAGATGGAGACAGACAAATGAAGGTCAGAATACATTCAAAACAGGCTGGACTCAGGATCATTGGCTTTTCAGCTATGAAACTGAACCTCTTTGTTAAAACAAAAATATCTCTTGATCTGTTTTACTCCTTCCATAGTAGGTTGAGCGTTGTAGATGTGCTGTGTCGTGTCCTGCGCGGGCTGCAGGGGGGGGCCGCGGCCCTTGCCCCCGCTTCAGAGAGACACGCGGATTCCAGAGCTTGCACTTTCCATCTGCTTCTCCCTCGGGTGGAAAAGTGTGTGGCTGTTTCAGGAGAAGACCTTCTGTTGGAGAAGGAATGGCTCGTGATAGGAGCAAGAAATCATGCTTTGAGGGCAGAGAGGCTGTATCTCTAAGGATGCGGTTCCCTACCTCTACTTGGCACTTACTTTACAGGCATGTTTACAGGATAACCAACCATTATCACATGCAGAGCAAGAGATGGGGTTTTTTGATCTTCTTCACATTGCTTTACTTGTTTCAAATATTTTATTTAGGATTCTTTATAACCAAGTATTGGAGTTGGTTGTTTGGAGTTTGTCAGAGATTTGGATTAAACACTTTTCTCCTAGCCAGAGGGTTGATGAGATGATCTTAAATTCTCTGTTTTGTTTTGTATTGTATTTTAATAAGAATCCTAGCAAAATAATCTTTTCAAATAATTGTCTGCTCCAGGGCAAGATAATATATCATAAACCAATTATAAGTTTTAAAGCTGGAAGGGACCTTTTTGGTTTTTTGTGTGGAATCAAAGTTCTAAATTGAAAGCAAATAGTGGGAAAATTGTAAATGTAACTTTTGGGGTATACTCCTCATGTAGATACTTCTCCACTCCTGTTTGGCTAAGAAATAAGTTTTTGCATGTTGTGTCTGATTTTACACCCTCCCTACGAGCCAAACCAGATCAAACTATGAAAAAGAGTTACCTTTTCCTACTGTTGTCTTTTTCAGTAGAACCACAGGTATACATATATAAAAGGAAATTTTAAATATTAATCTCCGTTAATTGACAGCATCTGCTTAAGAATCTGTGTTTCCATACTGGATGCCAGTTTAAACGTGTAATTAAACAACACTTGGCGAGATTGGGTTGCTTTCTGTCGCTCATCAGTGTCTTTGGGTGACATTACTGTGAGAAGACTCCTTGGGAAGAATGAACTGTCGTAGAGATACTGACTCTTAAACCAGTGCGCTGCAGACACTCCTGCCATTCAGGCCTCTCAATTTAGCTGTGTGTATCATCTGTGCAAGGTGCTGTGTAGGTATGTAACTGATCTGCCCTGAAATACTCGCAAAGTATTCTGCCACGAGACTGCATTTTAGATACTGCAGAGTGATGCCGACAGCTGCGAGATGAACAGTACAACCCAGCCAGCAGCGCGGGGCAGATAAGTGAGGAGCTGTGATCCCATTGTGGTGTTTTATTTTCCCATACCTCTCTGTTAGAGTTGGGCATATTGAGTTCATAAAACAAAGTTACTGTCATTTACATATGTCCTTCCAGTCCCAAGTGCTGTGATTGTGCTTTAATGATTAGATTTGACTATTTTTGTCTTTTCTAATGAGTTTATTTAGTTTCAAAATCTGGTGGTAAAATCTCTTTCTACAAAGTATGTTTAGACATTGAAAGTAACAAAATTTGACTTTTCTAATTGATTTTCAGAGGCGATCATATACTACTTAAGACAATCTCTGGAGTTATTAATAGCCCAGTTCCCATGTTTAGGTAAAACTGTTTACTTTTCTAGTTGGATATTTACTGGTTTTTTTGTGGGGGGGCAGGGGCATAAAATGATCCCAGTGGTTATGCTGGAGTTCTTAGAACACACGTCTGTCTGATAGCATCTTACACTGTCCATCTCCTTTGCTCATGCTCTGTTCCTTAACCCATCATTCCTAATCACAGGCAGTGTTCGAAGAGAACTTAGCATATATGGATGCAAATGCAGAAAGAATACGTAGACAGGAGGGTGATGAAACCACATGGATTTGAGTGTTACTGACAAAGGGAGCCCTGGGGTAGTTGTAACATACCATTTCTGGAATATGTATTTCTGTTGTGTCTGATACATGAGAAGAAACACGTGGATACTTGGGATAGTAGAGAAACTCAGGACAGTAGGGGAGAGGCTTACATGGTCATTGCTGTAAAGAGCAGTGATGCTGTGGAGCATGAAGGAAGGAGAAGAGTGAAGGGCCGTTGGAAGGCTGTCTTCAAGAGGGAGGGGCATCGCAGTCCCCAAGAATAGGATGCAAAGAAAGGCCCAGAAGTATTGAAAGGTTTGAGTACAGAGCAAGGGGGAGGGGAGCACTTTGTCCAGAGTTCCTTACTTCAGGATAGTGCTTTTAGATTCAGAAAAGAGGCTTTGTGTTTGGTAATCATACAGTGGAATCTCACCTTATGTGAAATGTATATGTTTTAAGGGTAAACTCATAAGGCAGAAATTATCTGTACAGTTGAAAATTCCCCAGCAAAATGCAGTGTATCATCTCTACACACCACAAGTGTTTATTCTGACACTGAGTCAGATCACTGTTTCTGTTGTGAAGAAAGATGAAATATTTGGCTTATATTTAAGCACTGTGATTTTTTTTTAATGCCCAAATCATAATCTGCACATTGGTGCAAAATAAATATTATCAAAGGGGAGAGGAACAAAGACCAAGGAAGGAAACAAAGGTAGGTACTTCTTGGGTTGTGTCCCAGGGGGCGTCTGCCAGCTGGCGTGACTAATAGGGTGAGTTGCCTGTACCGCTGAAGCTCCCTTCAAGCACGTGGCGTTGAATAGCAGAATTTGCATGTGCATGTGGTCCAGCTCACTGGGCTTACTGTGGCCTTGACTCAGTGTCCTCTGAACTCGGTTTCCCAGCCTGCTGGGTGGGCAGGAGACCTAACTAACAGAACTGAGGTTGACTTAGTACCACGTAAAGCACGTAGACTACTTGCGCAGCAGAGACCCGAGTGCTGACTCTTTCCCTCTCTAGATTTCTGATCCATAGACAAACCATCCATGTTTCCACATCACCTCTTTATACCAAGAGAAATAATTTCATGCTGTTTGGGAGAATGTCTTTCTTTTGACTATTTTAGAAATTATCAAATTCTCAAACTGTGATTTTGTCACTGCGATTTGAAAATCCGCTGAGGTGTGTCAGGCACGAGTATGAAAATGAGGCTCTTGACCTCTAACAGCTTACTGTTTGGGCTGTTTCCACTTAGGGGCTGTTATAAATATCGTCTGCTATGAATACTTATGTCTAAGCTTTGGTGGGGATGTGTGTGTGCAGTTCTCTGGGGCGTGACCTGGGACTGGAGTTGCTGAGTCATACGGTAACGCATCCTGAGGCTGTTTACCGCGTGGCTGTGCCATGCTACATCTGCACCAGCAGTGCAGGGAGAGTCCCATTTATGTTTTCCCGCCAGCACTTGTTACTGTCCGCAGCAGCAATGTGGCCATCCTGCTGAGCGTGAAGTGGTGGCTCATGCCTTGATTGGCGTTTCCCTGATGAGTGAGTGTTGATGCTGAGCGTCTTTCCCCTGCCTGCTGGCTGTTTGTATGTCTTTGGGGAAATGCCAGTTCAATCTCTTTGTGCCCCCCGTTGTTTTTTTGTTGTTGTTCCACTGTGTTTTAGGAATTCTTTATTCTAGATGTATGTCCCTTATCAGGTAATTTGCAAATATTTTCTCCCATTCCGCATATTAATCTTTTCACTTTCTTGATGGTGTGCTTTGAGCCACAAAAGTTTTAAATTTTGATGAACACCAATTTATTTTTTGTTTTTGCTTGTGCTTTTGGTGTCCTAAGATACCATTGCCTCGTCAAAGCTCACGAGGAGTTACTCCTGTGTTTTCGTCTGAGTTTTACAGTTTTAGCCCTTCCATTGAGGTGTGTGACCCATTTGGAGTTAATTTTTACATGTGGAGCGAGTTTTGCATGTGGCTGTTCAGCACCATTTGCTGAAAGGAGTTTTTTTGCCCCATTGGATGCTCTCGACACCCTTCGAGAACCAGCTGACCGTGGATTCCCATTTCTGTTCCGTCGGTCTGTGTGTCTGTCTTTTGGTCAGCACCGCACTGTCTTGATTGCTGTAGCTTTGTGGTAAGCTCTGAAATCTGAAGTTCTGAAGTGTCCATCCTTCAACTTTGTTCTTTCCAGGAGTGTTTTGGCTACTGTGGATCTCTTACATTTCCATAGGAATTTTAGGATCAGTTCATCCATTTTTGCAAAAAAAGGCAGATGAGATTTTTGATAGGGAGTGCATTGCTGCTTCTGTCGATCAACTTGGGGAGAGTGTTGGCCATCAACATTGCAGATTCCTAAGAACTTTTGTTCATATGGCTTATTTCTATCTATATTTGTATTAAAAGTTAAGACTTAAAAATTAAAAATACTTTTCTTTAATAATAACAGCAAACCCATTACATGTAATATAAATAACATCTCCTGTGAAAAAATAGCAGTCTTTTCCAAAAACAAAAAGTAATTTAATGAGGAAAGTGGCATTGTTTTATATTTTTGTAAATCTCCTTAGCGTCTGATTTAATAGAATCTCAGCTGGCATCTCATCTGCTTCTGCACTTGCTCTGTTAGTGATGTATTACTGTGGTTGAAGTGCAAGAGGGAAACTTGGCCTCGCACATATGTGTGGTCAGAAGAGTGAGGAAGTTTTGATAGTCTTTTCCTGTAACCTTGAACTTTGATCATGCACCAGCACTCCATTGCACATCTGTGAGGAGAGAGTAAGGGTCAGCATTCATTGTGTCCACCTCGTGGCCCCAGGTAGGGCCTCTGGGACGCCTGATGGAGCCCAGACCACACTTTGAGACCGTCTCAAAGGACAAGCCTGACCATGCGGTTTCTCGAGATGACATGGTGACTGAATGGCAGTTTCATTAGCTGTGTGGACAGATTGCTGGGTCAGTACCTGCTCACCCTGCTGGAGAGACTCCTCTCCGCCCTGAAGGATTCGGTGGCGGTTTGGTGAATGTGGAGTCAGCAGGCTGATGAGGCCTGTGGAGTACGTGTGATTATACAAATGAGTTATTCCAAAAATTGTGAAACAAAGTAGAACACTATCCCCGAGTTGCAGTGCTCGGTCACACACTGTTCAGTCATCTGAATACTTCCTCTTGTTTTGTTTTTAAATATTCACAGAGTTATGTGTATTTTAAGAGCATAGTTGTAACTAGTACATGTAGCAGCCTGTAGTTCTGTAGCCTGCTCCTCTTCAGTCCATGTTGCCTTTGTGAGTGTTATGAACAGTTGTGATGTATTGCGTTGTTTTTGCTTTCTTGTAGTTAATTGTTTCTGTTTCCCCTTTTGGGGGCTGCAGCTGACACTGTTCACAAATGGTTTACACACTGCTGTGTTGCTTCATTAGCACAGATTTTAAATAGAAGTAAGTGTGTGGCAACTTTCAGGTGCGTACGGAGACTATCCCAGTTGAAGTTTTCTTTTTAACTTTTATTCTGGACGTTGTAACCACAGAGCAGAAAGGGCAGTGCGGCGGCCCTCAGTGCACGGCGCCTGTCCGCCTGCCGCACTCTTGTATTGCTGCTTCTCTTCCCTTAAACTTACCCAAAAAAGCTATTGGCATATTTTAAAGCAAATTCCAGATGTACAATTTCACCTGTAGTCTTTTAGTTTGTATCTTTTACAAATAAGACATTTAAAAATAAACAGGCACAGCACCTTGACTGCACTCAACCGAGTTAAGCATCGTCCTGTAATACCTCTTATCACCTAGGCAACATTCAAGTTTTCCTGTCAGTAATGTCATTTTAGACTTAATTTATTTGAATCGAGATCCAGATACAGTTCTCAAATTACATAAGGTTATTTTGGTTAAAGCTTTTGCATTGTGTAGCAATAAAAATCTCCGTATTTTTCATGTCTTAGGTTTGCTGTAGAAATGAGGGTCTGTGTGTAGAATGCCCCACATCTCGAGTTTAGCTGCTGGCTTTTTGTTGGCATTATTTGACACATTTTTTTGTCCCTGAGTTTTCTTTAAATTGGAAATTGAATCTAGAGGTTTGATTAAATGCAGGTTTGTTGGGGTTTTTAGACAAAAATACTTCATAGATGATGCTCTTGGTCTCATTAAGAAGCGTGATACTTACTGAGTAGTTGCAGATAAGATTGAAAAGTAGCCGCCGTCTGTCCGATCCAGGCATTATAAAGCTCCCTGTCAGCTCTTCCTCTATTTTCAGCAACATCAGTTATCATTACCTTTGTCATTTCATTAGATGTTGCAACACCTTGATTTTCTAATTCTGTCGTTGACTCAGCTTTTAATTGTGGTTCCTGTATAGTGAACAATGTGTCCTGATGGTTATGCCAGAATAGTCGAGGGAAGGCAGGCTGAGGCTTGTTTCCCTGTGCAAATCTTCAGGAAAAGAGTGGATATCATACCTGCCTCTGGGGTGCCCGGTGTGGCAGTGGTGCTTGGACCGTCATGGATTTCTGTGTGTTTGTATCCCATTCATTCTTTGTGCCCCTCATGTTGTTGACTTTGGCCGTCAGGACCCCGTCCCTTCCTTCCTTGTTGCTCCTGTCACGTGCTGACAGGCGTCTTCGATAGCTTCCTCGTTTTCATGAAAATGTGTTCCAGGTCTATCTCAAATGAGCAGCACTCTGCAACATAACTAACCGGCAGTCTCGGAAAGTAAATGAAAGATGAGCAAGGATGAGGAGCTGTCACAGTTGGAGGAGGCTAGAGAGAAGTGACCGCGAGATTGGGTCCTGGAGTAGAAAGGGGACAGAAGTGGAGAAACTAGTAAAAGCCAGAGAGAATGTACACAGTTGACTCTTGAACAGCGCAGTGGTCAGGGGCACCGACACCCACGCAGTCAAAAATCCACATATAACTTCACATTCAGCCCCCCATCTCCCCAGTTCCACGTCTGTGGATTAGCCAGCTGCGGGTCCTGTAGTTCAGTAGAAGGTTTTTATTGAGAATATCTGCGTATAAGTGGACCCACACAGTTTAAACCCATGTTGTTCGAGGGTCAACTGTAGTTTAAAAAGTTAACATTTTCAGTTTTTAAAAAAGATCATATAGATCTTACTCAGCTTATTTGATTTTATGTTTGTATCTCCTTTTATGCTGCAAATCTGAGTATGTAATATTAATGTAATTCTTACTCTGTCCTATTATAGTGTGTGTATGTGTGTGTATAATATGTAAAGTAGTTTCAAAATAATACCAACACTTACCCCAAGAGCACGTCTACTGAGTGCATTTCAAGATTTCTTGGTGAATTTTTAGGATTTCTGTATGCAAATACTGTTTTAAAATCACTTAGACTAACTCTCTGGATATGTATGCCACCAACTTGGTGAACAGTTAAGTTTATTTGAGGTTGATTTATTATTTTAAGGGTTGCTTTGAGTGTCCAAAAAGACCTGAATGTTTAATTATGAAACAAACATTTCTGGTATGTGTGATAATTGTTTACGAACAGAACTAGGAGAACTACACTCTCCCAGATATTTAATAAGATTAATAGAACTTCTAGGCATAGTTTTGACAGATGAGATTAATGGTGTACTGCCGGCAGAGAGACCACTAGGTAGGAGGGAGTGCTCTCTGATTTCGTTTCTCTGCTTTTTCACATGGAGAGAGATGAAATCAGGTCGGGAAGATGACTGCTTTTGCCCAGTTCATGACGGCTTTGTGAAGCCTGCCTCTGAACACTATTAGGTTGTCAGTTACCAGGCCTTAAGCCACTAAGGACTCTGCTTTGATGGTAGGTCTGTCCTCTGTGTGTTTCTCTTCACACCCTAGAGACCTACTTTTTGGCCATGCAATAGTTTGTTCAGTTTTAAGTCTTAAAGTAGTTTTGGTTTCTTTAACAATAATGAAAAAGTTATTTTGTTATTTGTTGAAACTGTTTTCGGTACTTGTGTCATCATGCTCTCAGTCTCATTTTAGATTCAGACATTCAGATAAAGTCTAATTGTGATACTTTGTGTCTTTGTACTGCTTGCTTAATGAGGTGAGTATCTCCTCATCCTCCACAACAGAAAGCAACCCCTTGTGTTGGCAACCTTTCCGGCTGTAGGACTTTTAAAGTGTGTGTGTGTGTGTGTGTGTGTGTGTGGTCAGTAATTAAGAGATGTGGTGTGGTGTGATGTGATGTAAAGGTTACTTTTTTAGGGGTAGGATGCATGGGTCAGATCAGGACACAGTTCCATTGTGCTGAGAGACAGCCGTGCTGCCTTTTTAACCTTTTATTATGGGACATTTCACACATACACAAGGTGGCAGGATCGTCTTGGGAACCTCCGGACCCTCTCCCAGGAGGAACAGTTGTGAGCCCCCATGTCTCTGCCCCACGTAGTCGGGGGAAATCCCAGACATAGTGTTGTTGCCCCTGTAGATGTTTCAGTGTGCATCTCTAAAAGGTAGATAGTCTCTTTTTTTTATTGAACATAACCACATCATTTTCATACCTAAGAAAATACAGGTGTTGTTTAATACCACCAAATACCCTGTTGCTATTACTTCGCTGATTGTCTTGTTTCAGTGTATTGGAGTCAGATAAAGCCGTATGAACAGAACAGAGCCAGAATTTGGCCATGTGTGTGTCTTGCGTCCTTTTGTGTTGAAGAAGCCAGGCTTCTTGTCCGTGAGGTGCTGACATCACAGAGCCGGGTGGCATTGCTCTGTGCTCACGTTTGCTGCCGTCTGTCCTGAGATCACATCCTGGGTTTGTCGTTTGTGCTGCGAGGCTGCTTCCTGTCTGGTGGTGGTGCTCTTCCCATGACGAGGTGCGTGATTTCTCACTGTCTGGGAAATGAGTAGTGTGTGTAAGTGAAGGACTCTTGTGGCTGATTTTTCTCCCTTTTGGCTATCATATCTGGTTTTCAACCAAACTTTTTTTTTTTTTTTTTTTTTTGATAATCTTAAAAATCAGAAGTTAATAGTGGTAAAAGCATCTACACTGCCTTCTGTGACTCGTCAGTCTGGGTGCCAGTTTTACATCTTTGTTTTCTGGATTTGATGGTTTTGTAAGAATTGATAATCAGTTTTTACAGTTTAGCCCATTACAGATTATTACAGTTGAATGTATTTGCCATTCATTCTACACTGTGGAAAACATTGATCTCTGTGAAACTGATTTTATTTGTTTCAGGCATTTTTTTCTCCATTGTTGTTTACAGTTCTATACTTGTCTTACAGCATTTAAGTGACTTTGTGCTTTGATTGATGATACATTTGGCAACAGAATGAGATCACCTTTGATCATATTACTCCATTATAAATGGTTTTAAGAATTTATCATAAGCAGATTATTGAGAATAGGGAGTTTTTAAAAACTAAAAACCCACATGATTACCAAGTGAGACCAAAACCGTTAGCTTTCAGGTTTCCTTATTTGGCACTTGGATACTATGTGTTTTCAGAAGAGCCTGGAAAGATACCTGGGCTAAATCTACTTCTTTGTCTTGTGAAGCAGTGTAGCTTTCAGTGAAAGGAGGGAAGCCCTGAAGCCAGACCTAGACAGACGTCTTAGAATCCTGCTCCTAATACCGAATCGCAAAAACCGTGACCCTCTGAGCCCAAGTCGCTTCATAGGCACTTGGGGAAATGAGATGAGCACCGTGTGCGAAGTTCAGTGTCTGCCCTTGAGTCAGCGTGTGTACAGGCTGCTTGCCATACTTGTGCCCTGTATCAAGGTGGCTTTTGCTTTCTTTGGTTCAGGATTGTGAAGGGATTCCTTTTAAACTATTACTATTTCTTCTAACAACCGTTTCCTGGAACAAAATAAAATTAATGGAGTCAGTCAGAAATGATATATATATAAATTTGGGACTCATCAATCCCCAGTTGGAGTTCTATTAATTTCATAACTTCGTATTTTTAAAAAATGAGTTTCTGGATGTGAGTGGGTTTGTACGTGTTAACGTTTGGCTTCTAAGTCTTAGGATATTATTGTGGTTACCAAATTAGTGTGAAGAAGAAGCTTATTAAAAAATAAATATTTCTTGGGTGAGTAAGGTGGAAGTTATGGGGAGATGTCTTTAAACTGTGTGGACTCCAGAGGGGTTAAACCCTTGTCCTGGAAACTTGAGGATTTTAAGACTGATTAGTAATTTTGTATTAGGATCAGTTACACTCTGCACTTCCAGTTACTGATTTTACTATTTTTGTTGTTTTACAGCCTCCTACGGTTAACATTCTCCCAGTGGGGCCACAAAGCAAACAGCCCATGACTTCTGATCAGGACGCTAAGGTCGTGGCTGAACCGCAGGGCCAGCGAGTCCAGGAAGGGAAGGACAGTGCTCATCTGGTGAGTGTGTCTCCGAGGCCAGGGTTGGCCTGGCGCGCTTTCTCCCCTTCCATGCGGGTTCTGCGTCGGGTTTAGTAAGGAAGTCAGAACAGGAGCGCTGGCGTGTCTCATGACTTAAACAGAGGTGTGATATTCTCAGCACACTTAGGAGTTGCTTCGTAGAGGAAATGATAAGTTTCTAGGTGAGAGAGAAAACAAATGGCATTTTCAGCTTTGAATACATAAAGGTCTAGATTTAAAAATCACCAAGAAAAATGTAGTGATTTATAAATACTTTAATAACATAGCCACTGTAGTGATATTTGTTTGAAGGATTAATTAGAATTATAATATAGATTTTTAATTTTGACTGCCTTTGTTTATTGTAAGATTTTATCATGTCAAGCATTAATATTTAAAGTTTCTAAATGGCATTGGGAAATATAGGTTTTCTTAATTTTTCAAGGAATTTTGCTTACGATGTTCAGTCAGAATTTCAAAATGTTTCAATTTTAAGGCTCCTGCATCATTCTGAATATCTCACTGAATTTGTCATGTAACAATGTGCTTTTCTTGGTTTTGTTTTGCTAAATTGTTGTGGTTTGAAAATGTTTTTCTTTACATTGTATTGATGTGTTTGGTGTTTTCAATTTTACAGATGAATGGTCCCATACCTCAAACCACTTCTCAGACAAGTTCCATCCCAACTTTGAGTCAGGTAATTCATTTCCGAGATTAATCTCAGCTGAGGCTCATAGATACTGCCTTACAACAAACGTTTATTGTAAAAAAAATTAGAAAATGCCAGTGTTCCCCAAAAGGGAGTGGGGGCAGCCCCTGGGCACAGGCACTGCCAGTGCGTGCAGTCTCCTCTGGCTCCTGTGCTCGCGTGTGCAGCTGTTCAGATGACAGTGTACGTGGGCACTGGTTTAATCCCCATGTTCATTGCAGTATTGTTAACGGGTCACTGAGTGTCTGTTTTATGTATATGATTAACTTTATATTGTGATAGCTTTTGTTCCGTAAAGCACAGAAGTTATAGTAATCTTTTACTAAGAAAATCGGTTCACATCTTAGCTGTGACTAATGAAAGAATAAGGAAATGGAGACCTGCTGGTTTTTAAATCCTGCCTTACACCATTTGCGTTTGCCTGTGTCAGGTGCATTTGGAGTCAGGAGCACTTAGCTTGACAGTCTTCTTAAGTGATCTCATAAACCCTACAGAATTTTAAAAGTAAGTCTTCTTAAAAGTAATCTTACAAAATTTATAGTCAACTTTATCCATTCCCCCCAATTATAAGAGTTCATGTAGAAATTTAAGGTGGGGATTGGATTGTTGGTCTGTTCATGATAAAGGAGAATTTTAAATAATGAAAGACCTTCCCTGTTATTCTATAATGTATGTAGAATTTTTTGCATACTGTATTTTACATTGGTTTTTTAAATGAGTTATATTTTAAGCAATTTAAAATCCAAATATAAGACTTCTAGTAGACTAAGAGGCAAATTATATAGAAATCTTTGAAGGATTTTAAAAGATTCTTTTTTAGACCAAATCTCCCTCCTCTCTTGATTAATTTGCAGTCCAATATAATATTCAGATGTCTTTAAAACCTATTGTAGAGCATAAAACCAGATTCTTGGATTCGATGGATGGGTTTTTTTCTGTTATTTTGTTTTTGCTTGTTTTTTAAAATTACTTTGTAGGTGAGAATTGAGATACGGCCGATGTAGAGAAGAAGTGTAACACTAGAGCCAGAATTCAGTATTTCATTTCTGTGGAGAAATAATGTGCAGCTAATGCTGCCTACACATGCTTTCTTTGTCTTCGTCATTTTAAGAATTAATGTCCTACGATAGACTATCACGGGGCTCGTTCTTGGTCCAGCCCTGCTGCTCGGTACCCTCGATGTCCCTTGGGCCGATCTCATCTCTGACAGTGGGTTTTGTAAAGCGTGGACACGCTGCTTACCAGGTTTTCAGGGTGTTGCACACTTTAGGTTTTCATAGGATCATTGAAAACTAGAGCTGGAAGTTACCTTAAGAGACCATCTGGGCTCACAACATGTGTGTTCTTTGAAAGTTTATAACAGACTCGAGCATCTTGATAGAAAAGAAAGAGTACACACATTTTTATATAGTTGTAACCATACAAACATATACATATTCCACCTCGTGTTTTCCCGCATAGCAGATTTCATCGATATAGCTGCTTGTTCTTGCCCTGTAGTATTTTCTTTGTTGAGATGCTGTCATTTCCTTAGCCGTTTGGCTTTGAGGTACATTTAACTTGTTCCTTTTTTTCCCCTGTGATTATAAATGGCATTGCTTTGAGTGTTTTCTAACTGGCATCGTGCATGGTGCATGGTGCAACTAAGTGTGTGGACGTTTTAATTGGTGTTGTGGCTTGGTAGTCTGCAGTTGCTACAGTCGGTTAGTGAGTCTGATTTAGGAACTGTTCTCTGTAAGATGCAGCCTTTCCCCGGAGTTAGGTGCACTGTAGGTAACAGGAGCATCTTTGAAGTGATGTCTGAATAGTTCAGGAGCAGGTTTGCATGTATCCAGTGGTACTATCAGGTGTTTATTCTGTAGTCCACCGCCCCCAAAAAAAATCCATGTCGAGTAGTAACTATTTACAAATCTAGCCAATCAGTGAGCTCCGAAAAGTGATTTTTAACTGGAGGAAACTGAGACCTAGAGAGGCTTAAGTCATTTTCCCAAGATTGCTCGACTAGAAAGTGGCAGGACTAGGATTTGAACCAAGGCAGCCTGGCTTCAGAGCCAGCTCAAGATGAAGTACTTCCTCTTGGCATCTGTCACTTCCTTTAGAAAGAGAAACAACAAGGAGAAAGCAGTACCAGACACAAAACCTAGCTCCTGCAGGCGTTCGGGGGCTGTGCATTGTCTCTGAGCGGCTGATACTAGTTTGGGGTAAAGCTACTCCTGCAGGCGTTCGGGGGCTGTGCATTGTCTCTGAGCGGCTGATACTAGTTTGGGGTAAAGCTGTAGGATTTTAGGTGGGGGTAGCATGACTTACATATTTTAGGAAGATTATTTTGACCTCATTATCTTGACGGAATGTGTTGTGGTGAGCCGAGAATGGAAGCAGAGAAACCAGATAAAAAACTGCTAAGTAACGAAAGAGAAATGATGGTAGTTTAGACTGAAGGGATTTCAGGTTCACTCTGGAGGTGGATCCAACTGCACCAGGTCAAGATTGGGTGTAGCGGTTGGGGTGAGGAGAAGGTAGATCAAGGACAGTTGAACAACTTGACGGATGGTGGTTTCATTTACTTTGAGGTGGAAAAAACTGAAGAAGTAAAGGTTTGTAGAGGGAAAATCCACTAATTGGTAGAAATTCAGGTGAGCAGTGAAGTGGGTCACTTGTACCAGTTGGATCTCACTGGAGAGGTTAGGGCCTGAGAAGTAAATTTGGAATAAACAAGTAGCTGTTTTACTATATTTATTGTATAGAAGAGACCATTAAAGCTACTATTGTGTATGTTCATCAGGTAACTGAGTTACCTAAAATTAAAAATTACAATTAAGAAGTAACTGAGTTGCCATTTAGAACAAAATCAACTGTAATACTTTTTTTCCTTTCTATAATTTTCTGTCCATCTTGAAAGTTTTTACATCCTTCAAGGGCATTCTCAGCTATAACTGTTAAAATTTCATTGATTCATCTTTTTCACAGTCACCTGTATTACTTCCTTATTTGATTAAAATTTATATAAGAAATTATGTATTACATTATTTTTCTAAAGATTTCAAATGTGTGTGTTTTATCTTGGGAGTTTTAAGACCCATTTGGGCAGGAGCTATGTAATGTAGCTCATGGATACTTCTCTGCAAGACATACTTTAAATTGAAAAGAAATTTCTTTAACACCAACATGGCATAATTGGTAGTGTAGTCATTTATCCTAAAAACTTTTCTTTATGTGTATTGTGTGTGTGTGTGTGTGTGTGTGTGTGTATTTGTGGTTACCATGGGGACTGCAAAAAACATCGAAAAGATATAACTATCTAATTTGATGCCTGTTTAACCTCAATAGCACACAAAAACTTTTATAAAATTTTCTTCCCTCTGTTATTGGTGTCACAGATTACATCTTTATTAAGTGTGCCCAATACCGTAGATTTATACTTATTTTTACACATTTCCCTTTTAAATCCTTCAACTTTTGTTTATCGGGGAATGTCTTTTCCCAGGGAATGTCACAAATGAAGTGAATGTCCTTCATTTTTGAAGAATAGTTTTGCTGGATAAAGAATTCTCAACTGAGTTTTTCTTTCAGCACTTTAAGTATGTCATGTCACTGACTTCTGCCCTGCAAGTTGTCTCATGATTAACTGGAGATTATCTTATTGAGCATCTCTTGTACTTGATGAGTCCTTTTTTGTCTCTTGCTGCTTTTGACAGTCTGACTATAATGTGTCTTGGTGTAGGTCTCCTTGGGTTTATCCTACTTGAAGTCTGTTGATATTTGTAAATTCGTGGATTTCATCAAACTTGGGGCATCTTTGGCGCTTATTTCTTCACATATTCTTTCTTCCCTGTCCTCTCTTCTTGCTCTGGGACTCCCACAGTGTGTGTGTTGGTCCCTTTAATGACGCCCCATTGAGTCTTTTAGGCCCCATGTACTTTTCTTCATTCTTTTTCCTTCTGCTCCTCAGACTCAGTAATTTTAATTGTCTTGCCTTCACATTTGCTGGTTCTCCCTTCTGCCTGTCCAGTTCTTCAGCTGAACCCTTCTAGTGAATTTTTCAATTCAGTTATTGTACTTTTCAGCTCCAGAGTATTTGTTTGGTTCTTTTTTATAATTCCTACCTCTTTGTTGATATTCTCATCTTGTTCATTTATTATTTTCCTGATTAACTTCAGTTCCTTGTTTATGATTTGCCTTAGCTCTTTGAGCATATTTAAGATGATTGTTTTAAAGTCTTCATCTAGTAAGTCCCATGTCTTCACTTTCTCAGGGCCAGTTGCTTGTGTTCCTTTGAATGAGTCATGTTTTCTTGTTTCTTTGTATGCCTTATGATTTTGTTGTTTTCGAAAACTGGGCATTCGATGGTAACATAGTAACTATGGACATCGGATTCTCTCCTTATCCCAGGTTTCCTGTTTGTTGTTGTTGTTTAAGACTACAGTAGTCTTCATGGTTTTAAGACTTTTCCAGACCATTTTTATGAAGACTGTTCCTTGTCATGTGTATTGAGTGAAGTCGCTGTTCCTTTTTGCTTGTGTTCACCTAATATTTTGACAAAGATTTTCTTGAACGTCTTGAGCTGAAGCTGACAGTCAGACCGGCGCCTGGTCAGAGAGGGAGTACCTTGCCTCTCCCGGTCTTTGCAGGCGGGCTTTGTGTTCACGCAGCTTGCTTGGAGACCAGGGATCAGCCCGAGGTGAAACACCTCGGTGAGCACATGTCTTGCCTAGATGTGGCCTCCTGGATCCCCATGTGTGTGGCTGCTTTTGAATGTCCTTGTTTCCAGGAGTTACACCCTAGCCTCTTCTCCAGGCTTTGGATGGTTCTTGCATGTCTCCACTTGTCACCTTGTGCCCTGGCATATGTGGGTCTCTGGTCCCCCTGTAGCTTTCATGAGCGGTGCCTGCCACTTTACCCGCTTGTGTTCAGCGTTATGTGAGACAGGACAGGCAAGTCAGTCCTCTTGGTAGCCTCCAGCTAGAACAGAACAGATGGGGACACTGATTGGCAAGGACAGTTTGCCCTGCTCCCTCTGGCTCCAGGGAGGGATCTGGGACCCAGGCTGCTGCCCACCCCAGACCAAGGCCCCACAACACCCCAAAACGTTCCTGCCAGGTTGAGCGCAGCTTTTTCCTGATTGTGTGTTTGCTTAGTAGCTGTAACCTGTAATTGGTTTTCAGAGCTCCTGTAAAGTTGGTTCAGAAGCTTCTGGGTGTTTCCACATTTCTGTGGAGGAATAAGAGTGACTGAGAGCTTGGAGCTCCCTAGTTCACCACTTTGCCTGACCTCTCAAAACTGCTTCAGTGAGAGCTCTCTCCAGGTTGCTGTTGATTTAAATTGTTTTTCTAATACTGTAGAACTACTGATAATCTCTTATGGTATGTAATTCTTAATACAAATATAAAACTTGATTGCCCAAACCTATAAAGTGCAAATTAATGGTATTTGTTTAGTCTGGCAGGTGATGATTTGCTGAAACTAAAGCTGCTTCACCGAGTACTTCTCATACTGGTTACCGAGAATTTCTTTGAGTTCACCACAACCTAAACTGCTGAATGCCGAGTGAACAGTTTCCCACTTCTTTTGCCGGTTTGTGTCTGTGGCCTACCTTGTTGTCACCTGGCCTTCAATGGGCATGAGTGAATTTATGACGTCTTAGATCCAACTCTTTTCCCAGTAGCTTAGGTCAATTTAAGTGTTGTCACATGCCACCACTGCACTCTTAAACCTGTATGCAAACATGGCCAATCTTTAAAATTCTGTGTTTGCGTCTTTTAATTCTCTGGAGAGCCTGCAGATCCCCAGGGCACCACAGCCCACACTTTGAGAGAGTCAGGGGTACAGATGCTGACCCACGGGGGGCGAGCAGGCGGCATGTGGGGACGGGAGAGGGCCTTCTCTCAGAGCTGAGAGGCACAGCCTCAGGAAGGGTTGTGAGGCTTGGGAACTGGGGGAGTGAGACCAGATAAAGGGTTCTGAGCAAAGACAGGGTGTGCCAGGGTTGGTCACTGGGGGTTTTTTAGGATGAGGCAGAGAAGGTGAGGAGGGTGGCATCTTAGAAAGAGAGGCTGTTAGAGAGGTGGGCTTGGGTCGGATTATGAGGACTTTGAAGTGATTTGGGTGTTTTATTTTAAATATTTTACTTAGTAACCTCACCACAGCTCTTTAAGTAAATTGGACAAATGAGAAAACTGAGACAAAGAGGTTAAGTAATTTGCCGAAGCTCACACATGTGGTCAGAACTGAGAATCAGACCTGGCAGAAAAGCTCATGGGTTTGCCCCGTAACTGCTGCTCCATTTAACCCTGCACTTAACTCTGTGGAACAGAGGTTAAGGGCTTGTGTCACGTGGGCTGAAGGATCCTTTTTCCTGTGGATATTGAATTTTCTAGTGAGAGAGAGAGCAGGTCACCTTATGTGGAGTGGAGCCCTTGGCCTCCCGTGCCTTATCTACAGGATGGGTCCATATATCTGCCCAGGGGGTCTGGTGTCCTTCACGTCTTATCCACGTGGCGCCGGAGAAAGAAAGAGTTTGCCGCCATCGTCATCAGCATCATCATCATTATCCACTGTCATTTCAGTGCTCGAGCTGAGGTACATTCACAGGGCTTCCTATCATCTTCATGTTTAATTAAATAGAATTCTAAACTTGTCCCCAGAAACCCTCAGTGTTTTATAAAATGTTAGGAGTACACCAGCCATAACTATAGACTAAAGTAGACAGAAAAATCTCTCGCAGAGGAGTTAACAGAATTAATTTAATTTTAAAATGTATCAAAATCGTAAGAAGGAGCGCTTTACTGCGAACAAAGCTTGCAGATGTTGGCGTGAGCTCGGGCCCGTCCTAGGTGTGGCGGTCCTGGACGTGGGGTCAGGTGACTGCACAGATGCTGCACAGAGGAGGCTTCACGCGCGAGCTTTTGAGGGGCTTCCTGTACTGGACTCACAGGCGTAGGTTTTCCTTCTTTCTCTTTTTCTCTTGCTCTTTTTTTTCTCTTAACTAGAATTTTCAGGCATCTGCAGAAGTGGAGAGTGAAGTGAACCCCAGCTCACCCATTCTGAACTTGAGCAGTTGCCACCTCACATTCTGCTGCTTGTTTTGTCTTTTCCTCCCTTCTGCACACACAGTTTAAAGAGTGTCATGTCTGTATGTATTTACCTCTTTATTCGCAGGCCAGGGCTGTTTTAAAGCACATCCCCGATGGCGTGCCAGCCACTGTACTCGTTCCCACGTGCACCCCCAGTGGACACCAGCACGTTGTCCCTGAATAGCCACAGCCATTAATTCTCAAACAGAAAGCTGGGTATAGCTAGAAGCACCCGTGAATTTCACAGAACACCTTTACTTTTGTTTCCCTTCTGGGAGCACGCATGCGGGCTCCTTTAGTTGCCGCTGTGCCGTGATGTACGGTTCTGGGAATGCTGATGTCTGAAACCCCCTCTTCTGGCTGGGACAGTCATTTTAGTTATTTTTTACTGAGTTTATGAGAATAAGAAAAGTAATATGAAAACGGTTGTGTTCTGAGTCTGAACTCCATGTGCTGTTTGGGTTTCAACGTGAGGAGGACTGGGGTGTCTCGTAGGCAGGTCTGTTGTGATTAGGAGTTTGGACTTGAGTGGCAGGGACATGTGACTGCTGTGCAAGGGTTATTTTTGGTGTCTGGGCGTTGGCTTCTCATCAGAAACCATAGAAAGTGAGTGTGAGATGGGCTTGTGGAGGCTCGGAAAGTGACAAGCGTTGTTACGTGAGTTTTTGGACTTTCAGACATGGGTTGTTGCTTCAGCAAAGAATTAAGTAGCGACCCTGACAGTGAAAAAACTGGCCTTTTACAGAAATCTTTGGAGGAGCAGGCAGCGGAGAACAAGATAAGTAGAACTTTATCTTCATTATTTGGTAGCTTTGGAGGCGAGGAGCGTGACACTGTTGGCCATGGAGCGACCGTGTGGGCCTGGCTTGTCGCAAGGCCCGCGCACATTCAGGGTCAGACACCGGGGCCCTCACTGCCCTCGCTTTCCTCTCCCAGCTGCGGGCTCTCAAGAAGGCGCGACACTGCCGGGGAGGCTGCTGTTGCTGCTGGGCTGGGCTGCGAAAATGCAGGCACTGGCAGGAAATGGGGTGCCCTAGAAGGTGCGGGGCGTCTGTCAGATGGGCAAGGGAGAGCCCTGGTAGCTGACCCCCAAGGCCGCGGCTCAGCCACTGGGAAAAGCTCCATAATAGAGAACGAAAGGGTGGGGAAGGTTCAGGAGGGCAGTGACGGTGACTCCTCAGGTGTGTCCGGTGTGGAGGGGAACGGTGATGTTCCTCTGTGTGTTGACCATGGACGATGCAGGAGTTGGCAAGAGAGCGGGTTTTACTGGGTCTGTGCTCTGGACCCTGCTGGCCCTGACGCTGGAGGCGAGCTGTGTGCTCGTGTGTGCGGAGCAGCTGCAGCTCCCAAGAGCCATCCAGCTGTCACCTTCGAGGGGATCTGTGGAGGGGCCCAGCGGCCAGGGGAGTTCAGGGCACTGCAGGCCGAGCTGTCCCTGAAGGCCATGCCACTGCCAAGTGAGGTGGCTGGGAAAATCAAACCTAGTTCTGGACTGTTGACCAGTGGTGACCCACCCTGTAAAGTAAACACTGGTGACCTGCAGGCTGAGCCCTTCAGGGCAGACACTTACACCAGGGTCCCTAAAGATTGCACGGATGGTAGTGCCTTACATAATGTTGGCATTCTCCCCACTTTAAATATTAGCACAGACACCAGAGAGGGAGAGAGCTGCGGTGCAGGACTGGGAGGGCCGGTGGGGGATTTGCATGTGAATTTACTTACTGACACGTCACATGCTGAAGGAAATGGTGAATCTGGAGCTGTAACAGCTAGTGTAGATCAGAGTTTCATCTCTGAAAGGGAAGGAGAAGATGACTCTATAGAACCACTAAAAGTCAGTGATTGTTTGAACTTAGATATTCGTGGCTCTCACAGTAGTAGTCTCCTTTCCATAGGTCTAGATAGAATTAACTTAACTTCAAAAAGATGTATCACTTCATTGAGCTTTGGAAGTGAGTGTCTTCCCGTTCGTGCGAATTTCCGAGACTCAGCCTCTAACAGAAGTGATGGTCTAGGGCTGGCAGTGATTGAGGAACAGCACCTGGGGGACTGCAGCGTGGGAAGTGGGAGCAGCCAGCCTGCAAACAAAGCAGAACTGTCTTTGCAGTCTCAGAATAGTTCATCTTATCAAGGTGAGGATGAGATGAGCATTTTTGGAGATGAAGGTTGTGGTAAGAGGGCATTTGAATGGGGATCTCCGTGTCAGGTAGATCTGGGTGCAGACACTAGGGCCTGCAAGCCCCAGGCCCACAGCTGTGATTTCTCATGCGTAATGCGGGGAACCGCTGTCGGGGGGGCGCTCTGCAACTCGGAGCATGTGCCCCTAGACGACTTGGTTTCCATCTGCACTGAAGAGGAGGGTGAGCCGGAGGCCGGAGCATGTGTGAAGAACCCAGGGAGGGGCCCTCACGGACTGAGAGCCAGTCCCAGGGAGACCAGTGCAGATGGCCTAGGAAGTGTCAGGTCAGACCCGCAGACCAGTGTGCGACAGTGCATGGCATTGCCTGGTCAGGGTGTACTGGCTTGTGTCAGTTCTCGCGTAACGGGAAACCCTGCTCTTGAAATAAATCAAATAGAGGAGAATGATGAGACCCTTAGAGGGAGCGAGCGCAGGTATGGAGAGCTCAACCTTGCACCACCTTTAAACCGGAGTCGGAGTCCAGGTACACAGAAGTCAGCAGTAGACGTGAGCTCTGCGGATGGGGCTGGGAGTCCGGGACTGGAGCGCGTTTTCTCCGAATCAGCTGAGGAAGTTTCCGTTGTGTCTGGAGGAGGTGCGTGGTGGGTGAGTGAACCAGATCGAGCCTGTGCCCCAGCCTGTGGAGGAGGGGAGGAGACGCTGCGTCCAGAGGGAGGCAGCAGTGATCCCAGCCCTGGCCCTCTTGAGGGCCTGCGCGGGGCAGATGGGCGTGCACACCACTCCTCGCGGGGAGGCCCTGGGCCCGCCGTGCAGGGCACTGTGTTCAGCAGGGAAGTGAACTTTGTGGGAAGCTCGGGGGTGACCTCTGAAAGAATGGAGTTCAGCGACGCTTGTGCAGGCTACGCCTGCTTGGCTGGTGCTGCCCTTGCCCCAACAGACGGACGCTTGGCTGCTCCCCACAGTGCCCTGCAGGTGGTTCCTGTCACCCCAGGTGACAGCAAGGATGTCGTTGCACCAGGTGGGGAGGACCCTGTCCTGTCACTCACATCTGAAAACCCTTCAGAGGGGGATTTGCAGAGCTTCCCAGAGGAACTGTACTTCCAGTTTTTGAATGAGCTTTCCTGTTATCCGATGGGAGGGTTGGCAAGTCACAGTTTTTGTGAGGGACTGGCAGACGGCTGTGGATACCAGGTGGGCTGTCCATGGACTACGACAATCACAAGCGACGTGTTGGAAGGTGAAGTGTTTAGTGAGCACCTGCACAGCAAGCCACAGGACCTAGAGAGCGCTTGGTTTTGGATGGAACAGCCCCCTTGTCAGCCCGCAGCGGCAGAAGACGGTGTCATGCGGGGACGGCAGGAGAGAGGTGGGCAGTCCGTAAGTACGCTCATCAGTTTTCACTACTGTGCCGAGTATGCTGCACCTTGATTTGCCTGCACTTGACTCAGAATTAACAACAATCTATTCTAAACAACTGGCAGTCCTCTGAATGTTGTTGTAAAGGTGTAAGTACAGCCTCAGTTTAACCATTTCCGAGCTGGGGAGTGTGACTTCAGTTCCCTATTCAGTTGATTTAAGCCAGAGTCTGTGTGTCAGCTCTTGTTGGCACTAAACCTTGTGTGCTGGTCACAGGTGGGCTGTTGGCAGAGGCTGCCTGTGTGTGCCCAGTGCCCATCCATCCATGCCCCCAGCCCCTTGTTGGGGCAAAACAAGCATTTGACCCCCTGGGTGTTTAAAGTCATTTCTGAGCGGTTACACTTGCAGAATGCAGAGGAATTCAGATCTGTGCTTTCCACTGCTTTTGTATGGTAAATGGTTGTCTAAGGGAGGTAAAACTTGCGTTAACTGGCTCCAAAAATCTTGGTTCTGGTTCTTTCAGTCAGAAGCACCTGCAGGGCTTTTCTGACCACGACGTTCAGTCCCTGCTGGTTTGGAAGGACCTTTGCAGATGGCCTGCGATGTGCAGCTAGTTTGAGCATCTTTCTAGAAATTCTGTAATAATAGACAGGAATATTCAGCAAGAGGAAAATTCATCTTATTCTTATAGCAGCCCTTTTGGACATGTGTACTTGTAATAGCAAAATCTCTATCCAATCAGTAGTTTATTTCTAGTGATTTTTGTTGCACTAGACAAGAAAAATGGTAATAGTGAGGAGATAGATATGGCTCAAATGTTACGCCTATTATATGGAAATGAACGGGTAGAAATTAAATCCTATGATTTAGGGAATTACCTGTTAACTTCTTTTCTTTCCTTTCCATGCCCACATTTGGGAGTTTTACCAGAAAAAGTTAAATTCAAGTGGATCAGTTTTGTTCCTTGAGTAGTTGTGGAGGCACAACAGTACATAATCAATTCTGTGAGCAGGCGTGCTGAGCAGCTGGCCTCTGGTGCACACGGCCACCCCTCTGGAGGTGAGGTGCGTGTGCGCTGTTCTGAGCCAGCTTTTCAGCTGTGAGACGCGCCCAGCAGTGTTCTGATCTGACAGACTACATTTAGTGTCAGTACTTTCTGTTCAGAACTCCACTTCTCAAAGTGCCTGGACGGACTTTTCTTTAACATTAATTTTCTGTAGCAGCTGTTACTCCATTTTACAAATAAAAAGCCAGAGTTGTGTCTCAAAAGCGAACGAATTACTCTGAATTACCGAACTTACTAGCAAATCCAGAAAGAGGCCATGATAACTTAAAATTTGAAAAGCGAGTATTTCTTTCCTCCAGCATCTCACCTGTTCTGTATGCTCCATCTGCGTTTTCTCTTCCTCGGTTACTAGTTACTCTAGTTCCTACCCAGGAACGTGTCAGTGGGACCCTTCTGTCTTGTGTCCAGAAAACGCAAGTGTACATTGGTAGGTTACTTGTTTCTTTGATGGAGCATAGCGTTTGGGGGAGGGCGGCTGGAGGAGTTTCTTGAGAGTGTCAGAGTTTGGGGATACTACATTCTTCAGGGAGTCGCAGTGGTCATTTATGTAGAATTGCTTCAGAACATGGCCATTTAACGGCCAGCTCAATTCTGGTTCTAATAACCATTGCTTAGCCATGATTTTTCAATGGAAAAATAAGACCTAAGTAGGCACACAGATGAACCTGAGTTGTTGATAATCGGTTGGAGGTCCCTACGACTGCAAGAGAGTAACTGCATGTTAACGAAATATGTTTAGTACAAGTTATTTCTTGTGCAGATTACAAGGAGTTAATGAACTCTTGATAAATGTTTTGTTTTCCCTGATACTGGAACTCAGTTTTCTAATTACCATCTTCGGGGGCAAGTTGCTTCACCTTTCTCTGCCTCAGGTTTCTTACTTGTGAAATGGGGGAGTGACAGCCACTACCTCCCAGGGTGTCCTGACCAAACGGGGTTCCAGTGTGAGTTGTCCAGTTGTCGCTCTAAGTCATACATCTCACCTCAGAGTACGTCTTGAATAATGGTTAACTGCTTAAAATTGTGTTCAGTCCCTAATGCTCGATTGGGATTTGAAGGTTTACTACTTAAGGGGTGGTCATTTATGTCAGGAGCAGGCTCTGTTCAGTGATGTCATGAAACCTGGCACAGTTGTCAAATTGTGGAGTGGAAAATAGAATTTTTGGTCATGACGTTATTAAACATTCATTTCTTCGGCACATTTCTCAGGCAGCTCTGTACTGAGTTGAGGATGCTGGGTGTTTGCTGGCCACAGAGTGGTGAACACGAGGGCCAGCCCAGAGTCTGGGCCCATGGGAGGGGCCGGATGCCGTGGAGGCTCTCGGGGCGCTGCTGGGACGAGGTGTGTCTGTGTTCGGGAACTACGGAGTGTGTGTCGTGATGCGATGTGTCGTCAGCTGCAGAGGTGCACAGGTGGAAAAGACCGGTGTTAGTTGGGTTGGGAATTGAGAGCGCGTAGCACATGGACGAGTCGGGAGAGTCTTCATGGCTTGGAAAGCTGACGTGTTACCTGGTGGAGAGACCAGGTCTGAGCAGAGGAGGTGGTTGACACAGGTATTAGAATAGGAAAGAGGAGAGAGAGTTTAAGGAGGACAAGATTGGAGGGTGGAGATGCTGAGGAAGGCGGAGACGCTCGTGAGACTCAGAGCATCTGCTGCGTCGCTTCGCTCGTCCGCCTTGTCCACCCTCGTGTCCGCGCAGTGCCCAGGGAGGGCATCACGGGTGTGCTGGGGAGGTCGGTGCGTGCGTGTGCAGAGGCAGAGGCCAGAAATGAGCTGGAAGTTTAGATGTCAGGTGAGGGGGAGCTTGAAGAGTTGTGCTTCTTGAGGCCAGTGTTCTCAGAGGAGAGGGGGAGCTGCCCTCTGCACCGCCCAGTACTTAAGGAACGATGGGGACTCCAAACAGGCCCTCACTTAGGCACCTGGGGTTGTGTTCATGGTCCTCCTGCCCAGGCCTCCTAGGTGTGAGCAAAGCATATTCTGTAGTTTTATCCTCACCTGCCTCTTCTCTCAGTTTCACAAACGGTTTTCTTTTTCACTACAAGCTTAGCCACTCCAGCTAGAGTGAGTTTACTCTGTCTCTTTAAGCTTGTTCATCCACACGGCGTTTCCTTGCTGCTTCACAATGGACATCCTGACCGTCTCACTGAGGAGACGCGTTGAGTAACACCTGCTCCTCTCTGGGGCTGTGCAGGGAGGCTGCTCCCCCTTCAGCGTTCCTGCCCGGCTGTGCCTGGGGCTCCTGGGACCTGCACTCTTGTCCCTCTCTGTGGAAGCTCAGGCCCTGCACAACGGCTCAAGGGTTGTGGTACCTGGGAAAAGGCCTGTCGTTTGACTAGGTTTGCTCAAGAATTATGGCAGCAGAACCAGAGTTAGTTTGGGGTGCAAGTGCCCCTAGACTTCAGCTTTTCTTTAGGTCCGGGGAGCCACTCAGGGTTTGTAAGCAGGAGAAGAGAAATCCGGGGGTGGTTGTAGGCTCAGCAGAAAAGACCTCAGCAATCCTCAGAGGATGTGAAGGCACAGGCCAGCCGTGTGGGCATCTGGGAGAGTGTTCTGGACAAAAATCAGAGCAGAAGTGCCTGGTGTGTCTGGAACGGCGAGGAGTCCCCGCAACCAGGAGCGGGTGCAGTCAGAGTGCGGCCCCAGGCACCTCCCTGACGGATTTAGCAGACCTCCACTCTTGTGAGGACTTTGATTTTTCTACAGCCTTTGCTTCTATGAGTGTTTGAGCTTTGTTTTTAAAGTTTTATCCATCTCTGTTCAGAGCTGTCAATCTGCAAATTGCAGAGGGTAGTCTGGAACAGAGATGATCATTGGATCACTAGTTATTTAGCAGTTACACTGCTGGTAATTTACTGAAATCTCCAGGAGGGCGGAGACGCTTTCATTCCTGTTTCTAGTAAGAACTTAAAATCTAATGGCAACGTAGATGTGTTTTAACTCTGAATTAATAAGTAAAATTGCATTTCACTGGACTTTGGATACAAATGTATATATCACACTTTTTCTTAGGTGCCAGCAGCCAAGGTTTCAGAGCTAAACCCTAATGCAAAAGTATGGGGCACTCACATGTTACACCTGGAAGCAAGCAGCGCAGCGGATGGCGGTGTGCACGCAGCCTGGCAGGAGGCGCCCGGCCGCGGCCGGGAGGGTGAGTGGGACGGGGGCGGGGGGCCTTGCCCTCGGCTTTGCCTCTGTTTCCTTCCAGTTCCTCTTTGGGAAAGTGTTGATTGACTAAGATCTGTGTCATGGTTTGTGACAGTATTTAAGAGCCAAGAGGTCTCTTATAGTCAAGTTAAAAATGTGAAATAACTATAGGTGTAAGCTTTTGTTTTAAGAGAAAATTATTCTTGTAACCCTGACTTTTGGATGAAATTCACAATTACAGGTTCGGACACCAATGGTGATGGTGACAAAAGTCATGAGAATGCAGCACTGTCAGATTTGCAGGAGTCAGACCAGACAGCCATGAGCACTTTGGGTCTGGACCACTCGGAGTACGAGTCGCCGCCTGAAAACAGTGAGACGGGTAAAGCTCTCCTGTAAACTCACTTCCGTAGAGAGGATGGGCTTTCATGCTGCGTTTCCAGTCCCTCGTTCATTTCTTCCCCTGTGGTTTGCTGGTTTCCTAGGGGCGTGCTTGTGTTCCTCTCTGGCGGGTGTGCGTCTGCTGTGGGTGTGAGGTGTGGTCACCGTGGGGTTTGTGTACGTTGACCTTAGCTAGAGCTGCTTGCTTTAAACTGGTCGTCACCCAGCTTCAGACACTCCCAGAGGCCTGTATCTTTTACTCCCCTTCCCTGCGTTTTTGTTTTTGATGTCACTTTACACCTTTGTGTTAATCCCTTTACTGTTTGTACAGTTACGGTTGCTTTTACAGTTTTTTGCATTTCGATCCACATACTGGCGTAAGTAATCTTTAGTCCGTGCTTGGTCCTCTGCCTCCCTTAGTGGGATTTTCCCCTTTCCTGTAAATTCTTCTTCTTTTCCGCTTAGAGGAGACCCTTCAACGTTTCTTCTAGGTCGGTTTAGTACTGATGAAGCCTTTAGTTTCTGCTTGTCTGCGAACTTCCTTCTCTCACCTTCAGTTCTGAGTGATGCCTTGGCTGGGTGGCGTGTCTTAGGCCGCAGGTTTTTCCCTCTCAGCACTTTGAATATATCGAGCCACTTCCTTCTGGCTGCAGAGTTTGTGCAGGAGAACCAGCTGATGGCCTTGTGGGGGTTCAGCCTTGAGACTGACTTTTCTCGCTCTTCCCCTCTTTAGAATCCTCTCTTTATCTTAACTTTTACCCTTTTACTTGTGACGAGTCTTGGGGTGAACCTCTTTGGATTCATCTTGCTTGGGACCCTCTATGCTTCCTGTGCTTGGACGTTTGTTTCTTTCTTCAGCTTTGGGAAGTTTTCAGCCATAATTCCATCAAATACACTTCCAGCCCCCTCCTTTCTCTTCTCTTTCTGGAACCCCTGTAATGTGAATGCTAGTGTACTGCGATGTGTCTGTACGTTTTTAAAAATCTCTTTCTCTTTGCTCTTCTTACTGGTGACTCCCATTACTCTGCCTCCCAGCGCGCTGCTGTGTTCTTCTCTGTCACCTGGTCTGCTTTTCGTTCCTTCTAGTGCATTCTTCAGTTCACTTACTCTCTTCAGTTCTGAGTGGTTCTTTTTTAGATTTTCTGATTTCCTGTTAAAATTCTCACTGTGTTCATCAGTTCTTTTCCCAAGTTCAGTTAGCATTCTCATTATTAATGCTTTGAATTCTTCATCTGGTGAATTATTTATCTCTGTTTCATTAGGGTTTTTTTCAGGGTTTTTTCTTCTCCTTTCATTTGAAACATATTCTTCTTCTTCTCATTTTGTTTGATTTTCTATGTCTCTATGAAATTAGGGGAAACAGGTAACTGTGGGGCAGGGCCCAAGGTACTGGAGCAGAAGCTCTCAGGGTTGAGTGTGAGCTGGTTTCGTTCCCTCTAAATGTGTGTACTCCCGCCTCCCGCCTCCCGCCTGGCAGTGGTGCCTCTGCCCGAGCGGAGCAGAGGGGCTGGGGCCGGGGGCAGCAGGTGGAAGCACGAGCCAGTCAGCCCCAGGCCCTTCCCATCCTCTTCATGGCCACCAGCGGTGGCCGACTGCAGCCTGTTCAGAGGTTTACGTGCTTTTTTGAATTCAGTTTGTTAAATCTTTCCCAAAGCAATGTGCCTTTCACTGTTTCCTTTGATTCTTCTTTCAGCTGACCCTTACGTTGATGCAGCGGTGAGGGGTTCTGATCCAGAGGCCTCAGGGACCGTCAGACCTGAGCAGATTCAAGTAGGAGAAGCAGAAGCCTGAGTGTCGGGCGAAGCGTGGGCGAAAGTACAGAGAGGGCGCAGTGATGTTGAGACTGAGAGTCATACCCAAATGGAGCCGGTTCTTTGTAGAAGGAAAAGAGCAAGAAGAGAGCAGTTGTCTTTTGGGGGCCAGGCTGTGAGCTGACGTAGAAATGCCTGTAGGTAGTGGGACCCTGATTGCTCGTCTCTGGTTTTGTTTCTGCCTTCATCTAAAGACAAGACACTTTGTAAAACCCAGGCAGACCTGAGGGGTAGGCTACACTGTCACCATTAACAGTTGGACAGGCAGCCCCCCTGAGCTGGCTGCTGGGGATGAGCAGAGCACGTGGAGCGTGTTCGGCCTCCCATGACTGTGCGTGACACTCTCGGGTTAGTGAAGGTGACACAACTGAGAAGGCTGGCCTCCCTTCTCGCCACCCGGTGTCGGGTTACCTGTAGAGGTGTGCAGTCAGCGCTGTGTAAGTGTTTGGCCTCCAGTGTCTGGAGATCTTCCACTAAAAGAGGCCCATGCAGGCCTCGTCTGACCAGCACTGGCCTCTTGATCGCTCACCTGGCCCTGCCTGGCCCTCACATCTCTCCGACTCTGCCAGGATGATGTGGACCATCATTTTAGCTCCTTCCTCACATCCGATGCCCATCATAGTTGCTCACTAGCAGATAGCTCGAACCTGTTTAGGTATCATTCTCCACCTGCTGTTTGCCTGTCCCTGAGCTGGTAGGCGATGTGTGGCTGGACAGACAGAGGGGTGCTGTGGCCTGGGCACAGTCCTTGGGGCCTCCGCATGGCCCCACCATGCCTCTGGACGGCCGTCTCACTCTCCCGTCTCCTCTGATTCTGGCTCTGTTCTTTTATGTATTTTGAACACAGAGCATGAACGAAGCACAGTTGATACACAGTGAACACCATGTGTTTGGTATACCCTAGTGTGTATGTGAGTTCTGTTTTCCTCAGCTCAGAGCACAGTGTTCAGTGCCTTACAGAATTGATTTGCTGACTCTTGCATTCCTCATTGTGTTCTCTGCCAAATTTGGTAAGATGTGCGTACACCTGAGAAACTAGCACCCAGTCAGGATAGTGAACGTATCCCTCGCCACGAAAAGCTTCCTGCGCCTCACCCCTGCCCTCCCTCTGCCCCAGGAAACCACTGATGTGCTTTCTGTTGCTGTAGATCCATTTGGGTTTTCTAGAGTTTTTATGTAAATGGACTTTTACAGAGGGTGCTCTTTCTTTCAGGCCTTTTGAACGTGGGTTAGTGATTTTGAGATGCGTACATGTCACACACTTTTAAGACCTTTCCTTTTTGGTGCTGAGCAGTGTCCTGTTCCACTAGGTACCACTGTGCGTTTTCCACTCCCTTGTTGAATACCTGGATTGTTTCTAGCTCTGGCTGCTACAAATAAAGCTTCCATGAACGTTTGTAAGCAGTGCTTCGCACATAAGATGTTTTCCTGTCTCCTGAGTAAATACGTAGGAATGAGATGGACGGATCATCTGCTAGGTGCAGGTTCCTCCTCTCCAGAGCGAGTGGAGCTGTGTTCTGTAGCTGTTCCCTCTGGATCCCACCAGCAGTGGATCCAACTCCAGCTGCTCTGCGTCCTCACCAGCCCTGGATGTAGGCAGCCTTTCTTGCCATTCTCAAGGCTGGGTAGTGGGATCTTGCTGTGGTTTTTCATTTGTATTTATTTCCCTAATGACTGATGGTGTCAAACGTCTTTGCATGTGCCCACGTCTTTGGTGACGGATCTGTTCAAGTCTTTTGTCCATTTTCTTGTTGGGTTTTATTATTGAGTGGAGAGTTCTTTGTGTGTTTTGATAACAAGTCTTTATCAGATATGTAATTTGCAAATACATCCCTCCAGTCTGACTTGTCTTTTATTCTCCTCTAACGGTATCTTATGTAAAGCAAAAGTTCAAAATTGTGTCCAGTTTATCAGGTTTTTTTGTTTTGTTTTGTGTCTTGTGGATCTTGCTTTTTGTGTTGTACCTAAGAAATCTTTGTTTAATCTCAGGTCTCTAAGGTTTTCTCCAGTGAGTTGTATGGTTTTAAATTTTACGTTTTTTAGGTCTGTGGTCCATTTTAAGCTAAGTTTTGTAGTGTGTGAGGTATGAAGCAAAATTCTTTTTTTTCCCCTACGTGGGCATGCCGCTCTTCCAGCCCCACATGTCAGAAAGACTCTCTTTTCTCCATTGCACTGCCTCTGTGCCTTTGTCAGAATCCTTTGAAGCATGCAGGTTTATCTCCAAGCTGTCTCTTCTCCATAGGTTGGTTTGTTTTGATGACTGTAAGTAACTCTTGGAAACAGGTGTGTGTGGTTTTGCTGGTGGTTCCGTGAGGGGAGGTAACTCCAGGCCCTGCTCCCCATCTTGCCTGGAAGCAGACGACCTCCTGTCTTGCTGTGGGAAGAGCAGTTCACACCCTGACACCTCGAGTCTCCCAGTCCTCCGTCCCCAAACCCTTCACCTGCCGTGTCAGGAACCTTCCACGTTGTTGTATCCTCTCTCATGTTCAGTGAAACCGCCCTCCACACCCGGTCTCCCCCATCAGAACTCTCCGGAGTCATCTGGACCAGCTGTCTCTGTCTGTGCATCTCCAGCCCCCTCTCCAGCCCCGTGTGGAGTGGCTGGGTGGCACGACGGCCCTGTGCCCTGTGGTTTCCTCCACTGTGTCACAGTCTGCCTGACGCTGTTTGTTTACTGTTTACTTGTTTAACTTTTGATTGCCTCCCACTGAGAGCAGAGGCTTTGCCTCACTGAGGCTGAACAAACAGCTTTGATGGTGCCTGGCACGCAGGAGACATGTATGAATACCTGAAACGTGGGGTGTGGAATGTGAATTCACATGGGTACTTAGGACAGGCCTTTCTGGATGAAGGAGTGAAATGAGATTGTGGCTTCAAGAGCCATTTCTAGTTTTCAGTCTCATCAGGTCCACTGGTTTGTTTTTGTCTTGTTTTTTTTATGCTGGTGAGGGGTGGTTTTTGTTAAAGCTCTTTATATAAAACAAACTCTCTGTCTTTATTTGTTGTGAATGCCCGTGCTTGGTCTTTGACTGTTAAAATACCAGTGTCTCTTGTTAGAAAGTTCCACATGTATTATTGTGCCGTGAAACTTACGTAGAAGTGCGCAGCTGGAAACTAACACGTCATAAATCAACTGCTCTTCAGTTTTTAAAGATTTTTTTTTTTTAAGTGTGCAAAAAACTCTTAGTCCTTAGAATTTCAGTGCTTTTCCTCTCCTAGTGCCACCTTAAAATGGGATCCTGACCTGGTGAGCAGAGTGCTGGGGAGGGCCCGGGGCCTGGCCCTGAGCTCAGCGCACCGTCCTGGAGGCCCCGGTCCACGGCAGGTGCTCCGTGTGACCCCCACATGGAAGTTACGCACATGCCATCTGACATCTTAGGAGGGCGCTCCAGAATCTAGTACCAGGTTCTGTTTCCGCTAGAGGATCTGTTCACTTAGTGTTCTCTGGTGGGGTCGCTGTACCCCAGCAGTGTCTGCCTTGTCCCTTTGCCTGCCCGGCAGTGTAAGGGCCAGTGTGTCAGGCTGTGGTGCAGACACAGCATAGCCTCACCACCGCGTGTGTTCAGGATCCCCAGCCTTGATTTTTGGGGGGCCTGTATTTATCTTTTCCCTATTTTGATTCTTTCCTTTATTGTCATTTTAGTATCTTGTGTTTTTCTAGGCTACCCGAAAATCTCTTGAGAATTGAGACAAAACGTTAAATAAGCTTATACTTATTTTGTGATAAAAAGCACCTCCTAAACTTCGCTAATAAACACCACTTCTCAGGCTGTTTTTTTGGAAACTGTGTTTTTGTGTGGGGGAGAAGGGGTTTTTTGTTTTGTTTTTGCTTGTGATTTCCTTGTAAAATAGCATTTTTTTTATTTCTCTATCTTAATTGTGCAGATGAATTAATATGTATATTGAAAACATGAGCATTGTTGTACAGAATTATCTGCTTGGTACATTTTAAGCATTTTCCCTGAGCTAATCATTGCTTCTGTGTAGGAGGAGATGAATCTCAACCAGAAAGCCAGGAAGACCCCCGGGAAGTACTTAAGAAAACATTGGAATTCTGCTTGTCCAGGTAAGGGTGGTCGTGTTTATTCTGGTACCTTGTTGTGCACTGGAACCATACACACAGACAGGGTGCTTTCCACGGGAGGAGAGGCTGTCTGTCAGCCTCTGTGTCTTACATCTGTTGATAGGGATGGAGACTGTTGACCTGCTGCCCACTGTCCACAGGTGCGTCGTGATCGTTACCTGGGTTGCTTTTGAACTTTGGGTTCCTCCCACCGCCACCCACCCTCAGGTTGTGAGCGAGGAGCCTTGGGCAGGGTCAGTCTCACAGAGACATTTTCTAGCACGCCGAAGTTCGAGGACACGTTTCCTGTATTAGTTCTCAAAGTGTGCCAAGCGCTGCACTGTGAAGCTGTTTTCTTTGTGTAGCAGTCGTATTTTTGGTTTTTCTGTTAAATAGAGCAGAATGTCTAGGGTCGCGATGCGGACCCGGGTGTGTGGGGAGGTGGGGCTGAGTGTGAGGAGACAAGCCAGGTGAGACACTCCCTGTCAGTCAGGGCGGTTCTCCGGGTGTTCCTCTGGGCCGCCTCTGCCCTCAGACTTGGCGCAGGTGTCCAGTGCGTCTGCGTGAGGGCGCGGGGAGGGGCGCTGTGCTGGGCGCCTTCCACCGCTGTGCAGCCCAGACTGGGACACCACCTCGATGGCTTGCTGATCAACTCCTGGGAGGAGGTGCTCCCGCAGGCCTGCCTGGGCTCCTGTGGCAGAGCCCACCCCTGCGAGGCTGCTGGGGCCTTCTTTTGGGGACCAGAGTTCAGCTGTGTGTGGTGCTGAGGGGTTTCTGAGCACGTGGTCCTCTTTGTGGAAACTCCCCAGGACACCTGCCCTCCTCCCTCCAGGGCTGCCAGTGGTTTAACTGGCCCCGTGGCATACGTGGTTGGCCACATGCACGGCTTTGTCACCCTGGCCGCTCCAGGGGGCTGAGAGGCCAGAGCCAGAGTCCCGGCCTCTGCAGGTGTCCAGCCTGAGCCACAGGCACTCTGGGTACCAGCCTTCCCTGGTGTTTCCGCATTATTCTTTCTTTTGTTCTCTCACTGGATTTCCTTACTTTAAAAGATTGGGTTTATATTTTTAATAAGCTACTCAAACACTTTGGGACAGAGATAAGCTATAAGCACATTTGTGAAAGATTTACCTGCTTGCTGATTGTGATTGTACAAAGTGCAGCATACTTTTACTTTTGCTCTCTCTGCCTCCCCAGATGTCTTTGAAAAAAATTGTCCCAAGGTAAGAGAGGTGGCAAATGGTAGGTGGGGTTGGAATTTAGAGAAAACTTCAAAGCAACACTGTACCACGCTCGTACCTCTTGTGAGGCTTCCTTTTAAAGAAGTTATCAATTGAGAGAGATTGTCTTCTTTCTGCAGGGAGAACCTTGCTAGTGACATGTACCTTATATCGCAGATGGACAGTGATCAGTACGTGCCAATCACCACGGTCGCTAATCTGGACCACATCAAGAAGCTTAGCACCGACATGGACTTGATTGTCGAAGTGCTGAGGTGTAAGTAGGCCGCAGCCGGCGAGGCACACGTGGCCCAGACGGCATCTTTCTTGCTGACGTGACCATCAGGTGCTCAGCCATTCGTGAGGAGATACTCGGTGGCAAGTGGAGTCTCCCCTCGCCTCCCAGGCCTTTCTGACAGTCCTGGTATCTGGTGAGGCGCATGGCGCTGGGGCACTGATGGGGCTCCATGACAGCCCTCAGGCGCATCTTAGATTGCGGCCTGTGGGGTAGAAAAGGCTAATGGAGAGGTTAGCCGCCGTGCCACTCATGAAAAATGAACAGCGGTATTCAGAGTAGAGCCGCGTGCGCTTTGATGAGCATGCCAGCTGCTGAAAGAGTTTTTCAGACTTCAGCTTCCTGCTGAAGTTCTGTTCGGGTTTGTTGCACTCTTCCTTAAAAACATCGTGTGAATTAGCTCGTTCCTTGGACGTTTGGCAACATCAAAGGAAGATTTAAACATTATATCGAGACCCACAGGGATTCAGGGAGGGTGGGTATTTAAAGTGTGACCTGCCCTGGTTTGCTTTGCAGACAGGCTTCTCGCAACCTAACCATTTTGTTATTTGTAAAAACCATTTTACTGAGGTATAGTCAGCATGTCGTGAACTGTGTGTGTTTAAAGTATACAGTTGGCTCAGTTTGGACCCACATGTATGTTGGTGAAACCCAGTTTCCTCTTGCCCCGTAACGCTGCGCCTCTCCCCTCCCACCCGGGATGGCTTCTACAGGTGTTAGTTTCATAGTAAATGTGCGCTGTGTGGGATTTTTTAAAAAATGGGATGATGTTTAATTCTTTATAAAGATGCACTTTTTATGATGGGGCCACAAGTACCAGCTGGTGGCTTCTGCCCCCACAATTCTGAGCATCTCTGAGGGGCACCCTTCGTGAGGCACGCAGTGGTGGGTGCCCGAGTTAAAGCTACCTTTCTGTGTCTCCGCCATGACTTTCCATCACTCTTACGCAGGGTGTTCATGTTCTCCCAGCTTAGCTGTGCTGCTGACAGTGAAGATTTTTTCTCACGTGCATTTGACTTAACAGCAGTAGAAAAAGATGAACGTCCTATTTTAGAACTTAGTTGGATTTTCTGTTCACATAAAAAAGTTCTCTATTTCTGTTCCTCTGTAAATGTCATAAGGCCATTAAATTAATTAAAAACACTGGCAAACATAGAAATCCATGACGTTTGAGTTCTGAAAATTGTACCCCCGTTTCTTTCCCAAGGCAGTGTTGTGCCTCCAGTGGTGCTCTGTCTCTTGGGCCTGTTGAGAGCAGGCCCTGTTGTGTGTCAGCTGAGTTTGGTTCCCATCTGACCAGCAGCTTTCTTTACTCTGTTAACAGTCTTTGGTTATTGTTAAGAATCCCAGATTTACGTATTCCTTTCAGGCCGTCCTTGTAAACTTGGCTGCCCTGCTGAGGATAATTTCTCCATTGACACTTGGTGGCTAGGAGCATGTTTGGTAACCCTGTGTAGTTGCTTAAAGGAGCCATTTCTGCCCCGGGCAGCCCTGCTCTCCCCTACTGTTTCCCACTTCCTCCTCCAGTACTGTTTTTGTGCGGGTCCTTGGTTTGGAATGTTGTTGTCTGTCCATTAATATTCAGCTGGTATTGTCTGATCGTCTGTTTTCACTTAACTTTTGGACAGAAATATATGTACGATGTAATAACCTACATGATCAGAGCAGAGTCAGCATATTACTGTATTAGTTGTAGTTCTGGAGAGGGTGAGCAGAGAGGCTTCTTAAGTTTGAATCCTATCCCCATCCCCAAAATACCTAACATAGAATCAGATGCACCACAGACAGTTGGTAATACCTTATTTTAATTTGAATATTCTCATGTCGACTGAGTTGCATAAATTACATTTTTAGACTTTTTATAATGAATACGTATATAGTGCATGTCACACTGTATCTAATTCAAGTGCTCTGTATTTATAGTTAATTTAATTGAAATTGTTAATTTAAAAGAACTCAAAAACATTTGTCATCAGGGTGTGAATGAATACACTGTGAGCTGCCACACAGTGAATGCTAGAGCGGATAAAATGAACTCGGCATGTATTTTTCAACAGGAATAAAATTTAAGGTCATCATGTTGATTAAAAGCGTGTTTCAAATTATGTACAAGGTAATACCATTTGTATAAAGTTTCAGCATGTGTAAACAGAACTGTGTTTTTGTGGATTCAGAGATAAGGGGTAGGAGCATAAACACGTGAATAGTACTGAAGCTGCTGACTCAGCGTGCATGTTCGGGGCAGCTGAGCAGGGAGAGAGACTGGCGGAGGCACGGAGCGCTTTGCCACCGCCTGGTTTTTGTATGGGTTTACAGCTTTCCTTGTTGGTGAGGTGGAGTTTACACACTTCAGATTCACATGGTGTAAGTGTACATCTGGTACATTTTGACGTGTTTGTACACTTGAGGATCTGCCACCATCAACATGATGCACATGTCCACCAACGCCCCCCAACCCACCAGTTTCCTCCTGCCCCAGGCAACTACCCTGCTTGTTCGTTTTTTGTCACTGTAGATTAGCTTGAATTTTCAGGAAAGTGTATATAAATGGAATCAGTCATGAACTGTCTGTTTTTGGGGAGTGTCTACATTCTTTCACTCGCGTGATTATTTTGTTTAGTGTCAGCAGATTGTGGCTTTTTATTGCCGAGTCATGCTCCATCGAGTAGATACAGCACAGTTGGTTTGTTCCCTGAATCGGAAGACGCTTAGGTCATGGCAGGTTTTGGCCATTACAGATGAGGTTGCCAGGAACGTCTCTTGGGTAGGTTGGTGCGAGTGGGAGGTCGGAGCAGGTGGCAGGTGTGTGCGCTTGGGAAGCTGCTGCCTGTTTCTGGAGTGCTGAGCCGTGGCCAGGGCAAGCACTCCCAGTGATTCCGCGTCAGGTTTCCCAGCGGGTGTGGGTGTGTCCGTGTGGCTTCATTTTCTCTCTCCCGGGCGCCCCCACCTTGTCCCCTCCTGTCTTTGCAGATGCCCCGTGGCAGCCCAGCTGACTACCTTGTTTCTTTCACGGAGCTTGCTTTGGGTATTGTTCCTAAGAAATCTTTGCTTAATCCCAGGCCACAAGTGATTTCTCCTAGATGTCTCTGGGTTTAGCTTTACATCTTCAGGTCTGTGATCCCCGTAAGCTCATTGTTGTGTGTGGCGGGAGGTGGGTCTGAGTCCCGACCCCTGGGGTGTGGGTGTGCGGCTGCTTCCGCCCCTTGTCGGAAAGGCTGGGCCTTCCCCACTGTGCTGCCTGCGCCGCTCTCAGTCATTTACTCCGCAGGTGGGGGCTCCTCTCCGGCTGGGGGTCGGCCTGAGTCTGCCGGGCTGTCTGACACCTGTCCTGCGGTGTCCGGGCGGCGCTGGCTTGACAGTAGGTCTTAGAGGAGGTGCAGAGTCTTCCACTTGCTTTGGCTCTCTGCATTTTGCATAAATGCTTGCATTTCCATGTGAACTTTAGAATTAACATTTCGGTTTTTCAAAAGGGCCTGTTGGTATTTCTATTGGGATTACATTGAATTAATAAATCAATTTGGAGAGAATTGACACTGTAACAATATTGAGTTTTCAATCCACTGACAGAATATATTTCCATTTACTAAGGAAAGTCTTAAAATTTTTTCCTTTGGCAATGTTTTGCAGTTTCCAATGTGCAGGTCTTTCATATCTTTCCAGATTTATAACTAAGTATTTCATATTTTGGACACAATTTTAAATATTTTTATTTCAATTTCTGATAGTTTGGTGCCAGTATGTAGCCATACAGCTTATTTTTGTGTGTTGATCTTATACGTAACCCTTTTCCAGACTCACAATTGTAGTGTTTTATGGACATTGTATCAGGCTTTCTGTATAGAGCTCAGCCTATCTGCAAATGAAAAGGTTTACCTTCCTGCACCCAGTCTGTGTGCGTGTAATCTCTATTTCTTGCATTACTACCCTGGCTGAGGCCTCCAGGTTTGTGCAGAATAGAGTGGGGGTCAGCATGCTTGCCTAACCCATCTGCTGGCATGAGTAGTGCCGGACGTTGGCATTTGGTCAGTGAGGAGGTTTGCCTTCCACTTCTTTGTTTGCTGAGTTTTTTTTATAAGGAATACAAGTTGGATTTTGTCGGATGCTTCTGTGTCTATGTGGTAATTGTGTTTTTGTTTGTTTTCTAAGTCCATTAATATGGTGAATTACGTTGTTTAATTTTCCTTGGAAACCAGCCTTATTTACTGAGAAAAATCCACTTGTCATTATATAGTCCCATTTTTATGCTTTGTTGGATTCAGTTTGGCAAAATTTGATAAGAATTTTTTATTAATCTTCCTGAGGGATATTGGTCTGTAGTTTTCTTGTTTTGTGATGTCTTTGCTTAGTCTGGGTGTAGAAATGCTGGCTTTGTAGGTTGAGTTGGAAAGTACTCTAAAGTGTTTTGGAAGAGTTTGTAGAATTGGTGTTTTTTTGGTTTTGTTTGTTTTCTTGAATGTTTGATAGGATTGTGTAGAAAATGTTCTTTTTTTCTAAAGTACACTTTGGTACGCTCTGTGTGCTTTAAGGACTGTTTCTGTTTCATGCAAGTTGTCTGATTTACTAGCAGGAGCTTTTCCATAATGTTCCCTCGTTACCCCCTTGATAGCAGTAGAACCAGAGTGAAGTTATGTCTTCCTTTCTGGAGCTGGTAACGCATGTCGTCGTGGTGGTGAATGGCCCTGAGCTCTGATAGTGACCTTGATGTGCTGTGACCTGACTCTGCATGGGATACAAGTTTATAGAGTGACACCAAAAGGCAAAACCTGACCGAAAGGAGATCAGTAAAAGCTGGTGAGGCCTGAGTTAGGCCTGACTGGTGCTGGCGGTGTTGACCCGTTACAAAGGTGCAAAACCTTTTGATAGTTTGTGTTGAACTGTCAGGACTTCTCGTGTTTACCTGTCGCACAGCTTTCTTCAGCGCAGTTAGTAATACAGTCTAGCACGTCCCCCCGGGGTATCTGTGTGGTCGTAATGAAATACAGATGGTTGATTTGTTTTAATTTTGTGCACCATCCTTTTCCCTTCTCTGCACAGCTTTACCTTTAGTCCAAGTGGACGAGAAGGGAGAAAAAGTGAGGCCAAACCAGAACCGCTGCATAGTCATCCTGCGCGAGGTCTCTGAGTCCACCCCCGTAGAGGTAAGTCGTTTCTGCTCCGAAGGGTACTTGCACTTCTCTGTGTGGCTTTTCTGCTTGCTTCTGTGGGTTTTGGAGGGCGTATTTTAAAGAATAAATAGGTACAGTAACACTTTTCCCCAGGATTTACACACTCAGAGTGAGAGTGGTTCTCAAACTTTCTGGTCTTGGGACTTCCAGTACACACTTGACATTAAAAAAAACAGTTTATGGTAACTTCCATTTTTAGAAATTAAAAGGAGAAAGGCTTAAATATTTATTCATTTTAAAATAAGAATAATAAACCCACAAGTTGAGACAAAACATATTTTTACGCTAAATAATTTTTTGGAACAAACGCTTTTTTGAGGAGAGGGCCGCCACGGGCGCCAGTGTGCATGTGCTGGTTCGAGCCAATGTGCGGCCTCAGCGCCTTTCTGGGGCCAATTTGAACAATGATTTTTTCTCATTATGCATCATATCTTTGTTTCTTTGTGTGCCTGGTAGATTTTGAATGCATGCTGGGCACTTTGGAGTTCACTTTATACTGAGTGGTGGTGTTTTCCTGGGCTCTGTGTTGAGGTTCAGTCAGTGGCGGGGGAGCAGAGCAGAGCAGATGCACCGGACACTTCCCGGCGGAGGCTGGTGGGAGGGACAGTCATGCATCCCAGAGAGCTCAGGGGTCCCTCTCGTCGGGTGGCTATTTCCTGCACGCTGGGTCCTGGGGTGCCCCTGAACTTGTAGCTTTGGGCTGGCCTGCGTTCACTCTCCTGGCATCATGGCCTGGGAACCCCAGGCCCTCATTGGGCACTCGGGCTCACTTACACCTGTCCCCCAGGGATTGTGCTCCTGTGTGGCCTCAGAAACCATTCTCTCTTATATTGTGTCTTTGTTTCCTGTGGGAGGGTAAGTTTGGTCCATCTTAGCTGGAACCGAAAGCCCAGCCAATTTTTGAGTTTCTTGAATTACCTTCCTCCCCTCCTCTCCCAGTTGTGTGGTTATAGGCCTACTGGTAATATAAAATGGTATTTTCACGGTAATTGAGTCTGTGGCACATTGGAGGTCGGTAGGTTGTGAGCTTGTTTCCTGTGGCAGTGGGATCCTCACTCTGGAAGCCACACTGAACGCCTAGCCACTTTGGGAGGGTTCTACACATCGGTGTGTTTGGCTTGTCTTCTAAGTATCTGTCATTCAGGGTGTGTCATTTCTGTTTGGGGAGGACAAATGGCGGCACAGCTGGGAATTTAATTAACTTCCGACCTCTTTCCTGTAGGAAGTAGAAGCACTATTTAAAGGAGACAACTTACCGAAGTTCATAAACTGTGAATTCGCCTATAACGATAATTGGTTTATTACATTTGAGACAGAGGCAGACGCACAACAGGTGAGCTCGCTGCCCCTCCCCCCACCCCACCCCACCCCACCCCATGGAGCACACTAGCCGCTGGTACACGGTGGGCCTCTGCGCCTGCGGGCCACTCTCGTGCCACGGTGCTGGGTTTGAACGTAAGTGCAGAGCAAGCCAGAGCAGGTGTGTGTGCAGACAGTTCTGTAGCAACGTGAAGAGTGCAGGCATGACTTCCTAAGGACGGGGGAGGCTGACAGCGCAGGGAAACTGGTTCTGCCCTTTCACCTGTGCAGGAAAGTGTTGGGGCTTTGAACCTAACCCTGACGCTGCAGGGCAGTGTCGCACTGCAACGTCCTTGAAAAAGCGTCGAGAGGCTCTCTGTGGGAGACAAGGAGTTCAGGGGGTTCCCTTCCCGTAAAGGAAGACTCTTCCTTAGGGAGACATGCGCCCATGTAGGGAGTGCCCTGTATGTGGTACCAGGTGTTGTCAGCGAGACTGCTGGGGCTCGGGCAGAGAAGCCAGGGTCTGAAGGCTGGGTTTTAACTGGGTGAAGGGAAGAGGGCCTCACAGGAACAGAGAGGTGGGAGAGGGGAGAGCCTGTCTGGAGCAGCACGAGCCCTCCTTCCCACGTGGGGCGGCTCAGAGCCCTCGGGGTCGTGGGGGACATGTGGAGAAGGAGGAGGTTCGTAAATAATGACTTGAACACTGTGATCTTCACTCTTTCTTTCCCAGCCTGTGTAATTCCAGGTGCACGTTGGGGTCATTGTTTCCCTGGGTGAGGATTCTTAGCCTGTGATCTGTGGGATGCTGTTGTGGTTTCTGTTAATGCTTAGAAAGTTATGTACAGATATTGTTCATGAGAATTTTTGACAGTTCTGTAGCCTCTATCAGGTTCTTTTAAGGAGTGTGACCCAAAAAGGTCAAGGGACACTGTTCTTGGTCGTGTCCACCATGTGTTAAGTACACAGCTCCTTACTCGAGGCACTGAGTTGTCAGTTCGTCTTATTTGTAAGATTAACACGTTGGTATCACGGATGATTCTTGCCCTCAGGCGTACAAATATCTGCGAGAAGAAGTCAAAACTTTTCAAGGAAAACCAATTAAGGTAAGCAGGACCTTTGGTTATACTTTGTTTGCAAATTAGTGTTCTTTAGTATTCTCACAGAAGCTTACTGTTTTCACACAGGCACGGATAAAAGCAAAGGCAATAGCTATAAACACGTTTTTGCCAAAGAACGGCTTCCGGCCCCTGGACGTGAGCCTCTACACGCAGCAGCGCTACGCGGCCTCGTTCTACTTGCCTCCGGTCTACAGCGCCCAGCAGCACTTCCCTCTCTACAGCCTGGTCGCCCCCCAGGCCTGGTCAGCCACACACAGCTATCTCGACCCGCCCCTGGTGAGTCCGGCTTCACGTGGGGCTCAGGCAGGGACACCTGCCCCAGCGCAGCAGCCCTCATGGTCGGTTTATTGGGAGGCACGGGGGCTGGCTGCACACACTGAATGCATTTTGTGTGATGTGGTCCAGCCCTTTGCCCAGGTTGCCTCCCTCCTGTCTGGCGTTCCCTAAGCTGCGTAGTCCCTCGTACAACGCAGAATGTGACTCCACGTTCCAGGAGAGCTGGGGCACTTCCGAGCATGAGGAGTGCAAGGGGATGCATCTGAGAAGGGTTTTGCAGTGGGCTCTTAGCAGTGCAGCCGAGGAGAAGACACTCCAGCGGGCCTCACCCTGCTGCGCCTTTCTCGGCGTGGATGTTCCTTGCAGAACGTGGAACAGAAGTGACCCAGGTTGCCACAAGGTGCAGCACTAACCAACTGAAATCTCTTTGTTCTTAATGAACCTAGGTAACTCCATTTCCAAATGCTGGATTTATAAATGGGTTCACATCTCCCACCTTCAAACCTGCAGCGTCTCCTCTGGCCTCCCTCAGACAGTACCCTCCAAGAAGCAGGCAAGTAATACGAGGTCACTGCCATATTGTGTACTTTCAGAGCAGAGCAGAAACACGACACGTGGAAAACCTTGGCAGTCCTCACCACGTGCTCGAGTCCCCCTGACACTCGCTGATGATAGATTTGACTAGCGTTAATGTCCGTCAGACATGAAACACCCAGAAGTGTGGGATCACGCTGTCTGAGGATTAGACCCTCAAATGTGTGCTGTGGTGCCTGCGGGAAGGACAGGCTCACTGGAGACAAAGGCTTCTGGGGACCTGGACCACAGCCAAGCAGAGCATTGATGTTGTGTTCAGATTGGCATTATCAGACATACTACTAGTTAACAATGCTAAATAACGCTTCCTGTGTTTTTTTCTAAATAGAAAGAACACTTTTGCCTAGGCGTTTGCGTATTAGCATGCTCATTTTGTGACGCTGTGACCGTTCTAGAGCTGTGCTGCATAAACACTTTATTTATAGGAACCCCAGTAAGTCTCATCCGCGCCATGCCATCCCCAGTGCAGAGAGGGGGCCTGGGCTTCTGGAAAGTCCTTCCATGTTTACCTTTACTGCGGATCAGCTGATTAATGGTGTCCGGAGCCCGCAGACGAGGCCGGCAGGTCAGCCTCGAGCACGGGCACAGAACCCTCCAACCTTCGCCAAGAGAGACGCAGGGCCGGGGCGCGTGGAGCCGAGCAGTCTGGAGCCCTCCCCTGGCTTAGGTAGAGGAAGGTGAGTGCTTAGTCTTTGCTGGGCAGGCACCTGGTGTTTTATAAACTGTTTGTAGTTTCAGGTTCCATTCATTTAGGTGTGTTCTGCAATCATTATTTTCAAATCCATCACAGAAAATCACATTGAAGGCTGTAGCCACCAGAGGTTTTGTGTGATTACTCAGAGGGTAACTTTCAGAGCAGGGACTTGCTGGTTCCCTCTTTTTGGTGATAGGACAGCGTCCTGTGAGGACTGGGGGTGGGCTGAATCGTGTTAGTTCCCAGTCGTCCTTTGTGGAGAATTGATCAGACTCTGTGTTCTGTGAGCCTGTGGTTGCCCCGCCTCACTCCTCCTCCCACTGCAGAGTCATACGGCAGTCAGGCAGTGAGTTGTGTGGGCGGGCAGACCAGCGTTTAAATTCATATTGAGCTTACTTATAAACAAGAGCTGTTCCAGTTACGTGGTGCCGCTGGCCACATTTAGGGGAGGTCTCGCCTGCCCCTCCACGGTTCTGGCAGGTCCTGCACAGCCTGCCCCTTGTGCCCTCTCCCCGCTCACTTCCATGGGTGCCACTCCCTGTCTCGCCCTCTGCCACTCACCCTTCATCAGGGGACAAGATGGGAACGGGGAGGGGTGCAAGGGTTCATCAGTGATGTCCGGCACGGTCTTGACAGGTGGAGGCTGGCTTTATGCATTTCCTTCCCTCAGTGGTTAATTCCAAACGGGCTGCCAGGAAGGACTTGCCCTCTGACCCAGAGCCACAACCAGCACGTGTTCAACCTGCCTAAGGTTTTTTACCCACTTGGAAAACTTTAGGGACAATTTCTTCACATGTTCTGTACAGAGCAGACGGGACCATGTCTGACACGCAGGAGCCCCTCCGTCAGGCACCGACTGGTGTGTGCCCAGGGCAGTGTGGACGTCCCATTCGCCATGGCCGGGTGGAGTTGGCGTGGCTGGGGCTGCGTAGCATCAGGAAGTTGGACATGAAGTTGGCTGGACAGGCATTGGAGGGCTGAGGGGCAGAGGGGACACCGAGGAAGTGCAGACGCAGCGACCTCAGGAAGCAGCTGCTGCCGGGGAAACGGTGTGGGTTGTTAGACTGAGGGGCCTGGAGCAGGGCCTGCGGAGCTGAGGCTAGGCCCTCAGAAAGGTGGTTCCCCGGGCGCAGTCAGGGCTGGTTGGAGATGGTGCGGGAACAGTGCCACCAGGAAGACCCATTCCCGGGCCTCGCCGTCTTCCTCGGCGTGGAGCAGGGCCCTCAGGTGCAGAGCCTCTGCCCAGCGTCTCCACAGTGGGAGCAGGCCTGCTCTGTCCACGCATCTCAGGCGGTCCTGCCACCAATTCCGGCTTCAGACCACAGCAAGATGCATGCGACCCCCCTCCAGTGGGGGGTCGAGCTCCCCCCAAAGAGTCTACCCCAGGACTTCATCCACCACCAGCCAGACATCAGGAAGGGGGAATGGTCAGCTGAGGTGCCCTGGGACATGAAGCCGGCGGGAAGGGGCTGGTCAGGACGCCCTCATGGTCCTTGTTTCCAGACCAGGCCTCGGGCTCTTCAGGGCTTTTCCGGTGGAGTGTCTTTCAGACGCAGAGGGACTACCCCAAGGCCACAGATGTGGACGAGGGCAGGGGGGCAGCCCAGGCCGAGACATGCTGCTTCTGTCATGGTTGGGGTGGGGGTCTCACAGTCACGCCCATCTTTGTGACTTTGTGCCCGGGCACCACGGGCAGAATGTTCCTCAGTCCTGCGGCGTCTTGTGGGCAGGCATGTAGTCTCTGTCTGCTGGGAGCCCCTTGAAAGCCGGGGGCTATTTCTGGACTAGTTTCTACAGGATGGCGTGGCTTTGGGCCAGAGTCCTGGAGGCCTGCACTGTGCTTCCCCTAGCGGGGCGGCCAGGCTGTCCCTGCTCAGCACAGGGGTCACCCTCTGACACCTTAGGCCGTCTTGGGCAAGGCTGCTGGGAGGTTCTCTGAGAAACAAAGGAGTTAGTCGAGATTATTTCTAAATTTCTTTTTAGTTTATGTAATACGGCCCTTAGGGAGCCTTTGCTTTCAGTGAAATGACAATGGATAAGGAAGTAAAAGTAAAATTATGAGCTGGAATTAGTATGTGGCTTGTCAGGCCGTGGAAGCCCGGGCACCACCCACTAGGTGTTCGTTGCTGTGGTTTTGGCTGTGGCGTGTGGAACGGTTCTGCTGCCTGCTGGTGTGACTCTTCAACCTGGGAGCCCAGAACGGGGTGTAAGGATGGCAGACAGGTGTAGAAAGCACAGGGGCTCCGCGACCTGCGTGGTTGGTTCAGCCAGCGAAGGCTGTTGGCCCAGAGCATGAAGGCCGCGGCAGTGAGCGCCCGCGGCTGCTTGGGGTCTTGGTGATGATCACGCAGATGGGCGTTCATCACTGCTCTTTAATGGTTCATCTTTGTAGCTCAGGATCAGATCTTACACGTCTTCTGCAACTGAACAGATACTCAAGTATTTACACGCTAACAGGTGTTCCGAATAGGAAAATCCTTTCAGTGTGTGTTTTATTTACCTTGCTAGACCTCAGGTTTAGCCCTTTACTGTAAGATGTCTGTTTTGCTTACACTCGTTAGGGTTGGGAATTTAGAATCAGAAGTCATCTGTGTAAAGACTGAATATACGTGCACTACCTATGTGCTCAGTGAAATATGTTTCAAGGGGAAAAATCTTAACAGTCCTGTGCTTTCCTCTTCCCTAGGAAAAACTCCTTTGGCTTCCGGAAGAAGAGAGAGGAGAAGTTCACAGTGAGTACATCGTGCTGTGCTCGGGACACTGAGCCTGGTTTACACTGAACAGACTTGAAGTGCAATTCAGTCAATTAAGGCACGAGAAGGAGCTTTTCAAAAGTGGTTTCCTCGTAATACGATGTCTGCCAGATGATAATGGACGGTTTTGATGCTCTGAAGAGAAGGCAGTGGTGGCTGGTTTCCTGGGGAGCCCCCGGTGCCCGCGTGTCCTGTGCAGGTCACAGGCGCAGCCAGGGCACGGTGTGCACACAGTGGGGTCCTTCCGCAGGTGTCTAGCTGGGTTCTTTCTGTGTGGCAACCAGGTTGCCTACTTTGAAATCCCTGGAGTTACGAGTTTGGACACACAGAACAGACTTCCCCCCCGTAGGAATTAGCTCATCAGTATTTTTGATTCACAGTAGCTTACTCTGTCCCCACCATGTAGGGAGCATAGTTGCCTCCTGCCATAACTCACGGTCGTGACAGACCCGAAATGAGTGATGATTTATGCAGGTGGTGGGTACCTGAGGCGTGGGCGTGTCTGCTGGGGGTAGTTGAACGGCCCCTTCCGTGGGGGACACTCTGCAGGGTTCTGTGGGGCAGGTGCATGTGTCCCCACATGGCCAGGCGGGGTGCATGAATTTGGACGCTGGGTGTAGAGGGCAGGGAAGGACCTTGGGGAGATTCTTGGTCTCACCCCGAGCCACTGAGCATGTGCCTTCTCCTCACAGAAGGTACCAGGTATTTGCCTGGAGCTTGGAAAGGGCAAACTGGTAGAAAATGAACACCCCTAATTCTATCACATTGGTCAGTTCAGGCCAGTTTTCGGTGAACCCTTTGGTAAGGCGGTTCATGTCTTGGTTCTCGTTGGGCCCAGTGAATTCCTGTAACATTTGGATGAACAAGTCTGTCTGATGTCTCCTCAGACACTCGTTACCTTTTAGTCACTACATCACCTTCACAGGTGACACATTTTTCCATTGCCATTTCCATTTCATTCTGTTTTGCATCCCATTCCCATGTTTGGACCTGGAGCCACTTAGAAGCCCAGCACGTGGCGCGGGTGTGTGTGTTCAAGAGCGGGCCTCTCGTTGTGCTGGGTGGTCTGAGGGCCTGAGAAACCAGCGGTGGTCCCAGACGCGAGAGCGGGAGGCCTTGCCCCGCCCGCGGCGCCAGGGGCAGCGCTGTGTCTCTCCTAACGCTGTTGAGGCCCTGAAGGTGCCGCACACACCTCCTTCGTTCCTGGAAGTTGAGGCTTAGTGAATGTTTTCCAAGTCTTTTTTCCTAGAAATGTGTATTTTCTAAAAAGCTGAGTTCACCTCAGAAACATGCAGATGTTTAAAATAAAGCCTCTAAAAATTGCTCTGAGCCGGTGGGGTCTGAGCACAAGCTTGCCGAACCTCAGAGGGTGCAGCGGCCTCGTTCCGAGGGCTCGTGCCTGCCTGAGTCGGGCTGCCGCGGGCCCCAGGGGCACTGAGGAGATGCAGGCAGGGGGCCCAGAAGGCAGGGCTTCGTCAGCTTGGGTCCGCTTTCACCCTCACCTGCTCTCCCCTGAGTGCGAACAGATTCTTCTCCAGATTCTCCTTCTGCGGGGATGGTCTTCCTGTTGGTGTAAGTTTCTGGGACAGGTTGGCCCTTTCAGGCTCCGTGGGCCCGTGAGAGCCCAAGGGGCCCACGGCCCACCACTCACCGCGAACTCCCCTGCTCTACTGAATACAGACGCGGTTCCCTGTCTGCTCCTTGTCCCTTTCAGCCAAGGAGCGGGGTGCTTACAGAACAGCATCCAGCAGGATGACTAACAGTGTTTCAGTAAAAATACGTCACTGCCTTTCTCCTGAGATCTTGGGCTTATAAATCATGCTCAGATATCACTGTGCTGAGTCACTGTCTTGCAGTCAGGGGACGTGATGAGACTCTTGGCAAATACCATGCTTTTACTTACTGATTAAAATACAGGGCATTTCAGTAAGTTAATTTTCAGGTAACTGAAGCCCCTTCCCTTTTTCTGTTAAACTGTTTCTTTTAAAGGAAATCTCTCTCTAACATTTCTTACATAAGTTGCAGGGAGCTGAGAGAGAGTGGCCTCTGTTTTTCTTTTACTGTTTCCTTTGTGACTTAGATTCCAGACTCTGCTGTAGTAACACGGAACTTGTCAGGAGTGAGGAAGGTGAAGGCTGCACTCGGGCTCTTCTGCGTCTGGCACTTTGCTGTGTCCTGCTGGTCTGTGTCGGCTGCCAGAGGGTCTTGGTGGCCGTACAGATGCGGCTCTTAACCCCCATCTCTGACCGTGGCTGCAGCAGCCCTGAGGTTTCATCTTCTCAGCTCTGCCCTTGAAGAGCTCTTGCCTAACAGACGAGCTCTGGTCAGGTGACCAGGGCTTGGCATGGTTGGACTAGCTGTCCATTTGGCAGGCAGGTGTGGACTCCAGGAGACTGGGGACCAAGCGTGGGCCTCTCACCTGCTGTGTTTCTCAGCACCTTCCTGCCCGTCCACCCCAGGCAACTTCACGGTGTTCTTCTCTTTCAGAGGAGTCAGACTCAGTCTCCAACACCACCCAGGCCTCCGTCCCCTAGCTTTGAATTAGGGCTGTCCAGCTTCCCCCCGCTGCCCGGGGCAGCAGGGCATCTGAAGACAGAGGATTTGTTTGAGAACAGGCTGTCTGGATTGCTCACGGGATCGTCCAAAGAAAGGGTAAGACCCAGCTCCCACCCTCCGCTCGCTGACACCTGCCCAGCACCTATGTGGGCTCTCTGCTCACCTGCTCGCTTCCACATGCACAGGAAGCTCGTTATATGCCGGGCTGTGCTGGGCACTTTGCTGTCAGGGTGAGCTGAGGATTTCTGATGCCTGGTCAGTGGGGAGGAGGGCTGCAGCTGGTGGTGCTGGACCACAGAAGAGGGCCTGGGACGAGATGCGTCGATGGCTGCAAGAGGACGGAGGCGGCTGTGGCCTGGCTGTGTTTCCAGCTCTGGTCTGGGCCAAGCCCACCTGTCCTCAGGGCAGGACGACACCTGGGCTCCCAGCACCGACAGCCACCTATTTATCATTACGACTGAGATCTCACAGACGCTTGTCTACTGGTTGTAAGCTGTTTTTCCGATGGTTTTCAGAGCCTAAACGCAGATGCCAGCACGAACACTCCTCCCGCGGTGGTCCCCCGAGAGCCCTCGTTGCCGGCCCCCTGCGCCACCCCTGCCACCTTCGAGCGCGCCCCCTCCCCCACCCGCCCGCCTGAGTAAGTGCCACCCTGTCCCCATCCCCATGGTCCCCACTGGGCTGCCCGTGGGCGGGGCACTCATGGGCCTGTGGGGTGGCACTTTTGCAGGGATCCCAAAGTGGCGGAGAAGCAGAGGGACACCCCGAATGTGGACAGACTTCCTCCTGCCCTGAGTACAACCTCCAGCAAATCGGTGCAGGTGAACGGCGCTGCCACGGTAGGTGCCCCGCTGGGTGCTGTGCTCTGTCCAGGGCGCCCTGTGGGGTGCTGGCACTCATGACTGCCTGCTCTGCTCATTTCTCCTCCCACGGCCAAGGGTCTCCCGGCCTCGGGCTCCGGAGCGGGGCTGCCTTCCTGAGTGGCCCGGGGCTTGCAGCTCCGGGCTCCGTAGGGCTTCCGGCCACCTCAGCGCAGCGGGACCAGGGCCGCTGGCCCAGCCCAGCCACAGGCCCCTCCTCTTGTCTCCTCCCCTGGGTGCCGGTCCCGACTCTTTTCTGTCTGATCTGTGTTGTCCTCAGCTTGATGTTGGGTGGGCTTTAATCATCTGGATTTGGAAGTTAAGCACTTCTTGTCCACTAGGTTTTCTCATAAGTTAAAGTTGTTTCTAAGTTAATAAGCAGTTGGTGGAGGTGACGTAGCTTTAAATGTTCTCTTCTGTCTTAGCCTTCATCCTCCACTTACCTGCAAGCCCCACTCACTTTTTAAACCTTTTTTAACTCTTGCCCGAGCCGCAGCCCACGGTCGTTGCCAGATGCCCTGGAGCCGTGTTGCAGTTCACCCGCCTCGCATCCCCGAGGCATGCGCTGGGCTGCACAGGGTGTCTGGCGCGGAAGCATGTACGGCCTCTGTGTTTCTCTGGGCGTCTGGTGTCTTCGCCTCCTTTCGGGCTGGAATGTGGCTCAGAAACACTAGAAGGCCAGAGGCTGGAAGGAGTTGAGTCGGCACTTTGCATCCCCACATCTTTTCCAGTTCTACCTGTTTTTACCAGATGTTTCTAGACTATCTTGGAGGGAAAGATGGGCCGCAGCGGAAACTCATTGTTGAAATGTGGGAACCTTTTATTTAAAAGCAACAGTACTTTTGAGTGTGGAGATTTAGTTACAGTTGAACCTCTTTGACCTTTACCTCAAGTGACCTTGACCTTCGCGTGCTGTCCTGTAACCCCAGAGCTGTGTCTGCTTCCCAGGAACTGCGGAAACCCAGCTACGCAGAGATCTGTCAGAGGACGAGTAGGGAGCCGCCGCCATCCCCACTGCAGCCCCCAAAAGAGCAGAAGCCAAACACTGTCGGCTGTGGGAAGGAGGAGAGGAAGCTCGCCGAGAGGGAGCCCCCCGCCCCCAAGTCCAGCCCGGGACCACCCAGAGACCAGAGGAGGCCGCCGGGGCGCCGGCCCTCGCCCCCAGCCACGGGGCGGCGTCCGCACAGAGAACAGAGCACCCCCCCCAGGTCCCCTCAGTGAGCGCCAAGGTCTGGCGGGCTGCGAGGAGCTGGGGTCGCCACAACGAAGCACTGTCCCTCTCGGGACGGGAGTGAGCCGCTGGTTAGGAGCTTGCAGTGTAGACAAGGCCCCCGAGGTGCCTGCAAGTTATTTTTCTTCTGAGTCGGATTCCCCTCTCTTGAAAAAAATCTATTTTTCAGGATTTAATTAATATAAACCTTATTTTAGGTTGGTGCTTAACTGGAGGTGATGCATAAGTCTGATTTTTTTCAGGATAGAAAATGCATTTATCCTAACAAATTGATATTTTTTATTAAGCCTCCATGTGGCTATGAATGCAAGCTATATATATAGTGAGTTTTTCTAAATTAAGCAGAACTATGCTACTTCATTTTTTAAAATAACTGGTTAGCAAGTGCGTATCTCTAAGATGTCCAGACCGACGGATGAGGCTGAGGACAGTGGGACTGAGGCGCGGGGCAATGCTGAGTGTAGCCCGGAGGTGGGATGGGTCAGAAGGCGCCGCACGCTGGCCTGGAGTTGTCCTTCCATTCAGAATCTTGACAGGGGTTCTAGCATTTTCTCAAGTCTAGCCCGTTTTGACCTCCTGGGCAGACTGGCCCTGCAGAGCGCCCCGAGAGCCCTCCTGTCCTGCCAGCAAGTAACCAGCTTCTCACTCCAGTCTCAGGTGGCTGTTATGTAAGATAAACCCAAAGCACATTGTGAATGGAACCTACATGAGAACATAAACTTTGTTGCCCACTGACACGTTATCGCGAAATTGTACCCTGATGTTGTCTTGCTCCCGCGAGCTGGCGGGGAGGGTGTGGAGCCCGCTCCCGCATTGGCCCGTTGCCGGGGCGCCTCCCCGTCCCTCCGCACCGGCGCGCGGCTCGGAACGTTCCTGAATCGTGAGAGAAGGTGTTTGTGGTGCCCGTCTGGTGGTGGAGGACCAGGTTCCTGCTCTCTTCCCAAGACGAGGGTCTCGTGGACCCTTCTGGAAGTGCTGCTCTCAGAAGAACACGCATGCACTAAAGCTAGCAGTTGATAATAAACATAAGTTATTTTGTTTTAAAATACCTAAATTTTTCCTTTAAGTGTTCTAAGCAGCAGACGTTAAAATAAGATTATTTCCTGCTAAATGTAACCATACAGTTTATTCCACAAAATGTTATTTAACAAGCCTGAGGTTTTTTTTTTAAAGATGATTTCCATCCAATATTTAAAGACTTGAATTTTATTTAAACTTGAAAATGACTTTGCCTTAACTTTTGTATAGGACAGCTTAGAGTCCATGAGACCGGCCCCTGGGTTGGCACGAGTGGTTGCCGCTGCTCAGCCGCGTGGGCTCTGTGTCGCTCTGGCTGCTGAGTGAGCGTGCTGCAGGACAGGACCTGGCGGCAGTGCTGTGACACCTGGAGGTCCTAAGCAGTTGGTCTTCAGATTGTTGAGAAATCCTGTAAATGCAAATAGTTGATACTGTATTAAATATGTGCACTTGGGAGTGTGTGGTTTGCTTGTACAGTTGTAAATAATCAGAACATATTAAAAAGGTACCCTACAGAGAAAAATCTGATAAAAACTGATATATTATAAATGTTGCTATTGAGCTGGATGTAGATAAACTCAGTGTTGTGGTTTGAACATTATTTTAATTCGTTGAGGTTTTTTCTTTTTCTCTTGTACTGGTGTGTTGGGCTGACTCTGCCTCTTTGCTGCTGCGAAAGGGAGATGAAAAGTCTTATTAAAACCTTCGAATGTCTTTATGCTCTTCTTAAAAGTATGTAAATATGTACTAATCACAGCCAGTGTGAAAGGGTTTCGAGGTATAATCCAGAAAGGAGAAACTGGCAGGATCTCAAGTGAAAGTAAGAAATGAGTCTACCTAGAATCACAGGCGGCTCGCGCGACCCGCCCGCCGGAGGAAACGGCGTCTCCCTCGAGCAGCGCCTCTGTCCTAGCGCGAGGCCCGCCCGGCGCCATGCTGCCGGTGCCCCAGGAAGGAACGGGGGACCTTGCTTCTTTGTGGTTGTGAGACTGCTGGCTGAAAGATCAGAAGTAACTGACCTCCTGCACCCAAACTGGTGAGTGCTGTAGAAGGAGTCGGAAAGGCCAGCTCCCAGTGCTGGGATGCCCTGACGCCGCAGTCTGTGCTGGAGGAGGGGGTAGATGTCGCCAGCCACCGTCACCCCCGAATGTCACCGCCTGGATCCGCACCCTCTTGGAGCCCGAGGCCCTGGAGGCGTGTGCTTGGCCCCGTGCTGCTGCCGTTGGAGGATGGGCGGAGGTGGCCTGTGGCGGCCGTGGCCTTCACTGCCCCCTCTGCAGTCCTGGCTTCTAGAGTAGACCCCACTCGGGGGTGATTTTTGCAGCATCCTTTCTAATTAAGCCAGGGCGCGTGCCCGATGGCCCCCGCTTTTCTGATCCTCCTCAGAAAAGAACGGAAGGTGCAGGGCAGGAAGCTGGGAGGGCGGCCCCGCCCTGCGCAGCTGCCCGTGTGGCTCTTCCTCCCCCCGCAGTGCCTCAAGGTGCAGAGTCAGAGGTACCGCAGTCACAACGGCGCTCTCGCCTGTTCAGCTGTGTGACGACCGCACCACCTGGAAGTGTAAGGGTGAGAACCTGGCGCCTCACCAGACATGAATTTCAGTCAAGCAGCGTAGTTGCTTTTTAGGAGTCAGTGCCATGCTTTTCTGACCAGGCCTCCTGTGATGGCATCACTGCTGGTCACTCCAGCGGCAGGAGCGCCTTCTGTGGCCGTGCCGGGGTGGCTGCCGTGGCCGTGGGGAGGCCGCAGCGGGGCGGGCGAGTGTCCGCGGGGAGCAGTGACAATCGCAGCTGGAGGAGGGGCCGGAGCCCAGCTCCCGGGGGGGCTGGATGCTTGGCCGAGAGCTTTTGTTTTTGTTCTGCTTCTTTTCATTGAGACTGGAATCAAGCTTACGTGTAAACTATTGGTAATTTAAGTTTCCTTTTGTGTCAATTCAGTGTAAAACTGTCTAATTTGAAAAAATGTAGGTTATGAAAAATAAAGATTTAGGCACTGTTTCGTTTTTCTTTTGATTTTTTTTAAATTAAAATTTTCTCCAAGAATGCGTCTTTTTAAAAGATACTTTATTCCCATCTGTGTCATGAGAGGGGGGTGGGGGTGGTGGGCGCGGTGTCCGACCCTGGGTGAGCCTCCAGAGCAGGGTGGCTGACTCAGCCCTGAGCGCAGGTGACGCGGGGCCGGGCGGGCGGGAGGGAGGTGGGGGCCAGGCACGCTGGGGCAGCTGGTCTGCGAGCCTCCCCCGCTTTTCCGCTCCATGTTCTTTGTCTCCAGCTGTTCATCCTTTGTTACGTATCCTCTCGGTCTCTACCAGTTGTCTTAACCTTATTTAGCGAATTTTATCTTACAGTTTTTAATTACGTAGTAAAACATGGATCTCTTTTGTGGTTCGAGTGTCTTGATCTTGTTTATGAAGCCTCCCTCCTCCAGGGTCACAAAGACAGTCTCCTTCTGTGTGGTCCCCTGGGGTTGGCTGATGTGTGCGTGCCTGTGTGTGGTCAGAGGTGAGGGCGCAGGTGTCCTCTTCACCACGTAGGAAGTTTCGTATCACACGGTCGCGAGCCCCACCCTCATTACTTCCGGACTTCTCCCCTTTGCAGATCAGCCTTTTCTGGGCACTCTGTTCCATTCTGCGTGTTGGTCAATCTCTGCTGACAACAAGGACTCGCATTCACCCATCAGTCTAAACTCCTACGAGTTTCCTTCCTAGGACTCCCCACGAAGATGGGGGAACGTGCTCCCTGAAAGTGGGGATCAGCCCGGCTCAGTCCTGGCACTCTGCCTGCAGCACAGTCGATGCTCAGTGAATACCTGTTGACTTGGCGAGGTATCTGTCGACTGTTCTGCATGCATGGCATGGGCCTTGGAAATTTAGGGCGAAACAGGTGAAGCGTTGATTTGCACTTTCTGTGTGGCCAGCCCCAAACTCTAGCTTCAAATGACATACGTCAGGGTCGGCTAAGGCTTACGCTCAGCTTGGAGGCCGGCTGCACCTGCGGGCGGCTGTGTGCGTCTGCTGGTGGGCTGGCACTGGGTTCTGGGACACACCGCTCACTGCCAGCTCGTCTCGTCAGTGGGCCAGCCAGGGCGTGCTCTTCCACACCATGGGTGTTGCACAGGAGCTGAACCCGAGAACCCCGAGTGTCCCCCCACCCCAGGAATGAAGGGTCTGCACTGCATCCCGTGGCATGTGCACATCTGCTCACGTTAAATTGCTGCGTTTGTCTACATCCCTGGATGAAATCCCCGGCTTTCTCTCTGATTGGGACCAGTGATGCATGTGTGGAGAAGGCTGGCAGGATGGGGTGAGGTGTGCCCTTCTCAGTATGAAATGCTGCCTGGGTGAGGGGCTGGGCTCTGAGCTGCGGGTGAACTTGGGAATGCTGCCCCGACTAAACCCGGGCCTCTGACAGCAGAAATGACAGCCTGGAGCAGGTGCCCCATGGCCGGCACCACCTGCCTCCTCTGCAGCAGGTCCTCACGGAGCTGTGAGGGGCTCCGGTTTCCATAATGGGAAACGCTCGGCTGTTAGGGTGAGGAGCCTGCACATTCCATCCGGTTCCATCCGGGCTCTGTGCTCAGAAGCATCAGGTGTGTTTCCTGGACACGCGCCACCTGAGTGCAGCCGCTTCCAAGCACAGACAGCATCTTCCCCCCCCCCATTTATGGGCGATGAATTCCTCTAATGTTTTGCCAGTTACTCTCTGGAGCTCATTAGAGCTAATCAGCTGAGTATACAATACAGAATGAGGAGAAAAGAGATCGGCCTCGAAACACTAAAAAATAACTGCTTCAGTGCACGGTTATAATTGCGTTGTTCTCTGCTCTTTGAACACACGCATTAGCTCTGGGGGAAGAAAACAGCCTCGTTCCATAAGTTGCACAATTTATTGCAAACCTGAAATGATTGAGGATTGGTTTCCAAGAGAGGAAGGGAGTGCAGCTGCGTACACAGCGCTGCAAGGTGAGTGGAGCCGGGAGAGCAGTGAGGACACAAGTGCGGAGATTCCAGCCCCCGTCCTGCAGCAGAAGCTGACAAATGAAGACGCAGGAGCAGTGATTCCGGAAGCTCAGAACACAGCGCGGGCGCAGCAGCAGGAGGGGATGGGAGGGGAGCGGGGCGTGGAGGTCACGTGCGGCCGGCTGGACCCGCGCGCGTTGCAGGAGGCTCAGCCGCGCCTCTGACCCTGAGGGCTGCAGCCCTTCTCTCGGCAACGTGGGCGGGGGGTGGGGGGTGTTAAGGGGGGTGTAATGACTCAGTCCCTTCCCTGTGCCTCTGGCCCAGGGCAGGTTCCTGGCGATGTACCTGTGCCCTCAGGGCTCTGCTCGGTGCCCACACCGGGTGAGGGAGGAGGGTTCCTGGGCTGGCTTTTGGGGGCAGTGAGTGGGCAGTGGCTCCCTCCCCTTTCCAGGCTGCTGGGCCTCTGTGTAAAGGAGGGGGACCCACGGCCTGGCTCCAGCATCTCAGAGCCTCTAAGGTTCCTTTCAGCGACAAAGATGGATTCCATTCCAGTCTGAGAACCAGGGACAGGCTGAACGGGCTGTGACCAGAGCCCACTTTGGGCCTATGCAGGGTCGGTGGGGAGGGCCATGAGTGTCACTACCCTATCCCGGAGCCCCGCTTCCTGCACAAATGCACCCCAGGCGGCTGGGCCAGGTCCTCCCGCCAACACAGAGAGAAGCAGGTCAGCTTCTCATAGCTGGGCCCGCCGTCAGCAGAAGTGTAACGTGAGAAACTGATGTGGCTTTAAGTTGCCTAGTGGCCAGGCTACCTCGATTTTCATGTATTTTATTCACTGACTACGTGCAAAGCACTGCCACTTCGACAGGCAACAAGAATCAACAATTACCCACGCAAGCGACAGGCAACAAGAATCAACAATTACCCACGCAAGCTCACGCTCACCTTGGAGGGTGGATGTGCTTCACACCCGCACCAGCAGCCCAGGGCCAGTGGCCACCCTTGAACAACACAGGTCTCGTCGGCCTGGGATGGTCTAAAACCACAGGTCCTGCAGCTCACGGACCTGCCCCCTCCTGAGGCCAGGAGTGGCTCCACTGAGAGCAGGGCCGAGGCAGTGGGGGCTGCTGAGGGCCCCGCAGGTCAGCAGAGCCACCTCGGCTTTCAGCGGCTGGAGCAGGGCCAGCCTGTGAAGAAATGCCTGAGGGGGACATAAAAAGCAAGTGTGTGCAGGCAACGGGTGGGTGGTGGGCGGAAGCGGTTTCTTTGTAGGTAAAGCTGTGCATGTGCATGTATGCGTGTGCACGCATGTGATCTGCATGTGCATGCATGTGTGCGTGGATGCGTGAGGGAGATGAAGTGTGAGGGGACCGGTGTTCAGAGCACTGCCCATTTTCCAGTGAGCTACTTCGGGTAAGGCGTTGAACTGAGTGAAGCCGCTTTGGGCCTGTCCCCCTCCCTGGAGGGTCTCTGGGGCTCATCTGGGAAGCGAGACCCCTTTGTCTCTGCGGTTTCAGGCCAGATGCCCCTTGGAGCTGAGGACCCACCGCAAGGCACTGGCCTGGGCTCTCCCATCCAGAACGCTCGAGGCGTGGAGCGCATGGAGTCAGGCCCTGGAGCCACCTTCCTTGGCTGAGGCAGGGACAGCGAAGCTGCAGATGCCCCAGCCCCTCTTACAAGGGACAAGCCCTGGACTGTGCCCAGCTCTGGGGGCTCTGGTGTCCACCAGCTCCCAAGTGGCCCAAGGAAGTCCGAGTTCTGCTCCATTGTTTAATAGCTGTATGACCTTGGGCATGTCACCTACCCTCTCTGAGCCCCCTTTTACTCACCTCACAAATGAGGGAACTAGAACCAACCTGTGGGGTCATCTGAGAGCATTGACGGAGATGGCATGAAAATGCTGAGATCAGGAGCAAGGGGAACCCCAGCAGTTCACCTCCCCTCCCCTCCCCTCTCCACCCCACAAGGAGTACCTGTTCCCCCAGGACCACCTAGTCCCAGGCCTGGCCACTCCTCCTGCCCTGTGCCCCATAGCTTCAACCCACCTCCTACACAGACTAATTCTCTGAGAGAGACAGAGACAGAGAGAGACAGAGACAGAGTCAGGAGAGTGCTGGGCGGGGAGTCTGGCCTGTGTCCCTAATGGTCTGTCCTGGGTCGTGCCCCATCGTGAGGCCTGGCGGTACCCCTACCCTTCCTGCCTCAGCGGGAATGGTCCCTGGTCCTCGGTGAAGTGAGGCTGGACAAGCAGGGGTGGGACAGGGCTGCAGCCCAACGTGCTGTCCCGTCATGGAAGGGCTGAGCTCTCCCTGAGGCCCCAGCCCAGCGGGGCCCCCATGCTGTGCTGGCCACAGTGCCTGGGGCTGGCCCAGGGACCCTCGGCTGTCCCTGCAGCCTGGGGGTGTGGGGCCCACTGTCGAGTTCTAGTACGGTGGGGAGCCCAGCCCCCACCTCCGCCCATCACTCTGGGACCCTGCCTGCCCCACGGGGACCCCAGCAGGCACCGCCCCCCATGCCCCGCTCCACCCGACTCTGGTTGGCCTGTCCTCCCATCCAGGCTCAGCACATCCGTCTGTCTGAAACAGGAAGGCTGCTGCCAGCCCCCCTGGTCTGAGTGCTTCCCTATGGGCAAGCCGCTAGCCGAGCATCTGCTTGGGGAAGTCAGCCCCTCAGTGTGGTGAAGAGCCTGTGCTGGTGCCGGGGAACAGGGTTCGGCTGCTGCATATCGTGCTGCAGCCCCGCTCCCCGCACAGGCTGGATCAGTGACTCTTCCGAGTCCTGAGTAGAAAGTAAACATGGGAAATATTTATGCAGGACGGTCACTTCCAAGATCAGGTCACAGAGAGATGGTGTCCCTGGCTAAGCCATGCCGGGACTCCTAAGTGTAGGTAATAATTGGCTGGGTTTCTGATCTGCTAAGCAAGGCCCATTTGTTACACGGCTGTGGATTGCCGCTACAACCCTCACTGTGTGTGCTCCTCAGCTGAGTGTGACTTCTGAGGGCAGCCCGTTCAACTGGACTCAGACCCTGGGTTTGACCCTTGGCTTTCCTCCCAGGACAGCAGTACTTTCCCTGCCCAGCTGCAGCCACAGCCCCGTGAAGCAGCAGTCAGAGAAGAGAGACGGCGGTGCACCTGCCCCAGCAGGAGGGAGTCAGGGCAGGTGGGTGCTGGCGTCACCTGGGGTGTTGAGCTGGTGCCCAGGACAGTGGCTGACCATGGCCACCTACTCTGCCCACCACGGCTTCCTTCAGATGCTCACGAAAGGCCCAGCCCATTATTTGTGCAGACCTGGGCCCCCTCCCCATGTGGACTCCCCTTCGTATACTGACCCCTGGGAGAGGCTGGGTCACAGGGCCTGTGTGGGAGGCCTCATCCCACGGCGTGGGCTCCTTCGCTTCCTGCCCTGCCTGCTGGGAAATAGCTTTTCTGCAAATTATATTTCAATAGTGGAAGTTCTGATTCACTGGCACCGAGCCCTCGGTGAGGCTCTAAAAACGGCATTTCCGAGCACTGAGCCGGTGGTTAGGAGGCATCTGGAAGGTTCATCCCTGCCATGGAAGAGGGATGACTCATCCTCCCTGCACGGGGGGACTAGGAAGCGCCTTTGACCCAGCTCAGGAGTCCAATGCCAAGTCTGGGCTGGTCCCGACCCAGGCAAGGGCAGGGAAGCCCCCGCAGGTCCGAGTGTAGGAGGGAGCCCTGTCCGGGAGGGGGGAGAGCTCTTCACTTCTCCCAGCTAGGAGGGGCTTCCCAGTGGGTGTGGCAGCTGGCCGGTCTGCAGGAGGCCCTCCGGCCGCCAGGGGCTATGATGCCTCTGGACTGATGCGGAGAGAGGGTGCCGCCTGGGCCCGGCAGTCAGGGCAAATCCCAGGCCCAGAACAAATATGCTTACGTTTCTGGGGTTCCGGCCCCACTCATTCCTCTCTGTCTTCTCTCCCCTCGGTGTCCACACAGGAGTCCGCGTGCGCGTGACTCGGGCTGCGGCCTCCCCGCAAGCATGTGTCCATTTGCGAGGTGGTCACAGAAGAGCCCGCCGGGGAGACGGGCAGGGGCCCGGCAGACCCGGGAACCTCATCCCGCCGTTGGACTGGCGTGGGCAGGTCTGGGGTCCCCGGAGGTGCAATCTGGGGTGTCACCCACAACTCCGCCTGGGGGCCCCTCCTGCAGCGCAGGGAGACGCCGGCCGGCCGCAGGGCCCCCTCCTGTGCCTCATCCGTCCCCCAGCCTCAGTCAGACCATCCTCCTCTTCCCGTCAAGGCAACAGCAGGGCGCACTGACCGCGTCCTCACAGGACGCGCGGGAAATGCCACGGGCCTATGCTGGAAGATGGATACAGGAAAAGACGTCGGGGCGGGGGCAGGGAGGGGAGAAACCGGCCCTGAGACGCCCAGCCGCAGGTCCGCCGCTGTGCCGGGAGGCAGGCTCCACGGGCGCCCCTCCCTAGGGGGGAGCGCGCCCGGCCTCCAGCCCCCGGAGGTGGCCGGCGGGCCGAGTGCTCCGCTGGCCGCCTGCCCGGCCTGGAGGGAGCTGCTGGAGGCTCAGCACCTGCCTCGTAAGTCCCCCAGGGGCGCGCTCCCCCGGGCGGGCCCCGAGAGCAGGGCCGAGCTCCCCGGCTTCGGGGACACCGGCAAGGGGCTTGCCGCCGGGGCTGCACTGACCGCGGCTGCCTCGGACCAGGCTGGAGGCCGAGCGCTGCTGCCGGGCCGGGCCGGGCCGGGCCGGGCCGGGGCTCCTCGCCGACGGCGCGGCGGAATCCGCCGGAAGCTCTCTGGGCGCGTGTCCGGGGCGCAGCTCTGCGGGCCTGACGGGCCCGGCGCCCGGGGCCGCGGCCGCGGACCCTCCTCTGAGGAGCCGAGCCACGGCCGGCTCGCGGTCGGAAAGTAGGGCTCCCGGTCGGCGCCCGGGCCCTGCTCCGGGGGGCCTCCCGCCGAAGCCCCAGGCCGCGGGCGGGGCGCCGATCCGTCGGGACCCTGAGAGGGGCAGGCTAGCTGCCCGGGCCGCCCCCTGCGCCGCAGGAGCGCCCCGGGCCGCGCGGACACCCTCGGGCCCCGCGACGCCTCTCCTGGCGCCCTCGCCTGGGGTTCCGGGGGACAGGCCCAGTTACAGGTGGGCGGCAAACTGAGGCCCCGCCAGCGGCCTGCGCAACCGCCAGGCTTCACGCCCCCGGGCGAGGCGCCTCCGAGCTGCTGGGCGGAGGGTCGCCCCGAGTCCCGGCTCCCCCACCACACGGGATGCTCCCGCGCTCTCTGAGGGCGCCGAGCGGGCGCTGGCGGACACGGACCTGAGCACGAGGCCACCACTGCTCCGGAGACGTCCCATGGCCGCCGTGCAGGTAGGGGTGACAGGTGGGCTATCCAAAGCCGTCGCAGCACTCGGGGGGGGGGGGGTCGACTGACACAGCAGCCTCTGGGGCGTGGGGTCCAGATGTGTCAGGGCAGCAGCCGGAAGGGCGACGGGGCGGGGAGTGTCTGCTGCCCTCCTTTACAGCGCTACCCCTAACCCCAACCCTAACTGACCTCGGGCCCGCCCCAGGGGATACTCTCTGCCCCGTGGTGGGGGCCTTGCAGGCTCAGGAGTTGCTGTGACTGGGTTTCATTTCAGCAGCTCTTGTCCCAAGAGGCCCCACCAGCTGCTAAGCCTTGAGCCCCCCTCCCCCTGCACTAAACATGATGCTGTCACCACCTTGTTTAGTGCCCTGAGGGCCTCCCTGTGTTCTCCATGCCCCACCCCCAACCTCAGACCACTGCCTTCCTGCTTCCTGCTCCCTCGGCTCACTGAGCTCCCTGACCTCAGGGCCTTTGCACTGCTGTTTCCTCTGCTTGCAACCCTCTTTGCTGTTTTTGGATTTCATCGCAAATGTTGCTTCTTACAGGAAGCCTTCCCTGACTTCTCTGACTAGGGAAATCTCTACTTTCTGTGCTGCTCTTTTCATGTGATTAATGCAATCACCTTTTACATTTGTTTGTGTGACTAGTTAATTTTTATTCCTCTCCACCATCAGACTTGCTTCTGTGGGAGCCCCACGTGGATAAGAAACATACCCGTTGTTGGGCCACCCCCGCCATCTGCCCAGGCAGGAGCATCCTTTCGATTCGGGTCCCCAGCAAACATCTAGAGATGGTTTGTCAGAAGTGCAGACTCTCAGGCCCCACCCCAGCTGCCAGGTAAGAATCTGCAGTTTAGCCAGGTCTCCAGGTGATAGGCCAGCCCAGTGAAGTTTGAGGTGGGCCGGCTGGAGGCAGGGGCTGGTTCCCCTTCTGTCCCCTCCCTCTCTTCCTCCCCCTCCCTCCCTTCCTGCCTGACTGGGGCACCCGGGGCTCTGCCTTCTGCTTTAGGTCAAAGAACCCACCTCCCTCCTCCTCACTGGCCTCGCCACCTGCGCAGCAGTAACTCCTCCACTCAGAGACAGCTCCATTCATCTTTCCCCTCCACCCTCCGTACTTCAGCATCCCAAACCCTCATGATGTCAGGCAGTCCCTGTTCTACTTCCAAAACAATGAATAATCAGGTCCCAGAGGAAAAAGCAACCTTCTGAAATTAAGGGATGGCAGATGGGCTGTTGTCCACTGAGGAAACCACCCAAATCACACACACATGCCTCCAGCCACATTGATGCCCTAGTCCTTGGCCTCCTCAGCCACAGGTGCAGGGCTTGAAGGTCGTGTACTTCCCGTTGCTTCGCCTGCAGCTGCCCTCCCCCATCAAAGCAGCCTAACGCTTCCAGCTGGGCGCAGCCAGCACGAGAGGCCAGCCTCTGACCGCAGACGCACCGCTGGCCTGGCTGGGCCCGCCTCGGTCTCAGCCTCCTCTGCTGTAAGTCCCTCCTCTGGTCCCTTCCTAGGGGCTGGGGCAGGATCCAGGGCCCTAGGTCCCCAGGGTCCCCAGGCCGCCGCCACCTGGAGAAGGCCCCCCAGCCCCACTGTGGTCACCTCTGACCCGCAGGGACGCCCAGCCTGACTGCTGGGCCTGAGCGTGGGTTGAGCTGTGGTAGGGTGGACTCTCAGGCCAGCGCCCTGAGTTCACAGAGACCGAGTGTGAGGGGCCTCGAGGGGCCGCCTGCCCCTTGGGGACGCAGGCCCCTTGGGTGCCACCCGGGAGAGCTCACGCAGCCCCTGCCCTCGGCCTCCGTCCGCCTCCCCCTTCACAGAAACACAGACGACTCTTTGTTGTTGTTGTTAAAGTCTTAGTGAATTAGCTTTATTTTATGAGGCATGATAGAAAAGAGGTTTCTTTTCTTTTAGAAGCATTTGGAAATGATCTGAATTTTGAAAATAGAGCATTACAAGTTCTTGACTTCTTTTTGGAGAAAATTCACATCTGAGTCTCTAAGAGGATGGCTCTTATTTAAGAGTAATTCTTTTTTATTATTATTTTATTTATTTTTAATTGAAGTACAGTCAGGTACAATGTGTCAGTTTCTGATGTGCAGCACAATGTCCCAGTCATGCATATACGTACATATATTCGTTATCATATTCTTTTTCATTAAAGGTTATTAAAAGATATTGGATATAGTTCCCTGTGCTCTACAGAAGAAATTTGTTTTTTTAAATCTATTTTTATATATAGTGGCTAATATTAGCAAATCTCAAACTTCCAAATTTATCCCTTCCCATACCCCCTTTCCCAGGTAACCATAAGATTGTTTACTATGCCTGCAAGTCTGTTTCTATTTTGTAGATGAGTTCATTAGTGTCCTCTTTTTTTTCTTTTTTTAGATTCCATATATGAGTAGTATCATATGGTATTTTTCTTTCTCTTTTTGGCATATTTCACTTAGAATGATGATTTCTAGGTCCATCCATGTTGCTGCAAATGGCATTATTCTATTCTTTTTTATGGCTGAGTAGTATTCCACTGTATAAATATACCACAACTTCTTTAATCAGTCATCTGTCGATGGACATTTAGGTTGTTTCCATGTCTTAGCTATTGTAAATGTTGCTGCTGTGAAAATTTGGGTACATGTATTTTTTCTAATTAGAGTTCCCTCCAGATATATGCCCAGGAGTGGGATTCCTGGGTCATATGGTAAGCATATTCCTAGTCTTTTGAGGAATCTCCATACTGTTGTCCACAGTGGCTGCACCAAACTGCATTCCCACCAGCAGAGTAGGAGGGTTCCCATTTCTCCACACCCTCTTCAGCATTTATCATTCATGGACTTTTCAATGATGGCCATTCTGTCTGATGTGAGATGATACCTCAATGTAGTTTTGATTTGCATTTCTCTGATAATTAGTGATACTGAGCATTTTTTCTTGTGTCTATTGGCCATTTGTATGTCTTCACTGGAGAATTGCTTGTTTAGGTCTTTTGCCGCTTTTGGATTGGGTTTTTGGAGAAACACCAATTCCTGAGGGTTGCTCTGGGCCAGCCTGACCTCCACCTACATAGCTCACCACCCAACAGAACAGAGGGCGTCCCCCACTCCTGCGTGCTCCCTTCCCAGCCTCTCCCCCTCCCTCAGCCCCAGCTGGTGCCACAGCTTCCCCCCCACTCAGAGCCACCCCGACCCCTCCTCCCTCTCTGTCCCCTCCTGCACCACTTTCCTTACCCACCTCCATGTGCCGTCTTTGCTGAGAGCCAGGCCCAGGCCCGTCACCCCTGACCCCCAGGCACAGGCAGGCGCCCAGCAACTGGTGGTCGAAGGAGGGAAAGAGCCGCAGATATGATACGTCGGCTGCTGCACCTCAAGCCCCAGGTTCTTACCTGTCGCAGGAGCTGCGCCGTCCTCCCCACATCTGTGCCGTCTGGGCCAGCTCTGTGTGGAAACTGGCCTGTGTCCCTTTATTAAATCTCTCCAGGCTCAGGATCTTCTCAGAGATTGTGTCACCTGAGCAGGCTGATCCACCTCAGTTTCCGCCTGACAGGCCCCGGGGGATGTTCTCGGGTCACCTGGCTCAGACACAGTCACCTGAGCGCACCTGGCGCAGGGCCCAGGGCTGCCCAGGCTGCTGCAGCCTTTAATCACCAGTCAGCCTGCGTCCTCTGTGCAGCCTGGCACGTGGACGCAGACGGGCGTTCAAAATTTCCGCGTGTCCACATTTAGGAAGTCAAAAGAAGCAGGTAAAATTCACTCTGATAATATTTAAATACCATATCCACGATATCGTTTCAACATGAAATCAGTATAAAACTATTATTTTTTTAATGGAAGTATGTTCAGTTACAATGTGTCAATTTCTGGTGATATAAAAATTATTATTGAGACAGATCACAGTGCCCCTCTCTTCGTACCACCTCGTGTTTTACGTGGACAGCCCGTCCCACCTCGTCTTGGCTGTATCCCCTGCGGTCCCTGCGTCCTGGCCCCAGAGTCTGTCACCCCGCCCCTCCTCTCCCGTAACAGGGCCAGGGCCAGAGCACCGTCCCTACCACCTCTCCAGTGCAGTCTCCCAGCGTCTTCCTCCCCTGCCCACGTATGTGAGAACAGTTGCCAGGTGAGGTTGGCCAGAGCCCCAGGCAGGTGCCTCACGTGGCCACGCCTGCCCCAAGAGGTGGGGTCTGTGGCGCCCGGCCCTGCGGGCAGCAGGTGCCTGAGTGATGGTGGGCTTTGTTGGTCCTCCCGTCTGCAGCAGAGCCCAGGGCTGCTGGTCACCTGACACCTGGGCAGAGCATGTCTGGCGTGGATCAGGGCCTGTGGAGCTGCCAGGAGACTTGCGTCTCAGGTGCCTGTAACCCACGGGGGTGGGCAGCCAGTCAGGGTCCTGGGGCAGCCCCCCATTTCTCTGCCTCTCTCCTTCCACAGCAACCCCCCAGCCAGCCACCAGGAGGACTGTTCAGAATGCACACGCACGTGTCAGAGGATGCCTTCCACAGTGAGAGAGGGTTTGATCGGTTCCCAGTCCTAATCCATAAGAAACGCTGGTAACAGCACGGGGTTGAACACTTGAGGCCTAAGAGGGTAGGTCCAGTGTTAAATGCTCCCACTACGATGGCATCTTTAAGACACTTAAAAAGGAAACGTCCGCGTTACAGGGAAAGGAAGGGAGGTACAAAAATCTCAGATGAAATCCCGACTTTTGACTTTGACATGGTTATGAAAGAGGCTCTAAATTCTCCGTGTCCCTCTCTGTGCCGCTCTCACTGCGCGCGCGTCTCAGGACTTGGAAAAGTGCACCATTAGAAAGTCTCGGTGAGGACTTACGTGTGGCCCTCTCGAGGATAAATCCCGACCTCTTTCATTCTGAAGAATCTCCATTATTTCTAGGTCTGTTACTATTGACTGATTTTTCGTCTGCACATATTTCACACTTTCTTGCCTTAGTGATGCCAGTCATTGTGAACTTTAGACTGTAAATACTGCATTTTGTTGTATGCTTTTAAAGCGTATGGAAGCTATTGCCAGTTCTGCTTTGTCTTTTAAGGTTTGTTTCAAAGCTCTTTTAAGACAGGTTAGGCTTTCCTACAGAGTTGCTTTAGTCTCACTACTGAGGAGTTACTGATTGCCCCTGTATTCCTCCAGGTCTGGGTGTAGGGAATATGAGCACTTCCTAGCCCTGTGTGAGCTCTGGAGATTGCTCTGCTTGTAGCTCCCGGCTCCTCTCCTTTCCCTGGGACTTGCCCTTGCAAACCAAGGAGATTTTCCTTGATCGTGAGCAAATGGTTTCCAACTGAAGACTCAAGAGAACCCCTATGCAGATTTCTGAGCTCTTTGCCTGTGAGACTTCCTTCCCCCTCTCCAGTGCTCTGCCCCACAGATTTTAGCTGCCGCAGCCTCCCCAGGCTCCAGCCTCGGCCTCCTCAGCTCAGTGAGCCACCTGTCCCTGTTTCCCTACCTGTGCCAAGATCGCGAGGTGCCTCCAGGCCGAGATCGAGGCTGCTCGAAGGGCCCATGCCTGCTGGTCCCCTCTCTTAGGGATCACAGTCCTTCACTGCCTGTTGTTTAACATCTGAAGACAACTTTGTGTCCCGTGGCTATTTTGCAGATGGTTTGTTTAACATATTATGTCCAATATTCAGTGGAAAGATAAGACTGACACTGTTACTCCCTTACAGCCAGAAGTGGAAAATTTGGTTTTATATTAAAAAATAATTTTTTATTAATTATAAAAATGACACATGTTCATTTTAGAAAATTTGAAATTACAAGTAGACACAAAAATGAAAATAGAAATCACCACAAAAAATAACCATCGTTGTGGTGCGTGACCTTCTGTAGAGTCCTGAGTGTGTGTGTGTGTGAGTGTGAGTGCACCTGCATGCACACTGTTTGTTTCTTACAAAAATAGAATGATGGTGCATGTACTGTTTTATAATCTGATTTTTTCATTTAATATTATATCACAAGTCTTCTCCCATTTCCCTGCAGCCTTGAGACTGTCACTCATACACACACCCCTCTGCACCTGCCTTCCTTCCCTACTTCTGTCCTTTCCTCCAACTCTTCCTCAAAACTCTGTCAAGCCTATTGCACTGCTAACACCACCCTAGACATTGCAATGTGTGCAAAAGAAACAGAGGTGCTTGAGGGAGGAGAGAGAAGTGCTGTGCCTGTCAGGAGGGCGGTGGTGAAGCCATGTGCAGACAAGCAGTCTACCGAGTGGGGTGAGCCGTGTACACGCGGAACACGTACAGAAGAGGAAAGGATGGTTTTTTTAAAAAGTAGAATCACAGACCAAGAAGAAGTTAACTCTGTGCCCTCTCGAGATTTGCCTCCCAGAGATCTCACGGGGCTGGAGTGATGTGATGAGTCGCCAGACTTCTGGGGTTTTTAAAGCTTCGACTCTCTTTGTTGAAAAGGTTGCTTTGCCTAACTTGAGCATCAAACTCTGCCCTGGTCCTGCTGCTAAGGTGAGCCCAAAAAAAACTCATAATCCCTACCGGTAGCTCATTCACTTAAGACCCCTGGCAGAAGACAGTCGATCCTGTTTACTGTAGTATTTTGGTAACATGGCTATTAGGACTCCTGAAAGAGTGAACATGAGACTTGCTTCTGGTCTGGTAATCATGGGGGGTAAATTCATTATAACAGAAATCAACCTCACAATTATGTGGGGGGTAAGGTAAAGTGAGGGCTAATATTTAGACATCTTCTTTCCTTGAGGCATATTTTTTAATGTGCCTATTAAATTTCCATTTTTTTTATGACTCAGGTAATTTCATATCTTTATCCTAGTCATCAATATGTATTCATATTCACAAGCTATAAACACTGAAAATTGCAGATATGTGCAGGTCTGTTTCTGAGCTCTCTTTCTGTTCCGTTGGTCCATCCATGAACCAGAACCACCACACTGGATTGATCCCTGTAACTTCGTAAGTCTTGATATTTGGCAAGTCCCCCACTGTGTTCTCTTCAGGAATGTCTTGGCTGTTCATGGTTCTTTCCCTTTCCATAGAAATTTTATAATTAACTCATCAAGTTCCACAAAAACACCTCTAGGGATTCTTATCAAAAATTGCATTGAATCTATATAGCAATAGGGGAAAATAAAATCTGTATGACCTTAGGTTTTTCTATTCATAAATATATTTGTTTAAGGTATTCTTGAATGGTCTTCAAAGAAGTGTCAACATTTTCTCCATAATGTCTTACAAATAATTTTTTCATTATATTTAGAGTTACTAGAAGTGTATCAAATACATTTTTTGCCAAATACTGAATAACCAAATGCCAAAACAGATATTTAGCCACAGCCATGGAAAAAATCTGATTTCAGAAAACTAAATAAAGTAAACTAAATCTAAATCTCTGAAACACATGCATAAATATAAAATTTTATCAGGAAATTCATGTTATGAAAAAATATTTCAATTTTATAATAAAATTTTAGTACAGAAAGTTTAAGTTTGATACTGTAATGCAGGAGCAGTCAGTTCTCAGAGCCAACAACTGTTAGACTGCTCCCACAGCTCGCAAATGGCCCACTGGCAGTGCCCTCACTTCCAAGTGAGATGCAGGGAAAAGCAAGACGTTTTTGAGGAATATCAGTTTTTTCTCTAAGACTTTTATCTTCATGTTTTTTATGCTTTATTGGCTAGATCTTTTCTTCCTAGAGAAAACTTGAAGTGGCAAACATAACAATGTATTTTAAATTTATCTTCATGAGGTGTGAAGGATTACCAAACAATAATTTTTCTCAAAGATCTCGTGTTTTAAGTGAAATTAAGTAACTGAAAATTAAATGCAGGTTAAAGATTATTTTGTTTAGTGTAATGAGTGCTGGTATGCCAAACACTTCTATGATAACTAGAATAATTACATGATCTAATCCTTAGCTCTGTGCTTGTATAATTGCAAAAGTTTTAGGAACATTTCCTAGTTCAAAAATGTTGTAATTCATCCTAAGTCAATCTCACTAATGCATTCTGTTAATATTCTTATTAACCTGCAGTCTTTCCCTTATTTATGTAGCTATTTGGAAGCTCTGTATCATTGTTTTTCTGCGTAAAATTAACTTTCACAATCATCATTAATGATTGTGGAATTTTACTCCTGTGATAATAAATACACAGTTACATTACAACCAACATTTCAACATGGGAAGAACCTAAGATTTTCCCCTCCAAGTCATATGCAGAATGCTTGCCTATATTCGTAAATTAAAGACAGATACTAACAATAAAATCTAATAGCATGCTTTGTTTGTATTACTAATGGTAACCTGCACTGTCTTGTGGTCACACACAGGTTCAGGTATCCAAGAAACAACATGGAAGTAGGCGTCTGACCTTCTCACATCCAAAGCCAACACCAAGTAGCATATTTGGGCCAAAAACAGAGGGTGAAGATCAACTTCAGTGACAACAGTTACTAGATAACTTTTTCTTAATTGCTATTATAAGTGTTTTTTAACAAGTTGTATTTTCTGTATATTATTATTATATATGTAGATTTAACTATTGAGTTTTGCATGTTGATCTTAAATCTAGCAACTCTGACAAGTTTTCACCTTAATTTCAACACTTCATCTGTGTGTTTTGGGGGTCATCTTGAAGTGCGCCATCCCAGCTGTGCGTAGGGGTCATTCATCTTTTCTTTTACAGCAGTACTCCTTGTATTGCTTTTTCTTTAGTGCAAGGGCCTCAAAAGCGCTGAATAAAAGCAGAGCGAGCAGGGATCTGTCTTGTTTCTGATTCTTAAAGAGAATGCTTTTCAACACTACTTCATTCATTATGACGTTTGCTGAGTTTATCCAGAAATACTATGGAAACAAAACTGTAAACCATACATTCTTTGATTCAACAAGTCACATATTCAGTAAGTTCCATAAACTTACATTTAGCCTGGCTCAAAAAAAAAAAAAATCAAGCATATACCAGAGATTGAGAACCTTTTATTAGCACTTATTAGCAAGAAACTTGGGAAGATAAGGATTGTTGACTCAGGTAGGAAAAGAAATCAAGGATAAAGTTTGCAAACACTTGTAGAGCATGTAAAGATCCCAAGAATGTACATCTTTGTTTTTTTTTAAATTGTGGTGAAATATACATACCATGAAATTTATTTATTTATGAGGGGAAGGTAATTAGGTTTATTTATTTATTTTTAATGGAGGTACTGGGGATTGAAGCCAGAACCTCATGCTTGCTAAGCATGCGCTCTGCCACTGAGCTATATATACCCTCCTGCCTAAAATGTATCATCTTAACTACTTTTAACTATACAGTTCGCTCACATTAGATACATTCACGTAGTTGTGCATCATCACCACCATCCACATCTGCAACTTTTCATCTTGCAAAACTGAAACTGTGTCCCCGTTAAACAATAATTCTCCATTCTCCCCTGCCCGCAGGCTCTGGCGATCACCATTCCACTGTCTCCATGAATCTGACTACATCAGCTACCTCATATAACTGGAATCATATAACATCGGTCCTTTCGGGGCTGACTTATTTTACTTACCATAATGTCATCAAAGTTTATCTATGTTGTAGCCTGTGTCAGAGTTTTGCTCCTTTTTAAGGCTGAATGATGTTCCGTTATACATATAATATCACGTTTTGTTTATCCATTCATCCACTGATGGACACTTGGGTTGCTTTCAACTTCTGACTGTTGTGGATAATGTTATAAACACGAATGCACAGACATCTGTTTGAATCTCTGCTTTCAATTGTTTTAGGTACGTACACAAAAATGGTATTGCTGGATCATATGCTGATTCTAAAATTTTTTTTTTTTTTGAGAAACCACCATAATGTTTTCCACAGCAGCTGTATCATTTTACGTTCCCATCAATGGTGCACAAGGATTCCAATTTCTCTGCATCCTCGCCAACATGACTTATTTTCTGTTTTTTTGATGGTAGCCATCCTAATGGGTATGAGGTAGTATCTCATTGTGGTTCTGATTTGCATTCACCTAATAACCAGTAACACGGAACACCTTTTCATGTGCTTTTTGGCCATTTATATATCTTCTTTGGGGAAACATCTATTCAAGTCTTTGTCCATTTTTAAATTGGGTTGTTTTTTGTCGTTGTTACTGGGTTGTAGGAGTTCTTTATACATTCTGGGTATTAACTCCTAATCAGATATATAATTTCCAAATACTTTCTTCCAATCCAGGGGTTGCCTTTTCGCTCTGTTGATTGTGTCTCTCGATGCACAGAAGTTTTAAATTGTGATGTAGTCTAGTTTACTTTTTTTTTCCCATTTGTTGCCTGTGCTTTTGGTGTCATATACAGAAATCATTTCCAAGTTAAAAATCATGAGAATTTCCCTTGTGCTTTCTTCTAAGAGTTTTTATAGTTTTAACTCTTTCAGTTAGGTCTTTGATCCATTTGGAATTAATTTTTTTGTGTAATATATTTTAGGGTCCAGTGTCATTCTTTCATTTGTGGATATCCAGTTTTCTCAACACCATTTGTTGAAAAGACTGTTCTTGCACCTGCTTAGTGGTCTTGGCACCCTTGTTGAAACTCATTTGGCTCCACATGTGAGGGTTTATTTCTGGGCTGTCCGTTGTCTTCCACTGTTTTACTGGTCTTTTTGCCAGTACTGCACTGTTTCAATTACTGTAGCTTTGCAGTAATTTCTGAAATGAGGAAGTTTGAGACTTTCAGCTTTGTTCTTTTTTGAGATTGTTTTGGGTCTCCTGCGTCCCTTGACGTTCCATATAAATTTTAGGGTAGACTTCTCTACGTCTGCAAAAAATGTCATTGGAATTTTGGCAGCAATTACATTGAATCTGTAAGAGAGTAACTCTTAACCCAAGTTAGGTCAAGGTCCTTTTGTGTCGACATTAATACCCATTCTAGATCTTATCCTCATGACTTGGAGAATTTATTCCCTAAAAATTCCATTTTGTGCCGTTTTGTGTCATCTGGATTGTAAATATTTAATTTCAAATACTTAATCTCCTGCGGAATGTAACGGTTTTGGGGCTATACAAACTAATAACTTGTCTAGGGACACTGCATTTTCTGTAACTCACTTGTCTACAAGAATATTTGGAGTCTTTTGGTAACGAGAAAGCTTCAAGATCTTTGCTGGTTTCCTCACGTCAAGCTTGATTGCAATAAATTGATAATTCTTACAGGCTCAGTGTATAAAAACACAGGAAGGATGAGCCATCCGGCTTTGTTCTTTTTCAAGGTTGTTTTGGCCTTTCAGGGCCCGTTGCAATGCCACATGAATTTGAAGATCATCTTTCTCATTTCTGCAAAAAAGGCTGTTGGAATTTTACAGGGATTGCATTGACTCTGCAGACCACTTCAAGTACTATTGAAATCTTAACAATATTGTCTGTCCATGAACAAGGGATGTCTTTCCATTTATGGAGGTTTTCTTTAATTTATTTCAGCAATACTCTGTAGTTTTCAGTGTACAGGCCTTTCCCCACCTTGGTTAAGTTTATTGTTGTGTATTTTATTCTTTTAAATGCTATTACATATTGAATTGCTTTCTTAATTTCCTTTGCAGACTGTTCATTGCATGCATACAGAAATACAACTGGCTCTTGTGTATTGATCTTATACCCTACAACTTTGCTGAGTTCCCTTGTGAGGTTTAGTAACTGTATTGTGGTTTTGGGGGGATTTTCTGTATATAGGACTATGTTATCTGCAAATGGAGGTAATTTAACTTCTTCCTTTCCATTTGAGATGCCTTTTGTTTCTTACCCTTTTCTTATTGCTCTGGCTAGGATTACCAGTATAATACTGAGCTGAAAAATTAAAAGTGATCATCTTTGTCTTGTTTTTAGTCTTGGGGGAAATAGTTTGATTTTTCACTATTGAGTATAATATTAGCTTGGGTTTTTAGTAAACGTCCTTTATCATGTTGAGGAAGTTCTCTTATGTTCCTAGTTTTATGAATGTTTTTATCATGATAGTGTGTTAAATTTTTTGAAATGCATTTTTATATCAATTTAGATGATCCTTTGGCTTATTTCCTTTGTTCTGTTGATGAGATGTACTATACTGATTGATTTTCTTATGTTGAACCACTGTTGCTTTTCTGGTATAAATCCCACTTGGTTATGTGGTGTATAATCCTTTTAATATGCTCTTGGATTTATTTTGTTAATATTTTGTTGAGTTTTTAAAAATCAATATTCATAAGGGATATTGGTCTGTAGTTGTTTATTTTCTCTTGTGATGTCCTTGTATGGTTTTGGTATCAGGGTAATTCGAGGTTCATTGAATGAGTTAGGAAGTGTTCTCTCCTTTTTTATTATCTGGAAGAGTTCGAGAAAGATTGATGAGTTTTTCTTTAAATGTTTGGTAGAATTTACAGTGGAGCCATCTGGTCCTGGACTTTCTTTGTTAGCAGATATTTGATTACTGATTCAATCTCTACTTGTTATAGGTCTGTTGAGATTTTCATGAACATTTCATAATGAGTCTGGTTAGGTAATTTGTGTGTTTATAGGAGTTTGTCCATTTCATTTAGGCAATTCCATTTGTTGGCATACAAGTGCTTACAGTGTTCTTTTATTACAGTTTATTACAGTCCTTTCTATTTCTGTAAGATCAACAGTGATGTCCCACTCTCATGTCTGATTTTGGTTGATTTGCATTTTCTCTTTCTTTTTCCTTTGTCAATCCAGATTTGTCAACTTTGTCGATCTTTTCAAAGAACCGTCTTTTGGTTTTATTGATTTTATGGTTTTGCTGTCTATCTGTATTCTCTCTGATCTTTATTATCTCCTTTCTTCTGCTAGCTTTCAGTTTGGCTTCCTCTTCTTTTACTAGTTCCTCAAAAGTAAACTTAGACTATTGATCTGAGATATTCCTTTTAATTTTAGACATTTACAACTATAAATTTTGCTCTGAGCACTGGCTTTGCTGCAGCCCGTAAGTTCTGGTGTGTTGTATTATTTTTCATTCATCCCTGAGTATTTTGTCATTTCCCTCGTGACTTCTCTTTTGATGCACTGGTTGTGAGACTATGTTGTTTAATTGCCATGTATTTATGAACTTTCCAGTTTCCCTTTGTTATTATTTCTAGCTTCATTTCAGAAAAGATACTTTGATTTCAGTTGTTCTAAATTTATTGAGACTTGTTTTGTGGCCTAACATATGCTCTATCCTGGAGCATGTTCCAGTGCACTTGAGAGAAATGTGTATTCTGTTGTTCGGTAGACTGTTCCATATTGTCTGTTCCACATAGTTGGTTTAGAGTGTCGTTCAAGTTCTCTGTCTCATTGTTAACTTCTGTATACGTATCTATCCATTATTGCACTTGTGTATTTAAGTCTCCAGCTCTTATTTGTAACTGTTCATCTCTCCCTTCAGTTGTATCAGTTGTTTACTTCATATACTGGGGGCTCTTTTGTTCGATGCATTTATTAGTATGTAATGTATTTTTTGTCTCTCTTAACAGTTTTTTATTTCAAGGTTATTTTGTCTGATATAACCACCCTAGTTCCCTTTTGCTTACTATTTGTATGAAATGTCTTTTCAATCTTTCTACTTTCCATCTGTTTGTGTTTTTGAATTTCAAGTGAGTCTCTTGTAGGCAGCATATAGTTGAATCATGAGGGTTTTCATCCATTCTACGTCTGCCTTTTGATTGAAGAGTTAAAGCAATTACTGATAAGAAATAATTTACTTCTGCCATCTTGCTCTTTGTTTTCTGTATGTCTTACATCTTTTTTGGCCCTCATTTCCTCCACTACTGTCTTCTTTTGTGTTTAGTTGATTTTTTTCTTAAATAGTAAACCATTTGATCCTCTTTTCATTGCCTTTTGTGTGTATATTTTTAAAGAGGTTTTCTTTGTGGTTACCATGGAGATTATGTTTAACATCCTAAATTTAAAGTAATCTATTTTGAGTTCTCACCAATTTATATTTAAAAGCATACAAAACTATTCCTATACAATTCTGTTCTCCCCAGTTTATATTATTGTTGTCACAAAATTACATCTTTATACATTTATGCCCAATAATATAGATTCACAAATATGTATTTTAATTTAAAGGAAAAAAAGTAGAAATACAAACCAAAATACAGTAATACTTGTTTTTATGTTTGTACATGTATTTACATTCACTGGAAGTCTTCATTTCTTTATACAGCTTTGAGTTGCTACCTAGTGTCCTTTCATTTCTATCTGAAGGACTACCTTTAACATTTCTCATAGGGCATGTCTAGTGGTAATGAGCCCCCTCAGATTTTGTTTTTCAGGGAATGTCTTATATATACTTCATTTTTAATGGCCAGCTCTGCCAAATATAACATTCTCTGTTGACAGTTTGGTTTTTTCCAACACTTTAAAAATGTTAACCCTCTCTCTTTTGGCTCCTGAGGTTTCTGATGATAAATTGGCTGTTAATCTTATTGAAGATTCCACATACTTGATGAGCCACTCTTCCTTTGCTACTTTCAGCATTTTCTCTTTGTCTTTTGACAGTTTGATTGTAATGTGTCTCACATAGGTCTCTGAGTTCAACCTAGTTGGAGTTCATTGAACATTCTGGATTTGTAGCTTCATGTCTTTCATCAAATTTGGGACTTTTTTTTTTTTTTTTTTTTTTTTTTACTGTTATTTCTTCAAATATTCTTTCCTCACTTTCTCTCTCCTTCTGGGACTTCCATAAGTGTATGCCAGTTCACTTGACAGTGTTGCCCCAAGTCCCCTGGGCTATGTTCACTTTTCTTTATTCTTTTTTCTTTCTACTTTTCTATGCTGAATAATTTTCTTTGTTCTGTCTTGAGTTTGCTGATTCTTCTGTCTGCTCAAACCTGCTGTTGAACCTCCCTAGTAAATTTTCATTTTTATTATTGTATACTGCTCCAGAATTTTTTTTTTGTTTCCTTTTTATGTTTCTTCAATCTTTTTATTGATATTCTCATTTTGTTTACACATCACTTTCCTAGTTTGCTTTAGTTATTTGTCTATGTTTTCCTTTAGGTCATTGAAAATATTTAAAACAGTTATTTAAAAATATTTATCAGATAAATCTGATTTCTGGGCTTCCATAGAGATTATTTCTGTCAATTATTTTGTTCATTTGAATGGGCCATGCTCTCCTGTGTCTTTGTATGCCTTTTGTTTTTGCTGGTGCTACTAAAAATGACATTTGAGTATTATAAAGTGATTACCCTGGAAGTCAGGCTCCCTGATTTTCCTAGGGCTTGCTAGGTTTTTGGTTGTTAGACATTGTCTGTTTGTTTTAAGACTTTCCCAAACTGCTAATGTGTATGCTGAAGTCTTTGATCCTCAGCTGTGTTCAGCTAGTGTTTTGACAGAGATTTCCTGGAATTCCAGGAAGTAAGAACATGAACAAAAACATAGGTGGAGGACGGAGATACAGAAAGAGTGACAGAGACAGAGACAGAGAGATAGAGAGTCAAAGAGATGCAGAGACAGACAGACAGACCTCTAACAATCTTTGAAAATTGGTTCTGTGCCAGGACTCTTGTTCAACTATTAGCCGTGCTTGTAAAGAACAAGCCCAAGGTGAACATTTAGGGTCTCCTCAGGTCTTTTCTGAGCATGCATCTTGCCTGGGCATTTGCACTGTGTTCTAAATTCCTCCGTATGCACAGCTGCACTTAAATGAGGACATTGAATGAGGAATTGCCCCAAATGTCTGTGTGTTGATAGTCCGACTTGTAGTGTTTTCAAGCAGTATCTGCTGGTTTTTCAGTGTTTCTTCGGGAGGATGCAAACTTGGTTCTGCCTACTCCACCATTTTACTGATGTCACTTTCCAGCTTTATTTTGATTGGCATTTTCATACCATATGATTTCCATTCTTCTACTCTTAAACTTACTATATCAATATATTGGAAGTTAATTTCTTGTAGGCAGCATATGGTTAGGTCATTTTTTCCTATATTCTAAAAATTTCTGTCTTTTAATTGGTATACTTAGGTGATTTATGTTTAATGTCATTATTGATATGCTTGGATTTAGGTCAAGATTTTATTAGTTGTTTTCTGCTTGTTCCTTCTGGTTTCTGTTCCTGTTTTCCCCTTCCCTGCTTTCTTGTTTCTTATTTGAACATTTTAATATTTATTTTATCCAGTGTGGTTTTATCTCTTTGTATAGTTTCCTCTCCTTAAGGAATGCTCTAGGGACTAGAATACACATATTTAACTTTCACAGTCAAGCTATAACAACCATTTTACCACTTCAAATGGAATGTGGAACCCTCATCACCACGTAGGTTTCTTTACCCCTTCCACCCTTTATGCTGCAGTTGTTTTATATATTACATCTATACACTGAGAAACCAATCAGACAATGTTTTAATTTTTGCTTTCAAATGCCAAACATACTGCCAAACATACTGCCAAGGACTCAAGAGGAGAACAGTCTGTAATATTTGCCCAGATGTTCCAAGGTTCTTTATAGTTTCATTTTCCTTCTGTCTAAAGAAACTCCCTTTAAAATTTATTTTGTAACAGACCTATTGGCAATGAATTCTCTTAATTTTGCTTCCTATGGGAATATGGTTATTTCATCTTGGTTCTTGAAGGTTATTTTTCACTGGATATAGAATTCTGAGTTGACTGTTCTTTTCTTCCAGGATTTAAAAAAAAAATGCTTCACTTTCTTCTGGCCTCCATGGTTTCTGATGAGAAATCTGCACTCATTTGAATCTGCGTTCCCCTGTGAGTAATGTGTCATTTTACTTTGGTTGCTTTCAAAGTTTTTTTGTCTTTAGTTTTCAGCTGTGTAATTATGCTGTGGTTGAGCGTGTGTTTCTTTAGACTTCTCTTATTTGGTGTTCACTGAGTCTCTTAAAACTCAAAAGACATGGAAGTTTTTGTCTTTTGTCAAATGTCAGAATTTTCCAGCCACTGTTCTTCAAATGCCTTTTCTGCACCACACTCTTTCATCTCTCCTGGGACTCTGGTGGCATAAATGTTAGACATTTTGATGTTGCCACGTAAGTCCCTGAAAATGTCATTTTCTTTTCAATCTCTTCACTCCACTGTTCAGATTGAATAGTTTCTATTGATCCTTCTTCAGCTGCACTGTCTTCTTCCTCCCATCATTTCCACTCTGCTATTGAGACTGTCTTAAATTTTCCATGACTGTACTTTTCAGTTATAAATTTTCCATTTAGTTTTTAACTATGTCTTCTACTTCTTTTCTCTCACTTTCTGTGTTTTCTTTCAAGAGCATTGACTCTTATTTCCTGGAGTATTTTTATTGCTTTAAAGTCTTGTCAAGTAATACCAACACCTGTGTCATCTCAGCATCATTGTCTGTTGATTGTCACCCCCCCCATCCAACTTGAGATTTTACTGGTTCTTATGTCCAGTAATTTTGGATTGTATCATGGATAATTTGAATATCATGTTATGGGACTCTAGGTCCTCTTTAAATCCTATGGAAGTTGTATATATGTTTAAGGTCGGATCTATGCACGCACACTTCAAGGGTGATCCCAGATGCTCATAAACAACTTTATGGATTCACTTTCCTGAGATCCTACTTCTCCACAAGTTCCCTGGTACTTTTCAAGCTCCCTGAAGCTCCCTACTTCAATTCCTCAGCCAGAAACTGGGGCTTCACCTACCTTCCTCTGCTTATGCTTCATGCAGCTGATCATGTGTCCAGGCCCAACCGACCAGAGGAGAGAGAAAGCAAGCAGTGATACATGCTTCCCTCTTTCCACCACAGCTCCTCCAAGTGGAGAGGGTGGTTCTGCTCCCTCCAGTTTCTAGCTCCTGTGGGCAGACCTTGATCATTGTTGTTGCACATGCTGCTACTACAATGTAGCTTAGAGACTGGGATGTGCATGAATGGATGGAAGGAAAAATGGGAGATTTCTGAGTGTTAGGAGATCCTTTCCCATTACTCTGCCCAGAACTGGGTAGCCTCTTCTGGAGCCTCTGTCCCGTACTCTGTGCTCAGGATTTTACACTACACTGAGTCTAGGCTAGATCACACTGAAGGAAAAATACGGTAAACTCACTGCTAGTTTGGTGATATTTCAAACTCTGCTCTTCTCCAGTCTGCCTGCTACTGTTTATCTTCAGGGACCTCAATTATTTGCTCCATGCATTGTATCCAGGTTTTGTTTTTTATACGTAAGGCTGCATGTAGTGGAGAGACAAGGAGCAATGTGCTTACTCCGTTAAAAGAGAAACCTGTATTTTACACTTGTAACTTTTCACATTCTAATTACAGTTGCTATTTTAATAAATCACATAAAATGTAGAAATCTTGCAATTATAGGTCCATACTTCTCCCACCCCACATTCTTTATGCTATAGATGTAAAATATATTTTATCTATACACATTATGAACTCCACAAAGTATGTTATAGTGTTTGCTTTAAATAGTCATATGTAGTATAAATAAATTAAAGGCAAATAAAACATATTTGTATTTGGCCAGATAAGTACCATTTCTTATGCTCTTCGTTCACTTCTGACAGTCCAAGTTTCCATCTGACATCAACTCCTTTCATTCTGAAGCACTTACTTTCACATTGCTTGTGGTATTAGTTTGCTGGTAACAAAGTATTTTCTGTTATATGAGAAGGTATTTTGTTTTGATTCTTTTTTAACACTTTATATTTTGGAGTAGTTTAAGGTTTACATTAATATTGAGAGGAAGGTACAGAAATTTCCACAAACCCCCTGACGCCACACCTACATGGTCCCTCCCATTACAAACACCACTCACCAGAGTGGGACTTTTAATGCAGGTGTGTGTTTACCAAGGATGCACCTCCACAGACACGTCACAATCACCCAGAGGTCAAAGTTTACCTTGGGGTTCACTCTGGTGTCATATGTTCTATGTGTTTGGACAGATGTATTGTGACGTGTGTCCACAATTATAGTATCTTACAGAGTAGTGTCACTGCCCTAAAAGTCCCCCATGTTCCACCTACTCACCCCTGTCCATGCCCAGTCCTTGGAAACCACTGATATTTTTACTTTCTCCATAGTTATACCTTTTCCAGAATGTCATAAATTTGAAACCATACAGTCCGTAATTTTCCAGATTGGCTTCTTTCACTTAGTAATATACACTTACAGTGTCCTGAGGTCTTTTCATGGCTGGATAGCACATTTGTTTTTAGCACTCAATAGTATTCAATGTCTGTATGTGCCATGGTTTATTTATCCACTCACCTACTATAGGACATCTTGGTGGCTTCCAAGTTTGGGCTGTTATAAACAAAGCTGCTACAAATCCATGTGCAGGTTTTTGTGTGGACATATATTTTCAACTCCTTTGGGTAAATACCATGGGGTATAATTGCTGGATCACACGGCAAGAGTGTGTTCAGTTTTGTAAGAAACCGCCAAATTGTCTTCCAAAGTGGCTGTACGAGTTTTGGCAATTATGAATAAAGCTGCTATAGATCCATGCGCAGGTTTTTGTGAGGACGTAAGTTTTCAACTGATCTGGGTAAATACCAGGGAGCACAATTGCTGGATCGTATGGTAAGAAAGAGTATGTTTAGTTTTGTAGTAAACCGCCAAATTGTCTTCCAAAGTGGCTGCACCGTTTTGCATTCCCACCAGCAACGAGTGAGGGTTGTGTGGTTCCCCATACTTGTCAGCATTTGGTGCTGTCAGTGTTCTGGATTTTGGGACGTTCTAAAAGGTACATAGTGTTATGTCATTTTAATTTGCATTTCTCTGATGACGTATGATGTGGAGCATGTTTTCATATGCTTATTTGCCGTTTGAGTATCTTCTTTGATGAGATGTCTCCTCAGGTCTTTGACCCACTTCTGTTTGTTTTCTTATTGTTGAGTTTTAAGGGTTCTTGTATATTTTGGACAACAGTCCTTTATTAGATACGTCTTTCACAAATATTTTCTCCCAGTCTGTGGCTTGTCTTCTAATTCTCTTGTTATTGTCTTTCACAAAGCAGTTTTAAATTTCAATGAAGTCCAGCTTATCAATTATTGCTTTGATATATCGTGTCGTTGGTGTTGTATCAAAAAAGGCATCACCTTCAAAAAAGGCATCACCATCCCCAGGGTCACCTAGGTTCTCTCCCTTGTTACCTTCTGGGAATTTTATAGTTTTGCCTTTTACATGAAGGTCTATGATCCCTTTGAGTTACTTTTTAATGAAAGGTGTAAGACTGGTGTCTAGATTAAAATTTTTGAGTGTGTACGTCCACAGTATTTCAGCACCACTTGTTGAAGACACTGTCTTCACTGCTTGTGTCGCCTTGCTCCTTCATCAAAGGTGGGCTGACTGTATTCATGTGGGTCTACTCCTGGCTCTCCATTCTGCTCCGTCGACCTGTCTGTCTACTCTTTCACCAACGTTACACTGTTTTGATTATTGTAGCTTTATAATAAATCTTGAAGTCTGGTGACGTCAGTCCTACAACTTTGTTCTTCTCCTTCAGCAATGTGCTGTCCTTTCTGGGTCTCTATAAAATTTAGAATTAGTTTGTTGATATTCACAAAATAACCTGCTGGTATTTTGATTGGGATTGATTGAATCTGTAGATCAAGCTGGGGAAAACTGACATCCTGACAATATTGCATCTTCCTATCCATGAACATGGAATATTTTCTGCTTAGTTCTTTGATTTATTCATCAGAGTGTTATGGTTATAAATTTCATTGTATTTGTACCTAAGTATTTCAGTTTGGGTGTTTCTAATGTAAATTTTTTTTTTTTTTTAATTTCAGGTTTCACTTGTTCATTGTTGACATACAGGAAAACAATTGACTTTTTAAAAAAATATTTATTTATCATTTAATTATTTTATTTTGGTAGGGGGAGGTAATTAGGTTTGTTTACTTTTAGTGGAGGTACTGGGGATTGAACCCAGGACCTCGTGCATGCTAAGCACGTGCTCTACCACTTGAGCCACACCCTTCCCCCTACAACTGACTTTTGCATATTAGCCTTGTATCTTACAGTGTTGCTACAATCACTTATTACTTCCAGGAGATTCTTCATTGTTGTTGATCCCTTTGGACTGTCTTTCTATGTAGACAGTCATGCCATCTGCAAACAAAGACAGTTTTATTTTTTCCTTCCCAAACTGTGTATCTTTCCTTTCCTTTCCTTTTCTCGACTTGCTACATTTGCAAGGATTTTCAGTATGATGTAGAAGAGTAGTGGAAGGGGACATCCTTGCCTTGTACCTGAGCTTAGTGGGAAAGCTTCAAGTTTCTCACCATTAAGTATGACATTAGCCATAGGTTTTTTTTATAGAGAGCCTTTATCAAGTCAAGAAAGTTTCCCTCTATTCTTAGTTTACTGAGAGTTTTTATCATGAATGGGTGTTGGATTTTGTCAAATTCTTTTCCTGTATCCATTGATCTGACCAATGATTTTTCTTTTTAAGACTATTCATGTGCTAGATTACATTAATTGATTTGTGAGTAGTGGACCAGTCTTGCATACCTGAGATAAATCCCACTGGGTTGTGGTATATAATCTTTTAAATCATGTTTTTATTCAATTTGCTAACATTTTGTTGAGGATTTTGCATTTATCTCTCTCTCTCTCTCTCTCTCTCTCTCTCTCTCTCTCTCTCTCTCTCACACACACACACACACACACACACACACACACACACTAATGAGAACATCAAAGGCATTGTTCATTCCAGTGTTTCTGATCTCTAGTGTTTCTTTTTGGCTCTTTCTTAGGATTTCCATCTCTCTGCTTACATTGCCCATCTGTTCTTGCATGCTGTCTACTTTATCCAATTTGAACCCCATGGCATGTTAATCATAGTTATTTTAAATTCCCAGTCTGATAATTCTAACATCCTGCCATGTCTGGTTCTGATGTTTGCTCTGTTTCTTCCAATTGTGTGTTTTTGCCTTTGTCTCATAGTTTTTTCTTGGTGTCTGAACAAATTGTACTGATTAACAGGAACTGCTGCAGATAGGCTGCTGGTGATGTGGTGGTGAGGCGTGGGGGGAGAGGAAGCGTTCTGTAGTCCTATGCTTGGGTCTAGATCCTTTAGTGAAGCCTGTGCCTCTGGGCTGTGAACTTCACAAGTGTTTCTCCCTCTTTGTCCTCCTGTAGGTGGGACAGGATGGGTAGAGTAGACTGGAGTGCGTTTCCCCTTCCCTAGGTCAGTTAGGCTCTGATGATACTCCAGCAGGTTAGTCTCAGATTAACTAGTTTTCCCTGAGGGCGGGCCTTGTTAAGGGAACATGGTGCTCTGGAGTATTTTAAAGTGGTTCTTTCCCCCTTTCTCTGCTGGAGACCTGAGGGGAGCTCCCTCAGATACTCACCAGGGGAGGCTGGTAGAGATCCTGGGGATAAAGCTCACAAAGTGTGGAGTCCCTGTGGTTGGGTCCCCACAGAGCCTCCAGGAATTCATCAATTACATTCAGGTTTTCCTACCCTCATTGTTCCCCATGGTGTTGTCTGCCCTGGGTTCCTGCTCAGTAACTGTGATTCTCTGTGCTGGTACGTCTCTCCAGTCTTGGGGGCAGCGGTTTGCCCAGTGTTATTTCCTCTCTTTCAGATTCAAGAACAGTTGCTGATTTTTCATTCTGTTCAGTTTTTTACTTTTTGTTAAGACAGAGTGGTGAATTTGAAGTGGAGCTTGAAATCGGAAGTTCCCAGCTGCCTATTTGCAAAAATAAACTTAACTTTGCCTTGATTCTTGAAGGATATTTTCACTAGAGAATTCTGGGTCAACAGCTTCCTTTTTCCTGGCCTCATTCACATTTGAGGAAACATCAGCCAATAACTGAATTATCATCCCCGTATTTAATGTGTTATGTTTTTCCGTCCTTTCACAAGTTAGTCTCCAGTTCAGCTTCAGTAGTTTGACTGTGAAGAGCCTCAGGATGACCTTCTTATATTTGTCCAGCTTGGCTGTACTGAACATCTTAAATCTGTAAAGTTATGTCTTTTATAAGATGAAAAAATTCAGCCATTGTTTCCTCAAATACTTTCCCCGTCCCATTCTTTCTCCTCTCCCTCTTGGTCTTCAGTTGTACACGTGCGAGACTGTTTGATCTCACCTAATAGGTCCCTCAGGATTCCATCTTTTTTAAATCAATCCTTATGCTCTTGGTTCTTGTCACTGTGTCATTTCTGTTTATTGATCGAGTTTTGCTTATTCTTTCTCCTGTCAACTCCATTTGGCTGTTAAGTCCGTCCAGTAAATTTTTTATTTAAGTTTTTTCAGTTCTAGAAATTTTCTTTTGGTTCCTTTTTTGTCATTTCCGTTTCTCAGTGAACATGTTTTATTTCACTGATGATAGTTATAATATCTACTTTAAAATCTTTGCCTGTTAGTTACAAATCTGAGTCATCTCAGGCCTGATATCAATTTATTTTCTGTTCTCTGGAGGATGAGTTCCACTTCCCTGAGTTTTCTGTTTGTTTGTAAGATAATTTTGGAAATTGTGGACATTCAAAACATTAAGCTGTGAAGACTCAGGCTTCTGCTCCTTTCCTCTGTTGGTTCTCAGGTTTAGAAGACAGCTGTCCTGTGGGGCTGCAGAACCTGCCTTGCTCAGATCTTTGCTCCTGAGTGGTTGTTCTCAGAGTCTGCCCCACATGTGTGTAGCTCAGAGACAGACAGGACTTGGGGATCCCCTCTCTGGATTTCCCTTATAGGAGTCTCTCCCTCGCTCCCTCTGGAGGTCATGGTCTCTGGATTCTGCTGTCTGATTATCCATGCCTTCACCACCAGCCCCTGTGGGGCCCTGTGCACGAGGCCTATCGTGTCTGGTCCTGTCTAAGAGCTACAGAGATAGGCACTGACCTATACAAGTGCTCTTCTCTGGGGTGGACACCCCTGAATCCATGGGCTTCTCTGGACCTGCAGGCAGCTGCCTTTGTGTGATGTCTGGATGTTGTAGTTGTTCCCTGCAAGTGTGTGGTCCAGCAGTCATGAATATTAGTATTTTTAGTCATTATTAGAAATGGAGGGCCTTCCTTATCTCATAAAAATACTGTGTAGTTGTCACATATGCCATTCACCCTTTTCTTTAAACTTTTCAAAGACTTTCATTTTTTTAGATCCTGTCAAAAATGGTAGCACACACATCTCTCTCTTTCCACGTTTTCTAATTTATCATTGTTGCTAGTGTATACAGGCCTGTTACTGAAATCTAAAACTTGAATTTACGTGCAGCCACTTTTCCAAGAATTTAACTTTAATTTTATTTCTTTTTAATTTCCAGAGGGGTAATTGTAGCTTCTGTAAATGATGACTGTACCTTTATCATTTTTATTTCTCTTACTGGAATAGCCTGTCTTCTTGGTTGAACCCTTGGCTGGCATCCCACTGCCCGTCCCGGGGTCCTGCCGACCTTCCTGAGGATGGGGCAATGTTTTCAGGAGGCTGAACAGAGCTGACCTGAGAGCCCTCTTTTCTTCCACAACTGGACTCATCAGTTCAACCAAAATAACCAAGAAGAGTGTATGCCCAATAGAAAGCTTTGGAAGATTTTAGGCAAAAAACAGTAAGAAAGGCTTTGTTAAAAACACCTGCTGAGTCTAGAAAGGTGGGGTTGATTTCTAGTATTAGATTTTTTTGTTTTGTTAAGGACAAAGTGGAACCGTGTTTCATTTTTTAATTCTCCAACGTACAATGGAAATAATCTAATTTTTTCTTGGCTGAAACTGGAAAGTAAAGCAGAGAATTAAAGAAATTATGAAGATTATTCATATCAAAATTTGCCCTGGGAATATCCAGATAATTGAGTGCAAAGTAAAGATTTTATTTGCTTGAATTACCTGTTTTATCCTCCATTTCAACTTTATGAATAAAATAGTGGTCTAGGAAAGGAAAATTGAGACCTTGCTTTTTTGAAGAAAATATTAAAATATTTTCTTAAAATGAGACCAATGGAGAAATGGAAAAAGCATATGCAGAGGCGATTCACAGAAGAAATGCAAATAGCCAGTGTACGTATGGAAATGGACATGCCCCACTGCTGGCGCAGGAAGTAAAATGAAAGCCATGATTAATGTAGTATTTTGCCTCCCAGGTTAGCATAGAGTTTTAAAATTGATAACATCCAATGTTAGTAAGCCTGTGGTGAAATAAAGGTTCTCATCTGATGTTGGAAGGACGGTCAGTGAGCTCCCGCTCTTTGGAGGGTGTGGCTGGTGGGTAGCTCAGACGTCCTCAGTTCTGCACCCCTCCCTAAATCAGCCCCTTGCCTCACGACCTGGTGGTTCCCTCCCATCCTGAGTCCAGGCTCAGCCCTGTGACTTGCAGCAGCCCCTGGGGTGTTCGCAGAGTGCAAGCAGGGACATGAAAGGCATGTGCCTCTCTCTCTGCCCCCTCCCCGTACTGGGGGAATGTACCAGGAGAACGTGCCGGGCTGCTCTGCTGGAGGACAGGACATGTCTGAGCAGAGCAGAGGACCCTACCTCCCAGCCAGGGCCGCCCCGCATCCCCTACTCAGCCTGAATGCAGACACACAGGTGGGCCAGCCAAGACCAGCAGCGCAAGGAGGGGTCACAGGATCAAGAGGCACTCGTTATTAGATTATTAAATGTAAGGCTTGTGGGGTTTGGTTATGCAGCATTGCTGGAGAAGGAGATAACTGAATCAGAAGGCAATAGGCCTAACACATCAAGATTTTTAAAATGCATAACCCTCAACCCAGCAATTATATTTCTGGGAAAAAAACAGAAGAACTAATGGCTTTGCAAGACATCCATGAAGGCATTATTTGTTATAGAAAAATTGTTTAGCTAGTCTAAATTTTTATCAGTAGGAAATGATTAAATAAATTATGTCTTACTAAGAGAATATCATGTAGCTATTCAAAAGAATAAAGTGGATTTATATAAGTTGGTATGGAAAAATGTTTAATATCTTAAGTAAAAAAATGTTGCCAAGAAGTAAGCATAATATAATAACATATAAAAAATACAATTGTAAAATTATAGAGAAATGGAAAGAAAAAAACATCTGTAAATTCTGAGAAGCTGTATTTAGGGGAGTGACTTTTAATAATGACCATGAGTTACTATTACACTTAAAAGCAAATAAGACAAATAACTATTTTTTTTCCCAGTTGATTTGTAAGTTTATTTCCAATCTTACTGAATATAGTTGACCTCCAGCACTGTGTAAGTTTACGATGTACAGCACAATGACTTAACACAAATATGTTACGAAATGGTTATCACAGTTAATTTATTCAACATCCATTTCCTCGTATAGTTACAAACACACTTGTGATGAGAACGTTTAGGATCTTCTCTTTTAACATCTTTCATATATAACACACCACACTGTGCACTACACTCCTCGTATTTAATTCACCTTATTACTGGATATTTGTACATTTTGACCAACTTCCTCCAAACTCCCCTCGCCCCCAGCCTCCACCTCTGATAGCCACAAATCCGATTTCTGCTTCCATAAGCTTTTTTACTTCCACATAGAAGTGAGATCATGCAGTATTTGCCATTCTCTGTCTGACTTACTTCACTGAGCATAATACCCTCAAGGTCCATCTGTGTTGTCACAAATGGCAAGATTTGGCTCCTTTCATGACCAAATAATATTCCATTGCATGTATCTACCACATCTCTGTCCAGTCATCTGTCCGCTCCACTCCCCGTGGACGTCGCAGTTTGTGACAATGTCCCAGAAAATTACAGAGGGTCCTGGTCTAGTCAAAGCAGCACACTGAGCCCTTCTCTGCACTGCAGGGATGGGATCTTCAGGAAAAGGCCCAGCTCAGTGAGCCACTCCCACCTGCACCCCTGTCCTGTGGGACCCCTCCTGCCCACATCGGGACAAGCCAGTGGGACCCCTGACCTGGGGCAGGGCTCATGCTCCATCTTGGACTTCTGGTGTCCAGACACGTGGGGAGAAGCCCAGGCTGGTCTTCCAGAGACATGTGGGCCCACGACAGCCAGAGCCAACCTCAGGCCAGGAACAGACCGAAGCTCAGATTACCCGTCATGGAGTCAGGGCCAGTGAGGAGGTGGCCCTGCCCAGTGGCAGACGGGGCTCAGTCCTTCCGTGATCTGCACACGGTGCCCACTGGGCTACGCTTGAGGACTCTGTATTTCCATCTCTTTATTTGTTTCCACAAAATGCCACTCTTACTTCTGTGGTACTGAGGGTGAAACACTTAAAAGAAGTTCATTTCTGATCACAATAGAAAAGCTTCCCCTGCTTTTTAACATAAAAATGATTGTGACATTTGAGTGGAAGTTCAGAGAATGAATTCAAGCCTCTGTAAACTTATGGGTGAAGATAATCTCTTTCAGCGACTGCTGATGCTGGTGCCGTGGACGGACAGGGTCCGGCCCACGTCTTCTCGAACCACCAGCAAGCGTCCTCCATCTGCGCTGTCTGATAATTTCTCCACTCAGACCTGCACGTCTGTGAGCCAGTGACAAAAAGGCAGTCCTGAATTTCACTCCTACACCCTGGTCCTTTTGCTCTCTGCTTCCCAGGTACCTAAGGGGAACACCACTGTGACAGGATGTAGGCCAGATCTCTGCCGCCGCTTCCAGACGTGTAATTACCGGTGACGGTGATGGTCAAAGCTGCCAAGACGTTCTGGAGTCTCGCCTGTCCACTTCCTGGGAAGTTTGGAGACTGGAATGAGTCGTTCTGGCATCCCTGCTGGCTAACACCTAGGTATTGGTGCAGTCGGTGGACAGTGTGCTGTCTGGGGTGTAAACTGCTCACACAGAGGTTCTCCGCAGATGGGGTTTTGAGTGATACAATCCACTGCATGTACTTCAGAGAGTCTCCTTCCTGTCTCTCTCTTTGTTAAAGTAACAATGACTTTGGGCCCAGACTGAAGGTCTGTCTTCCCCTGTAGTGGAAAGAGTGGTGCTTTACCGCAGCTGATACGTACAGCGTGCCCTCCACAAAATGCAACAGAGGTTCAGATCATCTTGTCTTTCTTTATTCAAAGAACATTGAAAATTGCAAATGTTATAAACACTAAACCCTGAGATTGAAAAGAGCTAAAATTTAGCGGCTTGTTGACGAAAAGCAGGCGCAGCCGGAAGTTCTCTCTCCCCTTGCAGCACGTGAGCGTGTGTGCGGTCACAGGCTTTGCTGGTGCTTCTGATTTGTTCAGCAGGGCTCCTGATTCTTGTTCTGTTCCTCTTAGATGTGCATCTTGAAGACATTTGTTGTAAGACTTTCCTCGGGTCAGACAGATGGAAAACTAAGTTTCTATTTCACTCATTTAAAAAGGACACTGAGTCTTGTGCTCACTCAAGAAGTGTTTAAATGTGAGCTTGAGTTTGTTTCGTGGCTGGGGCCCACCTGGGTGGAATGTGCGACCGACTGTGAAGCCGCCCCTTCCTCTAGGGTACAGCTGATTTGTTTGGTAGAGAAGGAAGAAAGTCCCCCCCCCCCCCGCCACCCCGCGAGGATTATCCGACGTGACGGACAAGGGTAGCTGAGGTTCTGCTGTCTGACGATGTCCTTGGGCTGAATGTTCCTGCTGAATGGAAATGGAATGAAAAGACTGCATTTGGGGGAAGAATGTGCCACAAAAGCACCAAGAATCTGTGGCAGCAGGACCTCTGGGGTCAGTTACTGGCGGAAAACGGGAAGGTTCGGGGGAGGCAGGGCAACACAGCCGACCGTCCCGGAGCGGTGAGGTCAGCCTTGTGGGGGACATGCCCACGTCAAGATGAGCCCCTTGCCTGCTGAACCCCTGCGGGCTCCCAGGAGAGCACCATGGCTGCGCACCAAGCAGAGGAGGCAGGGAGACAGGCTGTCCCCCGGAGTCGGCTGACGACTTGCTCTGAGGGGCACTGGGCCTGCTGAGGTCTCGGAAGCCTTTCAGGATTAACGCTGGTCTCACACAAATGATCTCAGAAAACAGGAAAGGAAGAAACACGCCCTGGCTGGTTGTATGAGACTGGCACAAACTTGATACGGAAACCAGACAAGGATGTAACCAGAAAGGAAGATTCCATGATGACCGTGGATACAGAACTCCTACCCCAAAATGTTAGCAAACTGGACTCAGTGAATGAAGAGAAAACGCCTCATCATCAAGGTGGGCGTGTTTTAGAAGTAGATTATCAGCAGAAAATCAGTCAATAAATTTACTGTGTTGACAATTCAATGAGGAAAACAGTACAACCACCTCCGGAGGCTCACGAAAAGCGTTTGGTGGAGTTCACCCTGCATTTGTAATTTTTAAGAACGCACACTTATTAGCAAACTAAGAACAGACAGGGACTCCCTTATCTGATAAAGGAGCCCTGGAAGGCTTGCGGCGAGCACCGTACTCCGTGGTGAGATGCAGAGAGTTTGCCGGACAGTGAACAGAGGACGGGCAACACCCCCTCCACCCACTGCCTCTGCTGGGAGTCTCAGCCAGGGCAGTAAGTACTGGAAGAAACAAACATCATGAAGAATGTGAAATTAAGTTATGGTTATTCACAGGTGACTGTGCACGTAGAAAAGCCAGAGCAACCTGTGGACAAGTCACTAGAACTAGTGAGTGCGATTTGCCTTGTTGAATATACTACACGTTGCATATTGTGTTGCATTGTATTTCTATAGTCAAGAAAGAAACAAAAAATGAACACTTGTAAAATATACCATTAGAGTAGCACCAGACACGTCACTCAGAAGTCTAACAGTAGAACTTTACAGGGAGAACGACTAAACTTTACCGTGAGACGTTGTAAGAGTCAAAAGAAATGGCGAAGTAAGAATGCCCGTGAGCTGGTGGACACAACACCATAGTCCAGAGTCTCCCTCTTTGATGCGTGTTTCCAAGTAGCCTCAGTCACTCTTCCATCAGGTTTCTGTTCACTTTATTCTTTAGTGTAGCTTGATAAGCTTCCTCTAGGATATGGGTGGGACTGCGAAGCACCCAAGAGGCTGGGACCCCCTTGAATGAGGCAGGAAGATTGCTGTGTCAACATCACCCCTGCCGCTGAGTCACCACAGTGTGTCAGGACAGAAAACCTGGAAATGGATTCCTGTGTCCCGGACGCATGGCGGGTAAAGCTTGGGAGAGGCTGCGCCCAGCTCGGTGGGCAGGGACAGGATTTCTCCATAAATGGGATTGGGACAGTTGAGTAACCAAACAGTGGAGGAGGAGGAGAAAGGAAGTGGAGGAGGAAGGAAGGGAGGAAAGAAATCAGACCCCTTACGAACAACATACACAAAAATTAATAGAGAAGCAGAAGACTGAAATGTAAATTTCAACATCTGGAATGGAACTTGGAGTCAGACAATGGATTTCTTTCCCCTTAAGAATGTGCCCTATTTCCCTGGCTCTTCACGTGCTGAGTGGTTTGGGATTGTATCCTGGTCGGGTGGAAGGTAGCCTCTCCCAGTCAGAGTTCTCTGTTTCTCTCCTTGGTGGTGTTTCCTTTGAGTGGTAAATGTTTTCTTGGCTGGGACGGAGTGCAGACAGTCTCAGTCCATTCAGATCTCTTGTCTTCAGGGGACTTCAGCTGTTGCGCGTGTGGTCGGTGGGCAGTCCGTCACGAGGGGGGCAGCATGTGGGACCCGTGGTCTGTCTCTCTCTCACGTGGGGTTTCACCACTCTCTTCAGCATCCAGACCGCATCTCAGCTTCATGTCTCTGGTCCTCATGCCAAAAAGACTCCAAGTTATTCCCTGGGGATGCTCTCCACACGTTTCACTGCACTTGCTGTGCAGAGCACACCGTGTCCCAGGCTGAAAGCGCTGGGAAGAGGCGCTGATCACGTAGCTCCCCATCCCCTCCTCCCTCTGGCCTCCCTCTGGTCCCTTCAGGAAGCTGCTTCTTGCTCTTGTGGTGCATCAGGTTGTAGCTGTCCTCTCCGGGGGAAGGGAGCTCACCCCGCAGGGTCCCACCCTAGCAGGATGGAAAAATGAACTGAAGATTATCTACTCGGTGTGATTCTATTCTGCCATGAAAATAAATGAATGCTAGATACAGATAACAACACGGGTGAATCATACAAACACCATATCGAGGAGAGAAACCAAGTCCCAAAAACATACATACAGTGTGATTCAATTTACATAAAATTCAAAGGCAGACAACACTAAACTGCACGTGATCTGGGAGGCACACACGTGTCGTAAAACTCTAAGGAAAAGCAAGACGCGATCACTGAAGCGAGTCAGATACACCAGGGTGGGGGGTGCGGGAAGGGGGCATGTGGGAACCTTCTCCCTCCTGCTCCAGTGGCGGTCACAGGGGCCGGATTCACCATGACAGGTTGCACTGCACACACAGTCGTCAGTATACCCCTGCGAACGTCACCGTGATAACACTGAAAGAGAGCAAGGACGTTACGTTCCAGTGTTAAAGTCGGGGGCCGAAATATCGAGCGTTTAGTTCAGAGGAGGTAAGGAGAGCACCTGTGGACTGTCTCCCCTGCTCTGCTCCCCTGGGGGCCTCAGCAAGCAGGGAGGCGGCGGTTGGTCCCTGAGGTGTTGCTAAGCCGCCGCTGGGCCACATGTGCCTCCTCTGGGCTCCGGGGGTGGGCATGGGGATCGGACAGAGAAACGGAGTGGCCTGAGTTTTCTCAACAAACCTGATGAGCTTCCCAGCTGCTCCGAGACAGCGGCCTGGGTGGAGGGGCCGAGCTGCATGGGATGCTCTGCCGTTTCGCTGCAGACTGCCTGAGAGGCGTGTCACCTGACCTGACGTTCTTCTGTTTCTTTAAAATGTCATTGGTTTGTTGGCTTAGAAAGACTCTAGGGTCCTTCCAGCTGGAATCTCTGCCCGTATGGTGTTCCCGTTTCCACGTTCGGCATGAAGATGCTCCACAGCTTCAGAAATTTGGCAAAATGCAATTCAGTGGCTGTGCATCTAAACTGCTATATCCTAATTCCACCAACTATTTAAAAATAGAGCAATAAGAAAAAGCCAGCTAGGATCTGGAGACCTATGAAACAATCCTTTTCACTTTTCTAATGGTGTTTATTCAAAGAGAAGAATGTATTTTAATAGCTGTTGAACTGGATTCTTGCAGAGCCCAAGATATCATCCTGGTAATAAGTTAGACATGTAAGAAACTGTATTAACCCCCACAGTCCGTAATCCAGAGCAAACTGAAGTGACAACTTGACGCTCCGTGCTGTTGGCCGTGTGATCTTCATTCTCCCTCTGCTCACCAGCTGTTAAGTGTTCCCTCCAGATTCACTCCTGGATCACTGGTCTGCTGTCTCTGCAGGAACCAGCAGAGTAACCCATCCTTCCCCGAGGCTTCAGTTACCACTTAGATGCTAATTACTCTTTAGCTTTTATCTCTACTTCTAAGGGCCAGCATCTAATGCTGGATTTGTATCTCCACAACCTGCTGAAATGTTTGGTTTCTCAAACTCTTCATGCTTCAGATTTAAAGTATCATGTCTCAGAAACCCACTTTTCCTAGTTTCTTCTGGATCTTGGTGGTTAGCACCATCGGTAGTCACAGGAGGGGTCACAGTGATGCAGACTGGTTGGAACCAGGGCTTTAAATTTAGTTTGGAAACCAACTAAGGACTCAGGACCAGAAAGAGCCAGGGAGTGAGTGAAAATCACGGAGGTTCAGGACTGCTGTGGAAGCCGGGTCCTCCATCAGTGGTGGGCAGGGCAGAGGTGGGGAGGAGTGACCTCAGGAGGACAGAGCGGGAGTGAAGCTGGACAGGCACCAGGGCTGCAGCGCTGGCACCTCGCCCTCGGCTGGTGGCTGCGTGGTGACAGCCACCATGACACCTCCCTGAACAGAGTGCAGAGCCCTGACATCCTCTGGCTTCTTCACTTGCCACTTCCATGTCCTGCTGTGCCCACATCTTTTGTTTTTGTCTGGACTTTTCTTCTAACTGTTCAAGATTCAGCTGGAATATCTTCTTTGTGACACCTCACTTCACACTCTCGATAGAGTCATTCTCTGCTCCATGTCCACCTCGTACAGGATTTTTCTGCAGTCCCCATGTTTTTGACATCTGTTCATGTCTTTCTTTCACTTTAGTTTTATCTAATAAATGTAATGAATAAAAATACTTTGAAGTTAAATGGTGGTTTCTGGTTTCCAGAAACAGCAAACTAAAGTAGTTAGGTTAGGTCTCCAGCTATGACAAAGGAGACAAGTATGTACGATGGAGAAAAGACAGTCTCTTCAATAAGTGGTTCTGGGAAACTGGACAGCTACATGTCACAGACAAAGTTAGAACATTCTCTGACACCATGTATGAAAATAAACTAAAAATATATTAAAGACCCAAATGCAAGATCAGATAGTCTAAAACTGCTAGAAGAAAACGTAGCCAGACACTCTTTGACTTAAATCACAGCAACACTTTTTTGGATCTGTCTAGAGTAATGGAAACAAAAGCAAAAATAAACAAATGCAACCTGATTAAACGTAAAAGCTTTTGTGCAGCAAAAGAAACTATAAACGAAATGAAAAGACAACCTATGAAATGGGAGAAAACATTTGCAAATGATGTGACTGACAAAGGATTAATTTCCAAAAATACAAACAGCTCATACAGCTCAATATAAAAAAACAAACAACCCAATCAAAAAATGGGCAGAAGACCTAAAAAGACATTTCTCCAAAGAAGACAGGCAGATGGCCAACAAGCACATGAAAAGATGCTCAACATTGCTAATTATTAGAGAAATGCAAATCAAAACTACCATGAGGTATCACCTCACACCAGTAAGAATGGCCATCATCAAGAAGTCTGCAAGTAACGAATGCTGGAGAGAATGTGGAGAGAAGGGAGCCCTCCTACACTGCCGGTGGGAGTGTAAACTGGTGCCGTCACTATGGACTCTGACTGGCTGTCAAAGACACTGACTTAGATGTTAGAAACCCACTGACCAGGCTGGGAGAACACGGAGGTGCAGGGGCCTGCCCTCCACTGCTCCAGCTCCCAAGAAGTAGCTGGTTACCTGCAGCTGCCCTGGGTCCCCCACCAGCCCTGGAGAGGTTAAGAACTTTCATCAGCCTCTGTCTGAGAAAAGACGGGAAATTGTCACTCAACTTCAGGTTATTTGGGGGGAAAAATTGATGAGTTTTAATGACATAGTAAAACTAATTCAGCAATACAGTTAAAGCATAACACGTTTTTGGCTAAGTCAGATTTGTGCAAGGAAAGCAAGGTTGATTTAGCATTTAACAAATCAGTTAATTATTTTCCATATTAGCAGGTTAATACAGGAAAAATTACATAACCATCCCAGTAGACGCAAGATAAAATTCAGCATTAGCTTAAAAACTGAGTAAACTAGGGCTTTCTTAATCAGATAAAGAGAGAGTACAAGAATTTACAATAAACACCATATTTAACAAATACGTTTTAAAAGGTTTGAAAAATATCCCTTTGAGATGATGAACAAGAAAAGACACCTCATACACCACTACCAGCACTGTGGCTCAGTACTGAATAGGAGGTCCTGGCTGTTAAAATAAGATAAAAAAAAAATCAACACTATTAATTTTGGAAAAGAAGAAACCAAACTATTATTGTTTTCAAATAAAATGATTGTATAAATATTAAATAAAACATTTTTATAGGTAAAATACTAGAACTAATAAGAAAGTTTATAAAAGGTTAACAAAGATGAAATCAGTATAAAAACTCAGTTGTAATTCTATATAAGGGCAACAGGTAGAAAATGTAATTTTAAGATATACCACTTGCAAAGCATCCAAAAATAGTAATGAGGATAAATATAAAAGAATGACATGAAAGACTTTTAGGAGGAAAATTATACAACTTTACTGAAAGACATTATCAAAAACCTGCACAAATGTAGAAACAGGCCATGTTTCTGGAATTGAAGATTCAAAATACAGTGTAATATATGAAATGAGAAATTAATAGGATAAGCTTAAGAACAGATGGCAGGTGTTAGAAGGAAGTATCAATGAGCCATTCAATCTGAAAAACAGAAAGAAGAAATATTGAAAAAAAAAAAAAAACACATGGGCAGAGTCACATTGACCTGTAGGACAATATCGATCAGTGTAACGTACGTGTAGAGGAATCCAAAACAGAACAGCAAGGATGAGCAGGAAAGATATGTGGGAAGAACAGACAAAAATTACCCAAATTTTGTAGAAAGTACAAAAACTTACAGATCAAAAAAGCTCAGTAAACTCCCAGGCAGGATAAATATAAGAGAACAACACCAGGCACGTCACGGTCACAGTGTTGGAACCAAAGATAAAGAGAAGATCTTGAAGGCAGCCAGAGGAGAAAGACAATTCTGTATGAGTGAGTGACAGTATGAATTACAGTTGATTTCTTATCAGAAACAATGGAGGCCAGAAGACAATGGAACAAGACTGCAAAATGACAAAAGAAAAAAAAAAAACCAACCTATCAACCCAAGATTCTAACTCCAGCGAATTCTCAAACACCATTCAAAATTGAAAACGCAGTGAAGAGATTTCATTGCCAGCACAATTGCACTACAGGATTTCCAAAGGAAGTTCTTCATGACTCTAGATAGAAATTCCGATCTGCAAGAATAAACAAATTGCATCAAAACTGATAAACACAAAAGACTACACATCTTTTTATTTTCTTCTCCTAATTTTTAAGAAGACACATGACTGGCAAAGAAAATATTATCCCATTGCTTTACGGCATTTGTAGTATATGTATTTGTAATATACATGTATGACAATAATACCAGAACAATGCAAAGATGCACAGAGAAATGTCTGTGAAGGAGTTAACATGGATACTAAGGAAACATTTGATTCATCCAAAAGAAGTCAGGAAAGGAGGAACAGAGAAACAAAAGACAGAAAACAAACTGCAGAACGGCAGACTGAAATCCAGCTGCACTAACGCTCCATCACCAGCAAGTACTGTTCACAGTTGAGCATTATGGTGTGCTCCGAACCCAGAGCCTTTCTTTTTGTTTTTCCTAAAATTAACTGCCTAATGTTTTTCTATTAGATTAGCTTTCTGGGGAACCATTGGTAATTTTTCCCATTTTTTACAACAGTCTCTCATAAAATTTTATGCAATATCAATCACATCAATTAATCTGTCAACTCCATTATTAACTTTTTGTTAATAAATTCCATTATTAACTTTTTGCAGGAAGACTTCTCCCCACACCTCATGTTTCCTCCATGTGGTGGGGACTCTGTTAGTGGGACATTCCTAGGCTTTCTGTGTTGACAAACTCAGACGCACACAGGCGCACATGCCTGTGCACATGTTCTGCCCTAGAGATAGTGAAGTGTCCTGTCTGACTAGTGAGAATGAAGAAGACACAGCAGGGCCCAGACGCTGCTTCTGTTCCTCTTGGGGTCAGGTGGGTGCTGTGTGGAGAGAACACACATCTCACGCTGCTCACCAGGGGGCACTCTGCCTCCCCAGCCCCACGCTGCCTGCACTAGGGCACTTGTATGGCCCAGTTCTGGGATGCCCAAGGTCTGCAGATGTAAGTGAGACACATTCACCAGTAACAGTGTTGTTATAATAAAAGCGAATGTCTGGTCCCCTAAAATATTGTAGAATCAGAGGCTGTATCAGAGCAGGTGATTTAAAATATGCTGATATAAAATGGAACACTTAGATAACAAAGAAGTTTACTAGTCATCTGACGACAGTTGTTGAGTGCTGTCCATTTCTCATGTGCTAGAAATAAAACTAATCTCTTCACAATCATCTTTCGTTGCTCTTGTTTTAGTTTAGTATTTTTTGTTATTCAAAATATTTTTAAGTTGCATATATATATATATACCTGTTCCTAATGATTTCTTTCACTGCTTCAATTTCACTTCGTGATTCTGGTTTGTTTATTTCATAATTTTCCCTTAGCTTAGCTCTTTGTAGTTCTCTGGAGTTCGAGAGGTAAAGTTTTTATCTAGACCTGTTCTCTCCCATGACAACAGCTGTCATGTTCAGTTGAACTGTGGCCCCCAAAAGAACGTACGTTGACGTCCCAGCCCCATACCTCAGAAAGAGGAAGTTCCTATGGAAATGGGGTCTTTGCAGAGTCACCCAAGTGGCCCTGGTCCAATGGCTGGTGTCCTAAAGCACGGAGGTTGGAGGCAGACAGGAGATGATGTAGAGATGCAAGGTGACCACAGAGTCAGAGACCGCAGGACAGGCTGAGAGCCGCCAGGTGCCAGGAAGAGGCCGTGGTGGGGGCTTCTTCCCCAGCACACACCCTGGGCTCAGACTTCAGCCTCCAGATGGCGAGACAGCACCTTCTCCCACCCAAGCCCGTGAGTTTGTGCCACGTCGTGGCAGCAGCCCTGAGGGTCTGACATGCATCCGCCTTCCAAGGCAGCAGCTCAGCGTAGCATTTTGCTTCCCTGTTTTAAAAACTTTTATCTGGTTTATCATATCTGGAAAATCATGAGTTTTTTGTCTGCCTCTGTTGTGTTTTGTTCCATGAAACCTCTTTTCTGTTTTAACCCTTCTTTTTCCTCGGATGCATTTTCCTTGAAAAATTAACTGGTCTGTATGTTCACCTCCGTCCCTTGCTGGCCACATCCTCCACCCCTTCTTTGTATCCTCCGTCTTTCATTATCTTCCTTTTCTGGCTCACTTGGTTTTGTGGGCATCGGGGTCAGAGAGGAAGGATGGCAGTACATCTGAGGGAGGGAGCAGGGTCCCCGGGGCACACAGCTTCCATGAGGTAGGGATCAAAGCCACACTCAAAGATTTAGTGAAACTTCCCAAATTATCTTCTTCAGAAACCCATTGCCCACGTGGCACTTACTAAATTCTTCTTTGTTCTGCAGTGATTTGCATGTGTATCTTCTTCTTCCTGAGGTCTGAAACCACTGAGGGACTTTGTGAAGCCTTCGGTGGGGATGCCTGCTTGGGATGGAGAGGGTGCTGGGAGGAACCAGAGGTCTGGGGCAGTCAGGTGGGGACAAAGCCCCCCGGTTCTGCCCAGGAAGCATGGGTGTTTGGAGGTGACTGCTGCCGATGGTGAGTCTAGAACTTTGTGAACTGTGTGCACGGTCATGGTTTTCCCACCTCAGGCCAGACCCTCAGGAGGCCCTGGCCTGGACGGGGCTGCTACATGAGGGGGGCAGTGGTGAGGTTTTCCTATTCTTGCATCTAGAACTGGGGGCTCTGGGCCAGGGTGGGGGCTGAGAGCACAGGAGCAGATCCATCTCCTGGGAGCCTGCGGAGAGAGCAGGATGCTCCAGTCCCGCCCTGGCCCGGGGTCTCCCCACGCCAACACCTGAGGTCTAACGAGGAGGGAAATGCCAGCTGCACAGCCTCTGGGAAGGGAAGACAGGGCACCAGGTCTGCAGCTGCCCCAGAGGGCCAGAGAGAGGCCAGAGAAGGGCCGGAGAGGGGCCTGCTTTGTGTTCTGGAGGCCGAGACACTCGCGGTACAGACGGGCAAGTCTCCCATGAGTCTGTCTTTGGACAACATGGGATACCTTCTAGGCTTCGCAGAGACGGTCTCCATCGGTGCCTCTGACTTGGGCCGTGTGCCACAGGACTTGCCCCTGGAAGGATGAGTCAAATCTACGTGGCCCAGCACCAAGCTTCACACCAACCACATTGTAAAGCTTTACGTGAATCACTGGCATCATCTGAAACTCTGAGCCCGTGCGAAATCAATGAAGTCATTTTGAATAATTCTTCGGCTTATTAGAAATAAAAATAGAAAACCCCAGGGAATATTAACATACAAAATTATCCAAATATTAACACAAAATAAATCCAAAACCCTCAATCGCCTAAGCCCAATTTTCCCACCTGAGACTTTGCAGGTTCCTGACTTTACATGACCTGTCTGCACAGACCAGCTTCATGGTGGGTGACCCAAGTGTCTGCCCCATGGACATGCAGGCAGGGACATGGTGCCGCCCGAGCCCTGTACAGGCTGGGTGTGCCATCCCTTGGCTGCTGGGGGTATTGGTGCTAATGGATCACTGCCTCTCACTTCCCTGGAGGGACAAATTGATAGTGGAGGCGCAGTGGTACCAAGGCGGCCATCGGTTCTGTGCGCTCCTGCCGGAGAGCCAAGCACCCACCGACATATGGACCAGGCTGCTGAGGCCCGCCCTTTCCCTCCTGCCCCGATGTGCTCACCCCTGACAGGTTCTACCTTTTAAGAGCACATCTTCAGTAAAGCACGTGCCACTGGACCCTCGTCTCAGCTCTGCTCCCTGGGAACCCGCCTGATCACGTCGTCCGTTTACAAGCCTGGGATCACGGTCAGGACCTGAAGCACCAGCCCCGACCGAGTCAGCCCGGCTCTGGCTGCTCTGTGGTTGCCCAGGCTCTCCTGGCCCGCCCAGTCTCACCCTCAAAGCAGCGAGCTTCTCCTCTGATTTGGGGAAGGGTGCTGGCTGGGAATCCAAGGCCTGGGGTCGTTGGGATGCTCAGACCAGCGTGTGGTCCATGGGGGACAGCGTCAGCCTCTCCATCTTTATTTTTATGTACATACACTCAGTGTCTGTAAGCTCGCGTGGACTGACAGCACTGCTTCTAATTACCTTCCCAGGAATAAGGTTCTGCATTTCACACAAATGAATTTTATGGACTTTGCGGTGGGGCGCCTCCTGGCAGCAGAGGCACCTTAGGAATGTGCCTGACTCTCTCTCTCTCTCTGTGTTTCCATTTTGAAGGCATGAGGTCAGTTTTATGACTTTCTTTTTTGATGCTGTTCCACAGTGTGGATTTGTGATGGCAAAACTTCAGTCCTCAACCACTCACTCCCTTTTCTTCTACTTCAAATGCTTATGCTTTAAACATCCATTAAAGTCTTATATCTTAGAACACTTTGAACAATCTTTGGGAAAAGAAGTCTATGTGTCATTTCTCTCAGCCATTAATTGATACATGTTCTGGGAGTGACAATTAATTTTAACATTAGCTTCATTAAGCTAGTCAGTAGTCAGTCATAATTGCAAAGGAAATGTGCTATAAAAATATGATGCAATTTAAGACGAAACAGTATTAATTTTTGGATAGTGTGTTTTGTGCTATCCATATCACTGTTAGCACGCATGATTAAAAATTTGCTAGAATGATCAAAAGTAATTACATTATTGGTAATTGCAAATTGATCTGTAATAATACGGACAAAGAGACACTCAGGCTATTGTTTGTCCAGGATAAATTTCATACACTTACTTTTCCATCAAGATGTCTCTGACTCACTGTTAAGTTCTCAGCACTTCTGTAGGGTTGCTTCCTGCTTCTTCTGTTTTGTGGGTACACTTGCTCTTGGGTGAATAGGTTGGACAGCTCTTATTTCCAGAGGAAGGTAATGACCATGCACATGAATGCGAATGTACATGTGGTTCACCAAATTCAGCCACATTTGCATTATTTAATTAACTCTATAATGATGTGGGGAAAAGTCACGAAAGTGTTAATGACCTCTTGCATGCAAAGACTGGCTTCATTCAAGGGTTTAAGCTGCTTTCTTAATACTAATTAATTAAAGCCAAACTTCTCATGTCAGATTGTTCACTTCTGTTGTTTCTCTATTGCTCCACCCAAGCTGGATTTCCAGTAATATGGTAAGACCAACATGCAACATAACCAAAAACATTAATTGTCAGCCATGGTGCTGCAGGGAAGTGTCAGCTTACAAAGGTCCTGTCATAGCACGGCCGTGGGGTCACGATGTCAGCATGTGGAGGACCTGAGAGCTGTATTTTACAACTAGCTCTTCCTAGCCACTTTGGAAAAGGTAGGAATCTCACAGAGTTGGGGTTCATTGGAGAGAGTACAGCATGAACAAATTCTGCAGAATCTGGTAAGGAGGGAGATGATCAACTCGTATCAGCAAGGAGACTCGGGGCGTGCAGGTGCGACCTGAGAGGGCTTCTGCAGGGCGCGGTCCCCCGGCAGCCCCTGCTTCCTTCCCGGGAGCTTCCTCATTAATGAGCCAGCCCACCCACTGCGCCGACACCATCAGCACACCTGATTTAGAACCTTTCTTTACCGCTTTCTTCTACCCCAACCAGATTTTCTGATGTCTGGAGCCCAGTCACATGTGTGTCATCAGGTTTTCGTTCAGAATTGACTTGGGATTTGGTGAAACAGAAAAAAAATAGAGGTGCGGTGCTGTAGGTAGGCAAATAGTGGTGACAAATTACCCACACCAGACGGTCAAGCACGAGAGTGCAGAGGCGCTCAGGTGCTGGCCGGCGCAGTGATTAATTAATTCATTATCGTCAGGCAGCTGCCCCTCCATGGAACTCAAGACACTGTCCTCAGGACTCATCTGGGTGAAACTGTGGAGGAGCAGAGCCAGCTCTGTGTCCTGTGTGGGTGTCCCTCCAGGCCACCGGCCTCTGGCTGGCCACCTCCGCGCAGGCCAGGGGGCTGGCTGGGAGCCTTTCTCTCTGGGAGCCAGGATGGGAGCTGGGCTGCACTTTGAGAGACAAAACGCTGTTTCTGTGTCAGTCAGCACAGCGGGAGAGCCACAGGTAAAGGAGCTGCCCAGTGAGAGGCACATGTGAACTACGGCCCCAGGAAGAACAGGCGGGAAAAGAAGGGTGTCATTCCAGAGGTCGGGGGGGGGGGTCTGTCTAACCAGCAGATTAAGAAGGAAGGCTTCATGGAAGAAGGAGCATTTGAACCCGGACTTGAACGGTTGATCCCACATGTGACCACGAGTCGGGAGGGGTACATGTCAGCAAAGAGACATAGGAAGGGGGAGGCTCCCCACAGACAAGTGAACATTCCCCACCTTATGACCCGGAGCTGTGGGATAGCAAGTAGGGAAGGAAGCTTTGTGCCTGTGAAGCCTTTGATGTCAAGTCAAGGAGCTCATTGGTTTGTAGGCAGAGAATCACTGCAGGTTGCAGAGCAAGGGGGCTGTAACCCAGCCTGAGTGGCTGGCGGCCACAGTGGGAAAGACTAGAAGGAAAGGAACAGGGTGGGGGGCTCAGAGGCCTGAGTCAGTGGGACTGCAGGGAAGGAGGGAGGTGTGAGGGAAATGCTGGAGGTGGATGTTGCTGAAGCTGGACCACAGGCATGACTCAAAGTAGGGAAACCAGGAGAAAGGGTGTCTACTCCAGAGCAATGACCACAGTGGGGACCGGCAGGCAAGCGGAGTTTGATTTTGGACCTGATGTGTTTCAAGGACTTGGCAGGATTTTCAGATAAAGCTGTCTCTCAGGCCACTGGTGATGCCAGGAGCCCTCTCCCTGTGTGCTTAGTCCTTATACAGGACTGAAATGAATTCACCCCAGCTCAAAATGTGAGTAACTATCGAGGTATCTAATGCAAAATGGTGGTCTTCTTTGGAACCAGCCTCAGTTACAGCGTCAGACACAGCGGTCAAGTCCCGCCTACGAGTTAAAAGGGAATTTGTGCTTTTACTCTTACACTGTCTGGCCCTAGGCTGACTTGATACACTTGTTGTGTGGGAAAGGCAGTAATAAAGTGAGCCTGGAGCTTTGCTCTGGGGACTGGAATGTGAACCCTGGTTATGTGGCATTTTATTTCTCCAAGGCCTTCACCTGTAGCATGAAGGGGCTGGACCAGTTGCCCTCAAGGGCTCTCTACCTCAGTGGTCTGTGTATGGTGGGAAGGGGGTCCATGGTGGGGCCACATAGGTGTGACCCCGGAGTCTAAGAGATTTACACCTGAGAACACAAAGCACAGGAGTTTGGGGTTCGCCATTTCAGGTTCGTCATTGATCCACATGAGATCACGAGGTCTGTATGAGAAATGCCTACAGCTCTGGGGTCGCCCGGAAGTACAAAGAAAAAGACGACGTGGTCTTTGACCCCATGCTAATGAGAAAGATAGACAGCAGCCAAGTAGGTTAGTGCAGCCAGTAGTGCGAGCACAGACAGGGAGGAGGAGCGGTTTCTCCGGAGTTGATATTAGGGATGATTGTCGGCAGAGAAGTGGGGCGGGCACTGTGGGATGAAGGCACACCAGGTCTTCAGGAACAGGAGCCTGTGGGGCACGGGGTGGGACTGCGGGTTAGAGCCAGGTGGTGGAGGGTCTGGAGTACCAGGCTAAGAAGCTGGACTTGTATTCAGTGGACCATGCAGTAAGTATTATATTGCCTATTTTTGAAAAGGGAATAAATGCCACTGTGTTCTGGGGAGCCAACCTGGGCCACTCCCGCCACAGGGTCGAGTAGATGGTGGCAGGGAAGCAACCAGGAGGTCATCAGAATGCCCCAGGTCTGCAGCAGTCGCTGAACTGGGAAGAGTGGTTCCTGAATGAAAGTAAGTGAGATGACCAAGACTGTGCAGGGCCTTGAGGAGTTAGGGAAGCAGAGGGTGTGTGAGACCCAGGCAGACAGAGAAGTCGCCCAGGGCTCTTTCCAGCCTGGACTATTAAGAAAATGGTGCAAGTCGTTGGAAGCCAGGAGAAGGAGCTGACTTAATTCGGGGTTTGTGGAATTCAGGGCATGGGGTGGGGGCATCTGGGTGAGGTTATTCAGTTGGACAGTTGCAGGTGTGAGATAGCCCCCTCCAAACTGTCAGGACTAGAGGCCCAGGTTTGGCGACCCCCGCAGAGGTGACACTGTTGCAGAAGAGAAGAGGGCGCAGGCGGAGCCACAGGGCCATGTCCGCGAGGGCGAAGGAAGACCTGCAGAGCACACAGGGCCTGGGGCTGGGTGATTGCGCGTGGGCGCTTGGGCTGACTGGGAATGTGCAGATAGGTGACCCGTGTCTCCTCTCTCCTTCAAGGGTGGGAAAGTGAGCCGAGGCAGAGGCACTGATTACAGCCTCAGGGCACCGACTAGCAGGCTGCAGATTCAGAATTTGGAACTTCCAAACCTAGTCCTCTTCCCATGGCCCACGCTGTCTTTTACACTCCCCACCCCCACGCGTATTTATTCAAAAAGGACAAAAATCAGCCCTCGAAGACCCAGAAGACTTAGACCCGGGCTCTAGCAGGTATTTTTCTGCCTTAGGCCCCGGGAAGCCGAGGGCTGGGCTGGGCAGGGAGGCCCCGAGGGGCCGGTGCGCGCCCCCCGTGCCCCGGGAGCGCGCGCTGCGCCGGCCCGCCCTCCGTGGCTGCTGCGCGCCCAGGTTCCCGGTGCGCGTCCCCATCGCGCCCCCGCCCCCACCCCGTGCGCGCCCCTCGCCGTCACGCGCGCTCGGCGGAGCTGCCCGGTGGAGCGGCGGCGGGCGCGCTCCGGGGGGACGGGGGCGCGGGCGCGAGGCCGCGGTGCCGGGGTCGCGCGGAGGAGGCGCCGGGGAGGAGCGCGCTGCGCCGCCGCCCGGCCTGCCGCCGCTCGGTGCGGGTCCGCGGGGCGCGAGGAGCGGCGAGACCGCGGCCTGGAACAAAGGGAGGCCGGCTGGGGCGGGGGCGTCGCGAGCATGGCGGACCGCAGCCTGGAAGGCATGGCGCTGCCCCTGGAGGTGCGGGCCCGGCTGGCCGAGCTGGAGCTGGAGCTGTCGGAAGGTAACAGGCCCCGCGCTCGGCCGGCCTAGCTGTCACGGGGGCCGGGGCGCGGGCGGGCGGGCGGGTGGGGGTCCCGGCGCCGGTGCGAGCGCGGCCCCCGCCCTGCGGCTCTGCGTGGTCGGCCGTGGGCCCCGCGCCGGGGACCTGGGGAGCCGGACGCGGCCGCGGGGCCGGGCGCGCAGGACGGGGCCGCCGGGCCTGGGGCGCAGCCGGGGCGCAGGACGGGGCGGCCGGGCCGGGGCGGCCTTGCGCGCGGCCTGGCGGACGGGGCCGTGTCCTTGGTGCGCGTCCGAGCGCTGCCCACCGCGGCCGGGCCGGGGGCGGTTCCGCGTTGCGCGGCCTGACGCGCCGCGGGCCTCGTTCTAATGCGAAACTTGTCGTTGGACTTGAGGGCTTGATCGCCGGGGTCCGAGGCCCGTCCTGGCTGGACGGGGATAGAGCTACCTTTGTTCCTGTGGGCTGGGACGTGAAGGCTGCTAAAACGGAGAGCCTCCTCCCTCAGGCCGGGCTTGTGCTGGTTCCCATCGGCTCGTACTTAGATTTGTGACAGATTTGCTACAGGGATTTCATGGGGTGTTATCTACGGTTTCCTATTTGCTCTTAATGGTGGAATCATGTGCTCGACTGTCATAAGTTTTAGATCGGGTTTTGCTACGTCCTAAAAAAAATAGCCACTAAAGTTCCGAAATGTTGAATGTTTAATATGGATTGAGAATTCCCCTGGCTCACCCTGGGAAGGCCACGCTTACGCTGTGGGGGTGGGGATGGGCCGGCGCTCTCGGATTTCTATTTGGAGCAGTTTAGTGGTGACTTGTGTGTGTGTGTGTGTGTGTGTGTGTGTGTGTGTGTGTGTGTGTGTGTGTGTGTGTGTGTGTGTAACGGTTTGCGGGGCTGGCAGCCAGAAAGTGGATTCGCTCGTGCTAGTTTTCATCAGCAGGGAGGAGCTGCTGCTGACCGTAAGTTTGTTTTCCTTAACACTTTCAGGGTGAAGAGGGGATGCAGGTGGGAGCCTGGCCTGGGGTGCCTTTTCAGACGTCCAGAGACGGGAGAGATGCTTCTGTCTCACATGTGGGCTCCACAGCGTTCTGTAATGTCCAGCAGTCCCCCAGGAGGGGACTGTTTGTTGGGCTCTGTGCTCAGCAGACACTGTTCTGCAGGCTTGAGAACGAGAGGGCGTTGCTAGTACCTCAGTGCTGTGCTCGACTGGGGACAGTACTTAGGTCTACACCTGTGCGTGAGTGTGCCGCATGGACAGGTTGCTTGGAAGGATGAAGTCTCCATTAGAACACGTTTGCCCAAGTTCTCTGATTTTGTCGATGTTCAGATGGTTTCCCCTTCACCTTACAGCTCCTTGTAGCTCTGCACCACTGTTGTATTATTTACAGCACCTCATCATTCACGCATCATCTCCAAACAAGCACTCTGCTACGTCTTTGTTACTCTAATGTTGAGTGTCAGCGCCCGTCTGTGTTAGCAAAGTGAGGGGCCCTCTGAGCCCACTTCCCCCTCAGCCTGGGATGGGCTCACCGTCGCTTCTGTGCATCTGGGCAGTTCCTGGCCCCTGGTGGGAGTGGCCACTCGTGAACATGGACTTAGGCACGCTCACCTGCTAGGTGGCACTCACCTGTCACCATCAGTCACTCCTGGAATGTGTGCCTGTTGCTTAGAGGATGGCAAACTGCTTTAGACCACGATGTGCTCCACCCAGATCTCTGCAAACACCTTTGTCCCTATAGGTTTTTAAAAAGGGCTTAATGCCTTTCTTGTTGAGTGTCTGGGCAGGGAAAGAGATATGTGTTTGCATGCGGGAAGCGCATTCTTGTTTTTCTCTCTCTCTCTCAACCTTGCCAGGCCTGGCAGAACGCCGCAGAGTAAGAGTCAGAGGGCTCGCCCATTAGCTGTGTCTTCTTTGACTTGCTTTGTCCGTGCTGAGTCGATTGGCTTTCTCTTTAAGGTCATTTGGAATTTTGTGTCTTGTGACCACATAAAGTAGTTTTACTGGCTTAAGTTAGGTGAGTCAACTTGTTTTCCAGTATTGCTTAATAGAAACCAAAGAATGGATGGATCAGAAATCTTGTCTCTTTACATTTTGGGACTTAAAAAAATCCCCCAACATATCAACTTTCAAACCGAAAAGTTCAAACAACTTTTAATTCCAAGTTATTTAAGTGTGTTGCTTTCATATTTTCCCTTCAGTCAAGGTTCAGGTGGAGATAATTCTTTACATTAGTCCTCATCATTTTATTAAAATGTCAGAAAGTATTGTGGAAACATGGGTGGACTTGCCAGTGCTCAGTTCCTACAGAGGAGGATGGAAAAACAATTCCATTTTAAGCACATAAGGTAGGTTGAAAAAACAGAGTAGTCTTTTCTCTCCACGTTCCTCTGTGGTCTGCCAGCACTTAACGGTGGTGTATTATCTAGATTTGCAGGCGCTGGAGCAGTTTCGGTTGCACTGTCTGCCGGGGCTGTTGCAGACACTAGCATTGCTCCATTTCATGGGTCTCTGTTTGGTCAGGGTTGCAGATTGACTTCTTGGCTGCAGAACTCAGGTTTCCACTGTGTTGCCTGGCTGGTGGCTGCCTCTTCTTTCCACTGTCTGTTTATAACCAGTAATTCCCTGTCCCTGCAGAACCATGATGCCAGCAAAGAGTGGGAGGTGGGGCACTGACAGCCTCCAGGCCACGTGTCTGGGTGACGCCATTGGTGTGGGGCCAGGGGTTGTCGCTCTGGTGACTCCTTGGGATGGAACGTGAGACGGAGGGGCCTCCACACCAGGGAGCGGGGCTGCTATGTTCCCGGGGGGAGCGGTTTCTCCACACACTTTCCCCTGAATCAGTTTCTTCTTCCTTTCCCTACATTCTTGCCTTTTGGAATCCTGCAGTTTTCTATTTGACTTTAGGAGGGCCCCAAAGTAGTTTCATGAATACGTGAATAAACATTACTTGGCTGGAGGAAAAACTTTAAATGGAAACGCCAGCAAAGCAATGAGGAAACAGAAAAGTTCTCAATAGAGACAGACTTATGTCTTACTAAAAAAAAATCTTACTAAAAAAAATCAGTTGTTAAAAAAAAGAAAAGAAAAAAATGAGTTGATTGAAATTCAACAATAATTTCTCTGTTAACCAATGCCTTGCATCCCAGGCAGTGCACACACTGGACTTGCACTCCAGAAGCTCGCACCCTGCTCTCTCGGGAGTGGTTACGTTCCTATTTTGGTAGAACATAGAGAAATCGCCTTGTGATCTGGCCTGGGAAAGCTGTTTGGTGTTTGCAGAAGTCCGTTAGCTTTACACTTTGTGGCTTTTTAGTTGTCCGCGTGACTACTGAGTACCGGCCTTTTGCTCACGGGAGTTAGCCTGCAACGTACCGAATGACTGCAGGTATTAGCTATGTTCCGTAATTGTGTCCAGATTAACATTTTCTAGTGAGTGTGAAGCTGCCCAAGGAAGGAGGTAGATGCTAACTTAAGTATCAGTTCTTAGTGCTGCTCAAGGAACCGATAATTTCTTAAATTGCGGCTGAGCAGTTCACACGCAGCTGGCATAACCGTCACCAGAGTAAAACCTGAGAGATGGCCAGTTGGAAGGTGTGTAGATTTGGGAAGGGGTGGAATTTTCAGGTAGCAGGTGCACATAGCTCCAGAACTTGTGTTCTGTCCCCGCAGCCCCTGTGCTTTTCTTGGAGGTCCCTGCGGCCGCAGAGCCCGGGACCACCTTCCAGGGTTGGCAAGAGGAGACCCGCCATCTCTAACATAACCCACACGCTCTCCTCACTGCAGGGAGGTAGTGGACTCTGGAAAACAAATATGTGAAAAAGCGTTTTCTTCCAGAGTCGCACTGATAATTTGTTGGGAGGGGAAGCTGAAGGGGTCAGCAGATTCAGGGAATAATATCTGAGCCTCTCCACCTGGAATCGGACCTCACTGTTGTCAGCAAACCTGACAACAGGTTTACCCTGTGGCGTCCGCCCCAGCGCTGTCTCACGTCGCTGTAGGCATTGTGGTGAGTGGAGTGGAGTTCTTGGCTTGATAGACCTGGACAATTGTTACCTGTATTAAAAAATCTGCAAAATGGCAGCATGGATGTGTGTGGGATTTGGATGTGTGGACTTGAATTTTAAGAGTTTTTCAGTTATGAAAATAGTAAGACTTGAATGATCTTTTCTCGATGAATAAATATAGATGTCAAATTGAGTCAGGAAACTACGGAGGGAAACACACACATTAAAGGCTCTGACATGTAAGATTGTTCCCGGTGCACACGAGGCATGTGTGGTGCTGAAGTCTCGCTCGGCTCCAGTGTTGTGAGGTCACAGCTGTAACGGTGACTGTTTGGCTTCATGCTGGGCCCACGGGCTTTATACTCTTGTGCTGTTGGATGTTATGAGTCACGTCTTGCCTTCCTCCTCGCAGCCTTTTTCAGATGGGTTGTCTCTTTTTTTAGAACTGATTTTTTTTAAAGCAGTGATTTATGGGATGAGCTGTACCATTCTTCTGAATTGCAAAGAGAATGTATTGGATAATCTTAGTTTTGATGTCGTGTGTATGGGCTGACTCACCAGTTCAAAGCCTGGTCATATTAAGATCATTTCCAGTTCTCGTCGTTACTCAAGCACCTTCACAGATGTGGATGCTTGGTTGCAGTTATTGGCTTCATTTCGCACTTTGGTGTTTGTCCTGGGAGCAGGGGACCCTGTGTCACCTTGGGTTTCACTGTTGTCGTCCTCCAGTCTCTCCTCCTGTACGCAGCCACTTTCAAGGTTGCCAGCGTTGGTTTTCCTTCTTTCATAACCTTTCTGTGTGCGCTGCAGAGGTCACCTGCTGTTGTTGCCAGTGCTCTGCTCTTTCTGCTGAGAGGGTCGAAAACTTGTCACTCTCGGAAGAAGCAGTTGCATCCATTTGTTTGTGATGATAACAACCAGTGCTCTCAAAGGGGAGGCTCTAACCGGGAATCCCAGCTGGCGTGGGGTGAGAACGCAGGAGTCGGCTTGCCAGAGGAGCGAGTGCTCTTCGTCTCGGCACTTCCCTCAGGAACCAACGGGATGTTAATGCTAGTAAGCCCTTGAGGCAGTAAAGTGGGAAAATGCTGAAATACTGAGCTGCAAACGTCAGCAGCACCACGAGCAGCCTGTTTGGTGGGGGTGGGAGGGGTTGCTGTTTGGTTTAGCTGCTGCTGAGTATCTTGGAGAGTAAAACGTGCTCTCTGTGCTGTGACAACTGCACACTGAGGTACTTCTTTACTAAAGTGCTTTGGACAATAGGTATGAAAAATCAGGAAAAAAAGCTGTCCAAGATAGGGAGGGACGGAGGGGTTCTGTGATTGCTCGTGGGTTAAATAGACTTCTCCTTCTGGGCTGCTGGTTTTAAATAATTTTTTTTGCTTATTAGGTTGGAAACTCTGTGTCATAATGAAAAGATTGAAGGCTGTGGGCCGGATGCAGACTAATTCAGTCGGCCCCGGAGAGTGATTCCTTGCACGCCTCTCCACAGTTATGCATAATCTATTTATTTATTTTATTGAGTTATCTGGTTAGTCAAGTCACATTTTTCTATTTTATTTCCTAGAGAAACTATAACATTTTAAAATTATGAAAAAAAAAATAAACAAACAACGTGTAAATACGTCCCCTCTTCAACACGGGCTGTTTCACACCCACCAGCCTCAGGTCTGAGCCCTGTTCACTCAGTCCTGGGCAGAGAGGAGCTGTCTTCCGGAGCTGCAGGTGTGAGGCTACTCCTTGTGTCAGGAGTTTACAGAACATGTAAGGTCTTGGCCGGGAGAGGCCCTCGCAGCCTGGTTTCCTTGGTCAGATGCCGGATCCCCCGCACTTGCGGCCTTGTTCTGGCTGTGCCCCCGCGGGGACGGAGCACGTGTCTGGACCTCTTCGCTCCCAGAAAAACACGCACATGCACGTGGGGTCCCGGTCTTACCTCCTCGCCTTTCTCTCCAAGCTGAAGACGGAGGTGGCGTGGATCTGTGTGACCACCTTGCTGAGGAAGTGCTTCCTGAGCACAGTGGAGTTTGTTGGCCAGTTTACCTGGGATGGAAATGGAAATGTAGACGGTGTTACTAGCTAACCGTATCAGCAGATTCTGGGTCTTTGTGAGTGAAGTAATGCGGGTGGATAGTGTGCAGACACCACAGGCCCAGGATGTCATGTTACAGCTCCTTGTGTCTGATGACATGAGCTTATAAACCCTCGGGGGAGAAGAGTGGCCGCTGGGCTGGGTGTCATCGGAGGACAGGAGCAGGTGACATCTGGAGTCAGCCCAGCGCCTTAGGAAGGGCAGGCTCACTTAGGAGCCGTCAGTCTGAGGGTTGGGTTTTGGTGCTGCGAGAACGTAAAGCTCAAGAATCCATTTGTAACTTATGGGTGACCTTCTTCTGTGCTTCCTGAATCTCCTTGGGTCTTTCTCTAAATCCTGTTTGCAGAGATTTGTGTGAGGATCTTGAGATTTCTCATGAATGTCCACTGAGACACCTTCCTCCAGGCTGATTTTCGTCCACTGCTGTCCTGGCATCACCCCGGCTGAGCTGGCTGGTCCCTCCCAGCCTCAGCTTCCTCGGCTGTCGGAGGGTTAATAACCGACCTCAGGGTTGTGGCAGGGATCAAGGTGGCGGTGTCACAGTGTCTGCTTGGTCAGCATCCAGCTCCACTGGGACAAGGCTCCTGTCCTCCCTGTCCTTCCCCTTCCCCCCCAAGTTCATCTGGGTGATTTGAGGTCACAGTGGTCCTGGGAGTAGCCTTGGAAGAAGAGCAGTGGAGGGGAGGGGTTTCACTTCTGCTTGGAGGGCACACTTCTCAGCAGATGCCATGCTTCAGCATTGCGATGTCTTTTTTTTTTTTTTTAAAGACAAAACATCCTTTCTGGCAGCGTCTGTATTCTTGGAAGTCTATATTCTTGGAAGCCCCATTTTCAGCCCCTTTAATTTTTAATAGGAAAGTGGGGGAAGGATTTCCTAGCTCAAATTCAAGTCCAGATGTAGCTGGGGAGGCCATCCTGTTAGGTTCTGATCCAGGTGTAGCTGGGAAGGCCGTCCTGTTAGGTTCTGATCCAGGTGTGGCTGGGAAGTCCATCCTATTAGGTTCTGAATGTCGAATCTTGTGATCATGTTTCTCGGGACCACGTGGGCCTTCCTGGCAGCGTCAGTCCTGAAGCTTCCTGGGAGAGCTGCCTGGATGTCTCCAGCCTTACCCTCCGCTCTCTGCTGGAGATGGAGCCCAGGATCCACCAGCTGTGACTCCGGGAATCTCCCTCCTGGAAGCTGGCACCCCTCTTGTGCCCCTGTGTCTGGTGATATGCACGTGGATGCCGCTGGACCGGCCGCATGGGTGGGGTGGCTCTGCAAGGCCAGGTCAGAGCCAGGCTCGCTGTGGCAGTGGACCTGAGGCTCCATGCCCACCTGCCTGGCACTTGTGAAAGATCCTGGAATTTCGTCCTCTCTGATCACCCTGGCAGTTACATGGGCTGAGTTCTGTCTGGATTTTGTGAGTGTGAGTGGGATCTTTTTCTTATCGACTTTCATAAGCTGCTTCTTTTAAAATGAAAACCAGAGGCAGTTTGACCTCCCCTCCTCACCATGAAGTTAATAGTATCAAAAGTTATGGCTTAAATTATGTATAATAACTGTGTGACATGAATAAGGTGAAGCTGTGTTTCATGCTAGATTCTTTTTTTAATTTTATTTTTTATGGAAGCGTATGTGATTTACAATATTAGTTTCAGGTACACAGCAAAGCAGTTCCGTTCATGCTAGATTCTCAAGTGAACGTCATCAGGCTTCAAAACATCTTTTGTTTTTACTTACTTTGATGAATGTATTGGGGGCTTGAAGGCTGTTGAGATTTGCTAATATAATCTTCAAGGAGCTATTTAAACAAGGGTGAACTTTGGCTAAACTTATGTCATTAAGATACACCTATTTAAAACCAGGGGAAAAGTGTGTCGACTTGCCAGGTGGAACTTTGTTGCTAATATACCTTGTGATGTACCTCCTGCCCACAAGTTACAGTTGCAGCGCTGTGTCCTGGAGGGAAGGTCTGTAAAGGTGAGGCTTGGTGTGTGGGTGGGTTTTGTTGTTTCATTTGCTTTTAGCTCAGATGAATGTAGTCTTACTGCATGCTGCCGGGAAGGTAGGCTTCCGCCACCAGCACAACACTGATGAGGGCCAAAGGAGAAGTAGCACTTGGGGTTATTTTGTTACTGATCTTAGAGTCTGGACTTGGAGAATATCTCAGGTGCACAAGTCAAGGAAAAGGAAGTGGAATTCTCCCCGCACCTGCAATGGTGCTGAATTATCACTCAGCTGTCATACAGTAAGGGATTTTATAATGCCTCCTGGCATTCTAGAATTGCTTCTCTGTTGTCAGGGAGAGCTGGTCCTGTACACAGGGCAGGAAGTAGCCTTGACTTTGTTTCCTTCATGACTTGTTGAGGTTGACATGACTAGGATTCTGGATGAAATCTGCCCTTTATGGAAAGCGTTGTACTCCACTTCCCCCAGATACAGAGCAGCAAGGGCTTGGGGAAGGAACGTGGGCACAAGCTCCTGGGACAGGCTGCTGTTCCGCAGGAGACGGAGGTCTGCTGTTGGGGTTCTCACCGCGATGGGAAGCTCACTGGCAATTGCATCAGTGGGATCCTGGGGCAGGTTTGATAACTATCACTTATTTGTTATTCTTGGAAGAGTGATGGGAGCAATATTTAAACACCAACATTCCTTGAAACAAAAAGGTATGAAATAAACCTTATAAATCACAGGATGCCTTAGAGCTTTCAGCGGCATTCGTATTGATCTCTTAGTTCTTTAAAAATATTTTCTGGGGAAATTTCTTTGTATAGATGAGGATACTAGATTGCAAATAATTGGAAACCCATCAAGCACTGGAATCTTGGGTTCCTGACACATTAGCGGTATCACGAGTGAACTGATAGGCTGGGCGGCTTTCGAGAGCCTGCCTTCCTTTTCAACCACACTTGGGGATCCTGGCTTTTCCCCTTGAGACCGGCATGAGGGAGCTCATGGAGTCCTGGGTGCCCTTGATGGGGAAGCAGTAGGCACCCCTCCCCGCAGTCTCTCCCAGCAGTCACACTGCCCTTGCACTTGGCTGTGGTGGGTGGAGGCATGTGCTGCACACTTTCTTAGCCGGCTGCCTCTAAACTTTATGTTTAAGACCCAGTCTGTCATTGTGGGGACGGATGTGTGGGTTTTCACTGTACAGCTGTGTATTTTCTGTGTGTTTGAAATTTCCCTGTTTCTCATGGAAGATAAACAGCATCCTTTAGAATCAGGAGGCTGGGTATGGTTTGATTTATCAGCGATCTTAATCATTTCAGTCAAAGAATGATGCTGTTAATTCCTGTGTCATTTCCAGGAAAAATATTCTAAACGAGGTTCCAGAAATAACCTCTTCAGTGCCTCTACAAGAGTGGCCTCTCTCAAAGCTTGCTATTACTAACCAGGATGATGGTGATCATGTTTAAGCTGCCACCAGTCACTGACGCGGCAAGCAGTCTTAGGTCTCTTATGCAGAGTGCTTTTATTCCAAATGGAGAGCCTGACTGATCTCCAGGCCTTGCAGGGGTGGGGGCCACGTCTAATGGACGTGAATCACGCTCATCCCTGGTCCCCAGAGAACCACAGTCTTGTCAGTAGGAGTGGACAGTGCGTAACTCGGACTTTAAAATCAGATGTTGCAAATTGATGTCTTTTTTTGGTGGGAACAAAATCTGTTGTCCGTTACGGGGAGGACGCTTTCACATCGCAGGCCAGCATTCCGTGGCTGTGCCCACGTGCCGAGCACTGTGTTAGGTCTTACACAGACTACCCTTCGTAAAGGGCATTTATCTCACAAAAAGGGGAGTGTGTTAGAGAGCTTGCCGAGTCCACGTGGCTGAGCAGGAGGTGCAAGTCTGCCTGGTTTGCACCTGGCACCAGCTCTCCTCACTCGCTGGAGGCCACCCTCGTGCGGTGAGTTGGGAATCCCAAGTAGGAAATAGGGTGTTTAAAGAGATACCAAGTTTCATGGCAGGTGTGGTGAGCTTTCCTTTTTACATACTATCTTCACAAACCCTAAATGATATGTTTTTTTCCACCTAATATAACAATCAACTTAGTCACCAGCCCTTACCACGAAGGAGCTTGCAGTCTCAAAAAAAGATCCTTTATTTTCATAACTGTAATATGCCTGATAAAGTTGTCGAGATTGGGGCTTCCTTTTGTTTCCTTTAAATCCTTGAGTGGAAGCTATTTAGTGATTACTCATAATTGTGAGAATAATCTAGTGATCAGAGAAATCTTGCTGGAACAAATCTGTGTCTTCCTTCCTTTTATGTAAAACAAACAAACAAACAAAAAACAACCAAAAAACTTAATCCAAGTGGATGCTGGCAGGAATGACCGTGTTTGAAGCAGATGAGGTTTGTGTGGCGTGGCGTCCCCGGCGACCATCTCAGGGAATACCCTAGAACAGCCATCTTTGCTCTCACTTGGTTACACCCTCCCCACCCCCCCGATTATTCCCATTTGCACCAGAATTTTGAGTCCGTGTGTCCAAGATGGTAATTACACGTGTGTGCATGTATCATGCCTTTCTGCTGTGATATGGGCCATTTGAATAGTGCTTTTGGACAGTGACAACTTCCATTCTCGAAACTCCTAACAAATGTAAATATATCAGGAAGCCCTGAACTTTTCGTGTTACAGTAAACAAATCCCAGAACAAAGATGGTTTTGTGTACTGTGTATTCACTGTGATTTTCCTGTAAAAATTGTGAATCTTCACCCACTTATTAAAAATTGCTTGATTAGTTGGAACAGAGAACGTGGACTAGTCTATCTTCAGGTTGTTTCTGTGTGTTTATGGTTGTGCCTCTTCTATTAGCTGAGAAAGCCCCTTAGCCTCTGCTGAGCTGGGGCCATGCTCGTAGAACTAAGGGAAACAAGATAGTTTCCAGTTTGTTTTAAATCCTGAGCCACTCCTTTTCTGCATAATAACCCAATCTCAGAGCATGATACAGTTTTATTTTTGGTGGATTGTATTAATTTGGTTGTCTAAGGCTGAATCCTTCCACTGTGTTGTGAATTAACTGTTCTTAGTTTCTTTGTAACGTGGAGTTGATCCAGAAGATGGACCTGCAGGCAGGACCTGTTGGCAAAAGTGTCAACATCGTTGCTTGTGACTTAGACTAACTTCCGTTTCTCTGAGAGAACCACACAGCTGGACATTTAGTCCTCGTTTCCCACTTTGTTCCCAGTTCAAGGCCCTCCTGGTCACCCTTCCAGTGGGGTTCTCACCTCGCCCTCCACCCTTTCCTCTGTTTTATGGTCTTTCTGACCCACAGACCCTCACTTTCTGGTGTGTGTGTAGGGGTCCTGACTGCTCTGAATCTTTGGTCATTACCTGTGGAAAGGATTTTTTTTTGAGCCAGACACCTCTACGTCTCTGAATGAACCTTTACTTGCTTAAATATCACCCATTCTGTGGATTGTCTGTGGAAACTTTTTATTGTTTTCTTATGGGGTTTGGCTGGCCTTCCTCCGCCCCACCAGTTACCCCGCCTCGGTCACGTGCGCTCAAGCTCTGCACGCCTGTTTCAACACTGGTTATGTGCAAACTAACAGAGCTCTAGAAATGAGCAGTCACATGTTGCCATGTAAGAATGTTTCCTGGAATTTGAGCGTGGATTGTTTTCGCTCCTGTGAGTGACCCTAGGATCCTGGCCTTTGTTCCGAAGCACCTCACGTTGGAGTGGATGTGAGCAGTGAAGCTGACACAGTATTCCTGTCACTCAGAGTGGATGACAAAGGCGCTTTCATCCGAACGGCAGCTGAAAGTTGGACGCGTTCGGTTTGGATGTTGGGTGACCTTTTTGAAAAAGGCGTCTGGCTTTCGTCATCCCTTGAAAGCTGTGCTTAACGCTGTTTTCTGTTTTGTGCTTAGAGTTTCTGCAGTTCCTGAAGGAGAGACTTGCTTGTTTAAGGGGGTAAATCACTTTACAGTAATAACGCTCTCTGGGGATTTAGATGGACTAGGTTTGCCGTTTTTCTTGTTTACTACTTAGTACCAAGTAGAGTGGAGTTTTAAATGGCTGAACGTGCCCCACCCCTTGCTGGTGTGTGTTTAGGGGGAAGAGTGTGTGTGTAGATGGGAACATTCGCACATACATGTAGCTCGCACAGTCACGTGCACCCGGGGACTCGGGAGGTTGCTGGCCTGCAGTCTCCTCTCCACAGGGGTCCTCACGCCCCAGTGACTGGGCTTCCACAGGAGCCAGAGGTGTGGGGTGGGTGGGCATCACCCACCACAGGGCCGTCGCCCGCATCTCAGGTTCAGTGCATGTGGTGTGTCGTGTGCCGTGTGTGTGCGGAGGTCCCCGCAGGGGTGCTGAGCTCGCGGGCATCAGGCAGCGGCCGCGTTGGGTGTTGCCTTCCAGCCCCCGCTCCTGTTCTGGGGACCCTCCTGCCCCTCTGCCCAGGTGCCAGGCCACACTTCAGGTGGAGAGGGCTGTGTAAACGTCCTCCCCAGCCGCATGCTTGCTCGTTGCTCTGATGCAGGTCTCTCGATGGGGAGCTGCAGATGGATTTTGGTGCCTGAGGTGGCCTGGCCCCGCCCCCCATCCTGGACCACCTGGGTGGCAGGGGCTCCTGCGACCATGAGAGGGTGTAAACTTTCCATAATCTAGGCTGTGACAGAAAGACTTTCTATTTTTTAAGATCAGAGACAGTCTCTTCTGTTTCCTTTTAGGAATATCCATGCTTTACGTCTTAGGTTTCACTTTTTCTGGGTCAGAGCGAAAAGTGTTGTCTTGAGGTGTTGCTGCCCATGTGCTGTGTCATCTGTGGGAGGGGGTCTGTGGGTGGCCTCCTTGCGGCCGCCGGCTCTACGGTCCAGGCTGCAGGGTTCAGATGAGCAGCACTGACTTGTAGGGATGAACGTTGGCCCCGACAGGTGGGGCTTCAGCTTAGAAATAGTTGATGTGTGAACACTGAAGTCTCTAAAATGAAAAGGGCGGTCAGTGGTGTGGCCTCTGTCTTGGTCCCAAGTCTCGGAGGACGATGGAGCAGCTGTGGCCAAACCTCCAGGCGTCGCTGCCCTCTGGGCCAGACCCCCGCCCCATGCCGTCCCCCACTCCTCTCAGCCTCCCCTTCCTGAGGACACCTTGCTGGGGCCTCTCTCTAAATGCCTGTGTGCTTCTCACTGGGATCAACACAAAGTAAAAGTGGATCCCAGTGCAGGTGTCAGCTACCTGCCTCACACCACAAAAGACCTCATTTTGTCGAATGTAATAACCAGACAGTGTCTTTCGTGAGAAACCTGCTTCCTGCAGAACCCCGTGTGCATCACAACCCCACCCCTGTCAGCAGGAAGTTTGACTTTGCCTGGGAGGAGTCTGGAAGCTGCTCCTGGGGCCTGTGTGGGGGGTGCTGGGGAGCATTTCCCCCTTGACACATTTCCATATGTATTTTTAAGTGAAGAACCTCTGTATTTCAGGAGAATGAAAATTGTGATTTATGGTATAACATCTGCTGAAATAATAATGGAATTGTTGGCAGTATAAACCAAAACAATAGTTGATCACTACAAACAAAGTGCAACTTTTATTCAAACAAATTTCCTTCTTCCCACGAGGAAGGTGACTGAGGCAGCCCCTGTTCCTTCCCACCTGTTTCCACTTGGTGTCCTTTCCTGCAGTCCCGGGGCCGAGCCCCCAGCTGCCTGCAGCACGGGAGCGCAGTGCTTCCTGGGCGGACGCGCCTGGGGTGCAGTTCCTGGGGGGGCTCCCATTGTCCGGTGGGCCTGGGGAGCGCGATAGCTCTGACATGTCCTCAGTCCCAGCGCCTTTTCCCAGCCCCCAACACCAGTTGGCTGGTGTCCTGGCACCTGAGGCTGGCGACTGCCTGCAGGAGGCCAGTTCGGCCAGTGACTGTCACTACCTTTCAGACTTGCACAGGTGTGGCAAGCAGTCAGCCACCATGCTGACGTCCAGGCCTTGTTTTACCACCTGTTTGTTCCATCCTGCGGGAAGCTGGCATTTATTGTGGTCACTGGGGAGCCTGAGTCTGGCCCCAGCTCCTACATCGGATGGTGGTCAGGGTTGGGGGCAGGGGTGTGGGTCCCCAGGCAAGTGCAGTGCCAGCTGGTGGGGCCTCTCCCACCCACTTGAAGCTAGTCATACTTTTCTTGGTACAAGATTGTCAGAGTGGAAGGAAAAGAAGTAGGTGGCAGGCAATTCTAGTTGAGTCTTGACTCTGCAAGCATTTGGGGGCAGGAAATGGTGTCCTGGCTTTATTTTCAACTTTCCTGGTAGGTACGGTGGGATTCAGTGTTTGTAGATGGCTGATTTGCAGGACACTGAAATCTGGAATTGCGTTATGTGAACTTTTATCTCAAATGTGTATCACCCCCAAACCCCGTTAGTGCGGAGGGGGAGGCGCTGAGAGCTGGGCGGCCCTCCTCCGTCACAGGTGCACGACCGTGGCAGGGCTGGGAAAGCGGAGGTGGAGCCCGAGCCTCCGCATGGGGAGGAAGGGGCTTCCGTGTGGGACCCCTGACTGCTGACCTGTCCCAGCAGGTTGTTCAGGGCACCGAGTCCAGGGTGAGGGCCGTGGCCTGTCCCGGCGTCACATCCTGGAGGGGAGAAGCTCACTCTTGCTTTACTTTGCTCTCCCCTGGTGCCACCTGGCTCCCGTGGTGAGGGGTTTCCAGGGAAGCAGTGTGAGGACCTTGCTCAGGGCTGTTTCCCAGGGGGGTGGGCAGGGGCGACGCCCATCTTCCCAGACCTTGTCACAGGTGGTCAGAACGGTCAAAACATAGATCTCATGGACTTTTCAGAGAAAACCCAGAATCTTCTGAATGACTATGTATGTCTTTCTTCTGAAAAGCTTACTCGGTTCCTCTCATGTAAGTTTTCTGAAACTGTTAAAAGTGACCATTTTCCCTTCTAGGTGATACCACTAGTGGACTTGTGCAACTAAAAATACTGTTCTAGGTTGTGTAGTTACTATCTACCCCCTTCCCTTTTTTCTTCCTGGAAAAAGTACCATTTAGTTACAGAATGAAGTTTGTAACGAAATAAAGAGCACAGATAAGCAACATTAAAAAACACAGTTAAAATATATACACATACTTTATATGTCTTCAAAAGAAAAAAAAGAAAAAGATTGAGGGGACCCACTGGTCCAGAAATGTAACGATGATTTTCTTTTGTATCCAGGAAACCTAAGTCTTCAAAGCTCTGTGTTTACTTTTTCCAGGTCAACTTCCAGCCACGTCTGTCTTCACCAGCCCCAGGGTAAAACGCGTATGTGCTGGAAAGATGGTTTTGGCATTTGCCAGTCATAATTCAACAGATATTTTCTCATTAATTGATAACTTAAAGTATTTCACAGTTATAAAAACTTGCTAACATACTTCTCTGAGTTTTATTACTGTGTGTTTCTCTGTGAGAACTGACTTTTCTGCTACCCTGAGCTATAATGTGTTGAATTAGGAGTTGTAATTCTTTCTGCCTTTACTTTTATGAAAATGTGCCCTATGTATTTTCAGATATATGTTTGGTACAGTTTAAAATGCTTGATACATTATGACTTTAAAACATCACAAATATTATTTTACAATATAAATTAACATTTTAAAGTTATAAGTAGCACTATAAAATTGGGACAAAGATTTGAAAAAAAATCTGTGAACTTACAGTTCAACGTAGTATGGATACATTTTATTTCCCCATACCACTTTAAAGTTAATTAGGCCAGAAGTGTAACAATGATGAAATAGTGTTGATGCCCTTGGTTTATAACAAGGTTTCACATGTATCATATTGTTTTATTGCAGGGCTCGTTAACCACATGAAGCAGGTTTTTGTTTTTTTCTAAACAAAAGCAGGGCTCGAGGTTAAACATCTGGTCCAGGTCTGGTGGTGACAGTGGGTAGGGACCCACACCCAGGACTGCCAGCTCGGTTATTTCTAGTCAAAAACTCACGAAAGTTCAGTGGACCTCCCCAGACCAGTCCTTTTCTCCCTCCTGGAGCAAAATAAAATTGCTAGAGTCTTATATTGTGCTTTATAAAAGTTTGTCTCTTGCAAGTACCATACTTTGTTTTTTAAAAAAAAGTTGGTGGGGGGGGGGCAGAAGAAAGCTTGTATGGTAAGATGCCTCTGAATTGAACGATGTTGAAAACATAGAAACTTAATTCTTTCTACTTTGGGTGTTAACCCCTTGTCAGGCAAGAGGGTTGCAGGTGCGTGCCCCTGCTCTGCAGGGTGCCTTTCCAGTGCGTTGACGGTTTTCCTTTGCTGCGCAGGGGCTCTTCGGTCGCCGTATTCCCGCTGGAGTTTGGCTTATTGCCTGTGCCTTTGGTGTCTTATCCAAGAAACCACTGCCAAGACCTAGGCCAGGGATCTTTTTTTTCTACGTTTCTTTTAGTTGATTTATACTTCGGGCCTCACATTTAGATCAGTAATCCATTTCAAGGTAGTTTTCGTGGGTGCTGCAAGGTGGGGTCCAGTTCCATTCTTCTGCTTGTGGTTTCCCAGTTTTCCAAATACTGCTTATAGAAGAAGCCATTCTTTCCCCATTGTATTCATAGAACTCAACAGCAAAAAAGCAAATAAGCTGATTGAAAAATGGGCAAGAGACCTGAACAGACATTTTTCCTCCCAAAGAAAACTTACAAATGGCCAACAGGTACACGAAGAGGTGCTCAGCATCACTAATCATCAGGGAGATGCGGGTCAAAACCACAGTGAGACACCACTGCACACCTGCCAGAATGGCTGTTTTCAAAAAGACAAGCGATAACATGTTGGTCAGCATGCGGAGAGAAGAGAGCCCTTGTGTGAACTGTTGGTGGGAATGTAAATTGGTGCAGCCGCTGTGGAAAACAGTATGGAGGCTCCTTAAAAATTAAAACTAGAACCACCCTGTGACCCCACAATCCCACTCCTGGGTATTTAGCTGAAGAAAGTGAAAACATGAACTTGAAAAATAAAATCCCCAAAACACTAACTTGAAAAGATACCTTCACCCCCGTGCTCACAGCAGCATTATCTGTAACAGCCAAGATGTGGACGCAACCTAAGTGTCCTTCAGCAGACGACTGGGCAGAGAAGCTGCAGTGTGTGTGCGATGGAGTACGGCCCCTGCCACTTGCGACGACGTGGGTGGACCTTGAGGGCATTATGCTAAGCGAAATTAGCCAAAGATAAATACTGTATGGTATCTTTTATATGTGAAAACTTAAAAAAAAAAAAAAGAGCTGATTTCATAAAAACAAAGTGGAATGGTGGTTGCTGAGGGAGATGGGGAGGTGCTGGTCAGAGACAGCGGCCTTCCGGGGTGAGATGAACAGGGACCTGGCACGCAGCGTGGCAGCGGTACCTGAAAGTTTCTGAGAGTGGGTCTTCGGCGTTCTCGGCACCAAGCCCAGAGTTAACAGTGTGAGATGCTGGGTGTGTTAACTATCTTGATCTTGGTAGTCATTCCACAGCGTATGTGTATGACAAGTCATCACGTTGTGCAGATTAAATATATGCAATTATATTTGTCAATTATGCCTCAATAAAGTTGGGGAACGTGACCTTTTAGATCAGGTTTCTCAGCCTTGGCACGGCTGACGTCTTGGGCCTGAAGTTCCTTGTGTGGGGCCGTCCTGTGTGTCGTGAGATGTTTGGTGTCGTCTCCGCCTCTGCCCAGTGGCTCATCAGCAACCTACCCAGCACATCGCCCCGGTTGAGGGTCCCCGCTCCCCGCGGCCTGCTTAGATATGCAGGTGTGCGTTAGTTGTTTAATAACGGTTTCTGGTTTTTGAAAATCTAATTTCATTTTTCTAGAATTACAGCAAAAACTAAGCCCATGCAGGGCAGTGGGGGGCTCACCCCAAAGTTCCCATCAGACCACGCTTGTCCCTTGGAGAGCATGCCGCCTAGTGGTGATCACCGTCCTGCCCCCAGTAGGGCTCAGGGTGTTTAAAATCTGCCCTAGACGGTAGAAGCCCACTTGTCTGATGTGAGCAGAGTCCCTTTGCTGAGGTAACCCAAGAGGCCTTAACTCAGACTCCAGGGCGGTACGTGGACGCCTCCGCTCAGAGCAGAGACGTGGGGTCCCGTCCCTGGACGTCGGGCAGGCGCTTCTGAGCAGCTGCCCAGGTTTGGGTGACTTTCCTGCGTGACCGTGGCTGTGACAGTGACTCCTGCTGCCGGTGTGACTCCTCTGAAAGGACAAGCAAATGTGTGAGACACAACCTCACTTTAGAGTCTCAGCTTTCAAGCGTTTGTTAGTCCCATAGTATTTTTATCGTTGTTTTGCCCACACCTAACTTGAAGGCAACTTTTTGTTTGTTTGTTTTCTGTATCGTCTTCGCAAGTCGCCCCGCTTCGATTTCATGGAATCAGCCACTCTCTTCTCGGGGCCCTATTTTACTGGGTGGCGTGACCTGTAGTTACGGATTGGGAGCAGATGCACCTGTTCCAGGGTCTGCGGCCACTCAGCTACTGCGATGTGAGTGGGAGGCCCTGGGGCTGTGGCCTGGGGGAGCCTGAGGCCGGGACGGGGGGCTGCAGCTCGTGGCGGTGGCTGAGCTGGTCACGCCAGGCTCTTTGCACTCGTGGTCCTGAGCTCTTGCTTCGTGGCTGTTCACTGTTTCTCGCAATGTCACAAAATTATCAGAAGAGGTATTTTAAAGAGCAATGTTCACCTAAAATGCAAGAGTTTTAGGTGTTCCATGCAGCGCTTGTAGGGAGACCTGAGGGCCTAGGAATGAACGCAGGTGTGGTGCGTACAGTCTGGCAGGAGGGCAGGTTACTGAGACCAGAATGTGAAGTCCTCAGCTGTCGGGTTCCTGGGAGCCAGGAAGGGTCCTGGGGAGTCCCACCTGATCCAGCTGCACGTGTGACGGGTGAGCACACGGGGCTGGGAGAGGGGGCGTGGGAACACGTGAGCTGAAGAGGAGGGAGCAGAGGGAGGCAGGAAGAGACTGGAGTTTAGGAGCAGAGGTCGGTGGTCTTGTGGGAAACGGTGTGGGAGGCGGCGACGAGTTCAGCTCAGACATGACTTTGAGACTCTGACACCACATGAGCAGAGAGGCTGGGAACTTTGAGGGACGTCTGCCTGGGGTGGTCCGGGTGACGCTGACACAGGACTGCAGGCAGGTGGCTGGAGTGGGAGAGTGGCTGTGGAAGGCGAGGGGCCGAGGAGGTGCCTGTCTGGACATTTAGAAGGGGAGTCGGGCGCGGGGAGGTGCCGGGTGGGGCAGCGGATTCATGAGAAGAGCAATCAGGTTGGAGGGGGAGGTCTGAAGGTGACGGCACCTCCGGGGGGAAGAGGCTGGTGGGGGCCGAGGTGCCTGCGGACAGACGCGGTCTCCCCAGCTGTGGATGGTTGTCTGTGTCCAGGGTCGCAGTGACCGCGTCACACAGAACTGAGGACTGGCTGGGCTTCTTGGGACCGTGCTGTTGGCTGGGTTTGCGCTTGGTGGCCGAGTCTTCTGTTGGTGTCTCCGGAGCAGCCCAGTGCCCTCGCGATGCCTGCTCTTGGCGGTCCTGCCGGCTCTGCCTTGGGAAGGAGGCAGCGGAGATCCGCAGTTCCCTTAGGATGTGATCCCAAGTCGTCGGTTTCCATTTCTGGGGCAGCAGCGTCACAGGGAGGGTGCACCTCGTGCCCCGTCCTGCTCGTCTCCTCCTCTCTGCTAATGGGACACATGGGAGTTAGCAGGCGAAGCCCCGGACGAGAAGTGGAGGACGAGGTGTAGGGAGGGTGGGAGCTGACCCCTCGGGGACGAGGGGGCCGTGACCCCTGGCCCAGGGGGAGAAATGTGCAGTTTTCACAGTGGGGACAGTAGGTCCTCACGGAAGGGCGAGTCATGGACTCCTTGCCAAGTTATTTAAATACCGTGACTGTGGCCGTGATTGTCATTACTGTATGGGAACTGGGGGTGAATGTGGCTGAAGAAAGGAAAAAGGCTTGGGATAAATTCAGGATATAGCTTCTCTTCTTCTGGTTCTGGGGTTTTGCCTGAAATGCCACTTTTATTTTTGGTTGGGTGCTTTTTAGCACTTGTGTTACAGCATTTGGAACACTATTTTTGCGACATGTTAGATGTGAGGTGTGTAAAATTAGATTCCTAGAAATCGGGCTGTGGCGCCCCTTCCACACTGCGTGGGTGGTGTCTGCGCACCCGGGGGTGACCCTGGCCACGCTCATGTCTGCAGGACGCCTGACCCTTGCCGTGTCGTCCAGGTGTGGGCTCGCCAGCTCTTTGCAGCCTGTGTCCTGCCCCAGCTCTCCGGCTCTCGTGTCCCGTCTGTGGAGCAGACACGCATTTACGAGTTACCTGCTTCCTCTTCCTCTCCCTGTGATTCTTCCATGTCCCTTGGCCACAGCTGCATGAGACAGAACATGGGGACCCAGGAACATGGAGTCTTCATTCAGACACCGAGGTCCAAGCCGAGTGACGTTCCGGCCGCATCTGTGCTTTCTGGCTCGCGGGACCAGGCCTTGCTCTCTGGCTCACGCTGCTGTGGTTTTATTTCTCAAGGCTCGCTCTTTGCCTTCAGTTTTGACAACTGTGATTTCGTTTCCCCGATGATGAAACGGTGGTGAGAAGGGTGTGGAGAGGAGGGGCAGGAAGGCAGGGCAGCTTGTGGTCTAGGGAGGAGGCGCTCTCTCAAGCAGAGGACCCCTGAGTGGATCAGACCTGGGCATCCTGCGAACAGGTGGCCCTGTGCTCCCCACGTGGCTGGTTGCCCGGGGACGGGACAGCGAGCACGTTCGGCCTGAGGCCGGAATCTCCCCTCTGGGAGTCTGAGCGTGATCAGCAGAATTATCTCAATTCGAGTTTCAGAACACGGAGAGGGCGGCTCGGGGAGGCCTCGTCAATCCAGAGGGGAAACTGCAGCCAGGCAGGCTTGTTAAGTCTCAAGAAGGTGCGTCTGGGAGAGTGGGCCAGTGCTTATGGGAGTGAAGGGCTAAGTGTGTGAGTGTGGGGGGGGGTGTAGTGTGTACACACACATGTGGGCAGGCATGTGTGGATCTGTCGGTGAGGCCCTCTCTGGGGCACATCGCTGGGCAGCCTCTCCCCGGCCCTGCAGCCCCCTCTTGGGGAGGGAGAGCAGCTGTAACTGCCGGCATAAGGTGTGTGAACTTTGTCTGTGTCCATCGTGGGAGTAAGTGTGCTAAGTGGGGGCAGCAGTCAAAATGAAAGTACCACCGGTGTCTGCTTGTTGTGACTTTTGTGGACGATTTCCTGGCACGGTAGGAGATGCGACTCAAAACGTGTTAGTGGGGTGTTTGTTTCACCAGGGGCTGGATGAGCATGTGTGGCCGACTCTGTGTGCACTTCACAGGACGTGGGGTGTCGCCGACCCTGGCTGCTCAGTGACCCCAGGGCCTCGGTCTCTCCTGGGGACTTTGGGTGGAGCTCAGGCAGCTGCTCTCGGACCTGGTTTACTTTCTCCAGGAACTGGAAGTGTTTGTGTCACCTAAAGGCCGGTGGTTTCATTTTAACAAAAGCAGAAATACATTGGGAACCCCCACACCAGCCCTGACTCGGGGCACAGGGCCCTCTGGACATTCCCCCCTGAGTGGTTGTGCCTGCCCAGCTGCCTGGAAGGGGTTTCCGATTGTCCGGTCCTTCCTCCCCTCTCGCCTCTGGTTGTCCTTTCAGGGAAGCCCTTTGCTGTTGAAGATGCGCCAGTTAGCACGTTATCAGCGGTGACGTCGGGGGCGCTCGGCTCCTCTGGCCGTCGGGCTGCAGGATATGTTCTCTGGCTGCCGCACGGGGACTGCCGTTGTCCCTGGCTGGTTCCTTCGCTGCGGCTCCTTCACTGGATGCTGGCCGGAGCCCTCCTTGGACAGAGCAAGTGGGACGGCCCGCGAGGACTGTGAGACGTGCGGCTGGCAGCCATGACCCTGTCTGAAGAGACCCGCCTGCCGGTGTCCGCGGGCCCAGATACACTGGCTGGGCCCTTCCGGGGGCAGCCAGGACCCTCTCCTCTGAGCCATTTCTGGTGTTGCCCTCTCTTAAGTCCTTCACGAAGAGAACTTTGATTTCTCAGGCTTAAGAATTAATCAGAAAACAGTTTAATGTCCTTCTTGAGTTACTGGCCTTGCTGGGAACACTGTCCAGGTAGACTGTTACACCTGCGTCCCCATCCTGGTGGAAGACTCTCATCCAAAGAAATAATCCCTTGGCACTTCTGAGCTAGGGAGTTCAGTGATGGGGAGAATTGTGACTCACGACGACTCTAGCAAACTCGGGCGTTGGCTGTGACACGACTGATGTGCAAGGCGCATTGTGACTAGGGGGCGGGGAGCGGATGTGCTTTACCTTAAATCCCATGTGTCCCCCAGAGGCCCCCCTCCCCAAGTCCTCTCAGGTCACAGAATGGACTCGAGTTTTCCGTGACTTTTGTCCTCATGTGGCAGGAGCTAGGACCCTGGGGTGGGACTCCCGTTGCTGTCTGGCATCCAGGGCAGCTCTCGGCACCCCAGTCTTGCTTGCTCATGTTGGGGTTTCTTTGGGGTTCTGTGCAGCTCTCTTTGTAGGAAGCCCTGTTGCTTCTGCAGGGCCTGGAAGGAAGCTGGATCAGGAGAGGAAGTGGCTGGGGCCCCGTGGAATTCCTGAGGCCTTTGGCTTAAGGGATGTACTTCAGTCCAGAGCTCGACCTGACACCCCATCTTGGTGCACCCCCAATAAAAACGTTGAGTGTGGCTTCTTCCCTCTTTCCTCAGGTGTCTCTCGCAGGTTTTGCACATTACCTTGCTTGTCTGTTAACTAGTCAGTAAGGAGGCTCCTGCCACGGTGGTTGGCCGACAGGTCTCAAAGCACCATCCTTGAAACACCGTGGATGTGACCAGGGCACCTCTCAGGCTGTGGCACTGGGGGTGTGTGCGCAGGGAGGCGGGCCGAGGAGGACGGGAGGCCCAGATGTAGGGAAATGTGCCCCTTTCTGGTGGCCCCCGGGGAGAGTGGGCTGCCCGGTGAGGCTGGAGGGAGCTCAGGGATGGGTCTCCTGAGCTCCAGGCACCGAGAGCTCGCCAGAAGGGGAAGAACCATGGGGTCATGGAGGGAGGGCCTCTGCCCCTTCTTCTCTGCGTGGTCGAGGCCCAGGGAGATGGTGTCGCACCTGCTGGGGTTAGAGGGGACCTGGGACCTCCGATGTGCATCAGCGAAGGACCCTCCATCAGTAACCAGATGTGACTTGTGGCCGGCGCAGTCCCGGCCGAGCTGGCTGGGGTAAGCCTGTGGGACGGCAGGAGCGTCTTGGCTGTGCTCTCTCTGGGCCCGAGGCACAAAACCACGGGTCCGCACATTCCTCAGATCCCAGCCTGGTCTTGGCATTTCAAGTCTAAGCAACATTTTTCCTGGAAAATTTCAGCCTCTAGAATCCAGACGTGGCTTTCTAAGCAGAATGAGTGGTTCCCGACATGAGGAAACATGAACGATGGTTGTCAGCGATGTGCTTACAGCCCGAAGCTGGAAGTCTTCCGTGTTGAACGGCAGTGCCGGGCCACATCCCCACCTGTTGCTGTGAGACCCCGTCAGAGGGAGCCGAGTCTGGCGGCAGCGCGTGGGGGTTCAGCTCATACCCTGTGTGGGAGGGCAGGATTAAACCACTTGTGTTAGAAGAAGAGGATGAGTGGCCCCAGCATGTGAATGATGGACTGTGAGTCCCGCAGGGGAGCCCATGGGGTGGACGGGCCACGTTACCACCTGGGGTTGTGGCAGGGCCGGCCGTGGGTCTCCTCCTCATGCCACATGCAGCCTGCTGCCCATGGATGCAACGTGACAGATGAAGGCCCTCCAGCATGCGGAGACATTGTGGACATGACCTCACACCTGTACCCTCTTGTTCCCTCCTAAGGAATGTCAGCACTATGCCCCTCAGCGCTGCGACTCGCTGTCTGGGCCTAGCAGGGCTCTGGGGGCCTTGGGGCTTCCCCCTGTGGCCGAGAGAGGTCTGGATGCCACAGCTGGCAGCAGGGGGCTGCCAGGGCCATGACCTGCTACGGAGCAAGGGTCGGAGGCACGGAGGGCATCCTCGGAGTTTAGCAGCACAGAAATTGCAGTGCAGCCTGGTCCCACCTGGAGCTGTTGAGGAAGAAGGAGCAGGGTGTGTATTTGCTGGCATGGAAAAGTGCCCAAGAATGTGAAGAAACAGAGCAAAAGGATCATCTCTCATGATCCCATTTTGGTTTTTGTTTTTTTTTTTTAAAAAGGCACATCCTCCTGCCATGGGTTCTGTGCTCTTGTAAACGTGGAAAATGTGCAGAAAGATGCTGGGAAGGGAAGGGGGTTCAGGAGTGCGTGGAGGGGCACTTGTGTGTTACTTTTATGCAACTTTATTTTTCAAAGCTAATGGTAGAGTTAGATTTGAGGGGTGGGCCGGCCTGGCTGTGGGACCAGCAGTTGTGCGTATGGAGCAGCCTTGAGGAAGTCGGGTCCTCGGTCATGGGCGGGGGTGGCTGTGGCTCCTGGTGTGTGTCCTGCACGGCTAAACTTCTCCATTTTGACATGTTAGTGGTGTGTTAACACAGCAGAGCCGCACTTGAGTATTGGGCAGGTGGTCACCTACAAGGGCTGTGAGCGCGTTTGACGTAAGAAGGGTTTCTCTTACCTCAGGTAAAGTGCAGTGATTTTCTGCCAGAAAGAACCTGTCCTTCATTTAGAATAGACGGTCGTTTGGCGAGTGAGCTGGGACTTTGGTTTAAGCTGAAAGTGAAGTGATTTCATCCCACAGCACTCTGAGCGCCATCTTTGACTTCATTACTCGCTGCGAATTCGAGTGGCACTTACACACGGGGTTCTCTGATGCCTCACTTCCTGCTGATTCGTGGCCTTTGCTGCAACATGACAAGACTCTAAATCTGAGAGTTACTGGGTAACATGAGAAAAGGAAAAGTTGGTTCTGTGGTGTTTTGCTTTAAGGGAGTTACATTATTTTATGTTCATTTAATTTTCTCCTTTTCCAATAAGAATTATTTCCTTATCAGATGTAAACTTACCTGAAAATTAATAAAAACATAGCTAACACACTTGGAAGTGCATATATTTTAATTAAAAAGCATTTTTGCTCTCCCTTTCCCTGTCCTTCCCCACCTCTGACACCATTGCTTGTGTTCAAGTTTGCTTATGAAAAACAGAAACTTCGTAAGTGTTAACAAAGTGGTTTTCAACCCAAGGAGTAGGACGTAATTCCAGCCACGGAAATTCTCAACTGAGAGTCTGTGTGAAGTAAAACAGAGATTTTAAACTTCTTCCCTAGTGTGTGCCCCCACCTTGAGAATTAGATTTAATTAGCTTAATTTCTGGCTTAAAATAGTTTGACAGCCTAATATACAGTGTTACAACCCTATAAAATTCCACTTGTGCATTTTGTTTTTTCAGTTGCTAGGCTTAATGTGGAGAATGCATCGTGAATTATTTTAGTTATTGCTATAAAAATTGTGTGTTATAACCAAGTATTATAAAATTACCAGCAGAGATAAAATTGCACACATTTTTGTAATGAGGTTCCTTTTCTTAGCACACCTCTGAGTGCTCGCAGGGTGGGCACCCACCACCCTCAGTTGGGCCTCTGGGGAGAGTCTTGGGGTCCTTGCTCTCCTGGGCGAGGAGGTGGGTGTGGGTGGAGAGTCGCTCCCTCGTGATTATTGGGGGGCGGGTCAGCGTGGGGCAGGGGTGGCGGGTTGTGTGTCCCCCAGGTGCTCGTGGGACGGTGGCCTCAGTGCTGTTGGGGTGTCCATCAGAGCTGGGAGGGTGGGGTGGGGTGGGCTCCTCTCCCTGGACTTGCGTTCAGCCCACGTGGGGCCAGTGTTTCCTGGAGAACAAAACGGGTGTCACTCCAGCTTTTACGCATCCCCTTTCTAGGATGTATTCAAGTCGGCACGAATGTTAATTCACTTTAATTAAAGAAATTATTATGCTCTGTGCTACTTTCTAGGAGAAAAGCCCAGTTGATTTAAAAAATAAAATCAGAGTGACGGGTGGGGTAGCGTTTTGAAGGAGGGGGGCTCATGTGTGGGTGATTGACAGTGTTTCCTAAACGGTGAGTTTGTTGCACTTCTGCGTTTCAAAAGCAGCGGACTTGTCACCACAGGAAAGCTGGGGAAGACGTCCTCCACCGAGAGGAGCGTCGTCAGGGTGGTGGTGTGTTTCTAGCGTTTGCTGCTCCATTTTTATTGTATGGTGGTCGTTTGGCAGGTGTGTACTTGCTTACGGTGACTCAAAAAGCTCTTCTGCTGTTAAGAGTAGTGTTCATTGTGGAAGCTTGAGATCTTTTTGTTTAAGAATTACCTGTAACTCTGACTCATTAATGTTTTGTAACATGTAATTGATCTTCATGTATCCCTAAAGTGTAAATAACTTCCTAAACACTTGGATTTGGGGGTGGGGCAGACCGCAGGCCCGCAGGGAAAAGACCCTGGATCAGTCTGTGTGAGCTAATTCCTGAGTCTGGGGTCCCTGGGGAGTGGAGACCTTACCCCCACTTTGCACCGCACCCCTGCCAGTCCTGGGCTCTGATTTCCATGTCAATCACAGTTTTTCAGGAAGGAGCCCGCTGACCACTCCCCCAGGCCGTGCTTCAAACACTGACCTGTTGCTTCCCTGGGAACTCGGTGTCCTGGAGAAGTCTGTCTGGGGCAGCTTGCTCTTGTTCCGCGGTAGGAGATGCCTGTTTTCCTCCTGAGAGTTCTGGGCTTTTCTCTTGGTGGTAAGAGTGACTTGGGCTTGGCCTTTCTTGTTCACAGGCTCCCTCAGGCTTCAGCCCCACGTTGTGTCCGTGAAGCCCTTCCTTATCTGTCCCCGTTGTCACCTCACTGTCATTCATATTTGGTGCCCCCTTTCCAGGTGCACTGGATTCTGTTTCTCGGCTGCCAGGCTTCTGTGGCGTGGGCTCTGGCAGCCTGACTCTCCACAGCAGCACCTCGCTTACCGGCTTCCAGCTGAGGGTTTGAGACGTGGGGAGCTTTACCGGGGGTGCCAGCTGGACGCTGTTCTGGCTGAGCCCTGCGCAGGCTCACCGGCATGAGGGGTGCCGGGGGCCCTGCGCCCCCGGGTGGGGATGCTGCTGCTGGGAGCAGGAGCCAGCTCCCAGTTGGCCCCTCCCCACATGGAGCATTCTACTTCTTATGTCCCCTCAACTTAAAAGCATGCAGGAGGCTTAATAAAGCAAAGGAATCGAATGAGATTTTTTTAAAAACTGGAGGATAAACAGTAAGAAGTATTGATACGTGTAACATTACAAAACAGCCAAAATTCAATACAATTTCTGATGTACCGAGTGGACAGCATTGGGGTGTGGAAGGGATTCGTTTTGCACCTTGGGGGCCCAATGCATATTCATTGACCAAAGTGGACCTGACTGAAGGGTCACGATGAATCGGTCTCCCCAGTTCGAATATTCTGTGGTCAGAACGGTAAGAGTCTGGTGAGCTCGGCCTGAGGCCCTTCCGTGGCACGGACGTGTCGCGTAACCAACCGGGACGGCTGGGCGGTTTATTCCGTGGCTCCCCTGTTGGGTTGTTAAATCCTTTTTACTTTCCTCCCCTGGAAACCATGCTGAGTGTGGAGACAGTGGATTCACATGTGTCTGTATTACATTCTTTTCCTAAATTAGCCCCGGTGAACACCAGCTGCAGCCCCGAGAGCAGAGGCAGAGCGACTGTCCTATCTTGCAGGAACTCAGGAGGCCCTCTGGGATCCCTACGTAGTGTGCCCGCCCCGCCCAGGGACCGGACGGTCAGTGCTGGGCCTGGGGCCTTTGTTCTGGACAGAGGAGGAACAGAGGTCCAAAGTGAGAAGACGTTAAAGGTGGAGGGAGGCATACAGATCACAAGGGACTTGAGCCCCATTCAGGGAAACCTGCTTGTTGCTTTTGTATTTAAGTTGGCATCTGGGGCAGGTGTTTGGAGTTTGCCCTGTAGGTGTGCTGCCTCCTTTACTACGTGGTTCCTGGGATCTTGTTAGAAATGCAAACTCTGGCCCCAGCCAGACCTTCAGAATCAGAAATTCTGGGGAGGGAGCCCCCTCGCCAGCCTTTAACACACCCTCCGGGTGCTTCTGGTGAAGCTCACGTTTCAGAAACCGTGGTTCACTGGCTGCCAGGGATCCCGGCGTGCTGAATTTCCAACACAGAGAGGCAGTTTTGAAATAGCTAGTTACAGTTTTGTGCAGCAGAAAACTAGAGATGTTTTCTTAAAACAGGCACGGTAGGAAAAATGATTTCCTTTCTCACTTTTAGGGAAGATTTCAAATTGGTGGGCACCGTGTGGAACTAGTGAACTCTGTACCTCCTGTCTCTGCTCGTTGGAGCTGGCCGTGGAGCCGCTCACCCTGGGCAGTTCAAGTGCACGCTGCCTTCCCCACGAGTAGTCCAGCGGGACTCCACACCAGTGAGGCCGCTACCGCGGCTGAGCTCCGCCAGCAGGACGTCAGGTCAGAACGTGGGTCTGTCGTTCAGAGTGTCTACCACTGACAGTCTCCTGGGAGCCCAGCAGGAGAGGAGGCACTGAGAGCTGGTAGGAGGGTGCCGTCTGCAGGGTGCCTGGGATCCGACTGCAGACAGAGGCTGGAAGTGCATGGACCCCGGTGAGCAGGACAGACAACTGCTGCGTGGCCGCCCTGCCCCAGCCCAGGTGCCCCCAGAGCACAGACAAGCCTCAGGTGCTCCTGCAAACCGTCCTTCCAAGTGAGTCCTCCGCAATCACACAGGGCCGGAGGCGTGGGGTAGGTGAGGGCTTGTCTTGGGCCTGACCTAGAGGGGTGAGATGTGACCCTGAGATCCTTCCAGGTTAGAACAGAGTTTTCAAGTACAACTAACAGTGATTTGTCAGGAATGGTCTTGGGCCTGTTAACCTCCTTTTTTGAAGGAAGGGAGGAAGGATGTCTTATCTTTAGAAAGTCTCAATGTGCCAGTTGGGACGTAGTAAATGGAGTCACGCTATTATGTGACGCTACCTGTTGGCTGGAACTTACATAGTCTCACACACGTGCCACGGCCCTGCTGGCAGGTAAGGCAGGGCACCTGGTGGCCCCGTGCTCTCTGTGCGCTGACGCCGGCACTTCAGGGTCTGTGGTCTGTGACCTGTGGCCAGCGGGGCTGCTGCCCGAGTCAGGCTTTGTCGGTTCTGTCTTCCTGCCACCGCCCCCTCTTGGGTCAGCGGGTCAAGGTCGTCACTCACTCCCGCCAGCTGACTTTCTGAGGTGAGGCGGGCGGGTTGAGGGGTGTTCCTTTGCCAGGGCTTCCAGAGATGGCTTTGTGCGCCCGTGTGGAGGCCTGTCTCCCTCTGTGGAGATGCAGGATCGAGGCGAAGACCGTGGGGCTCCAAAGGCCGGGTGCCCCAGCTGGGCAGGCCAGGCCTCTGCTGCAAGGTCCCCAGGCCGTGGGGGAGGGACGCTCTGCGGCTGAGGGTGGCCATGTGCCGAGCAGGCAGCGGGGCCAACACCGTTATCGCTTCTTTAAAACCTACCTTAGAAACAGTAATGAGACTAAGCTAGCTTCTCTGTGTTTTGTTGTGACCAACAGCAGTGGCCACATCACGGCCCGGTCACCCTTCCAGCCAAGCTTCCTGCAGCAGGTGATGCCTGAGGAGACAAGCATTTCTGAAGCAGGAAGCAAAACAACATTGGAGCCCTTGGTCTGTAACAAGGACATTTTGGAAAATAACCCAGAGCCTGAGTCAGAATCTGCTTGGTAGCCCGGGTGGCACTTCCCGCGGGCGAGCGTGGGAGGCTCGTGATTTTTTGCTTGCACACCCTGCCGGCCTCCGACTCCCAGTTTCCTGGGAGGCTAAGTGCTAGAAACACCCAGTGCCCGTGCACCTGGACCGGCGCCCTTGCTGTGGACGTTGTTCCCCAGGTGGCCTCTGCCTGGAAGGGCCCTGTCTTGTGGCTCACAGTCCAGCTCTGGCCCTTCCAGAGCTGTATTTTCTTGTGTTGCTAAAGGTGATACGTTTATACCTGTTAATGTCTTGTTTTGCAAGAGCTGTGCTTTGGGAATCTAAATATTTAGGCTAAATTGTCGTGCGTAATTGAGTTGCACTGAGATTTTGCTCTTTGTGAAGAGTTTTGGTTTCTCATTAGAAGTTTTTACCTTTTCTTAACTGAAGCAAAATCTGTTGTCAGCGTGAAGCAGCAGCTGTATATTTAGGATGTCAGATTGCATAGAATTTTCCTAAACAGCACATGCTCTTCTCGCAAATTTTGAAGTTCACTTATCCATCAGTCATGGGTTGAATGTTTTGGTCCTGGTCCCCAGCCCCCGTTCGTATATATTTTTGAAGAGTTACTTGCCTCTGGCTCTGAGGTGAGAATGCACTTGGATGTGGCTTAGACACAATTGAGCAAGGTGCTTTGGCACAGCAGTTCTGTTTTATTTTTACTAGAAAACGTTCTTCAGGCTTGGCACACAGGTGGCGGCAGGCCCTTCCTGCCCGACACACACCCCTGTCCTCCTGCCCGAGCCTGGGCTGTGTGCCCGCGGCTTCTCAGAACGCAGGGGGCTTGGTCCTTGGGCGAGAGTTTTGGTTATTTCCTGCTAGTTTGGTTACTACCTCTGCTAGTGAATCTTCCTAGTTCAGTTTTGGAAAAGGGAGAAAATGAACTGAACAGTGGTTTTTGGCCTTCTGAGCAGTGAAACAGGAACCCAGGAATTTATGATTAGCTGACAAGGCGCCCTGGGCAGTCTTGGATGGGAGTGGTGGGTGCCCTCCGGGAATCCTCTTTCCTTCCCTGTCATCCTGAGACGTCTCAGAAGCACAGGCCTCATCCTTGGTGAACTGAGGGCCTTTCTCTTTGGGTGATGACCTCTGCTGCCTCGTGTTGTTGCCTCGGACGTCCAGGAGGAATCTGCCCCTTCCTTCCCTGGACGGGAATCGGTCTGGAGTCTGTGAACCAGTGGGACCTGATGTGGTTCTTGCCCCGTGTTTTAAACGACACTTATTCCGATGAGCATCATGTAATGTGTCACGGAGCAAAGGTAATACGGGAGTAGGAATATGGAAGTGTTTTGAGACACAACGTGGATGAAATCTGACCGTAGCCACACACTGAGACCCTTTTGTTGAAGGCTGGAAGGAGATCTCGCAAATCCCTGGGGAGGAAGACCTTGTGGAGAACGAAGACCCGAAGACCTGCTGTTTGCGGCTTGCCCAACCTTTGTGGTTTGGTTGTGTGTCCCATGAATGGGGGAGGGGGCCCCGCAGCCTTGGCTCTGCTCTCTCTCCAGGCAAGTTTTGTAGCGAGAGGGGAATGTTTACCAATCAGGTGATTGCCTTCTGCAGGAAGCTCAGCATGTTAGTGATGTAGGAAATAGGTCCGGAAAAACGGCCCTAAGTCCTGGAGAAACGCAGATTAGGGTCATGACAGGCCTCACCTGGCATCCCTGGAGGAAGGGGAGGGGGAACGCCTCCGACTGCCACCTTCCCCTCTCTGTGCCACCGTGGGCTTTCATGAGCTGATTCCACTGTGAGCAGAGGCAGTTTAGTGCTGCTGCTCCTGTGGGCAGGTGGAACGGGGCGAACCGTGATGCTCAGAGCCGCACGACGTTGGGAGAGGCAGGAGAAATAAGGGCACGAGGCAGCTCCCTGTACCTGCTGTCAGTGTGAAGTCTGAGTGTCTGAAAGGCAGCAGCGTGGACATGCTGGTAGCTGTCAGTGTTTCCTCTGATAAATGGTTGTGAACTTGGCTACTGAGATAAGACTGCCCAGATTGGAAGGCTGCATGTTCTTTGATTCCCAGAGTTTATAAGTATAAGTCTGGTCACCAGTGAACTCAGGCCAGGCAAACCCTAGGGAGTCTGAGGTAGTGAAGACGGGGGAGGCTTTCTGGAAGGAGGTCGATCTGCCAGGACCATGGGGATGTCCTTCCAAAAGGCAAAGCCAGGAGTGAGTCTTTAAAAATAGAAGGAGAAAGAAAGCTTTAAGGAAAGGAGCTGATTCACAGGCCTCTGTTTTGGGAGTTGACTGTTGTCAGAATGTCCCCTCCTTTCTTTTCACCAAACGTTGTGGGAGATGCTGTCATCCGTGTTCCCTCCTCCTGCCTGGTGTCTGCGTCCCAGAGCCCACGTGGACCCAGGTCTTGAACACGGGCACCCAGAGCAGGACGGGGTGTGTACCAGACTCTGAGGGAACGTGAAGCAGGGTAGGGGCATCTCAGGATGAAGCATTTTATTAAAAGTGTCCCCATAACGAGACCATCACGAGCTAGCTCTCCTCGGAAGTGGGCGGGCTGTGGGCTTGGCCCTGCGGAGGTGCTTCTCCAGGACTGTTTCTGCAGTGTTTGGGGTTCTCAGTGTTTGGGGTTCTCGTTGGAGCAGCTCACAGACAGAAGCCGCCCAGAACTGCGTTCCTCCCTGCCCTTCATGGTGCCCAAGTTAAAGGGCTGGCCATTACTACCTTTCTGAGATTAGAGTCATAACTCAACCTGCCCTCTGCGTTCTTCTTTGTAATAGTTTATCTTGTATCAGGCCTGGATAGAGAAGGGACCCTCCGTGTTTTTACGACCGCCCTCTGCCTTTTCTGAAGCCGGCTTCCGTGCTGCTTTCTAGAATTATGCGATCTCTCTGATTAATCCCATTATTCTTTTAATTGAAAGCTGTGCTTTCATGCTTCGCTCTCCGTTCTGCTCCCCGATGCAGGTTCTTCCCCTCAAGAACTAGAAATGACCTTTGATGATACGTACTAATTTCCAAAGGTCTCAGAAGTCCACGGAATACTGGCGGTTTACTCCTTGGAAAATGACGCCTTCAGTGGGGTGTTAGAGTGGAAGTGACGCCTTGGTGTCTAGTGTGGACCTGGATGAAAGTACTAAAACGCCTTCAGGAACTTCATACTTAGCAACGTGGAGGTGTAGAGGCCCCGACCTGGGAGTGCGTCACTGAGGGATGCACTGGAAGCGGGTGCTCCTCTCCTGAATTTTGGGTTTCTCTTAGAGGGCGGCTGGGGAGGGGTGTTTAGCACTGAGTGACTGATGAAGGTTTGTCCTAGCGTGAAACTAGTTCTAAAAATCCCTCAGCCCTCCCGCTAGAGGCCCACTTGTTGAGGCAGGCTCTCGTGGCAGTGTTTCGGGACCTTCCCGGGGCTGCCCTGCTGTGGGTATAGTTGCTGGGTGTCACAGGGTGACACACCCAAGCAGTGCTGGTGCAGGTAGCTAACTGCGTATCCAATGATCCCAGGCGCCACTCCTCCTGAGGCAAATCTGAGTCCCTGCTGCTGATGCATTCTTGTGCAGGTTAAAGCAAAATGGACGTTGTGCCAAAACTCTGAATGTCCCGAGGGACAGATGAAAATCCTGGGCGAACAGGATTCTGGAACACTCACTATGGCTTCCCCTAGAAACTGGAAAATACGGTAAATAGAAAGTGCCAAACCTGACGGTACTTAAAACACTGAGGTATTTTACTATATGAATTAAGTTAATAACTTAAACAACTTATTTGCATTAATTTTAATTATTTTAAGTAGACTCATCATTGAAATAATTTTAACTATATGAATTGTTTGAATTAATTTTAGTTATTTTATTTAAATTAATAACATAGAAAATAACTTTAAGGATCAGTTTGAGTTACATGAATTAATTATTTTACCCTCTAAGAAGACTTAGTGGTCTTTGAGGGAGGGTCCCTCCCTGCTTTGGTGTTCACCTGTGCCTGTTTGATGTGATGTGACCACCCTGAACAGCCTCACAGGGTGTAGGCGAGAACTCCAGAGCGTTTGCCACAAGTATGTCGTCCGTGTTCTGTAGCTCAGGTGTGTCAGCACCATGCCGCCCTGTTGGGGTGTCTGTTCCAGTATGAAACTGATCAGAGATTTTCACCTTTTTTGGATACTTTATTTTTTTACTGAAGTATAGTCAGTTACAATGTGTCAGTTTCTGGTGCACAGCATAAAGTTTCAGTCATAATATATATATATGTATGTATATTCATTTTCATATGCTTTTTCATCAGACGTTACTACAAGATAGTGAATATAGTTTCCTGTGCTATCGAGCAGAAATTTGCTTTTTAAATCTATTTTATGTATAGTAGTTAATACTAGCAAATCTTGAACTCTCAGTTTATCCCTTCCCACCCCCTCCCCCCATAACCGTAAGATTGATTACTATGCCTGTGTCACCTTAGTTTTTAAGACAAGGTTAAATGCTTGTTATGAACTCCTGCTTTTGGAACCAGGTATTTGACTTATTCAGACAGTCCCCATAGCAAGGAGACTCAGCGAGCCTGTTAGCACTGCACCCTTGGTCTGAACCAGATCAGAGGTCTCATTAATTATTCATTATGACATTTCATATGTTATTTTACTTTTCATAATTACCTGAGTCTGTATAATTAGCCTCTCATTTGGATGACTTGCTTAACATTAAATAGGGCTGTAATTACAACTATTAAAAAAAGTATATGGAAGAATTTTAAAGTCTTTAATTAGAAAGAAAATCGTTGTCTTTTTTTTTTGGTTCGGTTCCATAGTGTGGTTTTTCGAGGTGTACAAGTGTCTGATTGTTTAAACAAAGAGAGAAACTAGAAAAGCGAAGCGGTCGGTGATGTTCTGACAGGTGGTCCTTGTGAAGTCCTGGTAACCTTGTGTTGTTTCTTGGATTAGAGATGTGGTCTGAGTCTCTGAGCACCTCTGATTTTACAGCAGAGTCTTGGAGCCCAGGGATGGTTGAGCCCAGCTGTGCTGCTTTGTGGACGAGAAAGCAAACACTCAGCTGCCCTAGGGGAGCGGGGGCCATCCTGGGGGTGCACGGGCCCCGGGTCAGGTCAGCTCCCGTTGGCAGCTCTGCTGGCCCGAGACCAGCTCCTCCTCTCTGCTCAGGGCTCTCCCCAGCAGACTATAAATAGGGGAGGATTTATCCAGATCTGGCAAGAATGGACAACGCAGAACTGCTTTGTTTTCCATAAAGTGCTGTGTCTCAGCCCCTCCTTGAGGATACCCCCAGGACCTCCAGGCTGTAGCCCAGCACAAGACCGAGGCTGAAGGGCAGCGTTGTGGCTGGCCTCACCGCACGGGGGCCCCTTTCCCGCATCGTCATCCTTTGAGCACAGAGTCCGTCTACAAGTTGTCCGTGTGTCCAGCAGCCATCCTCACCCCAACATTTGATCCTCTGGAGGACCCAGACTTGGGGATTAATGATCCTGTGGATCTTGGACCAGTTTCTTGCTTGGGAGGAAGGGACAGTCACAACCACCTCTCAGCTTGTGGAGAAATCCCTGCGCCAGGTAACTGAGAGCACCCAGTGTGCGACCCATTTCTTCCCCACGTCCCTGCTGCCTCACATGTCAAGCCTCCATCTCCTTTTCTGCGGGCTCCAGCTGGTCACCCTCTTCTGTCGTCTGTTCCACCCTCTGCCTCAGATCAGTTCTTCCAAGGAGAGCCCTCATCAAGCCATTCCTGGGGTCAAAACGCACAGAGACAGGAAAGAAATTTCTTGTTTATCTGATCAGAGCCCTCCAAGCCCACACCCCACACATCCGCCTCGTCCACCTTCTTGGCTCCGTGGTTCCCAGCCTCGGCGATCCTGAGCCCCAGGACAGGGGACGCATGGCATTTCTGGAGGTACTTTTGATGATCAGAACTGTGGTTGGGTGATGCTGGCATCTGTAGGGGAGAGAGAGATGCTGCCACACACCCTGGAGTGCAGAGGACGCCCCCACGGCAGCGACCGAGGCGGCAGCTGGACTGAAGAGCACCAGCGACGGCTCCCGGACACTTGCAGGGCTTCCTGCCCCACCCCCAGTCACACTGACCTTTTCTCTGACAGGCTCCCTTCTCCTCCTGTTTTCGCTGGTTAGTGTTCTCCATCCTTTGGGGCTCCTGCAGGCTGGCTGTGCGCAGGACAGAGGTCTGATTGTTGCCAAAGCGGCAGGCTCTCTGTGGCTAGAATGTGCTTGTTTGGGCTGTTTAAAAGTTACCAGGATGTGGGAAAGTTTGAGCTTGGAGCTAGCAGGCTTTTGAGCTGACGGGTCTCAGCCTGTGGTGACGTAAACCTCCCAGGGCCAGACTCTGTGGAGGCCAACATTGGCTGGTTTCCGTGGTGATGCTCTATCTCGTTAATTTTGGGTGTTGTTTCAGCTTAGGGGGGTAGGTCAGCACGTGGTTAACGTTGTCCTGAGCCCCAGGTCTTCTGCTTCGCAGTTGTACAGTTTCTGCAGTTACTGAAACCTTTCTGTGCCTTGGTTTCCTCGTCGATCATGTGGGAACAAGTTGTTACCTGTGAGGTGCTCAGCACAGTACCTGGAAGGTGGTTGGTGGTGACCAGGTTTCCGACTGCGCATTAGTGTCTGGTACAGCCCGAAACATGAAAAAGGAAGAGCTGTGCACACAGCACACATTGAGATGAGAACGACGGCTGAGATGAGGGGAGCCTGGCGCCCGGCCGTGTCAGGGTGGGACTGCGGTCACCCGTGTGCATGGTGAGCCCAGGAGACATTCCTGCGAAGGTTAGTAACTGGTGGTTGAGAGATGTCATGGTGTCTGTGCCGGGCGGTAGCCGCGCTGAGGCTGGGCCAGGCCAGCTGGCAGGTGGGTGACCTCACTCCTGGCTCACCTGGCCTTCGAGTAAGCTAAGGACTTCCCTCAACACAGATCACGTCTAATTCCTGAGGAAAGCCCACTCTTCTTGGGTGCTGTCGGGAGGTGGCAGCCAGTGCCCCCTGGGACCGTTGGGTGGAGGGTGCGACTTCGTGCTGTGATGAGCCAGGAAGATAACCTGTTTTCCCTTGTTCTTCACTAAGGAATCCCCAGTTTTGCTCCGGGAAGCAGTGGGCCCAGCTTAAAACTCACTTCTGCAGCGAGCAGCGGCAGGGAGACAGGCTCTGGAGAATGAGATGGTGAGGATTCCTGGGGAGGGGGTCCCTTTTTGGGTCCCTTTTTGGATAAAACCCAAACAGCTCTGGGCCCTCTTATTCTGTCTTCTTGCCCGGGACACGGCTGTGATGTCTAGTGGCAGAGCGGCTTCTTGTGTGAGGAGGAAGGCCACAGGAGGACCGGGGCAGGGTACTGTGTGGGCCCCTGAGGGACGCTACCCACAGGGCGGGGCTGGAGTTCCTGGTTCAGCACAGAGATCCAGCGCAGTGAACGATGTGACTAGAGCTGCATTCAGTGACAGGAGGACAGAGGTGCGTTTCCTACATGGTATAAGGCTATGATCGCATTTCTTGTGGGTTGTTCACAGGAGGAGGATGGTGTCTGTGACCCGAGGAGTGGGGGAATGGTCATCAAACTGGCTCTCGAATGGCCCAGGATGGGGGTTGCCGTGAAGGGACACGAACGGGTTTAGCCGGACTCAGGGCTGTGGAGGCCCAGTAGGTGGTCTTCAGGCTCCTGCCCTGCTCGGGCCCTTCCCTGCATGTGCCCGGTCCTGACTGGCCAGGGGGCAGCGCTGGACCACTCGAGGGGCCTATGTACGAAGGGAAGGAGAATGAAGAAGTGTGTGGAGTGGAGATGGGGGAGGGCACACGGGGACCCAGGGGCTGCTGATGGGGGCCTCCACCCTGGCCCCTCTGTAGAGTGCCTGGCGCTGGGGGCTGAACCAGAGCTGTTGGGGGCAGCGCTTGGGTTCAGGGTGACGCATGGGCCCAGGTTCTGGTGCTGTCACCCGCTGTCCTTCACCAGCTGTGTGGCCTCGGGCGGATTGCGTGACCGCTCCCTGCCTCCCTCATTTTCTCGTCTGTAAAGGAGGGGGATCATGGCTCCGCCTCAGTCACAAGGGACACTTGCATGCTTAAAACAGAGCCTCGTGTGTCCTGGGAAGTCGGTGAATGGTGGCGCCCATGAGTCACTGTCCACGCTGGCGGCGTGAGGGTCACATGCTGGAGTCTGGGAACAGCGTCCCAGCGAGACCCTGGCTCCTCGTTTGCTCAGTTGGGGGAAGGAGGTGACTAGGTTGACGTATTTAGTGCTGTTTGCCGTTTGTGTAACAGAGGTGCTGGGCTCAAACCCACGGCCTCAAGCATGCTAAGCACGCACTCGACCACTGAGCTACACCCCCCCCCCAGCTTGCTTCACTTTTGAGTATAATTTAAATTGTTTGCTACTTTAGACTGAATCTAGCAGCTTACTGCGTGTGTCATTACACGTGGTTTTCCTCGTTTCCAGTTTATGGAAATCTCGACGCTCAGTGGCCCTTTTCAAGGTGCTTTTGTGAGAATCCTCACTGTTTTATTCTATTCCCATCTGATGAAATATCCTTCAGCATTTAATTCTTTTGAACTGAAGCATTGTCATCTTAAAATAAACTTTACTACATACAATTTCAGGTTAACTTCCTTTCTTTTGTGGGGAGGACTTCAGGCACCTGTTCTCCTCTTGTAAGTAATGAAAAAGATTCAATACACCTTGAAAAGGAGGCCTTTATTCATTTGGACACATTCAGAACTACTGGCGGCCCTCACCGATGGCTGTGGCAGGCGTGCGTGAGGCCTTGCCTGGCTTCACGTCGTCTGTGAATTTGGGAGTCTTCCCCCCTTTCCCCCCAGACCTTCCCATGCTGTTCATAACTCCTCTGGCCTCCCCAGCTCCGGAAGCCAGGGAAAGTGCTGGGCTGTCTGACCTGCTGGCAGCTCAGCCCTCAGGCCCGGCAGAGCCCAGCTGCACGGTCTCCTTCCCGCAGAGCCACGCTGGCCCAGGACGCCCTCTGCTCTGAGCAGTGCTGAATCTGGGAGCCGGCCCTGCCAGCTGCCCGCTGTTGCGAGGAGTTTTTTTCCATGGCTTCTCCTCTGGGCCGAAGCTGACGTGCGACTGCCTCTTAGTCATCGTCATGGGACTCGTGTCAGTTTGAGCGGAGCTGGCAGAGGCAGGGGTGCCGCCCGGAGCCTCCCATGGCAGTCGGCCCGGGTAACAGGGTTTGTTGTTGCCGTCGCAGTGGAGCTCAAGCGGTTTTGTAATCATCAGTGTGAACAGTGACCTGCTGAAGACGCGCCTGGAGTGCGGGTTGACGTGTTTTCATTTTCAGAGTCGATGTCGGGCCCCTGGATCTAAAATACAGGAGGTTACCGAGCACAGGCACAGCCCAAGGTGACCCTGCCTGGGTGTCTGCTGTCAGACAGGCAGTAGGCCTTGCTGGGGCTGGCTGTGCTCTTGGAAACCTCAGAGGGTGAAGTGGGTGCAGCCTGTGCACCCAGAGAATACGCGGGGGCTGGAGGGTCTCCAGGCCTCATGGGCTCCCCGGGCCAACCTCCCACCCTCCTGTCTCCAGGTTGTCATGGTGATGTGCCCGTGGCTCCGTCTCAGCACCGGTGAGGCTGTGTTGTCGTTTTCTCACATGCCCACTAGAGCGACACCTGCTTGGGGTCTGCTCTGTGAGTCCTTCCTGAATGAGTGTGTTCCTTAGTTATGTGTCTTGGATGTGTAAAGTCCTTGTGGACGGGCTGGTCAAGGCTTCCAGCCGAGCCTGGAAGGCGGCCTTGCAGAGCTGTGCGTGCGGGGCTTTGATCTTCGCTGGCTGGCAGGAGCCATGCACCCACCTGCTGTTGGTTGGAGTGGATTCCAGACCCTCAGGGTCTCACTCCTCTTGCGTTCATGCTCTATAAAAATGCAACTATTTTAAAATTTAACACAGCATTTCTTGTGCGTTTTGAAGGAGGTGCACGCTAAGTGGGGAGCAGCCGAGTCTCCAACGGGAGCCAAATTGACGCCTGTCCTCACCTTATGTTAGTGCTCAAGGCTCCAGGAACTCCTCGGCTGTATGATGCATGTGCTGTTTATGGCCTGTGGGAGTAGGAAGGGGGCGTGGCCTCCACTTTACAGACGTGAAGGTGCGACTAGGGCTGTGGACTCGGAGGACACACCTTCCCTCTGTCTCACCCTGACTCTGGGATAGAGGAGAATGAACATAACCAGTAAAAGCAATCCAAGCAGAAGCATTAAGAAAGCATACTTTTCCTAAAACGTTTTCAAACAGACTAAAAGCAGCTAGTTTTTTTCACTGTTGTTAAGTAGTGTTGGTTGAAAATTATTTGGCAAAAAACACAAGTAATCTCACCACAAGAAATAACCTCTTTTAATATTATAGCATACATCCTTCCAGGGATTTCTCAGTACCTGTTCACCACCCAGCTAAGCATCCACCCACCCATCCAACTGCCCGTCCAGCTACCCATTCGTGCATCCAGCCATCTACCCCCCCCCCATCCATCTAACTACCCATTCGTGCATCCAGCCGTCTACCCCCCACCCATCCACCACCCATCCAACTACCCATTCGTGCATCCAACCATCTACCCCCCACCCATCCACCACCCATGCATTTAACTACCCGTTCGTGCATCCAACCATCCACTCCACCCACCCATCCAACTGCCCATCCAGATACCCATTTGTGCATCCAGCCGTCTACCCCCCACCCATCCACCACCCATCCAACTACCCGTTCGTGCATCCAACCATCCACTCCACCCACCCATCCAATTGCCCATCCAACTACCCATTCGTGCATCCAACCATCCACCCATGTGTACTTTAATCTGTACCATATTTTGAAATACAGCTCTATTACTGTTTTTTCTGGTAGTAATATATCATGCAAAATCCCTGTGTTAACAGGTATTCTTACCAAATGTCGTTTTTAACGGCTGTGTGCTGTGCAGCACATCTGAGTCATGAGCGCATCTGTTTTAGTTGGGCAGGTGGGGCCACGCTGTTGGAAGGAGTGAGGGAGCCTTGTCACACAGTTGGTGCTCCCTGTGCAGACCCAGGAGGGCACAAGGAGGAGCAGGAAGTGGCTGAATTAAAGCCCTAGTTTCGTCCCTGACACGGTGCCAAGGGAGGGGTGCTCTAGGGAGTGGGTCGGGGGTCAGCAGTGTCATTGTCGAGGGGGAAATGGTCACAAATGCAGATGTGGGGCCCCATCCCAGCTCTGCTGAATCAGAAACTGTTGGTGGTGGGATCCTCACACCTGTGTTTCCTCAAGGCTCCTCAGGGTCCTGATGCAGGATGAGGTTTGAGAACCCCTGCCGTAGAGTTAGGCTGGTCAGGTCCAGCCTCCCTGAGGATACAGTCTTGGGTAGAAGGGCCGTGTCACAGAGCCTGGTATCAGGAGCTCGGCACGCACAGAGGCCCCGACCCTTTCAGAGAGCTTGCCATGTGGTCAGGAGAGTGGGTAACAGTACTTGGTAACCCCACATGAGCCTGAGCCGGGCCAGATGTCCAGTGAGAGGGCTTCTGGGCTTTGGGTCTAGATCTGTCCAGCCAAACGAACCAAGACTTAATTACTACCTGCTATGTAGAAGGTGCTGTGCTGGAGATTTAGACTAAAATGATACAGCCTTAAAATTAGGCTTTAATAATTATAGAAGAATGTGTCGGCTTTGAGCCATTTCCTTATCAGGAGGTGTTTCATCCCAAAACAGTTGGGATGTGGCGTCAACCAGGAACACGAGAGAGCGGCCCTTTTGTGTCTCCTTTCACTCACTCAACACAGGCAGCCAAGTGCAAGCTGTGGGATTTCAGACCTGGAGTCAGTCCTGGGTTTTGTTTGGTCAACATGGGATTTTAAAACTTTTGAATAAATAAGGAACTCATACAACAGCAAAAACACAAAACCAAACCCGCACACAGTCTATTTAAAACATGGACAGAGGATCCAAATAGACATCTTTCTAAAGAAAACATACGGATGGCTGATAGGCACACGAAGAGGTGCTCAGCATCACTGATCGTCAGGGAAACGCAGGTCGTAACCACAGTGAGACACCGGTGCACACCTGTTGGAATGGCCATCGTCAAGAGGACAAGCAGTAGCAAGTGCCAGTGCGGACACGGAGAAAGGGGAACCTCATGCACTGCTGGTGGGAATGTAGATTGATGCAGCCACTGGAAAACAGTATGGAGGTTCCTCAAAACGTGTAAAGTCAAACTACCATGTGATCCAGCAGTTTCACTTCGGGGTATTTATTCAGAGGAAATGAAATCAAGATCTTGAAGAGATATCCATGTTCATTGTTGCATTATTTACAAGAGCCAAGACATGGAAGCGACCTAGGTGTGAAATCGGGGGGTTAGTGGATAAAGACAATACAGTGTGTGTGTGCGTGTATAATGGAACATCGTGTGGCCGTAAAAGGAAGAAAACCCTGCCATTTGCAACAACATGGAGGAGCCTGAAGGATGTTATGCTAAGTGAAGTAGGTGAGAGAAAGGCAGCTACAGCATAATTCCACTTACATGTGGAACCTAAAGATGCCAAACTCACAGAACTAAGAGTGGCGTGGTGGCTGTCCAGGGCTGCAGGAGGGAAATGGGCAGATGCTGATCAGAGGGCGCAGACTTCCCACTGTCTGGTGAGTAAGCTCTGGGGACGGAGTGCAGGGGCTGTAGTTGACAGGGCTGTGTCATATACCTGGAAGTTGCTAGGAGAATAGATGTTAAATGTCCTTGTGGCCAAAAAAAAGAAAAAATAGAAAGAGTGTGAGGTGGTGGCAGTGTTGTGACCTTGCGGTGGTAATCGTGTGATCGTATGACGGTATGTAAATGTATCAGGTCTCAGATTGTGAACCTTAAACCCACACAACATCTGTCATGTCTCCAGGACATCTCAGTAAAGGTGAAAAGAAACTTCTGAATTTGTGTCGTAAGGAGTTTATCCATGGCAGACCCCCGCATTTGCCCACCTGCTGCTCCTGAAGGCATTTGAGTTTGGCATCCCGTTCAGACCCCTGGGCGCCTGTTCCTGAGACTGGGCCCCCTGCAGCAACCAGGCAGTGCCCGGTGAGTGAAGCAGATAAGGCTCCCACCTTTGGCCTGATCTTCTGACTCAGTTTAGAGCCTCTCCTTTGCGGTCTGGTGACAGGGAGGGGACAGAGCTTCAGAGTGAGTCTCGGAGGCCTCTTCAGTCCTAGGTGCCAGGATCTGTGACACCACAGCCACGTCAGTTTGTCATGTGGTGACTCGCTGAGGACCAGGTCCTCCAGGCCCTCGACCCTCCTGCCCGGCCACAGGGAGCTGCGAGGGGCCCCTGGTATGGGGGCCGGGGTCTGGGCGCTTTCAGGCTCCATTTCTGGGATCTGCCCCCTGAAGGTTGAGTCGGAAACCAGAGGAACTCAGAAGTGCTCTTCCTGGTTCTGTGATGCATCCATGTAAAGTCCCTTTGCCCTGTGCGCTGCTTTTATCCACTGGAACTCTCTCTGGGCGAGAGGAGGCGGCCGGATGGCTTGTCCTCTCTGGTCTGTGCGGCTGTGAGTCCCCCCACCCCCCCGCCGGCCTAAGGGACTCCAGCACGTCTGCCCTGCCCCTGCCCCTCCCAGGCAGCCCCCACGACAGCCCTGCTCCACTGTAGTCGCACGTGTCTGGGTGATGCCCTGACTCCGCGTCATCACCGCTCCATCTGTTCCCAGGCTTTGCTGGCCCCATGGGGTGGCCGGTCCCCATGTCCCGTTCTCACTGGAGCCTTTCCTCTTGGCTGCTCAGTATTCCAAATGGAATAATTACTCAAAGAATGTTGGTGCTTTGAAATTGGAATTGGAGCAGAGGAAAAATGAATTTGAGAACCGTAATTGTTGGGCAGAAGTCGGGTGATCATCTTCAGGACTGTAGAAACCTGTCCTGGAGTTTAAGGTGAGGACATTTACGCTTCCTGGTGCCCAGCGGTGCGCTCCCGGCCCCACGGTTTCTTGTTGACATTGTGTTGTTGAACTTAACCCAACGCAGTGTCCCCGCGTGGAACCAGAAGGCCAGTCACTGAGCAACGCTGAGCGGTCAGAACATGACCGCTTGTCTGAACGTGGTGAGAGGTTTCTGAACGTTGTAATTCCAGTCGGCGCTGAGTGTTTAATCGAACGGACCTCAAGCTTAGAGCCGTTGTGGACCAGTGGTTGCAGCATTACTGCTTTTGGCTGGAGAGTATTATTTTTGTTTTCTTTTCTTGAGCGGAAGGAAGTGGGGAGGAGGTGACCCTCCAGGAATCCACACACTCGATCCCTGAGCCGGAATCGGCAGCTGCTTTTCCAGCCCCAGCAGGTGTCTCAGGAAGGGAGACCCTAAAATAGTGTCTTAGAGAATGCCGGAGGCCTGGAGGACACGCAGAGCTGAAATAGGTACCTGTGCGTGTAGTTCTTTGATTTTGTCTGTTTATTGGGCTTTTTCTGATCAAAGGAAAATATATTTTCTGAATTATGCTGAAGAAGATAAATCATTTTTAAAAACAACCAGAATATGGCATTTAAAGAAAGAAACCATACTCTCTGCTTGTTCTTAGGCTTAGAAGTTCCTGGTTTTCGGGTATGGACGAGGGACGTCCTCTTGGCTGCACCAGCCTGGTCACAGTCTGGATGTGCCCCCACCCCGGCTCTGGGCTTCACTTGTGTGGCCTCCCTGCAACGCTGGGGCAGCTTCATCATTATCCACATTTCTACAGACAGAAAGTTGAGGCCCAGGAAGGGCAGGTAACGTGCCAAGTGGGTCTCGTTACCTGTGGCGAGGGTGGGGCGGGGACTCGACAGGGTCTCTCTCACTCACCCTGTGCCCCCGGCTGTGGTGGTGCGCGAGCGTCTGTGCTTAGTGTGTGCACAAGGGCGTGTCTGCGCTGTTCATAGCAGCTAATACTCAGGTTGGTCCTGCTCTGGTTTTGGGCCGTTGGTGGCCCACTGGCCCCTGTGTCTCTCTCTCTTTCCCCAAAGCTGAATTTTGAATTTGATTCTTCATCTCCAAGGACCTGGGCCTCCTCAGAACCAAACGTCAGAACCAGTTAACTGCAAACTACAATGACGGTCACATACGTATTCAATGGGAAAAACAAAACAAAAACTGAAACAGTTTGCCAGCATGACTGAATAATTAAACTGTGAGATAAACCAGTCAATTAATTATTGGATAAGCCAGTGAATAAACTGAGTCAGTGTAAGACATATTTATTTTAAATTCAAACCGAGCAGAGTGGTTTTGAGAGTTGGAGGATTCAGTTGTTAAACTTTGACACGATTGAGCCTTTCTACTCTGCTTAAAGGCCAGGGTTTGAGAATCACTACCCGTCAAAAGCAGTAAAACTTCTAAATTCACTTTTATGATAGGAGACTTGTAAAAAGCAGAGGAAAACATAAAAGGCTATTTTTTCTCTCCACACGTGCAGATTACTTTTTATTCTTTTCATATCTGCTCATCGCCCCCAGTTACCCATTCAGTCGGGAGAGGTTCCAGGCTTGTGTTGGAGAAACGGAAGTTAGTGGTTTCCTTCGTGGTCAGTTAGTCTCTCAGTCTGCTGCACAGACGTAAAGCGTAAAGGCGCTGCAGCCGAGCGCCCCCTCCCCGCAGGCTGCGGCCCACCCAGGAGGGCCCCTGGAAGTCGGGCCTCTGTGTGCTGTTTTCAAGTTCAGCCTGGTTCAGTGTGCCTTTGCCCTGCTCGTGTGAGAGTGTGTGGCCACGAAGCACACATGCACACGGACGTCAGCAGCCTGTGGCTGCCGCACCACTACAGTCGGAAGAGCAGGAAACGCTCCCACGGCGCAGACAGGAGGGAAACGCCGTAAACGGCTTAGTAACACTCAGGTAAATGGTGTATAAAACAGACAGCAGAAAACACGTCCAGTCTGACCAGGTCGACTTTCGAACCCTCACGCAAGTAGGTTTTGGCCAGGCGTGACCCTGAGAATAAGGGACGCTGATTTACATTTTGATTGGAAGTACTTGTCGTGGAGCTATGCTGAGCTTGGACAAGCAGACACTTCAGTTGTGCATGGCTGAGGTGATTTACTTAAAGCAGTGCCACCTAAGCTGAACGATGGAGGTGTCCACGTCACGAACATGAGGGCAGAGGGTTACTTTTAGTGTGTTGCCCCTTGGTGCTGCCCCTCCGCCCAGTCGGTGTTGAGCGCAGCCACGCCCTCAGTGAGTGGATGCTCAGCTGACACTGAAGTTGCCTCTTTGTCCAGGGCCGTCTGCTGCAGGGACAGGGCCGGCCCGGGGGGCCCACCCGCCAGCACTGTGGCTCAGGCTCCACTCCGGGGCGGGAGTGGGTGGTGGGTGGCTGTGCTGGGCTTGCTGTTTGGCGCACGGCCTGCTCTTCTGTCCCTGCATGCCACGGAGGAGCTCCGGCCTTGTCTGCTGGGTTGGGAATGTCATAGGTTTTCTCAGGAATGCCGCTTAGCTCCAGATCCTGGGACTAGGGTGGGACTGCTGGCGACCTCGGGCTGCCCCAGTTGCTGTGGCACACGTGCAGAGTCTCCCGTGGCTGGTCAATTTCCAGAGTCCTCAGGTGGTCTCTTCTGTCACTTTGGGGTTTTGCCAGTAGAGACTGAAGCCATCTTGGGTGCAGCCGTCAGACAGAGATGTGTCCACCGTGAGTGCCCTTGGATGTGGTTTGGGTAGATGTCTCACACACACACGCACACAGCGTCCTGCTCTGACCCCTCGGGAGGTGCCTGGGGTCACCCAGCTGTCCTCCCGGTCCCACCCCTTTGGCGGCCAGAACCCTGTGGGAGAGCCCTCCATCTGGAGAGCGCCAGGACGTGTCTGCTCAGCACACAGCAGTCCTTGAAGGGCAGCCCCTGCTGGAAGTCTGTCACGGCAGGATGGTGGCCCCCAAATGTCGACGTCCAACGCCAGGGCCCTGCCGGTGTGCCGGGGTCCTGGCGGGGGTAATCAGTTAACGAAAGCAGGCTGGCCCTGCTGGCCTGGGACAAGCGCCCTTGAAGGTGAGAGAGGGAGGCGTCAGACGGAGGAGATGTGACCCGGGTGGGGCCAGGACTCCGGCCGTCACTGGCTCTGCAGATTGGGGAGCGGGCGTCCCCAGGACGGAAGAGGCCTGGAGCCGCAGGGGAAGCAGCCCCGCAGCACCTGACTTTCACCTGTTGATCCCCTCCGGGCTTCTGACTCCCAGAATTGTAGGTAAGTCTGTGTGGTCTAAGCTGCTAGGTTTGCGGGGATCTCTTACAGCCACTAGGAAACGAGTACACTGAGCCACACGTGCTGAAATAAATTTGCCTAATGGCGCAGAGTACAGATGGGTAAACAGCGTAATCAGACCGTGTGATAACTCTGGAGTTGTCTTATTTAGTGAAGAGTCACTATGTTGTCTTTCTTACTAACTGAAGTGTAGCTGTTAGAGAGGGCGCGTCTCCACGTAGCCCGGGAGGCACCCACTAGAGTTCTGATTTTGCTCCATTTCGTGGAAAAGGGGCCACCATGAGAACACGGTTAAGGTTGTGCCCTTGTTGGATTCTGAATTGAGGAAAATACTGGACGTCCTTGTGATATTCGTGATTTTTACATACGCCCCTCCTTTTAGACTTCAAGTTCTGGAAAAAGTGAAAAGCTGGCCCAAACTTCCACGAAGGACAGTGCTCAGTGGGTATGCAGCCGTGTGCACGTCCACAGGCTCTGAGCTGTTCCTCCTGACGGACGTGGACGTGGCTGTTTGTCCCCAGGCAGCCACTGGGATAATTATCCAAAGAGGCTTTGTTCCCAAATCACGTGTTATTCTGTGGTTTCAAAGTCTGTAACTGAGTGATAGTCTTCTAGCTTAGCTGCAAAGAAGCAAACAGACTGTAATGATTTAAAAATTTTTATTCAGTAGCCATGGCTGTAAGTACATGTAATTTATGGTATTAGAATCAGCTGCACCGTAGCGTGAGCCATGTGACCTGTGACAGACCGTGGCTGGCGATGTTTCAGTGTGGGCAGGAGCCTGCACACCCCAGTGCCCTGTGTTACAAGTGACCAGCAGCTGCCTGTGACCTCATTTAATCGTCACAAAACCCCCTGAGGTGGGCTTGATTCTTGTTCCCATTTTACATTTGAGAAACTGAGGTGAGTTAGAGCAGATCTTTAAGGTCCCCCTGCTGGTTAGTGGTAGCTAGGACTTGTATCTCGGAGCAGGGTGACCCCAGAGCTGAGGCGGGAGGTGCCAGGCTGGGGCTCCTCATGACTGCAGGTTGGGGAAGTAACTAAAGTAGTTGGAAGTTGTGGGGATGGATGGAAGAGATGTCTGTGAGCATGAGGAAGGCAAGCAGACCATACTCGGCGGCTGCCTCGAGCGAGGGTGAGGAGCACCAGAGTCTAGGGTGAGACATGGATTTTTGGTTTGGATGAGAGGGAAGACAGGAGGCAGGAAGGACTGAGGTCTGTGGGTGCTTCTGGACAGGAGCGTCTCCCAGGAGAGACATGCAGCTGGCGTCTACTTGTTTCTCAGGGCACTCATGTGCACGGGACAGCTGACACCTGGAGGAAGTGTCTGCACGGGGCAGGAGAGTCCAGGAGGGAACCATGGAAATGCACACTTAGGGTGGGCCAGGCAACCACCGAGGAGATGGAGAAGTGGGGGAGGAGGCAAAGGTTGAAAACGTCGTTTCCTCAGCCATCGAGGTGCCACGGGCGGCCCTGCTGAGGCTGTGTCAGTGTTCACTCGGGAGTGAATGTCTCTGGTCATCAGCAGTCAGTCAGGTTTGCCAAAATCTAGAAAGTTATTCAGCTGTCATTCAAAATGATCAGAATGACTGCTTATCAGTCAAGATGAACAAACCACACACCAGGTGTGTGAGCCTGGTGTCACACCTTTCTGTGAAGTGAGGTCCTTAAAACCTGCTCTCACACAGGTAGCTAATGGCTCTTAAAAATAATTTACTGGGGGAAGTGACTGCCATCTTAGATTTAAAAAAAGTGTCCATCACAGAGTCCTCTGTGGATAGAGGCATGGAACACATGTGTGTGTCCAGGTGCCTCCGCCTGTGATGGGTCACAGCTGTGTGTCCTTCTGCAACTCCTGCTTCAAAATGCTTGGATTTGAATGGATCAAAATAAATGATTTTTACCCATTTTCCCCTCCTCCAACATATTTGAAGGACATTGATGTTACTTTTAGTTAGTTAGTTAGTTAGTTTGCAAAGGGAATCTAGGGTGCGTATAGTTTTAAAAAGCTCTCTGGATAATCCCGATGTGTTTTCCTGGAGGGAGAGTCTTGCTGTTGAGAATCTGCACAGTAAGGGTCAGCTTATCTTGATCAGGATTCTCTGAGCTTCTGGACTCTGTGGTTTTATGTCTTTCGTTAATTTTGGAAATTCTTGGTCATCTTCTCTTCAGAGTTTCCTGTCCCCTTCCCTCTCTTTTCCTTCTTTTAGACTGACAGCTCCTGGACGCTGTGCTCTGATCCCCCCCTCCCCCCTTTTGTCCTCTGTATGTTTCAGTTTGGGTAATTGTTGATTTATCTTCAAGTTCATTGATTTTTTTTTCTCCTTCACTTGGGTTGAGTTTGCTGATGAGCCCTTTGAAGGCATTCTTCATCTGTTGCCAGTGTTTTTTTTTTTTGAATTTACCCTTGATGACGTTTTCTCATAGATTCCTTCTCTTTGCTGAAGTTCCTCATAGTTTCTACATTTTCTGTTACAGCCTGTAACATGTTAGTCATTGTTTTGAAAATTTTGCAGCCTGATAGTTCTTACATCTGAGTCATCTCTGAGTCTGGTTCTGTGGTTTGCTTTGTCTGTTGACAGTGGATTTTTTTATTTCTTTCTTTGTGTGTGGTATGTTTTGCTTGGACACCTGACCCCAGTGTAGGAGAGCGGAGATTGAGGTAAAGGGTATCTGTGCCAGAAATGGCCCTGCTCCTCTGCTGGCCCCCGGTGTGGGAGGCTGAGTCCCTGTGGTCAGGCTGTGAGTGGGACTGGGTTTGTGGTCACATTGCCCTCAGACCCCAGCCCCACCTCGTGCCTGGGCTGGGGTTGCCAGTCTTTCTCAGCATTCCTGACCCCGCCTCAGGTCAGAGCTGGGGTGTCTCTCCATGCCCGGTGCTGACCCTGGGAGACCCAGTGGTCATGGAGGGGGCCATTCCCGGCCTGACCCGCCCTCAGCCCCCAGTCCAGGGCTTGTGGGGCTGTGGGGTGGCATCAGCCCTCTCTGTCATGCCGTCCGGGCTCCGCCTGGTTCTGTTGGCAGGAGACGTTTCCTGCCTCTCCCACGGGAATGGAGGTGCTTTTCTTCCCCTTCCTCCAGGGGTGGTGGGCTTCCCCTGTGCCCTGGGGACCCATGGGGGGCAGCTGTCCCCCCTGCCAGTGGCTGAAGGTGCCGTTCTGCTGGGGCGAGGGTCCTGCCTCTCCTCATCACACTGTCCTGTGGGAGTGGCCGCCCCTCCCCAGGCCCATGTCTCCCAGCGCCCCATCCCGAGCGTGCAGGATGGACTGTGAAGGGTCTGTGCTCAGGCTGCCCACCCTTGGCCTTCAGCAGTTACTCAGTTTCGGGGGACCTTCTGACTCCCCGCCGGGCAGGTGCATTTTTCCCCGCAGGCTCTGCCTCTCTTTGGAGCCTCAGCGTGCGGGGACTTTGGTGCACACCTTGTCTCCCCTCACCTTTGCCTCCCGGCCCTGCCCACCTGGTCTATATGAGAATCAGTGTCCTTCCAGCCTGTGAAGATGAGTGAAGCCAGTCGGAGGCCGTGGCACCTTTTATCAATGGCTCCAAATTTCGTGTCCATAGAATCACAGTAAAATGCAAATTCCAGGCAACCCTGCAGCAGCATCCCTGGGCCTCAATACTTTGGAGAAGCCAGGGAAGTGGTTCTGACCTGTCCCCGTGGTGGTAAGCTGCTCCGTCACAGGAGGAGCCCTGTTGGCCACGTGTCCACTCTGGTGGGCCTTTCACGTGCGCAGTCACATCAATCTCACCTCCACCCTGAGGGGTGCTTGCGTCGGTGGGACCCTCGGGCCAGACTGTGTCTGTGCCTCAGGCTTGATTCCAGGCCTGTCCCCTGGTCTGGTGTGTGGTTTCCATGCTGCTTTGCTGTGATCAGTGGGCTCACTGTTGGGAGGCTTAGCGGGGTCTCACTGTGGCCTACCTGAGGGGCAAGGACACAGACCTGCTCAGGGGCAGCGCAGACTTAGGACATTTCCCCTGCGACCATAGGTTTCAAAGTTCGTACTGGAAAAGAAAAATCTTTTATGAGGGAAGCAAATTAATTTGGATTTGACTGAAGACACTCTCATTGCTTGAATAGCTGGTTTGTTTACGAGACTGGCCCCACAAACAGTAGATACAGATTAGTTGACGTTGTCATCTGTGTTCGTCTGTAACATAATAGGAGCTATTTTTGCAGCCCAAATTACTTGTGAATTTTGCATCACATTGTGGTCCAGATTACAAGCTGCTGCTTGTTAATTTAATTGATAAAATTGTTAGAAATTTTGTACTTGTTTTGGAGCCCAAAGTTAAAAGAACAGTTTTTCCCGCAATAGCCTATCATCAAGGGGTGGACAGAGTAGTGGGGACTCAAGCCTGAGTTGTTAACTGGAGGAGGAGGGGCCCTGCACCAGTGCTCAGTGGCCCCCACGATGATGCAGGGAGGAAAGACCGCTGGGTGTGCACAGACTCCACCGCCATTTCCTCCCCTCAGGCCCCAAACCTCTCCGGCGGTCGTGGAACATGACTCAGTGAGCAGCACAGCCCACCTGCACGCGAGATGTCGTCAGCTGGGAGACAGAACGAGCGGTGGTGCTTGGGGGGCTCCTGCCCAAGAGCGCTTTTGGACGGTATGATGTGAATCACAGCTCCTGTTGCTTGGAGGGTCCTGTGACCCAGAGCATGATGAGTTTTCAGCACTAAAGCCCAGAACTCTTCCAAGTGGATGTTTCCGTCTGTGATAACACCTGTCGATGACATTGTTCTAGATGAGTCAAAAGTTCCAGTGAAGGAAATGCCAAGGACAGGTGCTGTGAGCGGTGTCTCTCCCAGGATCCCAAGTAAAGGGACCTTTTATGAACATTTATACGTTTGATGGGGGGGGCGTGTCTTAGGGAGATGACATTTGGTGACACTGTCTTCCTGTTTCCCACCTGCAGTTGTAGGTTATTGACTATAAGTGACCTCAATGTCTCAGGGGTGAAAGTTGGGTGAGCTCAATGTATCCGAGGAGACACAGCCCTCAGCACAGAGACCTGTTCTCCATTGTACACAAGCCGCCCCCGTGAGAACACCTGCACGTGTCCAGGTCCTGCAGAGGTAGCCATGGTGGCCCTGGGGTCAGATTAAAGACAGACACCATCCGATATCTTCTTTTTAACAGCTGTGCAGTGATTTCTCCTGAAAGAAAATGCAAATAATGCTCACACGACTTGTGTTTTTGTCCCTGGACTGTTGGCAGAAGCAGTGTGTGAAGGGCCCCCAGCAGCTGCTCCAGCCCCATGCGCTCCCGCCATTGGGTTTCCATTCACCTCCCCTCATCACCCCTATTTCCTGAGGGTGACGCCTGGCTGGCTGGGCCAGTCCATCACCCCATCCTGCTGCCTGTCCGGGGGGGCTGTCACCACTTCCAGTGGAGGGAACAGACGCCGGAAGTCACGCACGTCAGGGCTGGGGTCAAAGCCAGGTCTGTCCGGCCCTGGAGACCAAGTGCATCTCGTGCACCTGCTGTCCAGGTTCCCCCAGTGATTTTCTGCACAACGATGTGTCCAGTGCCTTTAAGAGCCCGGAGAAGCTTCTGGGCGCACGTTCTCCCTCAACCTACGGTGTGCACTCTGGTAGCCAGTAGTCATGGCTGTTTCAAATGTAAATTTAATTAAAGTTGAGTTACATGAATTAAATACATCTGCAGAATGAGTTTATTAACAGGAACTTCTGTCCCCAGGTCACACCTGCCCCTTTCAGGTGCTCAGCAGCCTCGGGTGACCATTGGCTTCTGTTGGGACCGAGCAGATTGGGGACATTTCTGTCATCGTGGAAGTGCTCCTGGTGGGCTGTCCCAGGGGAAGGGCTGGCGCAGAAGGCCACGTTGGGGCCCTCACAGGGGCTGGGGGTGCCAGTGGGTGTGGCCCTGTGCCAGCACCTCACAGCTGGTGCATGTGGCCTCAGGGCGATGGGCGCCCCTGTGGGTCCCTGGCCAGGCCCCGTCTCGGCGAGTCTCCAGGATACTTTGTGTCCCACCATCCACACTGCACACTGAGGGAAAATGGCAGAATTCCCTGTCGAATTGATCTTGAATTGTGGGCACAGGTGGGACTCAGCTTTGATTCCCGGCCAGATGTGGAAGCTGAATAGTTGTTTGTGCTATTTGTGTGGAAAAAGATGTGTGGTTTCTAATCTGAATTCAGACCTGCGTGCATTTTGAAATGAGATCTCCTGGGAACGGCTGCTGAGTTAGCTTTCCTGGTCCCCGGTGACCGTCGGGGTGCCTTGGGCTGGACAGCTCAGAATGCAGTCGTTGGTTTGGGATGACCCAGGCTTCCTGGCTGTCAATGCAGGAAAAAAAAGCCCTGAGTATCTTAGGCTGGAGTTAGCCAGGGACAGGGGGCTGGTTTGGGTGGGTGAAGGGCAGACGTGGAGGCATCACCGAGCCAGGGTCCAGGCCTCTCCCCTCCAGGGGCTGTGACCTGAGGCAGACACGGGAAGGGGTCTGGTGGGCCCCGTTTCCAGGCCACAGCTCTTGCTGTAAAGTCCACTTTCGTTAGGAGTGTGTGGCATTGTAATTCAGTAGCCGATGCTGTGGTTGCTCTGAGTACCTGCTGTTACGTTCCTCTTCGAATGATCCTGAGTTGGAAACAGTGGCATTTATTAAAAGAAGCAGAAATCAAAGCTGTCGAGGTGGATGCTGACGCAGCTGTTTGCTGATCTGGCTCTGCCAAGAACATAGCCCCGTGGGACCATTCGGTGCCTTGATTTCCTCCAAGTCGGTTCCCGGGCCAGACGGTGCCGGCCTCTCCTGGTCTGGTGGGCATGTGACTCCAATGCCAGGATGAGAGACTGCTCACACAGGTTACACCACAGTGTTGTGTCTGTCGAGCTGGTGCTATGTGGGTGTGGAAGCTGAGGTTGAGCGTTGTTTTTAATCTTCTCCGTGAGGGAGAGGTGTGCACCTTCTGCAGGAGTGGCGTGCGCAGACCTCACGCAAGTCACAGAACAAGCAGGCGGTCCCTTGCTGGCTGGTCTGGGGGCCTTGCCCGGAGAGTTCAGTAAGGAGGCCATGGGCCTCCCTACTGATGCATTTTCCCTTCCTGGCCTCTTTCACTTGAGGCAAAATGTGCAGACGTGGGCTCTCTGGGGGGTGGATGGCATCCTTTACAGGAGTCATTTCATAACTTTACTTGGTGGGAAAGCTAAGGTTTCTTTCTGGCTATTCAGCCGGCCCCATGCTGGGATGTGTCCTGTCTGGGGACAGTTTTCAGGAACTGAGTGCCCATTCCTGGTGCAGCTTGAGCAGAACCATGGAGGGAGATGTTGAATGGGGTGTTTTCTTGTAATTAGCTCCTGGGAATCCCTAGGCCCTGATGCCGGTCAGTTGGAACCCTGAATGTTTGAGACTCGCCCGTGGGCCCAGTTCTGAGTCCCTGGGTTTGGGTGGGCCCTGAGGTGCCAGTTTCCAGCTCAGAGACGCTGGTGCCTGCCCAGCTGTCCTGGCTCGGCCCACACCCCCATCCCCCTGGGGACTGGCAGGGAGCAGGTGCACTTCTCCCCACGCACCTGCTCTTTCAAGTTCTCACAGAACAGAATTAGAAATCTCTTGTGAGCTCTTCACTCATTTGTTGGAAATTTTGCATCCATTTCCTGTAGAAAGTGGGAGCAGTGTTCTTGCCCAGATGAGAGAGCCACCACTATGCTGTTGACCCTCCAGAGCCCCGTCCTTTGACCCCAATGCACAGGTGTGGTGTGTTGCATTTTAGGCAAGACTAGGGAAAGCATGTGGCTAAACCCCGTCCCTCCGGCCACCAACTCCAAGTGCACACCTGCTGAGAGCGCAGTCCTTTAAAATTCCAAATTTAAGTTTGAAACTAGCATGGAAGCATTTCCTTCAGTAACTAAACCATGTACCTCGTGAAAGCGGCCCTTTTTGACTTTGCAGAGCAGATACCTGGCTCCCTGGAGCACTAGCATCTCTTCTGTTTCTGGAAGTTCCTGGAAGTTGCCCCTGTGTTCCAAGCAGTGAGCAGGCATGTGAGTCATAATCCTTTGTGCTGAGGATGGGCGGGGGGTCTCTCAGTGGGGCCACTGGTGTGGGTGAGGAGGAGTGAGGCTGGTCGTGTGGGCGGATCCGGGCTGTTTGAAGTCACTTTAGCCTCTGGACGTAATATCAGAAACAGTAAACCGACCTGATGGGCGTTTGCTGAGAATGGAGGGGCTGGAGGGGCCGGGCCCTACAGTAGGAGGCGGGGTTCGTCCCTGCCCTCAGGCACCTTGCTTGTGTTCCTTTTACTGAATAGAAAGCATAGAATGTATTCTTGTCGAGAATAAGTGACATTAAAGGAAGTGCTCAGCTCTTCTGCTGCTGAATCCGAAGAGGCTCTGTGGAGGGGACGTGTTAGGGACTGTGGTGGGGGGGCTCTGGGGCCCCTTCGGGAAAGGCTGTGCTGGGCCAGTGAGGGGACAGACCGTTCTGCCTGACACGTGGCAGGCAGAAAGCCGGGGATTCTGGCCAAGGGCTTAGAAAGCAGGCCGAACCGACTGAGCTGACGTCTGTCGGTCCGGGGCCCAGTGCCCCTCCCCCTGCATGCCCCCCCGCCCCGTTTGCTGTTTGTGTTCTGTTTGGGGAGTGTGAGTGGGAACTTGTGGGCCCTGGTCCCCTCTGGGAGTGCCCGGGCAGCTGTAGGGACAAGCCTGTGGGCTTCTGTCTTTCCCTCGGGCACTGGCTGCACCTGAGCCAGCAGCAGCCCAGGTGGAAACAGCACAGGGCTTTGTGTCACACCCAAACCTGCAGCTGGATTTTTACTCCCTTTTAAATGCTTTCGAGCCCGGCTAAACTGTGGGATTATCAGGTAAGGTTTTGGTAGTGGAGAGGTGGTGGATGTCATCTTCTGATGAGTCAAGGGACGGAGGGTATCGTGTTCAATACGCTCACTCTTAGATGACACCAAGTCATCTCAGAGAAAGGGAAACTGTTTTGGGGGGAAAAACGATCCTCCTATTTCAAAGATGAAAGTACAGCTTACGCTGTTTCTGAATTCAGCATCAGGTGGTATGAAGCAATTCTGAAAAGCTGCTGTGGGGTGCTTAGTTCCCTGGGGTAACGGCTTTGGTGCAGTGTACCTCGGGCCTCGGGACTGCTGGCCAGACTGGAAGTGACCTTAAAGAGCCTGGGCCCCTTCTCCCTCTGGGCATTTTGCAGAAGAAGAGCTCCTGACGGCTGAGGGAGCAGCCTTCCACCCATTTCTTCCTGATTCCACCACCAGAAGAAGTTACCATCTTGTGAATTCTGGAGTTTGCTTTTGAAAAGTTCGTATAATGAGACAAAAGCTCAAGTGCTTGAATAGAAACCTGAAGTTGGGGGAGGCTGTTAAATTTGTTCTAATCATTATTTGTCTTTTGATATTTTTAGCTGCTCTATGTTCAATTTAGAGCAGTGAGTCAGAACAGCTGGACGTGTCCTTACCGTTTCCTCTTGTGACGCAACATCGCTTTGTTGATGTGACTCTGAGAGCAAAGCCCGGTGATAGGGGAGTTAGGCCCGTGACACAAGCGTTGGTCTTCTGTCGTGAATGTGCTGGGGTTGTTAGGGGAATGCGACTGTGTGTGTGTGTCTGGGTCTGCGTGCATGCCTGTGGGTGTGGGTGTGTGTGTGTGCGTGTGCCCCCACATTTTCTCTGTTACACCACGTAGCTCTGGAGATACACTGGGCCCTCAGTACTTAAAGGTTGGCTGATTTTTTTTAAGTCATGTTGGTTGACATCCTGTGACTGGTTAATGATTAATGTGGTTGTCATGTGATGTAATATTTGGGTCTTAAATTTGAAAGTTAAGTAGAAAATTAATCACAGACATTCTATAAGTAATTTTTACTTGTCAGCATTTGTGATTGGCAGGATAATGCCCCCCCCCCAAGATGTCCACGTCCTGATTCCCAGAACTGGTGAGAATATATCACCTTCCGTGGCAGAGGGGACCTTGCAGATGTGACTGAATTAAGGATCTCAACATGGGGAGGTGATCTGGGTCATGTGGGTGGAGCTGAGTCATCACAAGGGTTCTTACTGGAGGGAGGAGGAGGGTCCACGTCAAAGAAGGGGGTGTGCTGGGGGCAGGGGTCGGGGTGGTGCTGGGGGCGGGGGCCGGGGCGGTGCTGGGGGCGGGGGCCGGGGCGGTGCTGGGGGCGGGGGCCGGGTGGTGCTGGGGGCGGGGGCCGGGTGGTGCTGGGGGCGGGGGCCGGGTGGTGCTGGGGGCGGGGGCCGGGTGGTGCTGGGGGCGGGGGCCGGGGCGGTGCTGGGGGCGGGGGCCGGGGCGGTGCTGGGGGCGGGGGCCGGGTGGTGCTGGGGGCGGGGGCCGGGTGGTGCTGGGGGCGGGGGCCGGGGCGGTGCTGGGGGCGGGGGCCGGGGCGGTGCTGGGGGCGGGGGCCGGGGCGGTGCTGGGGGCGGGGGTCGGGGCGGTGCTGGGGGCAGGGGTCGGGGTGGTGCTGGGGGCGGGGGTCGGGGTGGTGCTGGGGGCGGGGGCCGGGTGGTGCTGGGGGCGGGGGCCGGGTGGTGTGATACCTCCAGGAGCTGGGAAAGAATGAGGGACAGACTCTCCCTGGAGCCTCAGTAGGCAGCCCTGCCTCACCTTCACCCAGGGAGACTTCTAACCTCCAGAACTGCAGGAGGTGAATCCGTGGTGTCAGAAGCCACTAAATTTGTAAACTTGTTACAGCAGCAGGAATAGGAAATTAATATAGCGTTTCTGTTCATTGTCTCTGAGCTTTTAGAAACGACCATGTTGTATCAGCCTTTCAAATGCCTTAAATTATAGTGAGAAGTGGTTTCTAGGAGATGATAGGTATTTATAAACTGTGGTGGAAGAGAAAATTGGACAGAAGTAGTGTGTCTTCTTTGGATCTGTTATTTGGGCCTTTAAGAAAATGACATTACAGTCACATAGTCTGGTCTTGGTAATAATGTATATTGTGTTGGAAACACTCGCTCACGTCTGTCTGGGGGATTATTGTGCATTGCTTGTGAGGATGAGGAATTAAGTAACCTCAGAGCCAGAAGAGGCCCCAGATGAGCGCTGATCCGTGTTTGAGGTTTGAGACGCAGAATCCCCCACTTCACTGTTTGGAGCAGTAACACTGCATCCTCTGCTGCATGTTCTTCTTTTGTGATTTATGTGCTTTGTAACAAATAACGTTTGCATAGATTTCGTACGTTAATTGACATGGCGGAGCTTAGACTGTGAACGTGAAGCATTTCCCAAGCAGACGGGTGTGTAGGGCACCCTGGGGCAGGGTTTTGCTTGCTGTTGCTTCGTTATGTAGGGGGCAGGGCGAGCCCCGGCTGGTTGCTCCTGAGTAAACCGCCCTCACGTCAGCACTGTGAACGCCCGTAGCCTGCCTGGTGGGTTTCGCCACCACCGCTGTCACCGTGGGGTGGGAAGTGGGCTGAGGAAGGCTCCAGAGCACCATCCACACTCCTCCGCCTTCCAGGGAATTCTGCGAGCACCCCGTGGGGAGTCCGGGAAGCCCTGTGGCCCGTTGAGGGACCACGACCAGTGGGGTGATGTTTCTGTGGCAGCGTCGGGGCTGTCGTGTGTGTGTGTGTGTGTGTGTGTGTGTGTGTGTGTGTGTGTGTGTGTGTATGTTGCAGAACTGTGGCCGCCTCTGTGTGCTGTGAGGGCAGGTGTGAGGACTCATGGGCGAGGCTTACTCAGAACCCTCTGGGAACTTCAGCAGGAGGCCCGGGACCCAGGGCTGTCGGGATGTGTGCCGCTCCTGCACCCCGAGTCCGCAAGGCAGGATGGCTGAGGGTCCCCCTGCCCCCTTCACTCACCACAGGGGACCCCCTTTCCATGAGAGCTGGATGAGGCCCTGCTGCCCCGGGAACCCAGCACAAGCCCGTCAGGCCCTCCCAGTCCCGTCTGTGCCTCAGGGGAAGTCGTGATGCTCTGCACTGACTGGTGGGAGCAGGATGTTGGCTCCTCTCCTTCTCCAGGTCCCTGCCCCGGCCGTGCGGCCCCTCCTCAGGGTCCCCCTGGAGCAGGCTGGCCTCGGTGACACCCCTGACCCGTGTCTGACCCACCTCCTTCTGTCCCACCCCCACATGCATCCTTCCCGGCCCTGCTGACTCCTCCCCTCCTCCCCAGAAGCCGACAGGCCTTGGGGTCACAGTGTTCTGTCCCCCGGTGCCAGGAGTGTCCTCTCCCCGCTGCAGTAAGGCTTCCAAATAAAGTCTCTCCTTTCCAAGCTCACATTTGTTTTCCACGTGACATGTGGCTTCAGCAGAGACCAGCCAGAGTGGGCAGGAGGGACTCCTCTGCCCGCTGCGTTCGGACGTGTTTGAGCCCATGGGGAACCCTTGGGTCTGGAAAGCGTATTTCTAGTTTTCCAGCTTCACATGGAAGAGACACGGAGTGGGCCAATCCTCAGCGTTGGTCTGGAACCATAAGCTGTTGTAGTTCTAAAAGCAGTCAGTTCTTAAAATTTAAAAAAAAGGTGGTCATCTCCATGTAAGATTTTTTAAAAATCAAGAGTGTTTCTACTTCTCTCATATGCATTTTGGCATCTAAAATAGGAATAGTGATTTTTGAAGCATGAGTGTATTTTTAAATTATTATTCTTGAGTGTTGTAAACCTTAATATAGCTTTATTTTTTATTGTTGCCTGATTATCTGGAAATGGACTGAATATTTGGAGTAGTAATAATGATATTAGTTATATTTGTGTAGCGTTTGTCTGAGAAACAATCAACTGTTATAATTTAAAATATGTAAGCATAAAGTAGGTGATTGGCTGAAAAAAGCCAGCCTTTTTGTTTTCTTTTCTTTTCAGGCACATGAAGTAAAGCAGACAAAGTGATAACTTCATTTGGGGGCACATGAGAGGTTGCAGATGCTTCCCACAGAGCCCAGCCTCACATGTTAATCTGAAACGTGCCTGTGTTTTGGTAAAGCTGCTGCCTGAGATGCTGTTTGTCATACAGGAAGGTCACACCTGGGAGACCTTTTAATGAGCCTTGGAGAACCGAAGTTCACAGTCGTTACCCACCTTTGCTGTAGGGAGGGATCCCATCCAGACTCAGTCTGGGGAATCGCTTTCCTGTGTGCTGGTTGGCGTCTGCCCGTCTGCACTGGTTTTTATCCTCCAGGCTTTGCTGAGTAGTCACAAGACCAGGCTGTGTAGCTCAGCCCTTGCAGGTGTGAGTGGCCCCAGGTGCAGAGTGTCTCGGCCCTGAGCCATTGCCGGGCCTCCAGCTGTTTATCTTGTTAGCAGCACTTCTCTGGGGGTGGAAAGAATGGAAGAAGGGAGATTATGACAGAACCTGCCTAAGAAGTAACCTCCCTGCTCCCAGGAGAGTGTCGTCGGAGAAGGAGGAAGAGGATCCAGGAGGAGTCTGTGGTCAGCTGGGGCTCCTGGTGTGGCGGTGCCGTGGCCAGCCGGGGAGGAGGCGTCGCTGGGGTCAGGGGCCTCCCCACTCACAGGGCCCTCCAGGCGTCACAGTCAGCTCAGCTGCTGTAACAAAGCGCCCCACACAGCAGGCGTTCCTCATCATTCTGGAGGTCAGGGCCCTGGCGTGGCCAGTTCTGGTGAGGGCTCTCCTGGCCCGTGGGTAGCCGCCTGCGCGTGGTGTCCTCACGTGGTGAGGAGGGAGGGACAGACAGACCAAGACAGACAGACTGAAGTCGGCTCTCTGGCATCCTCTTACAACGGCGCTGATCTGATCGTGGGGCTCCACCCTCACGACCTCATTGCTTCCCAGAGGCCCCATCACATGGGTCTGGGGCTTCCACATGTGGTTTTTAGGGGACACAGCATTCAGTCCGCAGCACAGGCACCTCCTCCGGGTGGCTGAGAAGGAAGCCTGGCCTGTGGTCTGCTCCACCTGCCTCAGGTGACCTAGTGTCACGTCAGCTGCTCCTCAGGGTGCAGCACTTCAGGGACAGCAGTTTGGGAACTTTCCCTGTTTTCATGGATGTTGTCCTGTGAGCATTACTCTCTTCCATCATGGCAGGTCTTGGGTAAGGGGGACAGATCTCCTGAGTCCTGGAGAGGAGTGTGTGCTTGGCCATATGAGAGAGGGGAGGGAGAGGAGGCACTGAGAGCCGTGGAGGGGGGCAGTGCCCGACCCCCAGCCCGGCCCATGGAAACACAGCCATGTGGGGCCCAGAGCAGCACAGGCGCATGCTTGTCTCCAACCACTAGCCCACTGTACCTTCTTGATCCTCTGGACACGGGGGCTGGTGCCCTTCACCCGTTGATAGGAGAGAAACCGGCCTCGGGAGGGTAGGCCAAGTGGGACCGGCAGTCCACCAGCCAGCATGGCCATTCAAATGCAAGTTAATGAAAGTTAAATAAATAGCAAAACTCTGCTTGGGAGCAGCGGCCGTGTGGCCCCGGGGACTGTGCAAGTCTGGGGTGGGGGTGGGGTCACTCGGCACAGTGAGGCTGGAACCCAGGGTCTCAGCTCACATCTGAGCCGGGACACGAGGTGCTCCCGCCTGCTCCTAGCGCCTCTCCACCTCTTGGAACAGCAGTGGCGTCCACCCGGTACTTCCCAGAAGCCCCGTCAGTCTCAGCTGCTGCCTGGCCATCACACATGTCCTGGGAGGTGGACCAGATCCTGCCCACTGTCCCTGTGTAGGACTGTTGTGACAGTGTCTTGGCACCTCCACGTGCTGGGCAGAAGCAAGGTCCCTGAAGACTCCTGACCCTGACTCCTGCCTAAAACCCTTCAGTGTTGAATATTCCTGCCATGCCATCAAATTGTGACAGTCTGCTCATTATTCAGATACTCGAAGTGCAGCTACCTGGAGTGTTGGCTCTGAACCCAACACCCTGGGTCCTCTGAGCTGCGTTTACCAAGGACCAAAAGCACTAGGTAGAAGTGACAAGACCAAGCCCTGGGTTTACCAAGACCTTCAGTTCCCAAGTGATGCTGACCGTGGTGATGCCAGAGGGGTGGGTTTCAGGGATTTCTGGCCGCCTGCCCCCACGAGCGCGTTCTCCTCCCTCGGTCAGCCTCAGGCTCCCCACCAGGCACTTGGCTCTGGTCCGTCTCCCCTAGGACTGCCTGCTCTGTGCTGAAACTGCTCCCTCCACCTCTGCCCTCGGAGAATGTTGTTTTCCTAGTCCAGCCCTTCCTCCTGGATGTTGGGGTCAGTGGGGTCTGAGACCAGCAGGTGTAGGTGTTGTGGACACTCGGGTTTGGAAATGGTCTTCAGAGCTGCCAGCCCTGCTCACACACAGAAGGTCTCCAGATTGGCCGCCAGCTTGCTGCTCCTCTTGCCCTCAGGTCACTGCATGTGATGAAATGGCCCCCTCTCAGTTCCGCCTCCCTCCTCTGGTCCTATGTCACCACAGCGGGCTGTGTCTCAAAACACTCCTCTGAGAGCAGGGGTCCGCACCCCTTTGCCTGGGAGTGGGTCACAGGCTGGATCTGCCCGTCCACCGGAGCCCGGGGAGTGCAGGCACACGCGGACCCTCGCAGCGCCCTGAGCGGGGCTTGTACCGCTGCCTCTGCAGTGTTTGGCTTTGGGGCTGACCTGTGTGAGGCAAGTTGGTAGCACTGTCTGTTTACGAGTGTTGTTTTTGCATGGAAAAGATGTTTGATTATGCTTTGAAAATGCCCCTTCTTCTCGTCTTAAAAACCAGACAACCACCATACTCACATCTGAGCCCTAAGAAGAGGCTGGTCTCTGAGAGGAGAACTTGGGCGTGCGTCTCTGCCCAGTTTCTGCAGTGACAGTGAAGTTTTAAGGGTGTGATTAACTGCCACAAACTATGGTTTTACCCCCTAAAGAAAATTCTGGAAGGGGGTTAGCGTCCTCATTCACAGTAATGAAAGGTGTTATCAGAGCCCACGCCTGGACTTGTAGAAACAACATCTCCAAGTTGGTAGACTCTTCAGCCTAATTTCTGGGGCGTCACAGGCTGGACGTGTTGGGATTACCGTGCAGACTTTTGTTGGTCGGTGGTGATGAGAAAGAAGCAGAAACCACGGCTCTTCTGAGGGACGTGTTCCCTTGTTTTCTGGTGAACGCGGGGCATTTACTTGGCTTTTTCGCAATGAGGACAAGGAATCTCCAGGTGACCCGCACTGTAGAGCCTTTTCCTCTTGCTGCTGAAACGTGTTCTGCGGGTTCTGAGAGCTCCGGCCAAGGGTCTCTTCATGTTCTCGTGTCTGTTCACACAAACGCTGTTTAACAAAACCCGTGTTGTAGACGCTTGAAGCTGAATACCCCTTTTATTATACAACAGATGAACAATAAGTGTTTTGTGGTAGGGCCTTTAAAAATGATTTTAGCCTTTTCCCTGAAATGAAATAACTAGTTGTTGGGTTAATCGTGTTAAAAGAGAAGAAGGAAGTAGATCCCACCAGATACTCAGTGAAATTTCAGGAATAGTTGAGGCTGAATTCATCTGATCTCCTTTTAGAAGATGACGTTTGCCTTTGGGTATTCAGTGAACAGTCTTTAGGTTAATTTCCAAAGTTTCTTACCATTTATCTTTATGTTTTTAGCTTGCATCTTATGCTTGGAATCTAAATGTGTTGTTTGGAAGTTCATGGCGTTCGTATTTCTTCACTGTTCATGCACACTATGGGAGGTGGGTAGGGAGGAGGCAGGGCATGTAGGTTAGAAGTCTTCATGCTGGACTTTGTGTTTCACGGGCCCGCGGTTGTCAAATGAGGCAGCTGGATTACATGACCTGGAGGTCCCTTCAGCCCTTTCAGGATGGCACTTCTGTGTGGCCCTGGGTGACCTGTTGGTGAGCAGCCATTGGCGGTCAGCTGGTGCGCGGTCCTCCCTCCAGCTCTGAAGAGGGTGATGAGACTGCCTTGACATGGCTTTGTCCCTCTTCTGCCATCCTGGTCTTGCTGTCCTATGGTGTGGGACGTGCCTCTTGAGTCCAGGAGCTGGCCGAGAGACTGGTTTCGAGGATCTCATAGATACTGAGGGGACTCCCTCTCGAATAAGCTGATCCTTCCATGAAGTGCTTTACCTTTTGTTTTTGCCAGGTGTTACGTTCAGACAGGGCGTCTTGGTAAGTCCTTGCCTGTTCTGTGTGCGTGGCTGCTAATTCTAACCAGTTTCAGTGAAGCGTCACTTCTGCTGGAATCCCAGAGCCAGGGGAGGTGGCCTTTGTCTGTCCTGCCACAGGGAGAAGTCAGCTTCTGCTCTCTGAACCCAATTCATGACCAGGAGAGGCAGTGGTCTGTGGAGCCTGATTTGGGCTGGCTTGTCCTTCCTTCACTTACTTCATTTCTGGGGTCCTGGTTTCACAAGGCCATGTCACTTTGCTTTATGAAGCAGGGACATGGGATCACGCTTGCCTCTGATGCAGAAACTTTGAAGGCGTTGCAGAGTGCCCATGGGGGAGCCTGCTCTGAGAGAAAGGCAGACATCCCTGGGCTGGTGTTTTGCCAGTGACAGTTTGAGATAAACTGCAAACCCACTAGCCATGCCAAGGATGCCTGCAGCCACTCTCCGCCTGACTGCAGGCACGTTGCTCAGGTTTACGTGCTGTCACATTTGGATAGCAGTGAAGATTCTCCCCTGGGTATTCTCACACTTAAGAAAGTGAAACACAAGCCCGTTTGAGTTTGAGGAAGGAGCCTCTGAGACCAGAGCAGGGGGGTCAGGATGTGGGGGTGGGGGCGGTTCCAGGCACAGCAGGGGCTGGGGGCAGGAGGGGACGAGGAACCCAGGTTCCGCTGTGTCCCCATGGTGCCTTGATGGGGTTTGATCGTCATCCAGGGGAAGTGTGTGTCATAATTGTGTGTGTGCTTTGCAGGGTGGCGCTTTGGATCAAGGAAGAGAAAGTCCATATTGTGATGCTCGTTGATTTAAGGCCTGAACCAAAGGCTTTTGCTCAATTTAGGGTCTCTTGTCATCTTGGGAGGCAGGGACCCTGCTCCAGCTGCCCTTGTCGGGGTGAGATGGGAGGCCGCCTGTGGCATCCCTGAGTCAGTGCTGCTCAAACACCACTGTCTTTTTTTCACGTAAGAACAAAACCCTACCCCTGAGCTGATTCACCTGGCAGCCTTGGCCCCTTGTCTGGAAGGACACATGGAGTTTTCCTTGGGGATGACTGGTTGTTAGGTCAGCTTCTTCCAGCCTTGCCATGACTGCGGGTGCAGGGGGGTCCGGGGAGGAGGCCTGCTGTGGCCCGTGGGGTGACGTCAGCTCTCCGGAGCTGCAGGGCGAGGCTGAAGGAGGGGCATCCTTGCCCTGCAGGGCGTGTGTAGGGAAGCAGCAGGGACCCTCAGGGACACTGGGCAGGTGCACACTCAGGCCTCGCTTACAGTTCCTTCCGTGTCTTCATACAGAGAAAGGAGGGAAACGGGTCAGTCAGTCCCTATGGGTGTAAGTTCTGTCCTTGCGACATCCCAGCTGTTGTCAGGGATATTATTTATAATTCTCTAACCTTAGGCTTATTTGGTATAAAAATATGAAGGGACAGAAATAGTTCAAGGGCATTTAAAGACTTACATAATCATCAATAGGCCTAGTTTTATGATGTCTCCTGTGTCATTTGCAAATCATGGAACAAATTCAATTAAATTTAAAGAATATATTTACTATTATCAGTTTTCGTGGCAAACATTGTTTATTGGTTGATACTTTGTAAGATGGTTCTCATTCCTGTAACTGGTGCCATTTTGTCTCTGTGCGTCCTGGTCATTCGGTGTCTCCTGCTGCAATTCTGCATGTGGCCCAGGAGGGTGTGTCTCAGGGCCCGGGGGGAAGCCTTTACCAACTGCTAGTAACGATCGATCGCTCTTGAAGTTTGGATTCTGAGCAAGGGCTGGATGGTTGCAGGTGGTGGCTGTCGGCTTACAAATTATACCAAGAATGGAAAAGCAAAACCAAAAGGCCCTACTGTAGAGCTCAGGGAATTATATTCAATAGCTTGTAATAACCTATAATGAAAGAGAATACATATGTATGTGTTTGTGTATGTATATATATATGTGTGTGTGTATATATATATATATATATACACACACAAAAACATATAAATTGAATCACTATGATGTACACTGGAAACTAGCACTGCACTGTAAATCAACTATACTTCAATTTAAAAAAAAATGGAAAGGCTCCCGCATCATCGGTGGTAAACTAATTATTTCATTTTTCATGGTGATGTGCATGGAGTCCCTGTTGCAGTGTTGATCTTTACCAGTGAAAGATTCAAATGGACACTTTTTTCAGCTTGAATCATACCATTTGTAGATGGTTTTTGTGGGTCCCTTTGAGGACAGAGCAGGAATTCTGTGACTGAGGCGTAGTTAGCGGGTAATGAAGCAGGGAGAATGGCTGCAGGTCCAGGTGGACCCAGCTTGAGGAGAGGACATTTTCTTCTGGCTGCCCAGGTTCTGCGTGTAAGCTGACCCTCCTCAGATGCCTGCAGATGACCTTGGAAGTGGGCGTGGCCTGAGGGGCAGAGAGCAGGGAGCTCTTGCTGTTTACTGAGCCCCCAGAATAGGACCTGCAAGGGCTGGGGCAACGAAGGCAGCTGCCTTTGCTTCTGGGAACCAGGGAGTTTTGGGAGGGGCTGCCGTACAGATGAGGATGAGCAGAAGGAACAGGAAGGCACTGGTTTTACACCACCTCCCCTCCCCTAGGGTCCAGGGGGTGACGAGGAGCTCACCCCTGCAGCTGGTCCCTCGGGCACCAGGTTTGCGCTTCCAGCCCTGGGGAGGACGAGCAGTGCTGGCCGAGCTCCGGCCCCTCCTATGACACCCAAAGTTTGCTCCCTTTTTAAGTCCAGTTTCCCAGAGGAGTCAGATTCTTGAGTCACAGGAGTCAGTTTCCTCCCATCTGTCATTCCTTTTGCCTAGTTTATCCACCATATATGGAAAGCCAGGGACATTAATTTGTATTCATACCTGGTGTTTAATTCCAGAAAGAGTTCTCTCTCACCCTGGACTATTTACAAAATTTAACCCTTCATAGATGAGGATGTACCATTATTAGACACAAGGTACAACACATCAAAAAACCATTGGTTTGGGAATCATTTATTTTACCTCCTACCTGAGCAGAGAGGATTTATGGTTAAATAAGGAGATCTCTGAAGTCTTTCCCAGCTCAAAGAATTTTGTGAATTTTGTTAGGCCACTTTAGATGGAAGGAAAAGTTGCATAAAGAACATTCCAGAAATGTTTGGTGCCATGCCATTAATTCATTGGAATGAAAGGAGAATTTTCTGTGGGTCCCTTTTGAAAGGGACAGCACTTTGAATATATACCTTCTGTGTGTGTGTTACCAAACGTGGCTGTCCTGTGGGGTTTTGCACTGTATGGTCAGCATTTCGTTCTGTGCTAGTTTGTGGTGGTGCAGTGAAGAGGATTCAGCAAACTAACATTTTCATCATGTTAGCTGGTGTGTGCTGATGTGTGTATATTTCTGCCTTAAGGTAGGAATGTTCCCCCTCTAATAAACACTTCATCAAGATGACTGCTGCCAGATATTTGATTCTCATTTGTTTTGTTGAGTTTCTAGGTTCCTTCTCCTTCTATTTTTAATTTGATTTCTAGTACTCTGAAGGCAAAGAAATGGAATATAATACCCATCTAACTCGCAGGGACTGTGTGCCTCATAGACTAGACAGTAGCGTCTTTCTTTGTTTGTTTACAGACTGCAGTGGACCCTTCTCTTCACTGGTCAGAGTGTGTGTTGTCTTGTTTAACCTAGATCTGAATGAATCAAAGCTGGAACATGTGTTGTTTATGGTGTACCGGATTGAAGGGGGCATATGCCACAAGAGGGAGTTGGCATCCAAGTTCTTCACTGCACCTCTTGGGGGAAAGGAGCTGTGGGGCCTTGAGTCCCCCGAGGGTTGTCCCCAGGAGAGGCTGATCAGTGTGAGAGTTAGTAATTCCAGCCTTTCCAGGGCTGCATAACTGAGCCTGGGTGTCTGCAGGAACCTGTCTGTTGGGTCAGTGTGGCCCACGAGGCACTGTGATATTTAGATGCTTGCTTTGCACCGTGCACTAATGTTATGCTTCCCCCCAACAATTATGTACCCTTTTGCTCTGGCCCCAACATGGGGCCCCCTCGTTAATGGACGCCAGAGCCATCTGGTATGAAGCCTCCATGTGCAGGCCCTGGGCCACCAGTCTCGTCCTAAGCTTAGCCCATCTCACTGTGGTCATAGCATCATTCTCATGATCTGCCACTTAGAGTGTCTGCTTTTCCAGCAGATTAGATCCTTGTGTGGGGTCTCCCTGCTGGAAACTAGCCCTAGTTTTTCACCTGTTTGTGCTGCACCTTGAAGGCACTTACTGTCTAGTCAGTGTTGATCCAACCATCTTAACCTGAGGATGCATTTGTGTTATAAGTTTAATTAAAGTATATTCAGTAGTTCTTTATGAATGTCATTCTGTTGTTAAATTGTTGGAGTTTTTATGGAGAAATTGTGTCACATTGATAGCCTTTGGAAGCTATTTTGAAAAGAATTGCTTTCCCCTTAGACGTGTTCAAGTTTTATGTTTACTTGCCTGGGAGCCGTTAAAGCATTGATCTGTCTTGGGGCTGCGCTGCCTCATACCTTCCTTACAAGAAGAATAACATCATACAGAGTATCACTGGTTTGTTCTTGCTTCCAGACAGATTTTTTTTCCACAAAGAAACATTTACTAAAGTAAGTAGTAAGTTATAATTTGCTCAGGATCAACATAGGTCAATAGACAGAAGAGTCCATAAATAGAAGCACATAAAGATGGCCATTGATTTTTGACAAGGCACCAAAGTGGTTCAGTGAAAAACGGACAGTCTTTTCAACAGATGGTGATGGAAGCATCGAGCATCCAGATGAGTAAAACAGAAACACACCTTATACAAAAGTTAACTCAATGGATCATAGCTCTAAATGTAAAACTCTGAAACTTTCAGAAACTCTTGACCTGAGGTTAGACAAAGAGTTCTTAGACATGATATTATGATTCATAAAAAAAAAAACATAAGTGGAGTTCATCAAAATGAAAAAACTGCTCTGCAAAAGATACTGTTAAGGAAAATGCAGACACAAACTACACATGGGGAGAAAATATTTACAAATCACATATTCTACAAAGGACTTATATCCAGAATATATAAAGGACTCCCCAAATTCAATACTAAGAAAACAAACAATTTAAGTGGAGGAAGACCTGAACAGATGCTTCATTGCAAAGGATATAATGTTGGCAAATAAGTATGACACGATATATCAGTGTGACTAGTCCTACTGAGATGCAGATTACAACCATGATGAGATGCCCTACTCAAGTGGTGTAAGGTAACAGTGACAACACCAAGTGCTGGGGAGGGTGGGGGCCACCGGAACGCTTGTGCATTGCTGGCGGGTGTGGAATGGTGCAGCCACTCTGGAAATCAGCTTGGCAGTTTCTTAGAAAAGAAGACATGCCCTTAACACTTGACCCAGAAGTCCCCAGTCCTGGATACTTACCCTAGAAAAGTGAAAACTGATGACCAACAAAAACCTGTACTTGAATGTTTATAGCAGCTCTATTTACTTTCCCCTAAAAGATGACTAGATAAACCGTGGTACATCGATACCACAGAATACTGCTCAGCAGTAAAAACAAGCAAGTTATTGATGCACATGGCAGCCTGGATGACCCCCCATGGCACCAGGTGAGTAAATGTAGCCAGTCTCAAAACAATGCTTTCTGTATAGTGCCACCACGTGATGCTCTGGGGAAAGACAAAACCATAGGAATGGAGAACAGATCAGTGGCTGCCTCTGGCAGTCATCGTTCTACTCTCTATTTCTATGAGGTTTGCCTTTTTAAACTCCACATCTAAGTGAGACTATCCAGTATTTGTCTTTCTCTGTTGGCTTATTTCACTTAGCATAAGTGAAAGTTCCATCTATGTTGTTGCAAAAGACAGGATTTCCTTCTTTGCTATGACTAAGTAACATTTCATTGTGTATATACACCACATCTTCTGTATCTGTTCAGCTGTCAGTGAACATTTAGGTTGTTTCCATGTCTCACTGATTGTAAATAATGCAGTAATGACATGGGGGTACAGATACCTCTTTGAGAAAGTGATTTCATTTTTTTCAGTTAAATACCTAGAAGTGGAATTTCTGGATCATATGGTAGTTGTATTTTTAGCTTTTTCAAGGAATCTTCATAGTGGCTCCACCAATTTACATTCCCACCAACAGTGCATAAGGGTTCTCTTTTCTCCACATCCTTGTCAACACTTTTTTTTTTTTTTTTTTTACTGATAGGCATCTAACAAGTGTGAGGTGATGTCTCATTGTGGGTTTAATTTGCATTTCCCTGATGATTAGTGATGTTGAGCAACTTTTCATGTATTTGTTGGCCATCTGTATGTCTTTTTAGGAAAATGTCTGTTCAAGTCCTTTGCCCAACTTTTAGTTGGATTATTTATTTATTTTTGCTATTGAGTTGTATGAGTTCCTTACATATTTTGGATGTTAGCCCCTTACCAGATAGATGGTTTGCAAATGTCTTCTCCCATTCCATAGGTTACCTTTTCATTTTGCTGACTGCTCCCTTTGCTGTGCAGAAGCTTTTTATTTGATACAGTCCTGTTTGTTTGTTTTTGCTTTTGTTGCTTGTGCTTTCGGTGTCTTATCCAAAAATTTGTTGCCAAGACCAACATCAAGGAACTTTTCCCCTGTGTTTTCTTCTAAGCGTTTTATAGTTGCAGGTCTTACATTTAAGTCTTTTATCTGAGTTCATTTTTGTGAGTGGGGCAAGATGGGGTCTAGTTTCATTTTTATGTGTGTAGATTTCCGCTTTCACAGCACCATTTGTTGAAGAGACTATCTTTTCCCCATTGAGTGTTCTTGGCTGCTTTGTCAAATATTAGTTGATGCCTTGGTATATTTCTGGGCTCTCAGTTCTGTTCCATTTGTCAATCGTCTGACTTTATGCCAAAAAACATACTGTTTTGATTACTAGAAGTTTGTAATATAGCTTCAAATTAGGAAGCAGGATGCTTCCAGCTTTGTTCTTCCTTCTCAGGATTACTTTGGTTATTTGGGGTCTTCTGTGGTTTTGTGAGATTATTTTTTCAACATCTATGGAAAGTGCATTAGAATTTTGATAGTAATTGCATTAAATAGACGACTTTGGGTAGTATGAACATTTTACCAATATTACTTCTGATCCATTAACATGAAATATCTGTCCATTTATTTGTCTTCAGTTTCTTTAATCAGGGTTCTATAATGTTCACAAAACATATTTCTGACTTGACATAAAATGGAATTGGATTTCATAATGATTTTATTTTATTTTTTTTTTCTGGAGTCTTAGTAGATTGGGAAGACAGCATAATAAAAGCTAATTTTAAAACACAAACTAAAAAAATCATTCTAAACAGGAACAGCAGAATTCCAGGAAAATTTACCCTAAATTACTATCTGAAAAAATTGATTTCCTTAGTATAACTTTGTGTTGAATTTTATTCTTATGTTTTGATGTGTTGAATTGAAAGAAAAGCCAAAAACAAATAGTGGGACTGTGAACTGGGCAGTCTAGGGGCATGCAGCTGGCCTGATGCTCTGGAGTGTGATGCAAACACAGCTTTGTAGCTGGGAGGGGCTCTTGTCAGTGATGTGGGTGGGGGCCTCAGCCTTGGGCTGCGTGTGAGCCTGTGGCTTTGGAGGGACTGGTAGGCACTGGTCTTTTTTTTTTATGAGAAGGCTTCCGACCAGCAGCTTGAGGGTATTAACGACAGACACACCTGTCTGCTCAAGATTGTCAGTGCCTTGACCTCCTCCTTTGCAGTGGCCAGGACTTGGGGTCATGAAACCTGTGTGTCTGGATCTGCCTCCTGGGGGACCTTACCTGTAGGGCAGTTTCTGTATGTAGGATCTTTCCTGAGGGGGTCTAGGCATAGATTTCTCTGAGAAGAGGGTCTAGGAGCCTGAGCTCAGGCAACCCATTCCCCCAACCCTGAATTTAGTTCTAGTTCCTGTGATGTTTTCACTCAAGCCCCCATCCTCACCCCAAAGCAGCATTAGGCAAGCTTGTTGGAAATGCAGTTCCTCAGGTCTTGCTCTTGACCCATGAAGACAGAATCTTCATTTGACAAGATCATTGGTGAGTCACCTGCACGGTGAGGTTTGAGCAGCACTAATTTCCCTGACTTAATGTGTGTAATTTAAATCCTGGACATGCAGCCCTAGCCCTTAGTCCGTCATCATCTTGCATGGCTAGGGTTGGAGACTGGAGGGGTCACGTGGAGAAGGCTTGATGACAGGGGTTCTCCTGAGAAGTTGGAGAGTCACAGACCAAATCCTTTGCACATGACTACTCAACAGTGTTTGTTGTTTAAATACCTCAAAGGTGGGTAAGAGCAGTGATCTTTATAGAAGGGTAAGTCTTTTGTTTGTTTTTTGGTAAATCCTTGATGTGGATTTTGTGTACTTAATCACATGGCTGGCACTCTTACTGTGCATTCCCTGGTGAGTTCCACGCTGACAGCATTTTATCCCCCGTTACTCCAGGAGGGAGGTACTGTCATCATCCACATTGTACTAGTGAGGAAATTAGAGTTGAGAGAGTTTAAGGTCACTTGTCTCAAGTTAGCAGGGAGGCAGATCTGGGCAGTCTGGCTTTAGAATTCATAATCTTAACGATCCTCCAGCCCCCGGGGGTGTGGATTTTTTCTGCTTCAAGGCAGTGTTTTATGGTTTGTGAAACGGGACCAAAGGCTTACTATTAGTGTATGGGACCTTATTATTATTTTGAGACCTACACGTTCCTGGGAACTGGAGTGGCTGGAATGTGGAACCAAGCTAAATACAAGTTTTCTGTGGATTTGTGTGCATTTTGTATTTCGTCAGGGCTCCTGAAAATTCATGTTTCACAGCAGAAATTTTACTTGTGAAAATTTGTTTACTAAATATTATGTAAACAGAAACTGATCTTGGGGGTTCTTGTTCCAAATTTTTTTTAGAACCACACAAGTATATGAGTTGCAAACATTAACCCATAGCCTGGCCAGTTCAGCACAAGTGGATGAGTTTGTGATGAGCAGTTGAGATCATGTAGGTGTTGGAAGTTTGCCTGGATACAGATGACCACAGAACATACTTCACTAGAGAGCTAGTCTGTCCTGAGCCTCTCTCATGTGGTTGGGTTCTTCAAGTGGCTGGGGCATGACCCTGAGCAGATCACTGTAGTGCTGGTCACACTGGCAGCTTCCAGTACAGGCTTTCAGAGCTCTGGCTGTGCAGGTTCTGGGTAAAGAGTTCGCCATTTTGGACATGACTTACTTTCATAGGTGTAATACATTCTTGCCCTCTACTCTCATGCCAGTTTAGATGAATTTGGAAGAAAGTTCACAGTTGTAACAATACAGTACTGTACTTGACCCCTATCTTTAACCTTTGTGGAAATTTACCTCTGTGCATTCGTTTTCTTTACTTGTTAAAAGAAGTGCAATACAATTGAATTCTTTTCTCTCCTAGAGACATTTTGAGAATTAATTAGGTAGAAACTTAGAAAAAAATTGAAGAAAGACCCCACATAGGTTTGGGGTGCTGTGCTGGACTCTTGTAGTTGTAGTAGAAACACTAGCCTTTCTCAAGTGGTAGGGCCATTTCTATCGTGGTATCAATGTTTTGTTTTGTTTTGCTTCTTATTTCATAACCCTTCTTTGAGGGTATTGTCTCCCTGGGGCTTTCTGGGTCTCTTAAAGAGCTTTGTTTCCTGGTTGAGCAAGTTGTTTTCCCCTTCATGTGGCAGTTAGGAATGTTTAATGCAAAGCCAAGAAACAAGAGCCCTTCTCCCCTACATTTTTGTAAGGCGATTAGTACAAAATCTACTTAGGTGTAGATCAAGTGCTCTCTAAGGGCCACAGGTGTTATCACTGGCCTTGCATTTACTATTTGTAATTACCCCTCAGGTTTGAATGGCATTCTTCTAGTTGTGCCTTGGAGAGTCATTGTGTAAGCCCAGCGGAAGTTAGGGTGTTGCTGGTTTAGAAGTATCTAGTTTACTCAGTCTTCGTGCATCCCTGTGGACTGCACCTGATGTTCACTGCCTCTGCTTTAACCTATGATCAGAATTTTAGGGTGTGCATCACCTTATGCTGAATCTCTGGTCTGTGGAGCTAGTAAGGCTGTGATTCTTGGTTTTATAGAATTATGCACTCAAGGATTATTGAAAATAAAAGTGCCTGAAAGACTTTGGGATGCTGAACCTGATCTATGTTTGGTTCTTCAGGATCATTTCTAAGGTGACAGGTTACCTGTCATTTTCTGCATATGTGCTATATTTAGTTCTGTCTACATGTAGATTGGCAATTTCTAGGTTGGTCTTGTCAGTCTTTGCCCAAATTCTGTTTTTGTCTGAAGCCATAAGAATTTTTATTCTCATCCTTTCCCTTTCAGGCTATTTTCTCAGTCTATTTGGGCTGCTATAACACCACCACAAACGGAGGGTGTAACAGGTTGGTTTCTCAGGGTTCTGGAGGCTGGAAGTCCAGGTTCAAGGCACCAGCAAATTCTCTGTTTGAGCAGGACCCACTTCCTGGTTCACAGATGGCATTTCTGCGTCTTGATACATGGAGGGAGCTCTGTGGGGGTCTCTTTTTATCAGGGCACTAATCCCTCAGGGGGCTCCACCCACATAACTGCATCACCTCCCAAGGCCCTACCATCTAATACCTAGTACCTTAGAAGTTAGGATTCAACATCTGAATCTGGGGGACACAGACATTCAGTCCTCAACATCCATACTGCCTGAGGCCTTTCCTCATGTGAGCTGGACTCCACAGGCCTGATTGCCTGCAGCTGACCACCCACCTCGCACGTGTTCCCAATACCCTCCCCGCCTACGCCTCCCTCACACGTTCCCACTATTCCCAGCAAGCCCCTGCCTCGCAGGTGCATTTGTCTGGAGCATGCCCTCTGGGCCCCATGTGCACCGCCCCGCCCCCCCGCCCCGCCCCCCGCCCCGCTGAGCATGCGCTCTAGGTCTCACGTGCACTGCCCTACCCCCTACCCCCGCCCCACGGAGCGTGCGCTCTGGCCGCTGCCGGATGAACTGGCGGGATTGCTTCCTCCGGGTTTGCAGCCCCGCGGGGTTACTGTGAGAGAAAGTAGGGTCTTAACCACCGTGAGAGGACGTGTGACGAGCCTTCCGGTCTCTCCGGAGGTGAAAGAACAAGGCCCGCGCACTAGAGCCCCGCGTGGGGAGGCCCGCCGCTTTGCTCAGGGCGGTGGGCGTTTGCGGGACCACGTCCGTCAGCTGGGGTTCGCGCGCCCAGCCTCTGGCCCGGGAGGGACGAGGCGGGCTGAGGGCTGCAGACCCAGTGGCCCCTGAGGAGATCCATCTGCAGTTCCCTCACCAGGGCTGCTTCGGCGCGCGTGGGCCGGCATCTGCCCTCCGGCATGAGGGTGCCTGAGAGTCGGCGACGTCTGGGCCTTCGTCCCGGTGAGCACGCACGCGGCTTCCCGCCTGCCGCCTCTGCCTCCGCCGTGTGTGGGGCTCGGGGGTGGAGAGTGTGGGGTGTGAGGGGGAGCAGGTGTGGGGGGCTCAGAGTGTGGGGCAGCGGGGCTCTGGGGCTCCGGGTGTGTGTGTGGGGGGGGAGGGCCATGTGGGGGGTGTGGGATGTGAGGGGGAGCAGGTGTGTGTGGGGGCTCGGAGTGCGAGGGGCACAGGGCTCTGGGGCTCAGGGTGTGTGGGGGCACGCGGTGTAGGGGAGTGCAAGTGTGCGGGGTTCTCGGGGTGCTCTGGTACGTCGTGGGGTGTGCGGGGCATGGGGCTGCTGGCCGCAGGCCACAGGCCACAGGCCACACAAGGGCCCCTGCTCCGTCCCTTGCGGAAATGAGCCGGCAGCTTCTGGGCAAGGAAGCACTGAGTTTGGACCTGCCCTTCCCCTTGAACTTGAAACCATTATTTGAGCTGGGTAATCACAGAACTAGCCTTTTGTGCTGCACACTCCTCTCCCACCAGAGGCTGCATGGCTTTTAAATGTTTAGGATGTAACTATTCGTCTTCAACTTAAAGTGTATTAATTAAATTTTAATGTTTAAGTTCTGGGCTGTGTGTTATGGCCTTTGTTTGATACCTCTTTCTCAGTTGATTTTTCTTGTCCCCACAAGAGAGGGGGCTCTTTAAGAGAGACAGCTAGATGTAGTCCCCATTCTGAGAATTTAAAGTGAAATTCGGAAAGTACTTTGTGCACGTAGTGAAGTAGTCTTGCCTGTGAGCATAAGGGCTGTGTGACTCCTGAGCAGAAAAGGAGCCCAGCTCTTGGAGGGATAGACGATCAATGCCGTTTCTGCTTCCCTTTTGCCAAGAAGCTGGATCGGGTTTCAGGGGATTACAGATGGGTTAGCCTTTGGTTCCTCTGTTTGCCTCTTGCCCTGTGTTTAGTGCCGTGTGTTCCTGTCTCTGATTCTAGGGTGGCCAGGATGGTTGTCACTGGCCTTGTGTTCCCAGACTTGCAGACTCATGTGGTGTGGGCGGAAAGTGTCTAGCAGGCCCTCTGACCTGGTCTGTCATGAACTGATTCAGCGGAAGTAAGCCCGGGACCCTTTCTTGTCATGGCTCTGAAGCTCATGGAGCTTGGAGACTGGATCCTGATACCTTCATGCAAGTACACACGTACACCTACTGCTTTTAAATGGAAGGTAAACAGAATTAACGAATTAAGAATAGAAAACATTAAGTGGATGAAACTTTTTCTCACTTTGTTGGTGTTTTGCTTTCTCCTCAGTAAATCATCATCAGGGGCATCAGGTCTCCCTGCTCTGTTAGGTGGGGATGGTCTTGGTGGAGAGTGAAAGGTTGGCACAGAGCTGAGAACTGCAGACAAGTCTCCTTCTCAGGAGTCCTTGAAGTGTGCCCCTGCCTTCAGCACTGTGTTAACACCATACAGGTGTAAAGTAGGAATTGTCGCCACTGTTGGCTGTTGGAGGGCTCACCCCTAAGTTGAAGGGATGCGGGATAGTTTCCAGGTCTTGTTGGGGATGGCGTCACCAGGCCACATTCAGAATTGTTGATTTCTTAGATTTGTGCGACTCAGGTTTTGGTTTAGATAACAGTGTCTCTGACACATGTTAAGGTGCTCAAAGCATTGCAGCACGTAATTGTTTGCCTTTGGAGACATGGGTTTACATGCCAGACAGGAAGTAAAGAATATTGTTCTGTATAGCTTTACTACTTCCAGAGGATGGTAATCCTCTCCTTCGTTTTTGTGCTTTTTAAATAGGCTGGAGTAGAGCAAGACACTAGCAGAAAGAGCTCGTGTTTAAAAAAGTATCCCTTTATAACGGTTTAAAAAAGTCAGGGCAAAGTAAATCCTTGTTCATGCTGTGTTCTATTTGGAATTGTTTAGGGTCTCTTAGTGAAGGAAAGTACTGTCATATACCCCTTCCTGATTTGGGCTGGTATTAGAATCAATTAATAAATAATAACAGTAAGACTTAACTTTTTTTTTTCACCCCATAATAAGACATAATGAAAAAGCAGCATAGAGCATCCTTTAAGATCTAATTTATTGCTCAGACTTGGAAAGATGAAATAGGAGCATAGGGTCCAGAGACCTATTCTGCCCATAATACGGAGGGAACTCAGGCAAGGAAGTTTCTCTTCTGAGCCTCAGTTTACCCATATGTAAATGGGGATGATGACAATCATGTACTGTTGTGAGGATTAAATGAGATACTGTAGGTAAAGTTCTTGGCCCAGTTTATTTTTTATTTTTTTAAAATCAGTTTTAATTTAGTCACAACTGTGCTTTCACATATCTGTCAAGTTTACCACATATAATGCAGTGAGATGAACATGTTAATGAAATCAGGCTGGCAGCACTTTCTGTAACCCTTCACTCTAGTAAAGAGCTTTGGAATAAATGGGAAAAATTTTATTATTACAATTTAATTATAAATTATATATTTATTCATTTTATTTTCTTGTTTAGACAGTAAACAATCCTTTAGTTGCCACCACAGCTGCCCTTCTGTTACCATCCTAGTAGATGCAGCGTTTTATGATTTAGGAACAGAAAAATCACATTTCACAACTGAAAAATATTTGTTTTAAGGGCTCTGGTGTCTACCTGTATGGAAACAAAAAATAGAGGTGCAAAGAAATAACATATTTCTAAATTCTTATACATTGATTTGAAAAAGCCATTATGGGTATCAAGTTCCAGGAAGACTAGGGGAAAACCTCTCGTTGTCTTAAAATGAGTGTTTGGGGTGTTTCAACAGAAAATATTTCTCTTTGTTTTCTCCCTTATCAGAAGAAGGAGATGGATGACGAATCCAGCAAGCTGTTTTTATTCACAGGGAAAAAGAAATAAAGCACAGAGTTTTCCTTAGATGGTTTGTGTGTGTATGCTTTCAGCCTATAATGTAGCTCATTAAAACAGGCATGTTTTGAGAAATGACTTTATGTTCAAATTGCTAGGTAAGAACTTGCAGTTAAATTTTGTCCAGTCTGTAGGGGTACCAGAACTCCCTTCTTTGGTTGTGTTGGAGCCTGCATGACTTGTGGTTATTCCTGAATTAAGGAAATGAGAGGTTCCCAGAGAGTGGGTTTTTGGGTTATGAAGCAGAGCTTAGTTTAGGGCAGTGACTTTCTCAGAAGTGCGTGTGTCATTGTGTTTGTCACTGGTGCACGCGGCAGCCTGTGTTGCTTGTGGATGTGTAGAGACCAGAGAGAAGAAGAAAGGGAAGCTGACCAACGCTTGTCCTGCAGCAGTGGCTGGGGAGCTGGGCAGGAGCCTGCCCCCAACCCCCATCTCCTGGGACTGCTAACTCTGCTGGCAGCTGCTGAGGACAGCAGGCCTCGGGAATGGGTCAGTTAAGGGTTAAGGAGGGGGAGGAGGTGGCACTTTTCTGTTCTGGAGAGGCAGGCTCCTTAATTCATGAGGGTCAGTCCAGGGAGCCCCAACTATGGGAGTGGTGAGACAACAGCCACGACGAGGGACCTCGTACGCTGGTCTGACCTGTTCTGAACTGACCCCAGTCCTTGAGGCAGGCCCCATTGTTCTCCACTGGAAAATAGGTGGAAATAGTTTCATTGAAACCCATTTACCACCCTCTGGCTGCAGCCTCTCTTTCCCGACAAAGCCTAGTGTGTTTACACTGACCACCAACAGGAGGGACTGGGACTGTGGCTCTTCCTCACGGAATGGACTCAGGTTGTGTAGGTTTCAAAGCAGGTGGGTTTGTGAATGTGAAGTGTGCTGGTGCTTAGTACGCTTCCTCCTGAATCACAGCCAGCGTCATTATAGTGATGGGTGCCCTCACCACACGGACAGCTCAGTTTGTGGAAAGCCATGCTCTCCTGGCTCTCCGGGTCCCCTGGGCTAAATGTGTCTGTTAGCGTCTGGTCTGGCTGACTTTGTACTTTGCCATTTCTCTGCTTCCATTCGTTCTTGTGGCTTTTCATAGAATACTAGGATGAAGTCCACTTTACATTCTTCATGGAGATAGAACAGTCTGTCTGAAAGTTCTTTATTACATAATGAAAAATAAACTTAGGTGAAATACTTATTTTAAAACCCTCTGTGTGTACAGGGTTTCCCACCCTCACCCCAGGCTTACTTCCACAGTGATAGTTCTCATTCATGTTGGGTCTCTACCAGCAAAACTGCAAAAGAGCAGTTGGTATAACTTTTTTTTTTTTTTAAACTAGAGTAAACAAAATGAAGGAACCTGTTGGACTCTTTCGTGAAATCTGATTTGAGCTATATCAGCTTGCTTTCTATGCTATGGTAATAACCTTTTTTTAACTTAAAGTGGTACAAAGCCAGTGGGACAAAATTTTTTTATTTGAACTCCTAGGAAGTGTTTAAAGTAGTTAACCTAATTGTTACTGTTTTGTTTTCACATCAACATACTGCCTCATCAAGTTTATTCTACTAAATTGTTCCTTCTCCTTTTCTGAGTACTGACATAATTGTGAGAAAATTAAGAAGAAGAATCTCAAGAAATATGTATGCAGTTATTTTATCTTTATTTTTTAATAGTTTAAATAAACTGGCTGATAACAGAAGATTCTTCTGTTCCATTGTATCCTTCCTTTTGAACATTTGCAGTGTTCTACCTGTGGTCTTCTCCTGCTGTTGTCTCCTTGTTGCAAAGAAGCAGTCACTTGTACTCAGGTTGGTAGTGTTTTTCTATTCATTGCATCTTGCAGAATACCTCCCAGTAAACTTCCGGCTGAGATCTGCAGTGTTGCAAGTCCCAGTTAAAACTGTCTCCAGGGATGCCTTTGTTTCTTCCTACTGTAGCAGGAGAGCTCTCAGGTGATGAAGATGAACGTTCAGCTCATGGTCATATCTCAGATTATTCCGTACAATTCATTGTTAAGCATATGGAGTCAGTTGTAGTTTAAGGTGATGGCTCTTCTGGCTGGTGCGATTTAGAGAATACTATTTTTTCACTTCTGTTCTTCAAATTAAGAATTCCTTTGTGATTCATTTCAGTATGAATTTAGCTTTATTTCGTAGCTCAGTTTTTCATTAATTTCATAACAATTATATCTGAAAGCAGATTTGGCAAAATATTTTTGAAAGATTGTTTGATTATTCACATTACCTGCTACAAAGTCCAAAGGAACAGTATTCAAGAAGATTGCTGATAATTGCAATATGCTTTTTTTAAAAACTTTTTTTATTGAGTAATAGTCATTTTACAATGTTGTGTCAAATTCCAATGTAGAGCACAATTTTTCAGTTATACATGAACATACATATATTCATTGTAATTTTTTTTTTTGCATGTGAGCTACCACAAGATCTTGTATATATTTCCCTGTGATATACAGTATAATCTTGTTTATCTATTCTACATTTTAAAATCCCAGTCTGTCCCTTCCCACCCCCAGCCCCATTGGCAGCCACAAGTTTGTATTCTGTGTCTATGAGTCTGTTTTGTATTTATGTTTTTTTTTTTTTCAGATTCCACATATGAGTGATCTCATATGGTATTTTTCTTTCTCTTTCTGGCTCACTTCACTTAGAATGACAATCTCCAGGAACATCCATGTTGCTGCAAATGGCTTTATGTTGTTGGTTTTTGTGGCTGAATAGTATTCCATTGTATAAATATACCACTTCTTCTTTATCCAGTCATCTGTTAATGGACATTTAGGCTGTTTCCATGTCTTGGCTATTGTAAATAGTGCTGCTATGAACATTGGGGTGCAGGTGTCATTTTGAAGTAGGGTTCCTTCTGGATATATGCCCAGGAGTGGGATTCCTGGGTTGTATGGTAACTCTATTCCTAGTCTTTTGTGGAATCTCCATACTGCTTTCCACAGTGGCTTTCCTTGCTTCCCTCTCCCACTCTTAATGATTTAGACACCTTTTTTTTTTTTTTTTTTTTTTACAATTTTGTGTTTATTCTATTTTTAATTCATGGTAGTTATCACCTTTCCAGTTATGAGTTTCTCATTTTTGTAGCATCTTGCTTCTTTTCTATTTAGAGTAGACCTGTGAATATTTCTTTTAGCATGGGTTTAGTGTTGCTAAACTCTTTTAGTTTTTGCTTGTCTGTGAAGTTCTTTATCTCTCCTTATATTCTAAAGGGTAGCCTTGCTGGATAGAGTATCCTAGGATACATCTGTTTTTCATTCAGGACTTTGAATATATCTTGCCACTCCCTTCTGGCCTATAGTGTTTGTGTAGAGAAATCAGCTGAGAGCCTTATGGGGGTTCCCTTGTAACTCACTGTTTTTCTCTTGCTGCCTTTATATCATTTCTTTATCCTTGACTCTGGCCATCTTGATTATGATATGTCTTAGTGTGGGTCTGTTTGGGACCCTCTGAGCCTCCTATACTTGGATATCTGATTCCTTCTTTAGGTTTGGGAAGTTTTCAGTCATGATTTCCTCAAATACCTTTTCAATCCCTTTTGTTCTTTCTTCCCCTTCTGGAACCCCTATTATGCATAGATTGTCATGCTTTATATTATCCCATAGATCCCTTATATTGCTTTCATTGGTTTTTATTTGTTTTTCTCTCAGCTGTTCTGATTGGGTGCTTTCTGTTCCTCTGCATTATCTAGCCTGCTTTGTACAGCCTTTAGATCGGCTCTCATCTCAGCCAGTGAGTTTACCAGTTCTACTTGGTTCTTCATTATAGCTTCTATTTCATTTTTGACATATTTGACATCTCCAAACACAATTTCTTTTAGTTCCTTCAGTACTTTGATCACTCCTTTTTTGAAACCTTGATCTAGTAGGCCATCAATGTCTATTTCCTTGATTGTGCTTTCAGGGGATTTTTCTTGATCTTTTAATTGGGAGTGGTCCCTCTGCTTCTTCATATTGCTCATATCTCTCTGGCACCGGTGGGCGGGTGGGTCACTCCCCCTCCCAATGTCACAGTCAGGTGCTGCGCTCGGACAAGACAGGTGGGCAGATTATGCCCACTCCCAGCACCGAGGTCAGGTGCTGCGTTCCTGCCAGGAAGGCAGGTGGCCGCCCGCCCTCTCCCGGCGTGGGTTGCTCTGCTGCTCTGTGCAGCTGCCCACTCCGCCTCTGGTCGGTGCTCTGTAGGCAGAGTCAGGGAAGACCACAGAACAGCCCCTGCCCCTGCTTCATGCCAAATCTCAGCTCCTTGTTTGTCTTGGTGGTGTGAGTTCTCTGAGGTGCCAGGGCAGAAGGATCCTATCTGCCTTGGGCTGTAAACAAATCTCAGTCCTGCCTAGGAGGTTGTGGAGCCCCCTGGGGATGCGGATTCAGGTCTTGGCCCCACGCCTGCCTGGGTGCTGCCCACAGGAGGATATGGCAACAGCCTCTCCTCACGAGAAGCTCCAGTAATGGCGCCGCGGGTCTGAGGAGAGAAAGGCTACGGTGCCCCTTTCCTCAGGGCACACCAGCTGTGTTGCTTTGCCTTTTTTGCAATTTTTGGGGGACCGAGGTGGTTCTGTTCCGTATCCCCTCCCGGCCACGGCTCGTAGCACTCTGCACTTCCCCCGGGGCTGCATCAGTGCCACTGCCCCAGTCCTCTGCCTGGCTCTGGCAGCCTGTCCCGGCCCCCAGCTGCTGGCTAGCATCTTGGGCTGGGTGTTGCGGGGACTCTTTGTGCCTGTTTAACTTAGTTCTGTCTGTCAAGAGGTGCTTGGGGCAGATCTGAGCCTTGGAGTCTTCCCCTTGGTCCCTCTGGCCTCTCCGTTGGAGAGGGGGAGGTTCAGAGAACAAGTGCTATTCCTCCTTTGCCGCTCCCTCCCCGTGGGACCAATCCCACACTGTTTTGCCTTTTCTTCCTTTTCTCATACCAGATTTTTGGCGTCTTTGCCTTTTGAAGAGGGCGATGTTCTGTCGGAGTTCCGCAGGTGCTCTGATTGGCTGAGTGGGTCCGTAGATGTGAGTTTTGGTGTATTTATGGGAAAGGGTGAGCTACAAGCATCCTTCTACTCCACCATCTTGCTTCTCTCTCTGCAATATGGTTTAAAGCTAAGGACAGAGCAGCAATAAGTTGCCTGTTTAATGTCAGGACTCCATTGGAGGTGGGTGGGGTTCAGTACCAACTCCTCACTTACTCCTCCCTGGAACCGCTGTGGTCTCAGGTGTTTCAGCTATAGGATGTAGCTACTAGCACCCCCCTCATTGGGCTGTCATGGGAATTGGGCAGCTGAGTGTCCTAGCTGTCCCTCGTGTAGAAGTGACACAGGCCACCATTGTTAGGTTTGTTTCATTCGAAAGGTAAGATTTCAAGTAATTTTCCCTTTGATTGCAAGACATTTTTCCTCCCAGAAACATCCAACCTCTGCCTTCTTCCTCACGATAGGCAGGACCATGGGTGTAAGAGAAACACATGTTCCACATGTCCTGAGAATTCTTCCTGTTTTCTTCTCCAGCTTTGAGACCTGGTAGTTGTGTTGGATTGCAGACCTTTGTCAGTGTAGACTGATGGACCATGAGGTGGAGACTAAAAAACACCTAAATGAAACTGACTTGGGACCGCAGTTCTGCTTAAGAGAAGGAGGCTTCCTGGTGTCAGACGTTACCAAGTTGGGAATCTCTATGTTGGTGTAACACAGCAAGGGAAATGACATGAGAAAAATGTGATGCTTGTTGAGGAGTGACAGTTTCTAGGCTGGCATGTGTCAGATACGTGTGCACGTGTGTGGTTGTGCTTTGGATGTGTGGTTGTGTGTGCAAGTATTTGAGGGTATGTGTGTGGTGTGTGAGGGCATGTGCACACATGTGGGGTGCACAAACATGCACACAGGAGCCCCTCTGATGGCTTTCTGAGACAGGCACCTGGCTACCCCTGGTGGCTGTCTGACTGCCACCCTGGCATCTGGGTGTCTGGCCAGTTGCCAGCTTTCTTAGCTCAGCATCTACCTTATACTCACATCATTTCTTCAGTCTTGGCTTCTTGACAGTTTGGTGTATTCTTGATTCTGAAAAAATCCTGAATCAGGGCCCCAAAGCAGTTACCATGGACCTGAAGGCCTAGAACAAGAGTTGTTTGTGTCCTTTGGAGAAGTGGGCTCTGGGGAGGTGGCAGGTGTTGGGGAGAGCAGTCGATGGTGCCCAGCCATCCCCTGGGGTGGTCACTTGGATGAGTTTTCTCGAGGCGGCTCCTCACTGCCTACAGCAGTGCACATCCAGTGGCCTGGTCAGTGCTGAGCTCCAGGTGGGTTATCTCAACTACCCAGGTCCTTTCTTGCCCTCCTCCTATTTTCTGAGTTTTGGACTACCTCCAGGAAGCAGAACACAGAACAAGACCTTCCCTACAAGAGCAGTGGATGGCCTGGCCAAGTCCAGCTCTTGTCATTGGCTCATGAAGGGTAGCCACCTCTGACAGAAGTTCCTTCATTCCTCCTAAGTTAAAAAAAAAAAAAAAAAGATGACCTAGTTTGTCCTGGAGTGGATGCTGCAGTGAGTGGTTTACTTATATTAACGGCATGTAATCAAAATTGCTTTTTTCCTATACTGTATACGATTGTAGATGTATTTGATAAAAATGAGAGTAATTACTGGCCTGGAAAGTATGCAGATTTTCAGTGCTTTTGGTACAAACACTGAATTCCTCCCCAGAGGATATGGTGCGCAGGTTTTTCCTCCCTGCCTCATGTTTCATGGGTTCCTAATGAATCCCCGAATCCTGTGTTGCTCCTTGTGTCATGAGCAAAACTGGATGTGTAAAATAGCCTCTGGAAAATTCTGAAAGGGTCTGGAGGAAGTGTATGTTTTGGCTTTTCAGAAGCAAATAAATACTGTGTTTGTGGTACACTTTTAATACAGTTGTACTCTTATTAATGCACTTAAATGGCCGAGCATTCCTTTGGAGGCAGTATGATTGTGCATTTCTGTGTGGTGTATGTTACTTTTGTGGGGGATGAAAATGGTCCCTCACACAGTTTTGTAAGTCTACAAGACTTTGCAAATCTGTAAGACATCCAGATGATAATGTCTGTGAAGATAGGGTGACTGATAAAATGTCATACATGCCTTTAATTATATGTGGCAAAATGGTCTTATGTACATATTATTTTGTTTACAAAGAAAAGTCGTACTTTTCCTAAAAGCTGAGAGTTGCGATACACATCAGAAGTTTTCTTCTGCAAAGTAGAACCTTCTTTCATTGCTTTACAAATAAATCACAAGCACTTACATATACAATAATTGCTTTTTGGTAATTAGAAAGTCTTTTTTTGTAGCTCTTTTTTGTCATTACAGTGTTGGGCTCTATTGTATAAAAAGACAAGAACAGGTGTAAAACATGTGGTCTAGTTAGTGGTTTGCAAGGACAGGGCAGCATTCTGTAGCCAGATGGTTACAGACTTGATTTGGAAGCACATTCTTCCAGATAGAAGTCATCTAACATCGGTATTTTCCTTTGCCCAAATGTCACCAGGTTTCATTATCTTTTTGTAGTGAATGTACTGTGGGTTTTTTTCAAAGGGAATTTTATGTATTATTTTGAATTGGATCAGGTCCAAAGAGAATTAGCAAGACAGGGAGCTCTGCCTCAGATTGCTTCCGACCACGTGGGTAATAGCATCCTTTGGGGTATGGTGTGCTGGGGTTTGTTGGGCTTGTGTGCATCTTGGGTAGAGCATGAAGTCTGGACCTCTTCCCTTGAGGTTCTTGTTTAACTATGGACACTTTAATAACCGTAAGATGTCAGTAGACTTTTGGACTCAGGCTCACATGGAACAGCTAAGTTGGAAAGGATTAAGTAAGGCAGGTGGGAAATTGAGGGCTTCTAAAGACAGGTCCTCATTTCTTCTGCAGCATGGTGGGGACTGGGGATAGAATTGACCCTGAACTTAGTTCTACTTAGATTCAGCCACTGGCTTACTCTTCTTATCCTTTAACATGACCCTACTATTTATTCACTTACTGCCTCTTGGTTATTAATTCTACCCACAGCTTCAGATAAAGAATAACGGAGTACATTACTTAAAGAATACAGTTTTATTTAACCTTATTGAAGAGACGTTAAGATCATTTTGTATAAATCTTCCAGGTACTGGTATTTGCATTCCTAATTTTTTTCCCCATAGGATATCTTACAGATTAAAAATCTTTTAAAATAATCTGTAAGTATCTGTTTGAGTAGCTTTAGCAGTTTGATTATATTTTCCTTAGGTAGTTGTCCTTGATTTTGTATCACAGAGTCTTGTGCCTTTATGTATTCCCCAGGGGCCACATCTTCACTGAATGTTGCATTTTCGGTGTGCTGTTGACAAATAGCAGTCTTTCATTTAGAAAGTCGTTTTAATTAAACAAACACATGGGCTATTTCTTTTTTCAGCTTACCTTTAAAAAAAAAGAAAAATGTAAATAGAATAGCACAACTATTACACTGGAAAGGTTCTGTTGGCTGGGTGGTAGATACGTTTTGCAGCAGAGAACCTACTGGCATTGGGCTGCACTGTGCGACATGGTGGCTGGAGAAGGTCCACTCTTTTCTAGTTTTTTAAAGGATAACTTTGTTGCTAATCGGCCTGTTATATGCACCTCACTAGGAGATGGCTGATCTCTGTCATCAAGTCATATTTCTAAGGGAAAGTGGCTTTACGTTTTTTACTGTCTTTTTGTCACTAGCTGTATTCATTAAAATTATTTTTTAAATGCTGAATTGTAGTTTGAAAAAAAATCAGTCATGTGGAACTGGCAGCACTCCTGGAGCATTAAAGGACGAGGTTCTACAAGGCCCTGCTAGGGTTTTAGTGTTTGTACACTTTGTGTGCGGGCATTGTATGTATGCATGTGTACCACATGTATATTGTGCATATGGGCGTATTGTGTGTTCACCTGCACATACATACATTGTATACATGATCATGTATACGATGTGTGTTGTACATACATGTGCATTTAACCAAGGAAGGAAAATAACTGACAATGGAAAGTGTAAGACTTTGAAGAAGAAAATTTTAGGAAGATGAAATAAATGGAAGATATCCTGAGTTCATGGATCAGAAGAATTAATATGGTACATATGTGTGAACATTGTATGCATGCATGTATACCAGAAGTAGACTGTATAGTGTGGTCTGTACATTATATATGTGTTTATACATGTGTGTTGTATGTATGCACATATACTACATGCATATTGTACACTTGTTTGTGCACATTGTGTGCATGTATACTGTATATATCCTATATAAATACACTGTATATGTACCATATGGCTATGTATTACATACATTTTATGTGTATATATATGTACACCATGTACATTGTATGCATATACACTATGTACATGTATGCTGTGCGTATACTATGTGTACATTGAACATTATATGTACGTTATATGGTACCTGTGTACACATGCACTGTGCATGGATGTATATACACTATGCTGTATGTATGCACACTGCATGAATATATGTATGCTGTATGTACACATGCTATATATATGCATCACATGGATCACGTATGTTCTTTTGTATATATGTACACATAAGCCCATACGCTGTACTATATGTGTATATGTGTGTGGACATTGTATATGTATATACTATAAATGTGTATACACTACATGTGTATATGTATGGACAATGTATGTATGTAAACAGTGCACTGTATGGAGATATATAGGTATACTTTGTATAAACCATATGTGTATGTATGGACACTATATGCATACACTGTATATGTGTGTCTGTATGTGGAAATATATCTGTACAGTGTGTAGTATCAAGAATCCAGCTCCAACAGGCTTCCAGTGAAGGACCATTTGGCTAACATGGAGAGAGTATAGGGTGAAAACATTTGTTCGTGGTTGCATAGTATGTGAAATTTGGCAAGTTATTGGACCTTTGCAGTAAAGTAGGAACCAAACATTTCATTGACATGCATGTGCACTTAATCATCACAACAGCTCTGTAAAGTAGGTTTTATCCCCAGATGAGAACAGATTTACTGGTGACTTGTGTAAGGAAAGGAAATTTCAAAATAACATTACCGTCATATTAACTGTCTTTCTTTCATTTACTTCCTTTTCACAGCCTTTGTTACCACTTAGTTCATAAATTGGACGTTGCCATCGATCAGGAAATATGTGTTCATCTTCCAGCTGTTTATCTTTATTCATAGAGTAGTGACTGCAGGGTGGTCTTGTCACTACAGAGCAGAATCCTTTTACTGTTGCCAATATATACAGTTCAAAATAAACACAGTATCATAGTGTTTCACAGTGATATCACAGTAGCATAAAATTGAAAGTGATGCTTGAGTTCATTTTTAGGTATTGTTTGGAAGGATAAAAAAGAAGACATTTAAGATGGAAAATGGATAAAGAGTGTTTAAGGAAACAATGAAAATAAGAACTTTGTGCAAAGCATGTCCAGATGTGGGGTTTGAGAGTCTGGGATGACAAAGTGTGAAAAACAGGTGTGCACACTGTTATGGGCACGTAGAAAATGGAGTTGACTTGATGCGATAAACTTTTCATATTTACTTTTGCCTTTATTAATTTTTACTTATAATCCTGATGATTTTTTTAACTTAGAAAAATCGTTGCTATTCACTGATGAATTGGTGAGAAACTCAGTCTAGTGATGTTTTCATTTAACTAGAGGCCATTCTCCTTGATAGGTGCCAGTGGTTTGTCAAAAGATGGTTCAATTTCACATTGTCAAAGGGTTATGAAGTACTACTTGGTGCATCCTTACTGGAATTTGCTCCTCTATGAAATGGAAGCATTTCATCTTTTGCTACTGGTGCACTTGAGGTGCAAGAGTGATTAGTTTCAACTTAAACATTTTGAGCAATGTCAGAAGTATATACAAGATCACAATCAGTGAAAATATATATAGATTATATATAGATCATGTGCCAGTTAACACTTTTTTTACTCTTACACAAATGGAACATGGACATGAACTGAAGGTGGATCTCTGTGACATTTTGTTCTAACATATTTGTTGTTTTTTGGTCTCAATAATAGCATCTGGCTTTATTAAACTGGAAAGAAAGTAAACTGAAGTAAACATTTATCTGGAACATTATCGGTGTTGGCTAATTTACATGCTAGCTCATTTAATTCTCAGAGCAGCCTTATGAGGTAGAAGCATTATTATTATTTTTCAAACTCCATTTTATTTTATTTTATTTTTTATTGAGTTAAAGTCAGTGTACAATGTGTCAATTTCTGGTGTACAGCACAATTTTTCAGTCAAACATGAAGATACATATATTCATTTTCATATTCTTTTCCACTGTGAGCTACTACAAGATCTTGAATATATTTCCCTGAGCTATACGATATAAACTTTTTTTTTTCTAAGAAGCATTATTATTGAAGAAACTATAGATGAAAAAACAGGTTAGAGAGAGTAGGAATTTGTGGACTGTCCCAGCCACTTCTTAACATTACCTTTCAAAACAGGAGCAAACAATTGTGAAAGTCTTTTATGATTAAATACAGTTAATACTAAAATGTGATTTAATCTGTGGTAAGTCTGCATTTGCTTTACACCATTGTCATGGCTAATGATTGTAATTATGAATTAAAACCTTCATTGTGTAGTATACTGAGTCCATTTCACAGACATTTATTGGATATTTCAAGTGTTGAACAATGTTGAACACTGCTAGGTCTTAGCGTATTTACAATAGAGTAGTGTAGTTAGAATATGGGCCAGCAAATGTATATAGCAGTTTAATTTTTAAAAATCTCCATTACTTTTGTGTTAGACAAATGTGCATTCTGAAGTCGTCACAGCCGATGGCAGCTGGGCACGTGGCTCGTGAGCCCCTGTAGGAATGAACACATCTGGTTCCAGAACTAGCATCTGTGTTAGGAGAGGGGAATGCTTGACATGATGAAAATGCAAGATGATTCAAAGTCTGAGGTGCGCCTGATAAAAATGCGAACTCCGCTCTTAACTGTGGTAGGGAGGAAGAATGGATAGGAGAAGACTGTGTCTCACTGTTGTGTGTTTCTGAAAATGGCGTTGGCATTCAGTGCGTTTGTTCCCCCAGCCTGAGTTCTCCCAGCATGGAGAAACTGCTGGGTGCACATTCTCATTCTGTTATCAGGCTGAAGGGAAATGTGCCCTGTGGTGCCTCCACCCATGAGCCTCCCCTCAGCCTGGAGACGGCATGGTCTCTGTGTGGCAGTGCTTACTGGTAGGAAAGGATAAGTGTGCCCTTCACTCCGTGTTCTGACAGCTGCTCTTTCTTGCCCCAATGGATTGTCCTTCGTACATCATTCCTCTGGGACCCTCCTCCTGCTCTCAGATTTCAGGGCACTGAGGCCTGTGCTCTCTTTCTGAGAGAACTGTGTCATTGCAAGGATCACACATGCTCCTGGGAAAGAGCATTGACCTGCTGAGATCCTCGCTGCTGTAAAATCTGAATGTCTCTTAAGGAGACTTTAAATTGCTGTAGTCTTCTGTTTTGCAAAGAGAGGGACCTGGAACCCTAGAAGAGTCTTGAGCACAGGTAGTCACCAGTCCTAGTTCCCTCCCTCATGGTCTCCTTCTTTTTTTTATGGTAAAGAGCACATATAAAATTTACCATTCCTTTCCTTTTTTAAAACAAGTCTGTCTTGATCAGCCCAAGAAGTTTGTGCAGTTTGAATTAGTGCTTATTATTGCTGCTACTTGAAAACATCGATTAATATCTGTGACCCTTAAATGAGAATTTTATTATATTTCCAGTAAGCCAGGCTGGAAAATGTTGTTTTCTATCTGTGTGCTTGTGAAATACCAAAGCAGACAGTGGAATCCACCAGTGTTTGGTCCAAATAGCATGTGTCAGGCACTCTTCTAAGCACTTAGATGTAGTGACTCACAGAATCCTCACAAAAATCCCAGGAAGCAAATACTATTATTGCCCTTATTTTACAGAGGCAGAAACTGAGGCTGATACTGAATATGGTTCCCTGTGCTGTGCAGTATAAACTTGTTGTTTATTTTATATGTATTAGTATCTGCAAATCTCAAACTCCCAATTTATGCCCTTCCCACTCCCTTCCTCCCCTGGTAACCATAAGTTTGTTTTCTATGTCTGTGAGTCTATTTTTGTTTTGTAAATAAGTGTGTCTTTTTTTCTTTAGATTCCACATATAAGTGATATCATATGGTATTTTTCTTTTTGGCTTACTTAGAATGACATTCTCCGTGTTCATCCACGTTGCTGAAAATGGCATTATTTTGTTATTTTTTATGGCTGAGTGACTGGATAAAAGAAGCTGTGGTATGTTTATACAATGGAATCGTACTCAGTCCTTGTTGTGTAATTGGCTGTTGATGTTGTCCTGTGTTCTCAGCTTTTCTAGTACCTGTTCTGGCCGAAAGGCTGCTTACTCTTTGAAATGTTTCTTTTCCTCTGGATACACGTCTTCAGCTGGTGTGATCAGATAAAGCTGAATTATCTCAACATCAGTAAACAGCTGTCTCTGGCTAATGAACCTCAGAAACTTGGGGTGCATTCTCTTCATTTTTACTTTTCTGAAATTCCACTGTGATGGAATGTTAAATTTTAAATTTTCTGGTTTTTTAACTTGCTGTCCTGTGAGTTGGAAATACTGTGGTGAGTGTTTGCTTGGGTGATGTTTACGTATCTTGGGTTCTTTCCGCAGAGCTACCAAGCTCACTGCCTAATGAGCACACTGCTTTGCCCTTGGTTCAATAACTAAACTGCATGCTACTGTGCTTGAAAGTGGGCTCTCAGAGTCTACCTTTCTCTTGTTTAATTTGACATGATAGAATAAGATATTCACTGCAGGGGATTCACCTGTCACTCAAAGCGCTGTCCAGTATGGCTGCATCACTATGGTTGATGGTTTGCCAGGTGCCCTGTGACATAATGAGGCACATCCAGTGTTGGTCATGACTGTTCAGCTCTGCCACCCTGGAGTAAGGGTGGTCACATGAGACACAGTGAAGGCACCTGGCTGTGTTCCAATAGAAGGTTCTTTATGGACAATTAAGTTTGAGTTTCTTCCCACCATTTAAAAGTGTACAGTGTTCTCAGCTCATGGTCTGTACAAGAAGAACGAGAGGTAGACTGGGTTCTCTGGCCACAGGCTGTGGTTTGCTAACCCTACACTTAGACTGACTTTTGAGAAAGTGAGTTTTAATCTACTTGTATGATCATTTTCTCTTGGGGATTGATTTAACCCAGTTTGGTAAATTCTATTATTAATCATTTTTTGGCGGGTGCTGAGGGTTAGAAATACAGCTGCTATTGGCAAGAGGTTTTTTTTTAGGATTCAGGAAATTTGAAAAGTGCTCCTCTTATTCCCATTAAGGAACAAATATAGAAGTAGGCACTGCTTTCAATCTTAATGCTTGTGTTCATCTTTGTTGGGGAAGAAGAGAGCGTAACAGCCCCACAGCACACCTAAAGAGAGCTGGCCTCAAGGATGCTCTGGAAGAGCAGTCTGGACACTGTCATTGGCCTGTGAGCCCTGAGTGATGTGTGTGCTGAATTATAATAAGGGGTTTGACTTAGAATTTGGGGTGGTGCAAGGACATTTAAATTACTAAATGACTTCTCCTTTCTTCACTGCTGATTCTGCCCTGTTGTTAGAATGCTTCTGGTCTGTCATGAGTATATTTACTTTTCAAACTTATTTTTCAGTTTTTAGAATATTCTAGAGTGGACTGTTTATTGATGAAAATATGAAAAGCTGGTTGAAGCAGAGAAAATGGTTTGGAATACATTTATTTTCAGTGAGGAAAAATATCTGCAAAACTGTTCATACAAATCCTGTTATAAATGTTTAAAATGGAACATGTAACAGTTAAATGATGTTTAAAATGGAAAGCATTTTAATGTAGAAATCCTCTGGGATGTCAGTTTTAAATTATGGCCATAGTATACATATATGGAGTGAAAGAATGAGTCTGACTGTCGGTTAAAAAGGGAATTTTGTCTATTTGGTAGAGATTTTATATCAAGTAGAAGTCCCCGGCTTCGTGTTTCCATAGAAGAAGCAAATTTTAAAAAATAGGTAAATCACATTTCTTTACAAAAAAGTGACTTGTTTTCTTTAAATTGTGAGCTCTTGTTCTTCTTAGAATAACTCATTTACAAAAATATTCATATGGAACTTTGTCAAGAGCACGCGTTGTGTTACCAACTGAGCCCAATTTTCTGTATGGGGAATTATCACTCTTAAAAATTTATCTTGGTGATGCTGGTGACCAGGGGCAGATTCTCTAATACAGATGCCTCCATACAGTTCTTTAAACATTAGAAAGTAGCCTGCTGACCCTTCTTTTGTACCTGGGGCTTAACTGTTAGGATTGTTGTTGACAACCTTGGGAAAGCACAAGAAGGCTTTTGAGTTCAAAAGATGAGGCAGATTTCATGCAGTAAAACTTACCCATTTTTGTTAAAGAAATGTTCTTGTGAACCAAACTTTCAGCTTAGTTTTGAATTGTAGTAACCTTGGTTACTGGTTTCTCTGCCTGCAGTCCATTGAAAGCGGCAATTGGAGCACAAGACCTAGCAAGTGGGCAGGCACACAGGCAGCAGGAAGAGTATCCGTGGTACCTAAGGAGGTGTGGGAGACCATGAGGAGGCAGTTCCACAGATGGGGAAGGTCATGGTGGCTACAGAGCCCGGGGACACAGCTTCCATGTCCATGGTGAGATGTGGGTGGATGACCTTGTTAATCTCTAGAAGAGAATAAACTAGAGAGTCTCTAAGGAAGGAAGAGTGTTCATCAATTTCACAGTGGTTACAACCCTGTTTCTGTCCTCTTCTTATCTCTGGAATGAGGAGTCCTCTCTTCGCAGCAGAAAGCTCTAGAAGGGACCAAAAGTAGGTATTGTGGTCACTCGATTGAAGAGATGCCCTTCTCAGGGAGATGGCCTTCAAGTCCAGTGAGACTCCAAGAACACTGTCAGGAACTGAGCCAAGGCTCTGGGTACAAGACCTGGGGAGATTTAAAGGAAATGCTGGGCCACCAACTCGTCCTCCCAGTGTCAGAGTGCTCCCATTGCAACTGTTAGAGGAATAAACTCCAGCAGAAGCTAAAAAAAAAAAAAAAAAAAAAGAATACAGAATAAGCCTTGACAGATATTTTGTGATGTTGATCAAGTTTAAGAGTTTTATTATTGAGATTTGGAAGTAAGAAGCCCTACCAGGTGCAGATCTACCAGTAGACAAGAGAGCGTGTGCGCACACTCAGGTGAAAGGACGTCTCTTTCAGGGGGTTGGAATCCCCCGGCCAGAGGCTGACCGTCAGTCCTGCTTTGGGAGGCGTTTGTCCAGCAGGACGGTTACCTCCTTCTGTCAATTGTGAGCCTTCCCTACCTCCAAAAAAGTGGACACACACTTATGAAAAGACACCAGAAGGTGATGGTTATTGATGTTGACAGTAACCACTGTGATAGTTAATTACTGTATTCTTAAATCAGCTCATCTTTTTGGAAGTCATTGGGTGTTTAAGAATGTCGGTTATTGAGTTTATTAGCAAAAGGGAAGTTTTACTTTGAAACCAGCCTGAGAACCAGTGGTGTTTCAAGGAAACAGTGGCCCTTCTTCAGTAAGACTGATTCAAGGGCTTATTGCCAGGGAGTGAGACATTGGAGAAGCCTGCATGCTGATACGTCCAGTGGTGTGAGAACTTAAATCTTGAATTGACTCTTAATTAACGGTGAGGTAGGTATCTCCTTGCAAATATCAGTATTTATAGGGCTCACATGTCACTGTGGGTTTTTGTTTCTATTTGTATCCAGTTCCAGCCACTGAACCCTTGTTAACTTTGTCCTCAGTCACCTCTGCCTTTCCTGAATCCCTGCTCTGTCTCCTGGCATTCCCTCCAAGGGAGTAGCCTTCCTTTGTGCACGTGTGTCTTTTCCCCACAGATTTCAGGGTCTCAAGGAAGCCCATACCTGTGTCATGTACACAGTAGGTGCTCAGTAACCACTTGCTTGGTATGACTCTTTTTGTTTTAATGCCCTGCTTCTAAAATCATAATCGTCTGATTCTAAAAGCCGTGGGCACAGCAGAGGTGGGGTGCTGGGTGGACTGAGACTGAGACAGAGAGGAGAATTTAGTTAAGGGCAGAAGTAAGAACCTCAGGTTTTGTCTCCACTTAACAGACTAATTGGTCAGATCAGTAGATGTTTCCTCTGGTGTGGCCAGACTGCCACGTGGCACACCCGGGTCCTAACTCCTATAGGGGTTTGTAGCCACACCTGCTCCTCTGCTGCCTCCCTTCTGCAGGTTGTGGGGGAATCTCATAAGGTTGGGTGAACAGGTAGGAGGGCCTGGGTACAGGAGGGCACAGGGACCAGAGGGTGCCAGGAGCCTCTTCTTGGGCAGAGTTGTAAGCTCATCTTAGTTGGAGACTTTCCCCTGCTGGAACTTCCCCCAAAGGGCAAAGAGGAATCTTGGTTTTCACCTGCATCTACAAGTGTGTGTAGGCTTTGCTGCTGCTAGTATGAAGGGTACCAGCTAACCTGGCCATGTCGTGGAGGCTCTGGGGATTAAGGGCTCTGGGGTAGTAGCACTTGTTTGAGGCTAACGTGTTCCTTCCTGAGTTAAAAAAATTCTGTGGCTGATGCTATATGGGAGAGGAAAAGTAATTTTCCCTCTACCCTTCTGAGTTCTTAGCTGAGACTCCTATAATAAAAGCCAGATTAACAGGAGAAAAACAGAAGTTTATTAACATGTGTATCTCATGTACACATGGGAGACGCCCAGGAAAATGAGTAACTCTCAGAGTGGTTTAGAGTTCAGGCTAACAGGTGAAGGGGAGGTGGAAGGTAGCTCCTAGGGGAGAGGAAGGATTCTTAGGGAAGATGAGTGGGCCCTTAGAGGACGGATGGGAGGATGGCAGTTTGTGACAGTCTGGGTGTGGGGTCCACTTCTAGGCTCCTCTCCTGTGACAAGAGTCAGTCTTTCTGGTGGTGAAGCGCCCGGGGAGGGGACCTGTGACACCTGAGTTCCTGTGGAGGCTCTGTGTTCAGGCAGGTGAGGTGATTTCAAAGGATGTGCTCTCTGGATCTGCTGCCCTGCCAGTGCCTTCAGCTCAAGATAATCCAGCATAGTGGCTCAGTTTCAGGGTGGTGTGTCCTGAACTCCTGCAGTTGTGTTTCGGGGTGGCATGTTCTGCTGCCCTTCAGTGCTGATCACCTTTATATGGGAGAGCAGTACTTGCTCTAGGTTTACTGCAGCCCTTTTCTGGCTCTTTCTTCTGAAGTTCCTCAGTGAAGACCAGACATTCTAGGCCAGGCTGTTTTCCCAGCTACGTATCGTCTTCAGTGTCTGGCAGTCTGGGACCAAGTGCCCAGGCACTTCCTTCATTGTTAAAAGTATTCATCTGAAACACAGAACTGCCTCAGAACTTATGATCAGCATAAAATACGGCCAGTGCTATCACACCCAGTTGAGCATTATTCTTGGGAAAAGGAGAAATTACACTCTTACTTAGCTTGTGTGATATCATAGAAGCAAACATGTAATTCCTACTAAACTTTCAAAATCTTGGAAGTCTCTGTCAGGCTCTTTGTTGGAATCTCAGATCTGATCCCTCTACTTTACTCTCCTTCCCAGGAGGAAGTTGAAGAAAGAGATAAGTGACTTCTTTAGGGTCACAGTGAAGGCTCCTGGCAGGGCTGGGGTTCTGCTCCTTCTCCCAGATTCTTCCCTTTACATCATTAATGACACAATCTTGGGGGGAGCATTGTTACACATACTGAACTGTTAAACTGGCCAAGTGGATTGACTGACATTTCTCATTATTTTGTTCCAGTGTTGCCTCAATTAACTTAGAAAAATAATATCTATCAGAAACACAAATTTAGGGCCCCACCTTTGTATTCCAGTGGAATTCTTTGTGCCTAAAATGCTTTCTAAAGAGTGACTGTTGCTGGCAGAGGAAGATCACAGGGTTTCAGAGCTGGGAAAGACTTAACAGCCTTCATGCTGTACAGATAACTGTCCGACAAATGATCAACTTCTGAAATGTTAACTTGTGCTTACCTGTATCGGGGACACACGTTAAGCTTTCAGATTCACGTTGAGGAAAGAGCGACTCTTCCTTGACCATGGCGGTCTGGCAGAAGATGGCCTTGGTCCAGCCAGGCTTGTTCCTGCCTCTGCCCTCCATCTGAATCTCTGGGTGGTGATCTTTAAATTTTGCCGACTCAAGACTTCTCTTGAGGACTTGATCTAAAGTAGCAATTCCAGGGCCTCACCACCTCAACCCTAGCAGTTACCAGTGTTGATCTTGTATTGTTTCCTGCCTTTTCCTCCCTCTTCCTGGCTCCTTCCTTCCACCAGAATAGTGGCTTCCTGAGAGCTGGCCACTAGCCTATAAACAGCAACTGATTTGTTGGGGCATCGATAAATATTTACTAGCGACTGAATGATGTTGGTCATTTTTAAGTCAGGAAGAAAACTTGTTTTCTAGAATTCCTTGTGTGAGCACGGGCTTTATTTGCCCTGTTTTCTGCTGGCTTGTAAGTAACTAAGTTATGAATTGATGACTTTTAAATGCATGTGTGTTATGTACATGAGTGTATCTAAAAGAAACACTCACTTGTGGAATAATGTAATTGATAGAAGACGGAAAAAAACTGTTTCATAGAAAAAATTGCCATATTGACCCCCTGCAGAGGATATTTAGAGTAAACAAATGTTACTCAAAACGAATGTTTTCATAAAAAGCCAAACCAAACATTGAGAACTTGATGGAATTAAGTGTAAATGAAAAACAGTACCGAGGATATTTGCATAAAGGCTCATTTCACAAAGCACTAATAGTTTACCCCAATTTTATAAATAGCTGGAGAATAAGATTCCCTTGAAAAGCTACATTGAAGAACTAATTTATTTCATGAAATCAGCATCTGTCACTTCCCATTATCGTTCATCCAGCAGTGACAAACGGCATAATTTACATGCAGACGTTTATTACCATTTCTGATCTTAACTTTGGATAGAATTTGCGATTAGTCCCCAACTTTGAGGCGTGTCCAGGTGAATGTTGTATACCTGCCTGAGCCTCTTTATGGGTGGGGTGGGAAAGGCCTTGCCCCTGGTCAGGCCCCGTGAGTGGGTGCAGACCGAGGTGCTCTTTGACTCAGAATGGACGAGGTTCTGGTGGAGTGGCGCTCAGTAGTGAAGGCGTGCAGCTTCAAGAGACGACAAAGACTCTTTTTTCTGTTTTGTAGCTCCCCTCTGCTACCACCTGATGCAAGTCTTCCACCCAAAGGTTGACAGATTTTAGTGCTGGCAGATACCCATCTTGTGGTCACCCATGTCCTACTGACACGTTTATCCCTGGGGGCCAAATCTAGATTCCAGTCGACCTAGCAAGCCACGCCTCCACAGTCTGCCCATGGCAGTGTGGTCCTGAGTAGAGGGGCCTGAAGCCACCTTGGATTTCTACAGCTGGGAGGGCTGTGGAGGGTCAGCTCTTTGAAATTAAATTAAATATAGGCCAAGAGTAATATGGTAGTTTATGAACACATAATTGTATCTTCCCTTATGTATTTCTGAACAATAGAGATTTTTTGGTTTGGGGGTGAATTTCTGGAATTCTGCAAAGCAAAACTGTTCAAATTACTTACACAGATGGCTCAGGTCTTGTTTCAGGTAAGAATGGGGAAGGTGCAGGGTTTTGTGTTGGCTCTGTACCCTGGGAACTTACTCTGTCTGAACCCGTCTCTCGATGGAGAAAACGAGGGGAAGTTTTCCCAGCTGGAAGGGCTGTTGTCAGGGACACAGCAGCCGACACCAATTCCTCAAGTGCAGTCTAGCTTGTGTTACATTTAGTATTTTGGTAACTGTCTGTCTCACAACAACATGCATTATCTTTACAATTTATAGGAAATTGTATGAGGAAAAGAGTAAATCAGGAAGAACCTTAACCTAAAAAAAAGCCCCCAAAACAAAAACTAGGCTAAAGTGCTTCTCTCTTTAAGCACCTTTCGTTACTTCGGTCCTGGCGCGTAGCAACGTAGTGCAGCTGTGGTGGCCGTGATGCTGGTCTGCGCTACCCGGCCGAGTGGAGACGTCGTCGTGTCCCTCGGGAGCACTTCACTGCCCTCCTTGGGCTGCTCCTATCTCTCCCTCTCTGTCTGTCCACCTTCCTCTCCATCTCTCTCTCTGTCTCTCCCACTCTTCATGACTCTCTCCACTCTCTCCCCCTCCATCTGTCTGTCTCTCCCCACTCCCTCTCCCCATGTCTCCCTCTCTCCATCTGTCTCCCTCTCTCCCTCTTCAGCTCTCTCTCAGTCTCTGTCTCTCTCTCCCTCTGTGTCTCTATCTCTTTCTCTCCCTCTCCCTCTTTGTCTCTTCTCTCTCTGTCTCTTCCCCCTCTCCATCACAGTCTCTCTCTGTCCCCCTCCCGCTACAACACAGGCCCAGACTCTAACACTTCCCAGCTGGCCCTTCTTAACACTTGGCTGAGAAACCAGAGGGAAAGGGTCCAGTTACTACAGAAATACAGGGAGTTGAAATACAATGTGGGCTACTTTTGCATCTTGTTTCTCCTTTTAATCTAAGTATAAAAAGCAAGTGTCAAAACAGAATCAATGTTAATTACTCTCTCTGCCTGATCTGAGTCTGGAGCCTCTGTCAGAGCTCTGTAGTTGCAAGGGTCTTGGCCTGAGCACATCGATATTCTTGGCAGCTCTCCCACCAAGCATTTAGAAGTCCCACAGGATGATTACAGGAAACAATAACATGGTCTCTGATAAAAATTCCAGAATCCTGTTTAATAACAAGTCTTGGTTAATGAGTATTTATTGCCAGCCTCTATTGGTTGCTAGAAGCATGATGGAGAGAAGGCACAGCCTGTGCGCTGGGAGCAGCCCCTGTCCAGAGAGGCAGGTGGAGAAGGGCTGGTGCATGGGATGGTGCTGGGGGACCAGCCCAGTCTTGGTAGGCTGGGCACCCAGGTAAAGGGTCAGCATTTGGAGAATTCACCTACACGTGTGTGCACACCAGTGCCTTCCTACCTACATTGGGTCATATGATATACTTTGCATACTGTTTTTTTTCACTTAGTATTATATTTTGAATATTTTCTCATGTCTTTAAGTATTCTGTGAAAAAAAGAATCTGACAGCCTTTGTGGTACTAAGAGGAGTTCAGTGCTGGTGGGTAGGGAGCCTGAAGGGTGATTCTAGATGAGACCAGGATGGGCAGGCAGAAGCTAGTCACACAGGGGCTGGTGCCCATGTACAGTTATGCGACAAAATACCTCCAAACAACCAATACTTATTATCATCTAGTTTCTGTGGGTCACGGGCTCAGGGAAGCTTTGCTGGGCAGTCTGCCTCTGCTTGTCTCACTGTGGTCGAGATACTGGCCATACGGCACTCATCTAAAGGCTCGACTAGGGCTGGAGATTCTGCTTCCAGGATGGCGCCCTCACAGGGCTGTTGGCAGGAGGCCTCAGGGCCTCACAGCTGACCGTTCCCCAGCCACATGGCAGCGGGCTCCCCAGAGCTGAGATGTGAGATAGAGCTAGTCTTTATATCAAGTCTTGGAGGTCACAGTGTGGGAGGGAGTATGCAAGAGTGTGAGCACCGAGGGGTGGCGGGGGGTGGTCACTGGGGCCTTCTTCGTGCTGGCTCCCAGGCCATGTAGGACTCTGGACATTATCTTAAAGGATTTTAAAGAGGAAATTGATATAATCTGGCTGCAGTATGGAGAACGGAAGAGGGAAAGTGGGCGGGCATTTGGGTGCTTTCTCGGGGAGGGAAGGTGCTGTGACTGGGGCAGGCTGTGGACTGGTTTCTGGGGTGGGTCACAGTTCTGTTGGTGATGGTTAAAAGATTCACCTTAAAGTAGTTCATTAAGGCGTACATTTGTTTTGCGTAGTCTTCTTTATTTTGTTTGATGTTACAGTAAAAAGATGATTTTTAATAAAGTGGGAGTAGAGGATTGGTTAGGGGATGTCCCAGTGACCCTAAGAGAAGTGGGTGTCCTGAAGGGGAGTCGCCACCATGTGACTGCAGTGGAGGGGCAGGACTCAGAGAGGAGGGCTGTGGGGTGGGCAGATTTGTCTACTTGCCTGATAGAGGGACAGCAGGGAGTCGCCAGGTGGATGGTGGTGTCATTTCTGAGCTGGTTTTGGGGGCACAAGGTTGAGGTCAGCCTGGGCAGACTGAGGGCTTTCAAGTTCCTGAAGGTTTCCCTGCAGAGATGTGCAGTGGCTGGCTGATAATAGGGATCTTTTTCTCAGGGAAGAACTGGGCTGGGGTGAGGACATGGACAGGGCTGGAGATGGGGAAGAGGGAAGCAGAAGGGGCAGGGACAGAGAAGCAGCCACACAGAGGGGGTGGGGGGAAGCTGTCTGGAAAAAATAACGAGAATGTTGAATTTGAGGAAAACTGTTCCCAGGTCAGACCTGTGAGAGTCCCCTGAGGAGGATTTGGGAGATGAAGGGATGGAAGATGGAGGTAAAGGGAGGGGAGAGCAGTGTGCCCACTGTCCTGTTTCCTGGCCGCCTGTGTGTGGACTTGCCTGGTTTTATCCTGAGCGGGAAGCTGGGGCTCTCAACTCGCCCACCTTGGGTGGCAGCTGACCCTCTGCACTCGGCAGCTGGAGTCTGGAGTCGGGCAAGTGTTTTCTGCTCTTGACTGGGTTTCTGAGGAAGCTCCCCAAGGGCAGCCACCCTCCCAGGCTGATGGCTTCACAGTGTGAGGACCCTGGGCTGGCGGGTGCAGTGACGGTGGCCAGGGCCCGTGGAGCAGGAGGACACTGGGATGTGGGAAGGAGGGCTGCCTGGTGTCCTCAGTCACATTGTCGCAGTTCTGGAGCGCATCGTCCATATGGCCCTGTGGTGTCCTCGGCTTGTGGTGGGGAGGCCAGGCTGCCCCCTACCCCCCATCCTGGAGGACTAGTCCCAGGGGAGTAGCCTCTGCTCCAAGTCATTCTACTCAGCTGGACAGTGGAATCGCATGAATGTGGCCAAGTGGTAGGAAATGCCAGCCGTTCAGTCATTGTTTGCCTGAGAAGTGGTTCTCGGCCAGGCACGGGCACGAGGCGGGAACCGGTACCAGTTCCTCTCACTGGGCTGCAACCTGGGCAGACAGCCTCACCTCCCTGGGTCTGGGACTCCTTGTGTGTGAAAGTGAGGGTTTTGACCTCAGCAGTGATTCACAGAGGTCCAGAGCACGGCCTGTTACAGAGCCTCTGTCAGCAGTTGTAACAACAGTGTGCTTTTTCTCTTTCTGAGACATTTTTACTAGGGACCTAATTTTGTGTCAGGTACTCTGCTGGATCCTGGGCTGCAGAGATGGAGAAGGTGAAGTTCCACTTTCAGGGGCTCCTGTCTGGTCGTTGCTGAGAAGCTGGCTGAGTGCGGGGGTGCGTGTGGGAGCCTCTCTGTGTCTGGTGTGCTGGGGTGTGAGTGCATCGTCTCCGCAAGCAGATAGGCTGGGGGAGCCAGCGGGGGAAGATGGACGTGCTGAGAGTGGGAGCATCCTGGCTTCACGCGACACACTCGGAAAGGCTCCCTGACAGTGGCTGAGCGCAGAGCTGACGGAAGCCTGGGAGCAAGTTATGTGGGGAGACATGCAGAGACCTTGGGGCCTGTCGGGTGTTCAGGGAAGACGGAGTGGCCCAGTGAGGTTTTCTGGAGAAAGCATACCCTGCGATACCTGAGCTCCAGTACACCGAGACAGATGCATTTAAAGGTGACTTCTCTCCCTGGGCTGATCCCCGTGTACTCTCTACGGAGGTCCAAGGGCTAGGGTGAAGAAGGGCTCCCTCTGACCTGTACGGAGCAAGGCGGGAAGGGTAGGGCCTGCCTCTTTGGTTTGTGGGTTAGTTGATTAACAAAAGGAAAATCAGTACTTCTGTTCCAACTGAATGAGAGAAATGGGTAAGTAAGATAATATTTGGTAAAAGGAAGTTCTGTGCAAGTCAACTGTCTGTGTCATGGGCTAGTTTAACAAGGCAGGGTGTAAATGTGTCTTCTCGAGTGTCCCTCCCGAGTGGAGAGAGCCAAGTGGCCAGTCGGTTGCGGTGTCCACCGATACGGGACCTGCCCCTCCGGCTCGACTGCTGCTGTCAGTCCCTCCTCTGGCCTGTGGACACTTGCACAGTTTCTTGGTCATGTAAAGTACATGAAGGGCCACCACTTTAAGACAGTGATTGAGCCGACTTCTGTGCCCATGGCCAGAGATCTAGTGGCTGAGAATCTCTCTGCCCAGCATTCCCTCCTCCTCACTTTTCATAATGTTCAGTTATTTGATTTTTTGATGCACAGCGATACCCATCCCCAGGGAAACGTAAACATAACTGGGGAATAGTGGTGCTATTAGGATGTGAGAGACCACAGGAAAGCAAGGACCTTCAAGGAGTAGCTGGGTTCATCGCAGGGGAGGGAAGAGAGAGCAGCCTGGGACATAGCAAATGAGAGGGTGTGAGCAGCAATGAATTAGTAATGAAATGTAAGCTGAAGTTCGGGTATCCTGTGGGTAAAGAGGTCATAGTTTACGTTTTGTAGGCACCCATTTTCACATTTATCTTTTCTTTGTTGAATTTGCATTAGTTGATTGAAGTCACATCATTTTTGAGAAACATGCAGAAAAATCACCCAGGCTGAACATACTATGTATGATCCTGGAGGTATTTACATGTAGTCTCTTTGTGACATTTCTGCACCTCGAAGCTGCATATTTTAAGTGGGAAGCCCAGAACACAAGTCTTTAACACGTAAGAACCGCCTTCCTGTGTGGTAACAAGAGAACATCTGTGTGGACGTCATTCCCAGTCGCTGTCAGGGGTGTGGTATCCAGGTGCGATGTCAGCTTCCTCACCACAACCCTGCCGGGATGGTGTGTTCCAGCTTTAAGGCCTGAAGTAGTTGTCCAGGTTGTCCAGTTAGGAAGAGCTGCAGCTGGTGCTCCAGCCCTGCTTGCCCTTTGTCCTGGACTCTCATGTTGTCTGTGCTTCCCTCCACTGTCACCCCTCTGTGCCCAGTTTTCAGGAATCACCCAGATGATTTCCTAGTGGTTCCTCCTTTGTCCTGCTTCTGGAGGCACAGTCTCTTCAGGGAAGAAACTCTCTACCCACTGCAGTCCATGGTGGGCTCTCCACAAACCTTTCTTCCCTTCATGGGGTGGAAAGAATCTGGCCTGGGCACTGGGAACCCTGCTACTGGCACTATTTCCAGCGACACTGCCTCTGTTGCCTTGCCTGGCAGGGTGAGAGCAGGAAGGGAAGGATGCCTGGGGGCTCATGCCCTCCTGTTTCCAGGACAACAGCAGTGGACATGCCCATCCCTGCCCTCCTCACCCCTTGCGTGTCACTTGAGGTGGCAAGAAGTATGTACATTATTTAATGGTAACTTACAGTCTCCTGACAATGGTGCATTTTATGTAGATGATATTGGAACACAGTTATTCAGTGTCTGATAAGGCCAAAATTTAAACAGCAAAAAGCAAGCATCGTTGTAGAAACAGTGTTCATCTGCCACGGACGGAAATGACCACTTCCCCTTCATCCTGGCGCTCTTTATCTGTGACCCTTTTGAGGTTCTCTTTGGTTCTGCATAATATTGTCGTTACAAGTGTGTGTATATGTAGTGTTGTGTGTGTGCTGTGTATTTCTTGAAGGTATGAGCTAAATCTTACTCTTCAATTCCACAGCATTCATTGCACATGCTCGAGACACTGGTTCAGTGAATGAACAGACAAATGAGAAATTCAAGTGGTAACTGGATATTTTATGTGAATTCTGAATGCATCATGCTAAACTTAAAATTTTGAACTGAAACTTTTGCAGTCCTCTGGGTAAACTGGGCTTTCGCACAGGGTGGGTGAAGAATTGAACAACTAAAGTGAGTGGTTTGTAGTTTGGGGTCACTAAATAAACAGAGCACCTACATTGTTAAGTGTCTCCAAGTCCATGCACATTAGGCCCCTGTCATGAACACACAGTGCATTGCTTTGTGGACCGTTCCTGCATGGGGGAGGCTTCACGTGAACTGACCGTGTATCTAGCTGGCACCGCTTGGCTCCCACAAGGATCCAGGAGCAGAATGGAAGGGAGAAGAAAGGCAGGGGCTCCTGGTGCCCCTCAGAGGGGCTTTGATAGCCTGGGCATCCTGTGGAGGGAGACCCCTGGCCAGGCCTGTCATGTGCCCCTGGATCAAAGGGTTGGGAGCGAGGAACTTGGTGGAAAGGGCTTTCAGTAGCACTGAGCCCTCTGCTGGAAGATGGTTCCTGGCTCTGAGTTGGAGGCAAAACGTAATGTCCTCTGAGCATCACCCATGAAGTAGCCAACGTGGGCTTCCCCCCCTCAGTGATGGCAGTGTGTGTGGCCGCTGTGAAACAAAGGCTGGACCCTGTGACCTTTGTCAGCTCACAGAGCAGCAGGAGCCAAGCCGGTTCAGGATGCTGGGTCCTCTGTCTTGAAGTTGCATTTCAAGAATGAAGTAAACCAAATGTAATTGTTTATTTTTGAATAATTAATATATTTAGTATACCAGAATACGTAAGTACTTAATATATCACAATAATAAGGAAGGACTTTTCCAAACTCTTTGTTTCCAAAGCAGAATCATAAACCATACTTTTACTTGGCAGAGACTTTACTATGTTTCCAAAAAGCCAGCAAGCACTGCTCCTAAAATAGTCCCATCTGTTCCTCGGAATAGACCCTGTTAAAATCCAGCTAAATTTCTACTGTCTCAGTGTGACAGATTGCAGAGGGTTTTTTTTTTTTTTTTTACTAGAACTTCATGGTAGTTTCTTTCTGAAAACTGAATAGAAGGTCTGGAGAATAAATCTCAAATTATCTCTATAGAACTACCATTGACAGCCTCCATCCGTCACAAAACAACATGTCACCATTGCAGCTGTCACTAGATTGCACACCTGAATCTGGGTCACAAAGACTCAGGGCACCTTCCCAAAGTTGTAGAAGCAGCAGCTGTTTGTTCTCTGTAGAGAGAGGTTCCCTCATTCCCAGATGTGGCTGTCCTGGGATAGCCACAGAAGCAGCTGCGCACACCTTGGAGGGGTCAGGAGGGCCCACCCTTCCTGGAGGCGTGTGGAGGGCGGGTGTTCCTGGGTGGTGTCATCATGTCTGGGTGAAGGGGCACTTCAGGTGAACCCAAAACCTGGGACCGAAGAAAACTGCTCCTTGAGAGAACTTTGGGGTTAATTCTGCCTCTGATAGTTGAGCGGTGGTTATACATCTATACTTGGCCATTTCGTTGGGGGGACAATGAGTGTATGTCCGGACAGCCGTCGGGATCTCGAATCTGTTCACATTTTTTGCTGAGTGTCGTGCTAGGTGGTGAACACACAGGAACTTCTCCCTGCAGCCCACATGCATGCATTTTCCCAGAAGATGCTCCTGATCAGTTGAGATTGAACTTTAGCACTTGGAATGTTCTAGAAATGTTTGATAGTTGTGCAGCAGATGCTCGGTAGGGCATGATATGCAACATGATTCAACACGATCTGGGCTCAGCAGCTGCTGCTGGGTGGATGTCGAGCTCATCACTCTGTGGGTCTGCGTTGTCCCTGGGAGGCTGGAGGGCTTCCTCGAAGTAAACGTCCATCAGAGCTTGACCTGATTCAGTCCAACAGGAGGCAGGAGCTCCGGGTGTAGGGTCGTGAACTAAGGCTGCCTTCCCTTAAAGAGAGAAGTTCACAGGGAACTCAGGATCTGCTCATGCTTACTCGAGATGGGAGGCCAGACCCCTGGCTGCAGAATGTTGTGGTGTTGCAGCTGGAGGCATGAACCAGCCCTTGTGAACAGTATTCCGGGCAGTGTTTGGGAACCATGGGTCTGGGGCACTGCTGAGCACTGGGCTGTGGGCAGGGAAGGGCAGTGAGCCCTGCAGTGGTGCTGATCGATGTCGAGAAGAGACAGGGAAGCTCTTCCCGGAGGTAAAGGAAGGGAGGGCAGAGGAAGAAGCAGCATCTGAGCCGTGACTGTTGCTGAGGAGGGTGGAAGCCACGGTGGGTTAGAGTCAGGGAGCCTGGTTGTCTTCCTTCCCTGGCGCCAGGTGTCCTGCGGAAGTTTGTTTACTGCTACTGTGATGACTATCCTGAATGTTAACGGGATTTTTAGCAAATTACAGGTGGAGGGGCCTAGGGATTTGATTTGCTCTGATTTTCTAGAACCCCAGGTTCCTGCTGTCCGTAAGTGTGGGGTGGAGTGGGGATGCTCTGCAGATGCTTGTCTTACAGAAAGAAGAAAGACTTCAAGGGACAGAGTCAGTACGGAGGCGATGCTGTCATAGCCCTGATTATTTCGTGTGGGAAGAAGGCTAAGATCTACAGTACACAAATATCATCAGCTTCGATACATTGGTACTGAGAGGGTCCAGAACAGTGCTGTCCAGTAGGACTTTCTGTAAGATGGAAAACTGTCTCTGAGCTGGCCTGACGTGGTACGTAGCATCTGAAATGGGATTAGTGCAGAGGAGAAACCGAACTTATGCTCTTGTTTAATTGTAATGAACTTCATCTAGCCGTGTGTTGCCAGTGGCTTCTGTGTGGGACAGCACGGTTCTGGAGGACAGACCTGTGTGTGGATGATGTTGTGGTGTTAAGTTTGGTAATGGGCTCCTTTCTTAACGGCATGTACTTCTGTGTGTCTGTCCGTCTGTGGCTTGTGTTAGTGATCTAGTTTACTCACAGATGCTGAGTTTGATGGTGAAGACCTGTACGTGCGGGGAGCCACGGGACAGGATGGGAGAGCAGTGCAGGTGACGTACCCAGCACTGGGCCAGGCCCCTCCACTAGGTCAGCCAGACCTAGATCTGAGAGCGCAGGCTGCCCGTCCTGATCATTTCCACCTGGAGATTTCTTAGCTTCGACGCTCCTCAGTAATCATCCCCCTTCACTGTCTGGAAGGGACCCTGTGATTGTGGCCGCATCTAAACCCCAGAGGACCCTCAGACAGGGGACGGAGAGAGCTTAGAATTTGGAACTACTTCACGGTTGGGAGGCTTGCTCGCTCCTTAAGGGAGACTGAGGGGTACGGCTCTGCTGGGCCCGTCTGTGTCTTGGGGAGTCATATTTGAGGGCAAAACAGGGAACCTGGTTGGATGGGGATGATGCCCAGGCCAGTGGGCCACGCAGGCACTGTGTGAGCCGAGTGCTTAGAACAGGCTACCTGCCGCCCCAAGCCAGGCAGGCTGCTTCCCTGGCCATTAGCAGAGAAAATGCTGGCCCAGAAAGGACCAGAAGTCTGTGCCAGGGCGATAGTTCCTGCTCGTTAATGATGGGGGCTTTTAGAGAGGTTTTGCGGGGTCCTATCAGTGGAGAGAGTGTACCTGCGAGATTCTGATGTAAATTTTCTAGACCTCTCAAAGTCGGCTCCGAAGTGGGCCCAAGGGCAGCCATGGGAGCCTGACTCCCTTTTACATCCTGTGTGTGGCCTTATGTTCAGTGTGATCTGGGTCATCAGCTCACTCGTAGGCCTGCCCCACCCCACTGGGTAAATCACACGCAGCAAGGGAAGCCCCTCAGCAGGGTGAGTTCCTAAGGCCAGGCGGTGGCTTTCAGTGCCAGTACCTGGGTCCTGAACGTTGTCGGTTTATCTCCGTTAGTACAGAAGGAGTGGTGTTATAATGGCACGGTAATACATTCTTGGGGGGAAGGGTGACAGATTGATGTGTTATCTGATGATTTCTAAATGAGGCCTTTGGAATACTTCAAAATGGAAAATGGTTACTAAAGAAAAAGAAAGTGGGTTCAGATCTTTGCCTTCCCGCTTTGAATTTCACTCTTTCTCTTTTCTGTCCACATAGAAACGACGTGCTGGGAGGAGGGATTAATCAGTGAAAACTGGTTAGACTTCCAAAAATAACTCACGGCTGCCTCTGCCTTAGCACCCTCTCCCAGTGGCTTCCCCTCCACAGCTCCCTGGGAATAGAATGAAAGAGTTTGCGATCCCTTTGGCTGTTTCAGCATCTGTAGTAGGTTAAACTGTGTCTTCCCAAAAGATAGGCTTGAATCCTGGTACCTGTGCATGTAACTTACTGGGAAACATGGTCTTCATAGGTGGAAGTATCCCAATGGCGAGTATCCTGAGAAGGGGCCCTCCGCTCGATGACTGGTGTCTTTGTAAGAGGAAGAAGGGGGAGGTTTGAGACAGAAACACAGAGAAAAAGGCCACATGAAGACAAGGCAGGGACGGGAAGGATGTGGCTACAAGCCCAGGGGAAGCCAGAAACTGGGAGAGTCAGGGAGGCTCCTCCGACAGGGCATCTGGAGGGAGCCCGGCCCTGCCTGCACCTTCATTTTGGACTGCTGGCCTCTAGAACTGGGAAGATACGCTTTAATCGTTTAAGCCACAGTTTGTGGTAATTGTCATGGCGCCCTAGGAAACTAGTGCAGTGTCTATCTGAGAATGCTGTTTGCATACCATCAGTGCTCAGGACGGAAGTTCACGAGGCACAGAACGTACACGTGTGCTTGTGCACATGCATGGACATACACGCTGTCATACCTCCTGAGTTAGTGCAGGAAATGCCTGCGTGAGCCCACATGCTCTCCTCAGCCATGGAGGGAGAAGGTTTGGGTGGGAGTTTGTGACTCGGACCATAGCCCCTGTAGGCACCAATATTTGTGTTGTCAGACTAAATCGTTTTATGTTGAGCATTAAGATCAGCAATTAAGATTGTGGTCAGGTCACACTGACTCTCAGCACGTCAGCGGCAGAGCATTAGCACAGTGACCACTTGTAGTTCAGGGTGAAATATGTAAGAGAAGGCCCAGGGAACGCAGAGGACGCTACCACCAAGTGCTGGCCTCCTCGGGAAGTGTGCGTGCTGCGAGGAATTCTGGATGATGCTGGTTTAGTGCTGAGCTTAAATGCCCGTGAGGAATTCGGGTCAGGTGACCAGTGAGAAGTTTGGGTTTGGCAGGCACGTTGGCGTAGCTGATGGTTCACGTCAGCGTCAGTGACTTTCTCAGCTCCTTTCTCATACCAGTGTTTGTTTCCCTTCTCTCTAGGCCTGCCTCTGATCGGGGGTAGGGGGGAGGGGGACGGCTCTTGGGGCAGAACGCTTTACTGGGGGGCCAGGAGGCTCGTGAGAAGCACTCCCTCAGGCACAAGGTCTCTTTTGAGCTGCGCTGCCATTTTCCCTGAACCCGTGCAGTTCGCTGCCTATACTGCAGGCTTGAAAGATGCTCTGATTCTGTGGCCTGCTCTGTGGACCCCAGGATTCTGAGGCAGCTTCGCATTGTCCTGGAAGTGGGTGTGGAACAGAATAGTGGGCAAGGTTCCCTCCTCCCCTCGACCCGAAACTAGCTGCTTACTGTTCTTACAGATTTAGCTTTTGAGGATGATTGTAATTTAAAATCGCAGATCACCCAGCAGATGAGAAATACTGAGAGATGAAATAACTGTCTGAGGTCAAGTGGCCGAGTAGTGGTAGACTGGGCTGGAATTTGAAGTGTGCGATTTCTGTTTCTCCACAGAGAAGAGAATGGACACGGGGTGGGAGCAGCCAGAAGTGCTTGAGGTCTGCTCCTCCCTGCTTCAGCTCCCCTGGGTGTACACCCCCACGTGGGATTGCTGGGTCATGTACAGTGGGTTTTTGCAAGGATGCATTCATAGTACACGGGCATGTTTTAGTAGTTTGTTCTAACTTAATAATGGCGTTGTTAAACAAGGGCACAAACAGTGGGTGCACTAGGGTGAAGTGGGGCTGCTGGGACAGAGAGGCTCCATAATACAGCAGCTTAAAGGACCAAGAAGTGCTCCTCTCTCACACAAGGCTGCCGTCGGCTCCACCAGTTTGTGCAGGGACCCAGATTTCTTCCAGATCACTGCTCTGCTAGTGATACCAGTTTGCTTTTTGAGTGTAGATTTTTGAGGGCAGATTTTATGTGGTTCTTCCAAATTTTATTGTAGCTACGGATCAAGATTAAAATTTGTGCAGGTTTGTCTTCTGCATTTGCTCCATAACATTTTCACATTCTGTGCCTTGACCAGTAAATAAGAGTAGCCGAGTTTATCAGGCATATGGTTGATGTCTGGTATGTGGTGACATGAAAGTTACTGCTGTGTGGGAATTTGAACTTAAGTGCCAAGTACTGGGAACAGTTCTGGACACGCAGTAGGTGTTGAAGAGATACTGTGGACTCAGTGGGCGAATCCTGTTGTCCGTCCTGAGGCGGTGTTCTTTTCCACCTCATCCTTGGCTTGTCTGAACTGCTTTGCTGTCCAGGCTAGTTTGCAACTGCCACGTTTTCAGGCTGTCTTTGTACGTTGGTTTAGGCTTTGATTACTCATGGTTTTTCCTTATTTTAAATGAAAAGTTTTCCCCTGTCCTCCTTATTCTCTGGTTGTGCGGTGCATATATTGTGATACACATGTTACTTTGTAAAGATTTCCTCTAAACACACAGGTACTTGAATATCCAGCAGAGATTGTTGGTTCCAACAGTAAAGGAGAGATCTTTGTTTACAGTGCCTTCCACCTCTAATAAAGCATCAGTGGTTAGAGGATTGTATACATTACGCTTTATTGTTTACCTTTTGAATAAAAGGTATTATTAATAATTGCCACTTGATCAATGTTGGGCAAGATATTTAGAAAGCACAGTGTTTCCATAAGATAGAGATTTGTGCTATCATGGTTGTTATTATTCAATTAGGTAGCAGATTCATCAAAATTTTATCACATGTTATGTGCCAGGATTGTCCAGGTATTCTATTCCCAATAGCTCAGGGTAATTTTGACCTTGAAAGTGGTTTTTGCACAGGAGGCCTCAGGGTGTGTGCTGGAAGAATTCCTGCAGCTCATTGGTCTCACAGGGAAATAACCTTTGTACAGACTCATTCAAAATAACTAGTCTGCTGCACGTGAATTCTAGTGTATTATTTGCCCTCCCACCCTCTCCCCTCCAAAAAAAAAAAACACAAAAAAACAAAACCCTCTTTGACTACAAGCCTTTTTAGGACAGAACCATTATTTTAGAAAGCAAGCAAGATTTTTAAGTGTATGTGTACGTAAGTATTTAAATACATATATAACTTGAAGATAAAATGATATAAAAATCCTAGTATATTCTGCATCTTGAAAGCTATAAGATGGAGATAATATTCAGTCATTATTACCTTTCTGATAAAGTCTTTGTCTCCATTTTATTCCCATTACTTGCCTGGATGGAGCAATTTGTTTAAGAAAGTCACTGCAATCATTCATTTAGGCACCAATTTATGTCAACCTTTAAAAATGTTTTAAAAGTAAGAATACAACTTATTTAATCTTTCATTCAGCAAATGTTCAGTGATAGGGTCTGTGTCTGTTTCTGGCACATAGTAGGTATTCATAAGTATCTGCTGGATGAGAGAATGAATGAATGTAAAAGTAAAAGTCAGGATTCCTTCCATGGTGTTCAGGAATTTTGAGATAAAGCTTAGGAATCAGTGAAGCTTTTTCAGCAAGGCTGAGTGAAAGTGTGTTTGTAGCCGCTTCATATGTGATTCATTGTTGGGCAGCAGCAGTGTGCTCCTCCGATCCTGGATTCCCAGGTCACAGTGCCCCCTCTGATGCAGTGTTCTGTCCCCTCTGTTAGAAGAAGCCTCATTTCAAGGAGGAAAGCCAGGCTTCCTGTGCCTGGGACAGGCTGGATGCTGACCAGTGTCTCAGGCTCACTGAAAGGAGGAAATTGTTTACATTGACTTTTCCAGAATTAATGCCTTCCATGAAAGTAGGAAGTCATTCTCCATGTGTCCACAGTTCTTTGTGAGCTTGGGTAACCTTCATGAGAAGTAATCAGTTTGCAAGTAAATCATACAGTACAGAGAAACTTAATAATCGTTCATGGAGTTTCAAAAATTTTTGTCAATTATTAGCCAGTAGATTTCAACAAATTCTCATAGGCTCCTTAACTCAGTGGCACAGTGATAGTTTTTTTTGGCTTCACCTGTCCCTGGGGTAAAGTGTGAGTTGGCACTGAGCTGCTGATGGAAGATTAAACACTCGGGAAGATACGGCGGAAGGTGAGCTGACTTCCTACTTGAAGAGTTTTATTGAGCTGAGAAGAAATGGGCAGAAATTGAATTTCAGGTAAATAAAATGTAAGTCAAACAGTTATTGATGGACAGAAAGTGCCCTTCTGGCTGGTTACCACATCCTGCAGGAGTAGGAGGTGGCTGGGAATGGGGACCGGAGGGCTGTCAGAGAGAGTGAGTTACCCAGCCGGCAACAGAAGTCCCCTGCCTACAACAGCAGGGTTCAGAGGAAATGCTGCAGAGACTGTCCTTCAGTTGATTATCTCGTGTTCAGACCAAGAATCCTTTCTTGGACACAACGTTTTGTAGATGTCTTGTTCCTTTCCCTGCCTTCAGTGAAGCAAGAAGGGATATTGGCCTGAAGGGTACAGAAAAGATTGCTGGGAAGTCAGTCACCCGGACAGTGGGACGTCAGAAAACCTAAGGGTATGTAAAAGTCTTCACAGTTATCTTCCCTCTCCTAGCCTGTTCCAAAATAACTAATTTTGTGGCACTTCTGAGATTCCACTTCCCAATATACGATAGTTGCCTCAAGATATACCACCTCTGCCTCCTTCCATGTTCCCTGGATGGTGTAAACCCCTCCCTGAGGACTGTCATAGCGAAGCTCGTCTTACCACTGTGACCGCTAGAGGGGTGTTGGGCATCTGGCTTCCACAAACCAGGTTTATCGAGACCCGCGTAGTCGATGTGCATTACCGGGTTGATCACGTGTAAGTCTGTAGCGTGTAAGCACTGGGGAGAAGACAGAGTAGTCAGCTGACCGCAGCACCAAACAGGGTTTACAAGCTGAGATGGCTGTTGGTGAGGACTTGCACTGAAGTCTGTAAAAAGAAAAGTAGCTGCCAGAGAGGAACGACCGGAAAGGACTGGAAGAGACAAAATGTGTGTTGTCTCCTTGCCTGCGAAGCTTTAAAAGAAATCTGCAAGATACACTTGAGTATCTTTTGTTTTTTTTCTTCAGTGAAAGATTCATTTACTTGAAAAAGTACAGAATTGTTTCCACTGGACAGATATTCAAAATTTATGAACAGTTTCTAGGGGTGGGGAGGGAAGGATTCTCACGGTGGATTGTTGTTTGGGGGCTTTTTTCTCCCCCATTTACTTCCGCTTAAACACTTAAGCTCATTGTGCCATAAATGAGAAAGTAAGTGTGTGTGAGTGTGCATTTAAGTACTTACAAAGGAAGGGGGTCTTCGGGGTTTACCCAGTGGTGCAGTGGCTCGACGTCCAGCTGGTGCAGTGGTCTGATGTCCAGCTAGTGCAGTGGCTCGATGTCCTCCTGCATGAGTCCATGTGAGTTCTGGCGACACAATTTATGCAGCTGCTCTTTAAATCTTGTGGTAACAGTGCCTTGTTGCTGCTCAAAAGAAGCACAGTTTTCGCCCTTGTTCTGCCTCTAAATAAAAGGGTTGTCTGATTTTTGAGGGGGCGCCCTTTGTCTACCACCCACAAGGGGCAGGCCAGGGGTGGTCCCCACTGTCGAGGCTCTGTGGTGGGTGTGTTCACTCTGTGATGTCTGCTGGTTATGGGGGGACAAGAAAGTAGAAGTGTAAAAGGGCAGTGTGATTGCCTCGGGCCAGGAAGCTGGTGCACAGAACCTGGGCCTGGGCTCACCTGGCGTGCCGTGGCCTTGCGGGACTGCGGGCTCCTGGTGGGGGCAGTGAGACCACCTCCCGGTGGGCACAGGGAGGAGACTGGGCTTCTGATTAAGAAGAGGATTTGGTGGCCTGAGGTGGGGTGGGGGGATCTGCCTGGACGCCAGGCAGGGATGGCAGCCCCTCCCGGACGTCAGGAAAGCACCCCTCACTGTGGGCTGGACACCCTAGTCACCAACCTACTGCCACACACTCAAAGGGGAGTCTTAAACCATGCTTTGCTCCTATATATATTTTTTTGTTTCCTATTTTTATTTATTTATTTTTTTATTGAGTTGTAGTCAGTTTGCAATGTTGTGTTAATTTCTGGTGTACAGCACAATTTTTCAATCATACATGAATATACTTTATTCATTTTTACATTCTTTCTCACTGTGCTTGCTCCTATAATTTTAGGGTTAATTAAAATGATCTGATTTCCATAAGCTGCGTTTTCTTGTCTTTCTCCCTCCCATTCTCTCATGATCTGGTGGTGAACCCCCTGTCGTCCTCATGTTGAACCCCTGGTCCTCTCAGCATTCCCTGTCTCCCCTCCTCACCCCAGCCTTGCCAGTCTCAGCAGGACTGGACCCCACCTGCTCCTGGGCCATCTTGCTGGCGCTTCTTCTGTCCCTTCACGTGTGTGCTTTCCTCTCCTTCATGTCGTCTCTCTGTAGTCTCACCTCTCAGTGGGGAGCCCTCGTGGTCAGCCCCTCCCATCCTGGGTCTGCTTTGCACCCCTGCTCTCACTGCCGAGCATGTTGAGACGTTGCAGATCCGAGTCGGGATCCTCACTGCACAAGTGGGAAAACTGAGGGCTGGGGAGGTTGTGATCCAGGCAGGCTCACCAACAGGGAAGTGACCTCTGGAACCAAGCTCCCACCTCCCAAACCCACCCCTGGTGTCTTCTCCACGACACAGGGTTGTGCTGCTTGTGCCATGGTGGCCCTTCCTGTAGGATTACTTGGGGTCAGGGGCGGGCCCTCCCTTCTCCATCCCAGCTGGTGGCTCAGAGGGTGTCATCTGAAATGGCCAAAAGGGGATGAACCAGGCACGCTTTCTGGAGCTGACCTGGAGTTAGACTGTTTTCTTTGGGAACCTAAGAATCGAGGTTCCACGTGGACATGTGCTTTATCTGCGGGTCAGGATGACAAAAATCACGAAGTGCTGGTGAAAGAGATCAGAGTTAAATACCATGTTCATAGATCAGGAGACCCAATGTGTATCGATGTCAATTCTCCCTAAACTGACCTACAGAATTAAGGCAACTCCTGTCAAGTGCTCAGCAAAGTCTTCGGTAGAAATAGCTTTTCCTAAAATTTATGTGGAAAGGGAAGAGCCGTGGAATAGCTAAAGCAACTTTGACAAAGATTAAAGTGGGAGAAGACTCTCCCCCAGGGCTGAGGCTTACTGTGTAGCCACAGTCGTCCAGAGTGTGGGAGGGACAGACCCACAGCTGAGTGAATGGGGTGGGGAACTCAGATCTACACAAAATGCCCAGTTAATTTTTGACCAAGAAACAAAAGCAATTCAATGAAGGAGGGATGACCTTTTCCATAAATCATGTTGGAGCAATTGGATATCCATAGACCAAAAAAGAAGAAGAAGAAGAATTTAGACCTGGATCCCACACCTTATGCACAAAATTAACTTAAGGATCAGAGATCTCAGTGTAAAATGTAAAACTACAACACATCTAACAAGAAACAAATCTTTAAGTCTGAGGACCAGGCAAAGAGTTCTTAAATCGGAACTAAAAGCACGATCCCTCAAAGGGAAAATCGAATTGGACTTTATCAAGATGAAAGGTTTTGCTCTGGGAAAGCCCCTGGAAGAGGATGAAAAGACGCAGCAGCTGGAAGCCCACATACCCAGCAGAGGACTTGTATCCACAGTGTGCAAAGAGCTCCCAGAACTCAACAGTGTTGCCAAAAATCCAGTCAGAAAACAGGCCACAGTCACGTGCAGACATCTCACCAAAGAGGACGTGCAGGTGGAGACAACGTGAGGACGAGCTCCACGTGGTTAGGGAGGGTTTAGGGAAAAGCAGATTAAAACCGCTGAGAGTCCCCGTGCACCTGTCAGATTGGCAGAAGTGAGAATTGCAGCGACACCAGACCCTGGCGAAGATGCAGACGCACTGTCTGCGGGGACTGCTGGGCGCTGTGCTTCCTCATTGCCTGGGACCCCGGCTCCTGCCTGTCTCCCCCTGAGCACCGCGCTCTGAGGCTGCTTCCTGGGACTCTGACTCCCTGGTGCTGGAACAAAAGCAGGGGAGCAAAGGCCGGAGCTGCTGCAGGCCCTCAGGGCACCGTCTCAAACGGGTCTGAAAAAGCGAACTGCAGGTGGGAGAGGCAGGAGGCACGGCCCTCACTCGCTCCTCCTGACTCTCACAGGGGTCAGAGTGAAGTGACGGTACCCGGACCTTAGTGGCTGCAGTCAAGATTTCAACACAGGGCATGTTTAAAATATATATATTTCTCTTTCTAATCATGCCGTTAACTAAATATTTTAAGGAACTATATGGTCATTCACGTAAACATAAAAATCCCACTCATGTTAACTTGTAGTTCTTTGGAATTTTTTCCCATCATACTGAGTAGTTGAGTAAATGTTGGTGATTTTATAATCCTAGAGAAAGGTCTATATTTATCCTGATTCCCTTATTTAAAACATCCTTATGAAATTCAAATGTCTAAATTTTTACATTGGAAATGCAGCATAAACCCAAGAAAAATGAGAGCACCATAAATACGGCAGTACAGACAGTGACGAAGGAAAACACAGTAATTGTGAAGTGGGGTGATGCCGGTGAGATGTGGGCCCAGGCTCTGGAAAGACTCTAGGCCCTGCTGCTGGCTTTGTGCCCCACCTTGAAAGCAGTGAGCCGCCCTGGACAGGCTCTGGGGAGTGAGTCACTCGGCCTGGTTGCCCTCTTAGCGAGAGTTCAGCCTGGCTGCACGGAGGGTGGCAGATGGAGGGGTCGGAGATCCAGAGCTGATGGCGCCTGGGGTCGGGGGCCCTGAGGATAAGAGACTCAGGTGGACACCTGAGAGGTGGGTGTTCGGCGTTTCCTCCTCTCTCCTGTTTGCTGGCCCAGCCAGGAGGCACTCTGGAGCTGGAGCCATGCACAGATTTAAACGTGTAATGGATGCCACATGAGTACTGGGTTTTTAAACTGCATTTCCTTACCTGCTTCGTGCTTTCTGAGACATTTCACCCTCCATGTGTTTGATCTTTTCAACTACGGCAGAAGGTAGCAGGTGTTACTATCTATTTTATCTCTGAGAAAGATGAAACCCAAGAAGTTAGCTGACACGTGGGCTCCCACCCAGTGTTCAGGCAGGGAGAGATCCCTGGTCTGCCTGCTTCTTCTCCCCTGGACAGGTGGGTTCTTGCCAGGACAGCAAGTTTCTTTCTGCAGAAAAGAAAACTTGTCCCAGAGATGACTAACGCACCTCCAGCAGCTGAGAGGGCTGTCAGGGGTGCTCCCTGAGCCTTATAAAGCCATTGGCATAGAGAGAAGTGTTCCGAAGGTTCCTGACAGCCATGAAACTCCAAACATGGAAATGATTGCTTTGTTATGTAAAGCATTCATTCCAGCATTGAATAATAAAATAAACTCCTGACACCAAGAATGGAAACCGTCCCCGCTAGGCTGTCTGTTCACTCTGTGTTGAGCCAGCTGTGGAGGTGGCTCTGGGGCACATACCCCACTCCTGGGCACTCCAACTCTGTGGATTTCCCATTCTGACCAGACACCCACAGGGCTCTGTGCAGTTTCCCGTGGGGTCTGAGTTTGCCAGAATGAGACCAGGAAGGAAAAACAGGAGCTGCAGTGTCACCTCCCCTTTTGCATTTCCTGGGCCTGTTTTTCCTTCACTTTTCTAAGACTCGGGGTTTGCCCGGAAGCTCTGGACTACAATATAAGTAAGAGAAGAATTCTTCCTTGGGGGAGGGGTGGAGGTCTCCATCTCAGTGAGATTCATCGGTGTCTGGGGGTTTCACTTGACTTGCATTTTCAGCCTAAATTTATGACTTGTCTGTAAATTTCTTTGTTACAGAACACATGAGAACTTTAATTTCTACTGTTGAAATTCTAAGTCTTAAGGAACTTCTTTGTCTGAGGATAATGATATGAATAACATCTTGATAAAGGAGAAAATGTTTCAAAAGACCACTTATATTTTCCCCTCACTGAGGTTACAAACCATCTTGCAGTTTTACTTTTCTGTCATACATTCTTATTCCTAAAATTAAGAGAGCTAAGTGAGTATCTTGAGCATTGAAGCATGGAAGGTATGCTCTTCGGACTTTTGTGTGGGGAATTCCTGAACAGGGGGTCCTCTGGTCCTTGTCCTTCAACACCAGCAACATCTGCTGCTTTTCAAGGAGCGGAATCGTGTGGATGCAGTGTGGGGGAAGCGATCCGCATGTCTCCTTGACATGTTCTTCTGGCTTCCAGGTTGAAAGAATACTGATTAACCTGCTGTAAACCATGGAGCAGCCTTTGCAGATGGATGGGTTTTGGTAAAACCTTTCTTAGAGATGTGAGATGTGGAGGAGGGTTCCTCTCCTTGAGTTTACAGCATTTCACCCTGAAGACTGCTCTTTCCAGACCCAGAGTGAGGAGCAGGGGGAGGCGCAGCTGGCCGATCCTTTAGCCTGAACGGACATGAAGCAAAGGAGAAACACTGTGTTTCCATGGCGATAGCATGGCATTGATGCCTGCCAGCCTCAGACAGAAACCAAGGAGGCGCCCTGGGTGGATAGAGTTGTGTCTGAAGCCAGCCAGGATAGCTTCCGTCTCCCATCCCTCTTCCTTCCGTCCATCAGTCATTGTCCTTTCAGTTTACGTCGTCTTTCTACACGTGTCTCATCTGTCTGTCTTCACTGCTGTGCTTTCCCCAAGTCCTCGCTGGTTGCTTCAGAACATAAGACCCCTGCTTGTACCACTTCATAATGAGTTGGCTGTGATCTGCTGGGCCTCTGTCGACAAGACGCTAAGGTAGCCCCGGTGTTGGAGTGACCGGAGAAGGAGACGCAGCAAGGGCACCACGGTAGCCCTGATGCTCCGGCCCCTAAGGAACTGGGATGCTCTGGGTAACACACAAGCACTTTAGTGATCAACCGACGTTGGCCTCCCCTCTGTCCTTTCCCCACGTGGCCCCTGAACAGTTAAATGACCACCAGGTGGGGACCCTGGTGAGGGAAGCAGCTCCTGCCCAGTGACTTCCTTGAAGTCCCTCCGTATGGTTGTGTCCTTTACTCCTTTGTGACTAACTCCCTCAGCACACAGTCCTGGTCTGTAAAACAGAGGGGTCACTTGGTTCTGTAGTGCACTGACTCATGAAGGTGTCACACCTGTCTTTGAAGATAAGCCACTCATACGTGTTGCAGAAGTAAACTGGAAGCAGTTGTCTGAGGCCTCACGAGGAAACCACCACAGAGACTCCATGTGGCCTAAGCTCAAGGCAGGGATGGTAGTAAGATGGGACAGGGTCTTGGGGGGCTGAAAGCAGGCAGTGGGCTGCGAGGGTGTCCCTGGGGAGTGTGTGCTGAGCAGGACACCCAGGTGGCGAGAAGCTGACTGTGTGGTGGAGGCTGGAGTGGATACTCCAGGTGTGGCTTCCATGGTAACAGACTGGGACTTGGACAGAAAGTGTTTTCTTCTCAGACTCGGGGCCCTGGGTGAGAAGCGTAATTACTGTCTGTGCCTCAGTTTCCTACCAAAGTAGCAGTTTTTATAAGAATGAAAAGAGATGACTTAGGACACGTAGGATGGGGCCTGGGAGTAAATGCGTCTGGCTTTGCAGGCTGTACAGTGTGTGTGGTGCTTACGAGGTACACGGCTGTGTGTCTGCTGGTAAAACTGTATTTGCAGGAATAGCCCACAGGCTGGGTGTGCAGCCCCCGATTCAGATGGAGTTTGGGAGGCACAGAAGTTACTCAGTAGCATCTCCCCTCTTCTGGGTTTCGAGAGAGGATGCAAGCCTGGATTTCCGAGTGGCATCCGGAGGTTCTCCGGGCTGACTGCTCAGTGGCAGAGCTGGCAGTGGAACTGCACTGAGCACCTGTGTCGCCCGTGTGGGGTGCTGGCTCCGCCCCCACCAGCCCCTCCTGAGTCCCGGCGTCAGGAACTGGAGTGGACACCCCACGTGGCTCACGGTGACACCACCCCTCTAAGAGGAGCCATGGTTTCAGGGGGAAGTGCCTGTTTCCCTTTAGTCCAGGTCTTAACTGGAGCATTCCAAAGTAAGACCAGATTCTAAGTGAGAGGGAGGAGTGGGTATCCTTTGAGAGTGGCTTCAAGGGAACTGTCCCCCCCACCCCCAACCTTAGTTTAATGCTCATCTGAGGAATTTTTAAAACTTGACTGAACTTTAGTCTTTTAATTTTAGTACCAGCTTATTTAAGCAGGTGATTCTCAGCCTTTACTCTGTGTTTCCTATAGATTCTTCCTTCTTGTTGTAGGCATTTCTTTTCCACTCGGAGAAGACCCTTCAACATTTCTTCTAGGGTAGGCTGGGTACCAATGAAGTCTTTTAGTTTCTGCTTGTCTGCGAAGTTCTTTGTCCTTCAGTTCTGGGTGATGACTTGGCTGGGCAGCATATCCTAGGTTGCAGGTTTTTCCCTCTCAGCACTTTGAATATATCGAGACGCTTGCTTCTGGCCTCAAAGTTCCTGCAGGAAAACCAGCTGACGGCCTTGGGAGGGTTCCCTGGAACTGACTGTTTTTCTCTTGCTGCCTCTACGGTTCTCTGTCTGTAACTTTTGCCATTTTAATTATGATGTGTCTTGGGGTGGGTGTCTTGGGGTTCATCCTGTTTAGGACCCTCTGTGCTTCCTGTACCTGGATATCTTTCTTTCTTGATAGTGGCAAGTTTTCAGCCATAATTTCATTAAATGCATATTTGACCCCTTCTCTCTTCTTCTGGGGCACCTGGAGTGTGAGTGTTGGTACAGCTGATGTTGTCCAGGAATCTCCTACACTGTTCTCATTTAAAAATTTTTTCTTTTTACTCTTCTTACTGCATGATTTCCATTGTTCTGTCTTGCAGATTGCTGATGCGTTCTTCTGTATCATCTGGTCTGCTTTGCATTCCTTCTAGTGTGTTTTTCATTTCAGTTATATTCTTCAGTTCTGAGTGGTTTTTGTTTCATTTTTTTCCTTTAATTTTCTACTTCCTTGTTAAAATTCTCACTGTGTTCATCTATTTTCCCAAGTTCAGTTAGTATTCTTACTATTAATGCTTTGAATTCTTTATCTGGTAAGTTGTTAATTTTTGTTTTATTATTTATTGTGAGCACAGGTCATGTCTTCCCCCGGGGTGTGCTGGCAGTCGGTCATCTTGGTAGAAGGAGGGGCTGAGCCAGGTGGGAGCTGGGCCCCCTGCTGCCCAGTGGCCATCACAGGGTCGGGTCCCAAGTTGCAGGACCAGAAGCCCTGAGGGTCAGGTCAAGCCTGCCCCTTTAAGTGTATGTTCTTCCCCCTCCTGACACGAGGATCCCCTCCCAGAGTTGTCTGTGCAGGGCCACTGATCCACGGGCCCTCCCACTGTGAAGCCGATGGGCTGAAGTGGCTGGGCTTTGGCTGGGTGTGAGCCAGGGTAGCTGGGAGCAGGCGCACCACTCAGGAGGGTTCGTCCCTTCACTGTGTCTGACCCCAGGACCAGGGTGCCCAGGCTGTGGCTCGATTCACTCACTCCCCATGGAGGAGCTCCGCCCAGGCTCTCCCTTTTTTTCTGAGTCTCCTCCTAGGGGTACAGGCTCCGACCTCCCCACTTCTCTTCCTTTCCTGCCCGATTCTCTGTGGGTCTTCCCCCCAACCTGGTCAGGCAGGACTCTTTCTGCCAGTTTCCAGTCATTTTTCAGTGAGAATTGTTCCACGTGCAGAGGTATTTTTGATTTGCTCATGGGATGCAGTGCCATCGTGGTCTCCTTAGAAGCTGAGCTGAGCTTCCGGTGAAGCACAGCTGGAAGGGCTGGTTCACCAGGGCTGGGACTCGGTGCAGGGTTGTGCAGAGCAGCCATGGGGCCGGCGGGGAAGGGGCGGGCACCGGAGGGAAATACCCAGTAAACAGTGGGTGCCTACCCTGTGCTTATGGATCACGTTCCCACCAGCACACCCTCACGCATGCACTCCTTTCCCTGTTGCTTGCTTTCATTTTGGTCTGGGCGTCCTCAGCTGCAGGAAGCAAACTGGTTTTGAATTTCTAAATTGCTGAGCAGCAAAACAATTAACACAAAAACTAGTTTTCTCCATGGTTCATTATCTTCAAAGAGCGGTCAGCCTGTTTAGCGCCCCGAACGCTCAACAGTGGCAGAGGCGTTTTCATGTGTCCGTGTTGTCTACAGCTGCAGGGGCACACACTCGTCATGCCTTTCAAGACTGTCGAGACTGTGCAGTGAGCCGTGAGCTGGTCGGGTCAGGTGCCCTGTGGTTTGATCAGACATAGTGAGCATCGTCACTAGGGAAAGATTTACCAACTTGTGTAAGACCCATAAAACTTTCCACTTGTTTGCTATGTTTTTATTAAAGCTTGAGTTTAGTACTTTGATGATTTGATCAGTATATTAGGGGGAAAATGAACAGACTACGAAAAATTCAAGGATGCAAATCAGCATTTGGGGTGTGTTCGAGTTTGTAATTGGGAAAGGCTGTTGCACATTATAGAGATGGTTTGTCCCGGGAACTTGGCATTCAGGAAAAAATGTCAGCCTAGCTGTGGCCCTCGAATCTCTGGCTTTAGCAATTTAATTCCTGTTTTAAGATAAATACCTTTCTCATATTTGGATCCCATAGGTCCTATGTTCTCTTGCTTTTGTTTTATCTATTGTTTCACTCAGTGTTAGTCATTTACTTTCAGAAATACCATAGCAGTGTATAGTCCGTGGGACTGACACACCTGATAGGGAACATGCTAACCAGTGGCGGTTTGGGCCCGCTCTTACTGGGGTAGATGCCTACAAAAATCTGTTGTTGGTTAAGTTAATGAGAGCTGTGTGGATCGGGGAGGTTTCCTGCCCTGCAGATGCGAGTGAGATTGCAAGAATCTAATTTTGGACCCCATGAGAGCTTGAAACCCTGAGAGGAAGGGCTGGGACGAGTGTGTGCCTAGCAGAAGATTTTATGAGTGTGTGTTTGTGGGTAGAGGAAAAGTCAAGGTGAAGTCTTCTTAAATTACAGTCATAAGGAAACAGAAGACACATAGATGTGACTGTTTCTTCTTAGTTGAGTGATCAGCTCTACCCTTGGAACCATCCTGAACTTTCCTTTCCTTCTCTTACAGGTGACATCACACAAAAAGGATATGAAAAGAAGAGATCGAAATTGATTGGCGCCTATCTGCCCCAGCCTCCGAGTACGTAAACCTTGATGAATAGCATGAAACGTCAGCTTTGAAAGTTAACTGCCACATGCAGGAGAACAGCTGAGCACAGGTCCTTCCGCGGTCCCTGGTCTGCATGTAGATCACGATGTTGAGGTGGCGGGAGCCACATCCAGCTCCCTCCTGTGATTGCAGGGTGTTCTGTGAATGGAGAAGAAACATAGAGGCTTTCTATAAATGTGCCTAATAAATTTAATAGATGTTCCATCTGTAGGGGGCAGTAGTATGTTTGATTACTTTGAAATGCTATAATCATAAAAAATATGAGCATTTGTGATTTAAACATGACTTTTGGCTTTGTGAGCTAAAATGATTGATAATGGCTTAATCAGTCCAAGGTTTTTGTTGACGTCATTGGTGGGGGCAGTTCTAGAAAACAGTGTAACATCCTGCCTGGGATTATGAAATCGTAAAGGTTGGTTGTGTTTTGAAATGTGATTGTCCACGTTATGATTTCTTCCCAAGTACACATTCTGTTAAATTCCAGTGTTTTCACATGTGCAGGTTTGTAGACTCTCTGCACTCAGCTGGGTTCTGTACATTTTAGGGGAAGGAAGAGGATACGGGCTGCAGCTGTCACACCTCTGTTCTGGGGGAAGCTTAGTGCAGTCTGAGGGCGATCTTGAGAATTTTCTGGGTTAAGAAAGGCTCAGAGCTAACACAGGCCCTCCAGGAGGAGGGAGGACAGCGGCAGAAAGGGGCTCTGCAGTGATCACTTTGGGGCACAGTTAAAGCCCCACTGCGAGGCTCTGCTGGGTGAGGTTTAGGTCTGCACACGCCTGCACAGTGCAGGCCGTGCCCTCCGGGCTGCGCCCCTCCAGTGCTGTGCCGGCACAGAAGGCGCGTCCTTGCCGGTGCTCACGTTCCAGGGCACTGAACTTGGGTGTTGAGTTTCTGCTGTTGTGTAGCTTTGTTTGACTTCATGTGATTTCTTTCTCTCCTCGGTACTTGAGAAAGTTAACATGGAGATGGGCCCGCTGTGCGGGCTGCCTGCTGACGGCCTGAGTTTCCTGCTGTCTGGTTTATAAAAGGAAGAAGCCGCGCTGTCTGAGTGAACGAAAAGTCAGTGTGTTGGCCAGCTGACCCTGTGTGGGAGGCTTCAGAGCACACGTGGGCGGACGTTTGGAGGTGGTGTCCCGCCTCCCTTCTCGACCTCGAGCAGGACTGCTGTGGGGACGGCCGTCCGCACGGCCCATTGTCGTGCATTCCCGTCTGCAGGTGGCCCCCCCGGTCTCAGAGGAAGGCTGGCAGGGAGACAGCAGGCAGGCGCTCATGTTGTTGGATTTTAATTTCTGGGCCTTAGCAAACAAAGGTGAAACAGAAGCAGCTCTGTGCGTTTCCGGAAGATGGGCCTGGAGCCGCTGCAGGGCTGAGGACGCAGTTGATCCGCATCAGCTGGGCGCTGAGGGTGGCCCTGTGTGGCATGGTCCCTTTGGTGTTCTGTGTGCTGTTCTGCATGGGGTCGGCAGCTCTGCTCGGCGCTGTAACAAATTTAAAAAAAACTAAAGTTTGAATTAATTAGTTTTTTTTCAACTTGTTACAGCAGCGAATGGAGCTGCCGTGGTCCGGTGTAGACGGCAGCACAGTGAAGGAGCCCCGAGAAGAATGCTGCAGGCGGGCAACATCGGGGTGTGTGACATCCGGGACGCCGCGGTCAGAGAGCGGGTGGCCAGCACCGCAGGAAACCGGCCGCTGTTTTACTTTCGCTTCGGTGAGCGCACTTAACTGAGATGAGAGAGAGACCCCAAGACAGGCACGCGTTTGAAATGGACTGTCCAGCTAAAGCCATTCTAAGCAGCTGTTGTAGGGCTTAGCCTTGGTGGCACCCAGAAGGTCCTGTTTCTGAGCCCCTGTTCTCCATTCAAGCTCATGTGACTTACTGAGGCCACAGTGCTCCTCAGTCACAGAGCTTGTCACAGACCCTGGATCATGATTGTCTCACTGACTCAGGGCCCATTTCTGAGTCTTTTCTATTAAAATATAATATTCTGTTTTTACTACCCTCTTTTCACTGTTGGAGCACCACTTACAAAACACTTAAGAAAAAGGAATACATAACAAATTATACAGTTTTTCTTAAAAACTGCTGGTCTTCCACTAACCTTTGTCTCATAGCCAGAGACCTAGGTGAAGGATGAACTCTAATGAATCCTGGCCTCTGTGATATGCTTCAGAGAGAAGGGTCTGCACCTTCGTCATGTTCCTAGGGGCATTCTCCAAAGGGCAGTTGTGGCGTTTTGAAATACGAACTTTGAACCAGTTAATCAGAGAGTGCATTCTTTGAGGTCGTGATCCTATTAAGAGGTCAGAATTATTTGGGAGCAGATTTTGAATGTAAGATGCCCAAAAAGATGTGTTCAGTGCAACTTGTAGTACAGGAAGGAAATAAGCATGTAGAAGCTTCAGGGTTTTACCTCACATAAAAGACACTGCTTGAGAATCATGCACAGGTGGTGGGTAAGCTCTGGTGTTACTGTCAGCCCCCAGGATCTCAGAACAGGGCCCTCGGCCTGGTCTCTCAGCCATGGCTCTGTTCCCCTCCCCGGGACAGCTTGCTGACGGAGGTGATGCGTGTCCTTGTGGGTAGGACGGAGGGCTGACGGGCGGGCAGTGGAGTTGAGCCTTAGCTCTGGGTCCCCGTCACCATTCTGTGAGCCTCACGCACCTGTTGAAGTGTGAGGCCAAGAGGGCTGCTGCGCTCTGTGGGCCTCGTGGGCTGCGCCATCCCCATGGGAAGGAGAAGGCGGGTTCACCCGTGGTTTGGGGATGGGGAGACCACATGCCCATGCGGTTCCGCAGTTCTTATTACTGATCTTTATTTCTGAGGAGTTGCCTGGGTGAACAGTCACTCGTTACGTAAAACTGCCCCTGGGAAGCAGTAAGGAGGGCCCACGGCTATGAATCAGAGAGAGATCTTTCTGGACTAGCTCGGTCTTAGAAATGATTCTTTTGGTGTAGGGATCTTCCTGAGAAGCTTCTTGTTTCCTTTTCAGTCACCTTATTCTGCCATAAATTTGTCTAAAAGGGGTTTGTGTTTTGATGAACTTCTTTTTTCATATTATTTTTATTTAGAGGAAATACTATGATTTCTCTAAAAAGTATTTTTAAAATATTTCAAAGGAACTTTTGGGATTTCTTTGGGACACACGATTATGAATTAGGACGCCCTGTACAGCCTTCGGCAACAGCTCAGCCCCGAGTTGGAGATGCCAAGCATTACCCATCCTCGGGAATGGCCCTGGGGAAGCCGGCTGTTTCCTGGCCTTCCTCTCTGTGCAGGGGTGGGTGGCTGGGGAACCCAGTCAAAGATACGCTGTTTTAGGGAGCGCAGCGTCGAGTGCTCACCTAAATCTGGATGAGGAACAGAGTGCCGAGCTGGACAGAACAATGAAGGTGATGTATTCAGTGAAGGAGGGGGTCAGAAAGAATACACTTTTGAAAGTCCTTTGCAAAGAGAAAATACTCTTCGGGAGACTGCATTCTTTGGTGCTGGTTCTCCTGCAGTGTTTTGGCTGTAAATTCTTGCACTGATCTCTTAACCTGACAACACTTGTAAAAGTAGAAGATAAGACCCACTCAGTAGCAGTGTCTTGAGGGTCATCTTAATGAACGATGTTAGCCTCTGTAACTGAGTCTTCAGTGCTTTCATCACAAGGCCGTGCTGAGATGAGGTGGTAAAATTTCAGCCTCGCCATAAACAGCAAAGCTTTCCTTGACCAAATATAGTCCCTCCCTCTCATGTGGTGTGTGTTGGCCAGGCCTTGCTTTCCACATGGCTGGCATCAGACGCTGCTGAATGGGGGGAGTTATGTAGACCCAGTCTTCTCCAAGTCCAGCTCGGCTCTCCCCCAGCAGCAGGCGGCTTGTGCTCAGTTAAAGGGATTTACAGGGATGGAGTCATTGTGAAAATCTTGGTGAATTTGGCTATGGTGACCAGAGGGCAGTCTCTGTTTCCTTCCTACTCTCTGGGAATCGGCTGTGGGATCCAGGAGAACAGCCTCCCCAGAGAAGGAGCCTCTCCGGGTTAGGGCGAGTCTGTTGTCCCCATTTGCTCTGGCTGGAGATGGCAGGTGGCCTCGCCGGGAGCGTAGACCCGTCTGCATCAGAAGGGCCGCACACGCAGCAGCCTGGCCTCTCTTCGGCTGCTCCAGCCTTTATCTGATGTTCACGCTGTTTGCACACAAGGCGTTCTGCATGTGCTTGCCCCTCTGCCTGTACCTGTGGATTGGCTAAAGCTCAGTGCAACTGTCACTTCCCCAGGGATTCCTTCCCTGATCCCTGGGGTTAGGACGGGCCCTCCTGTCCTGGTCTTATGGCATCCTACTTCTGAAATGCACAGTTATAGGTGTATGGAGCTGTGGAATATTTGATATCTCTGCCCTACCCTTACCCGCAGTCGGAGCCCCAGTGTCCTTTCCACAGCAAGTGACAACTCCCAGACATTAACTGAGGGATGAACTGGGAATGGTCTGCATGTACAGACCAGTGGCTGGAGTGTAGGCCACCTACGCCAGTGCCTGTGGTGGTGGGGGGGCAATCTGGCAGCTCTCCCGAATTACCTGCCCACTCACATCCTCCCACAGGCCCCATGTGTGCAGAGGCCAGTGTGTCCATCCAGGTGCCATGTTCACTCTGAGAGAATGGGGGATCTTTCCTAGAGCCAGTCCAGCAGAGGGCAGATGCAGAGGGGCTGCATGGTGCTCAGGTCTGCCTTGAGCATTCAGGCAAACAGACCTTTTACTGCCTCGGGCATCTTCTGTCTGTGATCACAACTTTTTTTTTTAATTTAAAAACATTTTTATACAATTTTTGAAGATTACTTTCCATTTACAGTTATTACAAAATATTGGCTGTATATTCCCTGCGTTGTACAATGTGTTGTACAATGTGATCAGTTTTATTTTGATTTCTGATTTCGATAAAATGCAGTGGTAACATGTAAGTGCTGATCATTTTTCCATATCTGAAAAGTCAAAGGATAATCTGATTTTGGACCTCAGCATATTCCAGTCAGTTGAGTTTTATTTTATTACTAATTTGGCAGTTCAGCTTGAAAACCCTGGTATTTATTGCTGTAAATGAGGAAACACTGTCCTGATGTAGTTCTGTTCCTGGGAATGGCCCGCATGGAGAGAGCTGTATCTGCAACCCAGGTGCAGACTCTCCTGTTTGAGGGTTATGGGGGAGTTGGCAGAGTATAGCTTGTGAATTTTGCACTTTTGGTCTCATGCAAGATGAACTGTTTTATATTTAAGGACATAAACCTGAGTCCAAGGCCATTGTGTTCTATATTCCTCAGAAAATGAAGCTTGCCGGCACTGCTGTGGTTTGTTGCCTCTGGTTCTGCATATTAAACACTGCTTCTCTGGTGCCAGGGGCACAGTTTGGTTCGTGTTTGTATCCTGCCCCAGAGTTCCGATCTCCCAGAGTGCAGCCTCCCTTCCCTGGGCACAAAAGCGTGATGCCCACCCTGACTGGGGTGGTAGGAACACAGAGCTGGTCCCAGGGGACTTCCTCAGGTCAGGAGTCATGCCGTGCCATCTGTTCATGATGGGTGGGCTGTGAGGCGCAGGGTTAAATGCCAGAAGGAGAGAAGTACGAGTACTTAAATCAGGGTGCCCTGTGTTTGCATGAACCCTTTCCAGACTGAGTTGCTATGGGAAATGCACTTTCATCAGCCGTGGTCACGATCCTGGTACACAGCTTGCTGCTCTCAGGTGTCTAAGAAGTCTTTTATTTCGTCAGTCACAGCTCCTGGTTTGATGCATGAGTTTCTTGTTCCTTTCAGTGTCCTTGAACCAATCAGGTGTCCCTCCCCAGGCAGCAGTAGTTAACTGGGAACAGCTGAGCCGCTCCTGCAGCTGGCAGAGCTGGGCGTGGGATCGCTGAGCGTCCACCTGGACAGTGGGAGTGGTGTCTGCTTGGGACCGGCTCATACAGGTTTTTGTGGGAAGTGTGAGAAAGATGCAGACATTTGAAGCCTCAGTCCTGCATGTACTCCCATTGCCTGCAAACTTACGTTACCTGATGAACGAAGCCTGGTGGCTGGGATGCAGGAATCAGACACAAAAGCAGCGGCATGTGGGGCTCCCATGAAACCCTGAAGCTCCAGCTCATCAACACTTTTCCAGGCATGAGTACCTGAAAAAATTCAGACATGAAGAGGAAAACGGCTAGCAGATTTATACTGATTTATGGCAAGGCTTTATGCTAGCGGAGGCTGAGGCAGGCTAGCATGGGCCTAGGTAGATGGTACCGTGCTGCTGGTGGAATGCCTGTCGGTTTTGTGCTGTTCTCATCTGCGTCAGTGCAAAACGAATGTAGCAAGTTTCTTATCCAGACACAGTGGTACTGTTTATTTTCTGGCAAAATCCTTGATTGCACTTACTTTAGAAGTAAGAGCTGCTGTGTGAGAGAGTGTAATCAGGTACTAGAAGAGAAGGGGACGATTCAGAAATTGTTTTTGTACAAACTTGAAATATGGAAGCAGCCTCGACAGGTTCCCGAACTACCCGATGCTTGATCTCACTGACGTGAGATCCACAGACTGCTGTGCGCAGGGACAGACAGACAGACTTGACCTAGGAGCAGAGCCCCTCGTGCGTTACTGTGTCCACACCCACACCCCAGAGATGTGGGAGCGAGGTTCAGAGGCTGAGTGATTTGTCCAGCTCCACAATTACCGAGAATAATACCAGAATTTGGACCAAGATCTTTTGGTTTTAATTGTTACATACATTTTTATTCAAGGTATCTTTTACATATCCTTTATGATTTCTTTTAAAAATATGTTGAAAGCCAAGGTTTTTCAGTGTATTTCTCTTACTGTCTGAATTGAGATATTCTTACTTTTTCTAGAATATGTAACGTTCTGAGTAAACCATGTTTTCTGCACTGTAGGTCTCCTGGCTTGTAGCACACTACTGTGTCAGAGTGGTAGACTGGCACCTGTGGACCTTATTCTTAGATTAACGTAGGAGGATTATTGTGATTTCTAGCGTCTGGTTTACCATAGCATTAATGAAATGACTGCGTTTACTTCATAATCTGAAACTGATGGATTGTGTAGGTGCCAGAAACATCTTGTTAGGAGTTCTCTTTGGGGAACCTTTCTTTTCTTATTGAAGTATAGTTGATTTACAAGTATTATGTTAGTTTGGGGGACCCTTTCTGAAACGTGTTGGAAGTAATTATTTGAAGTTCTAATGAAAATGGCTTATTTCTCTGCTTTCTCCCCCTTGAGCTTAAAGGAAGTTTTCACATCTGGAGGGGAAAAGGCATTTGGAGGAGTGAGTAGTGATGGGATAGGGCCAAGGCCTGGGAATAGTGACTGTGTCTGCCTGAAACCTGGAGGCATGAGTGGAAGGGGGCTGGAGGAGAAGGTGGGTGTGACGGAGGGAGGCTGAGGATCGGGTGAAGGAGCCAGGGCTTTGTTCTGTGGTCCACAGGATGCAGACGTGAGTCAGTCAGAGCCCTACTCAGCCTGAAGAGAGCCTGAACTTCGGGAGATGTGATGGCCCTGGTGGCAGGGAGGGGCCTGGGCAGGCTGAGCGCGAAGCCTGGTGGCTCCTCTAACCTTGAGGACAAAGTGTCGGGTGGGGAAGAGAGGAGTCACGGGAATGAAGGTGTCCGGGGACGTGGAGTGTGGGTGCCCCTTGCAGAAGTGTGGAGTCCCTGGAGGGTGCGCCCGGCGGCGGACGAGGTATTTCACTCTCTGCTATAGTCCCCTGTTAATTTCCTCTTTTCCTCGTACACGTCTCCAGTCTCCTTCCTCTGGTGAAGAGTTCTATTTACAGTCCTGTTGCAGTTCTAGCAGAAACAGAAAGTCACCAAGAGTGTCGTGTATAAATGTACGTGTTACAGCCCTCTGCACGAGCCTTGAAGTTTTCACTTACTGTCTCAGCAGTACCTCCTGAACCCCTCCTAGGAGCCTGTTGGCCCAGGGGAGACAACCAGTCTTTGCCTGATCTGGGCGTTTCACGTGCTGTATCCTAAGCAGGGATTGACGCACACACCTTCCTGTTAAAGACCTCAGCAGCTTGCAGCTGATCTGAGTTTGTTCCCAGGCAGCAGCCTGAAATTGTCCCAGTTTCCATCTCTGCTTATAAGATTGCTGTTGAAGAGCAGCTTCGTGATGAGGTCACAGAAAGACCTCCTCATGGATTCGGAGTACCAGCTGGATTTTGTCCGTGTGACAGGTGATCGCTGTACCCAGAGTGCAGCAGTAATCCGCACAGAGCCTTTGCCTGAAGGGCTGGCCTCTGTTTGGGCTCCGAGTGACAGCAGGGTGCCTGGGGGCACCAGGAGAGGTCGCCCATCACAGGTGGAAGGGCACTGCCGAAAGCGACTCGGACAGCTTGAGTGCAAGCCCCAGTCCTGGGCCTGTGTTTTCTCTCAGTGGGACAGCAGAACTCTGTCTCATATGGTTATGCTAATTAATGGGAATAAAGTGCTTATACCAGTGCTCTGAAGCGTTGGCTGATCTTACCAGTCCTGCCCGAAGATGGGAAGCTGAGGCCCAGGGTCTCAGATGGTGATGGCTCCATCTCCAGCTCCAGAGGGTGGTAGTGTCCCCAGTGCATTTCCCCTCAGTTCACGTGGGTCTGAAGCTAGTGGGGCTTAATAAATGTTGGGGAAGAGATCCAGTCTTGATCTCTGTCCTGTTCTTGCCTAAGGAGAGTTCATCTTTGTCTCCTGCTTTGAATGTCACTGGACCTTTACCCACCTTCCTGCTGACTGCTGTGAACCCGCCCACATGCTCTGCCTGGACACTGGCTGTCTTCTGGCTTTTGTGAGAGCTGGTTTTTGCAGGTACCTGCAGACGTGGTACCTCAGCAGTGCCAGCACTGAGTGTCGCTGTGTGTTTCTCTAACTGCCTGTGATTATCCGCACCAAGAAGGAGCCTGTTCCAGCAGCCTGTTCCAGCAGCTGTGAGCTCCTCTTCCAGGGGGTCACGAGCAGGACGCCTTGGCCACTACCCTGGCTTCTCCTGTGGTACCAGGTCATGCTAACTTGCAGTTGCATATTTTATTGATGGCTTTTTCTTACCGGAACATACCTTTAAGCTACCTCAAATTTCATTCACAGTGACGTTAGATAGAAACTAATGATTGAAATATGCACACTTGTATTTTAGTCTCTTGTAATGTTCTGTTGTTTGAAGCTATTCTCCTTTTATTGAATTGATTCATTCCTTGTAAAACTATTGAAAACTTGGGTTGTAAACTCTGTCTTTCAGCCTATGAGAGTAAATGTGCACAATGTTTGTGTGTAAACAGTTTTCTGGGGAAAGGAGTTGAGGGGTCTGTAACAGGTGGGCACTGCCTGCAGCTCCGTGTCGCTGGGCCGTATGTGAGTGCTGTGACTACGCTTCCCAGAGGAAGTACGCGGCCACCCAGGGAACTGGAAGGGGTTAAGGCTGAGATTAATTCCAGGAAGCATATTTGAAAAAAAGGGATGGGTAACAGGATTGAGATTGAAAGATAAACGCGAGTGTCTGTATGTACAGGCACTGTTTACCCACGGCAGCTTGAAGGTGTGTGCTTAGTTTAGCTCTGCTTCTTCCCAGAGCTGCACTGCGATGTCAGCAGATGGAGGAGGTATGAATCCCCAGGACAGGAGAACGGGAGAAACAGTGAAGCATAGCTATGTTGTGAGGTGGATGATTAGAGGCACCTCATTGAGCCAAGGAGAAAAAGATGACAGAAGACAGTGCTGACGAAACCACAGGGGTGGGTGTGGCCTCTAGGAAGTGGTGATGCACATCGTCCCCTTGACCCGTGTTTGCTCTCTGTAGAAATGGAATGAAGAGCTTCCGGGGCCAGGACAGTGGGCAGTGCTGTGCCCCAGGGCAGTAAATCAGAGCACACACGCTGGAGGCTGAGAACAGCTCCAGCCCCAGCGATGACCCTGTGTTTAGTCATAAGACAGAGGACTGGAGGGCCCTTCTTTGGGCAAATGGAATAGCCCAGGTGAAAAAGGGCCTATTGGAACATAGAGCTAGTGATGCCTCTGCCGTAGGAAGAGATACTTGCAGCTCCTTCAGTGGGAACAAAGAAAAAGTTGTAAAAGTTGACAGAGGAGAAAAGAAAAAAAACAGATTTTATATAAAGATTATAGCATCAGAATGACATTTAATAATTTAACTTCCCAACAATAATAACTGACATGAAAGGCAACAAACACAAATTTCAAATAAATATATTTATACAAGTTGAAAAATTTTTAAGTTTACAAGTAATTTTTCTTAGAATTCTAAGGTCCAGTTTATAAATATAGATGCAAATACCACGTAACTAGTATTTTCATTGTAAGACTTGCCAGTACTCAAATCTCATAAACTTTGTGCATCTATTTGATAACAATACAAAGTAATTTTTTAAAAGATCATTTGTAGACATAACGAGGAGGCTTGGAGCTGTAAACAGTTCAGTGACAAAAACCATGAACAATGTTAACACGCTTGCTAGATGAAGAACTCATGGAACCCAACATAAGGCTGCAGGGTGGGTGTCTTTGGTGCAGTTCTAACATAGCTAACCTGCTAGGTGGGGCCCACAGACATTCCATCAATAAGTGAGGTGCAGAAGCCACCAGCATAGGAGGAGGAGCACGTCTCAGGGGTGAGCGGCCGACTCCCGCAGAGCATCCTGGAAAACCCAGGGACTGGACGGTTTTCTGTTTAAACTGCTATCTCTGGTTTACTTTCTATCCAGCATCACCGGCCCTTTTCGGATAAAGCAACCACAGTTAATGTTTTCATGCTCATTGCTCAGAATTACTTGATTTCTGCACTGTAGTGATGAAATCTTTCCCATAGTCCCCGGTTGTGTCTACAAGTGCTCTTGGCTGCCCTGGTTCTGCGTTAGTATCACGCTCGCTGGCGTTCTGTCAGCTTTTGACCAACACCACTGAATCATTTTTATCTGACCGTGTTAACAGTTTTGGTAATTCTTCAAAACCATATCGAAATATAATTTGTTTGATAACTTAGCGTCAAATGGAGTAAGAGTCCAGAGTTTGACATTTTGAATGAACAAAGATTGGAAGTTCATGCTCAATCCTGGTTGCCTGAGTTATATCGTCAAAGTATCCTATACGACTGTATTTCACAGTACCTTTAATGATAAATGTAATTTTAAAAACTTGTTGCTTGTGGCTGACTCTGCATGTCCTCACATGACGTAACAGACATTTGGGGCATGAAGGAGCCCGCACTGGGTCTCTAAAGGCTGTGGTGTCTGGGCGTGAGCCACGCCCTGCCCTGCACGCTTCTTCCTTCCTGCCCGGCATCCCTGTTGTCCGGCCTCCACGCCCACTCCCAGGCGGGCTCCAGCTTGGCTGTGGGAAAGCAGTGGGTCAGGCCTTTCTTCTGCCAAGTGATTTGCTTCGCGAAGTGAATTAACTCCTGCTGCCAGTGAACCTCACCTGACTTTGCTGTTTCCCTTCACCCAGGGGTGGATCAGGCTTTGCCTCCAGAGCGCCGGGCTCCTGTCACTCCTGCCTCTTCCTCTCGCTATCACCGCCGACGGTCCTCAGGGTCACGAGATGAGCGCTACCGGTCCGGTAAGGCGCCAGATGTGGGTGGGAAGCCACTGACACTGGTCTGTAACGTGGTGCTGGTGGAGTGGATGAGTGGGCGCACGTCTGCGGAAGCTGTGTGATCACAGTGCAGTGAATCTGGATGTCTTTGTTGGTGGTGGTGTGATTGACAGATGACACCTTACTTCAGACAGAAATACACCCTCTAGAGTACAGGAAAATTCAGTAAATCGTAACTTTTTAAAATATTTTTAAAGATAGTGATGTCCATTATTTAGAATTTCACAGTAATTTAAACAGTACAAGTCTCTTATAAGCAAAATTTTGCTCATTTTTTAGGTGTCACTTGAAAAGTTTGGTTTTACTTTGTATAAACTTGGTTGCTAGTACTTTTTCCCTCTCTTTTAATCTCAGTGATTTCTGGTTTTAAAGTGCAATTTTCAAAAAAGAAATAAAATCCTTAATATTTTGTACGTTCTCTATTTCCTTTGCGTTTTATGATGTGAGTAAGAACGCTGTCTTGCTGTTCCGCTTTATGGCAGTCATCACCTGGGCTTGGCTGGCTTAAATTTCTTTCACTAATTTGGCATCAGAAAACTTGTATTGTGTTACTGCTGTCTGAGGTATTTTTTTTCCCAGCATCTAGATTAAAGTTGCTTTTTTCTGCCCCCCTACTACAATCTTTAAGAGAAGATTGCGGTAAACGTTGCTGGCACGCAGCAGTTCAGGGCATGTGTGGATTGCGGACGATGACAATCCAAAGCATAGCATTTCTGTGTCACTTCACATTTTGCAAAGCACTTGCAAGGACCTTATCTCACGTAGTTTTTATAACAGAAAGTTGAGGTGCTTCTGACAGTTTCATGTTGCAGAAGAGGAAGCTGAGGCTACAGGAGGTGAAATGGCTCAGTCAGCTCTCACCGGGGCTGGGTGGGTCAACCCTTTAAACCTCTCAGTACCGTGTTTCGTGGATCTTTCCATTAATGGATGCTTCCAAGATACACCACCACGGTCTCCACCAAGGCGGTGTGCGCCTGACTTCCTGGCCCTGCTCTCCTTCCTGGGAGGGAAGAAGGGGCAAGACAGACGTCCATGGCATTGGGAATCTTTATCGGCTGAAGCAAGAGAATGGACTCGAGACGCTAGGAAGAGGCCCAGAGCAGCCTTGCTGCTGCTCCATCTACCTTCTTGGCCCTCCCAGGAGGCCTGGTGCCTGGGACAGCACGTGAGGGTGGAATGAAGGCAGGAGTTGGTTCCCAAATCCACCTTCCATTTTCTTCAGAGGTATTTTAACACCTAGCACATTACAAGACCCCATCTTATTCAAATGTCTTGCAGGCCCCTTTCAAATCATTAGGAGAGTAGAGGCACACACACATGCTGTAAACGTGCTGGGGAATGCTTCCATATCACACACACGTGCACACACTGGGACACACACAGGCAGATGCACGCACGTAGGCACAGTAGACACACACAGACATGTATGTAGACATGCATGTAGACACACAGGTAGATGCATGTTTACTGTCATCCGTATATTCAGTTCTCACAGAAACTAGTCAACTGTTTTTATTTCCGTGTTGTAAATGAGAAAATTGAAGTTCAGCGAAGTATGTGATTGTTAATGATAATTAACTCATCAAACAGGATGCAAATCTAGCTTTGTCTAGCTCTGTAATCTGACTTCTTACTGCATAGAAGATTATGTCTTGTATTCATTTCTAACCTCTAACTTTCTGTGTTAATTTTTAATTAGATGTAAATTAAATCATGGTACCATCTGTTTTCTACGTTACATGTCTTTCCTGACAATGAGGGTGGGGGATGATAGGCCCTTCTATTCTGTGTGATCTTTGGTAAGGTGTGCTGTCTTCTCCAAATCCTTCTCGTCCTTCTAAGAAATAGGTCAGGCAGGTGTTTTTCTTTCCGAGTACAAACCTGAGAGAGGCCGCCAGCTTGCAGGTGGAGGTGGAGCTCTCTGTGCCCAGGCACGGATCCCCTTGCCTGTGCCGCCCCTTCGTGGGCGGAGGAGACATGCGCAGAGGCACTGAGTAGGGTGGCTGTGGAGCAGAGTGGAGGGTGACTTCAGGGGACTGACTGTCACCGGTCAGCAGAGACACGGCCAGCACAGCCCTCTGAGCAGGGGACTGGACCTGTCGTGTCTGGCCCACCTCAGGCCCTACGTTGGAGTCACTTAGCTTCTCATGAGCGTCATTATCCACCGATTTGTCTGTCAGTCACCTGTTATCTGTCTGTCATCTACCAGTCGTCTGTCTCTCTCCACTCTGTCTGTCTGTCCATCCACCTCCCGTCATTTGTCTGCCTTCATGTGTACTACCTACCAGAAGAATGTCAGGCCCACAGAGACAAGGATCTTTGTTTTGTTCATTTGTGTATGCCAGGCATCTAAAATACTGCCTCGTTAATGGCTTTTGAAGGAAAGGAGGCTGATGAGGGAGGAGGGCACATCTGGGGAAAAGCAAGAAATTAGGTAGGAGGGGCCAGATTTTAAGGTCTTTTATAAGCTGTGCTTGGCATTTGGGCTTTATCCTGAATATGATAGGGCACCACGTGAAGATTACTTTGGTAGCATTGAGGAGAATGGAGTAGAAATGGAGGAGTTGGAAGGACCTGAGATTGATACATGTTTAGGAGCTGAGTCAGTGCCAGTGACACTTGCGATGGTACAGAATAGCTCTAGGACGTGAGGGCAGGGGTGTGGGAGAGGGGATTGGGGTGACTCCTGATGTCTAGCTTGAATCGCTCTGCAGACGACGGTCTCTGGGTCTGCCTCTATTTAGAGAATTAAGGTTTCCGCCTGTAGGTTAAAGATGGTGAAACTGGCCTCAGCTGTTCACTTACCATACAGAGAATACTCTGAGAAATTGTGTAGACGTTCCTTGAAGTGTCATGTAAGATGTGAAAAATATTATTCTGTATATACTGTGGTAATTTTTTAAAATTTATGCTTCTCAATTTTGAATAAATGATGCTGGGTTAATTTATGTAAGGAGCAAGCATATTCAGAAGATCCTTCATATGCTTGTGAAAGCTCGGCTGGCCTCTCATTTTCTGAGCCGAATCAGAACACCGCCCCTCATGTAGCCCGGCGGCCTCCCAGACGAGGGGTCTGTGGAACGTTGCGGGGGCTCATTCGGTACCTCGCTCACTGTGTTTACCTGCTGTTTCCTGTGTTTAAGATATTCTAGTCAGTTTTCTTCTTTTAGACACTTCACTGATATACTGTTAAGTTACTTTCTCTTAGTGTTTATGCTCGTGTGTCATTTTTTAAAATGTATTAAATCTTAAAAGCTTGTTTTGGTCTGTTGCTGGTGTACATGTTTCAGGATTTTCTGGGGTTTTTTTCTCCCAAGCCACCATGGAAGATTTAAGACATTCAAGAGAAAAACTTTTGTGGCCCTTGGGAGATTTGCTTTCTAAGATTCTTTGACCAGTGGAATTACTTTAGTTGCTTCAGTGACCAAATTATATCAGCCAAGAAGTAATTCTATTATCTTTTAGATAATTGACCTAATTAATAGTCTTGTCAATGATACAGCCTCAAATTTAATATCTCCTGGCTATATGTTTTCATTTCATTTCTAAAACCCTGGCTTTGCATTGTAATGACCTTGCATGAGAATTCTTCAGAGTAGTGTGTACCTCTCTTCCTTTTAAATAACTTAATTTGGAAACTTAAATTTGATTTGGAACGTGAATGAATAAATGAACAGGCATTTACTGAGTACCTCGAAAATGTCAAACTCTGTATTAGGCACTTTATTACTTTTACTTGATAAAGTCTAGTTTGAGCTTTAAAAAATTCTAACTATTTTTAACACCTTCTCCTCTCGAGCAAAAACCCTAGAAAAGAAAACGTTGAGACTTGTGTTGTTTCTATTCCAGCTAAGACTGACTATGACAAGAAAGAATATTAAAACTAAAATGCAACATATGATTTCCTGTGTTTTAAGTGATTGCTTTGTTTGGTTATGAGGTTGGGAACAGTTTGAAAACCCACATCTCGTACTTTGTGTCGTGCCTGGACAGGAGCACCTGCCTCTCAGCTCAGGCATCCTGGTCTCACCTGTGCTCATCTCAGGGAGACTGTCTTCCCTGGGACAGTGAGCTCAAGAGAGTTGAGGGGCCTGTTGGGGATTCAGGACCCTTTCTGGTATGTCTATGAGGTCAAACCATTTTCAGAGTAACTCACACGTTACTTGCCTTTTTCATTCTCATTCTTTTGTGAATGAACAGTGGGTTCTTCCAGAGGCTGCCTGACACGTGATGATGTTATCATTCTGACAGCCAGTGGAATCTGTGATTGTGAAGTCTTGTGTTTAAAAAAGTTTTACAGTTTCCTTTCTAGTGCAGTAAATATCAGAGTATTAATCCCATAAGTGAAACTTGTGAAGGTTTTCAGCAGTTTTTGAGTTTAAGGTGTTCTTTGGGTCGAAGAGTTTGAGAACCATTCCTATGAGAATTGAAAAATGTAATTTTTTAAATAAAAAATTGAGAGAAAGTATGAACTAGAAACTTCACCTTCTGAACCCATCCCTGAAGCTGACTTTATGCTGGTGACAGTTTAAAGTCTGATTCATAGCAGTGATCAGTGTCTGAGAATAGGGCCTTGTATCCTAGTATTCATTCATTCAGCAAATGTGTGAATAGTTTTGTATACTGAGCACTCTGCTACGCGCTACAGGTGAGGCATAAGTACAGCAATCGCGTTTGCTTCCAGAGTTAGTTTACCCTGTGGAGCTCTTCCCTAGCTTCACGGTCAAGGAGCCACTCAGTCTTTTCGTCCTATTGTCATTCCTGCCCCATTTGGTTGTCTGTTGTCTGTCTTCAACCAGTTAGAGAGGAAGCTGTGAGAGACACAGTACCTTGTCTACCTGAGTCTGCAGCCGGAGGGCTCTGCCTCACAGAGTGGGTATTAAACATTAGTGGAGTTAGTGTAACAGGTTTATGTGTACAGAGTGCTTAAAACGGCGGACTACCCCATAACTGATGCTTGGAAAGTGTTAGCTTAAATCATGACTTAACAACCAGTAGGGTATATGTAACTTCCCTTGATAGAACTTTGAAATGAATTATGAAGCTTAAACATGTGACCTGTGAAGAAATATTTGAAGATCGAGGTCCATTCACTCTAAGAAACGAAAAATTCACAGCAATTTGCATCCAGTATTTGATTATTTATACAGATTCTAGGGTAATAAATGAATAGTTATAGTCTGCAAATGAATTCAAATGCCTTTTTCCTGAAGCTTACAAACTAGCAGATTTACACTTATTTTCCTTCCTTCTCTACCCATCCCTTGGTGACAGTTCCTGTTGGGAGGTAAACTATTTCACAGGACAAGAAAGAAAGCAGAAAAGCATGGGGCCTTCAGGGTGTCCCTGAACAATGGAGTGACTGAGCTCTCTCTTTGTTTCAGATGTCCACACAGAAGCTGTTCAGGCTGCGCTTGCTAAACACAAAGAGAGGAAGATGGCAGTGCCTATGCCTTCCAAACGCAGGTCCTTGGTGGTGCAGACCTCGATGGATGCCTACACACCCCCAGGTGAGCAGCAGGCCTGTCTGCTTCATGAAGTGACGTGACCAGCCTGCCTTAGAATTAAGCCACTGCCAGCAACAGCAGTCTTTTTAGCTTTCAAAATCATGGTGCTGTAATACAGATTTTGAGAACCAGAAGTCCAGAAACATAAATGCTCTGAATTAAATTTGGACGGAAAATTTACATCATTATGTATATGTCTATATAAATGTGTTTTATACTTTTCTTTAGACTCAGAAATACGATACAGACTTTTAAAATCCTATAAAATTTTATCTTATTTTTCACATAGCAAGAGAAGAGTTTGTACATCCGTTGTACTAACTGAAGCTGGACTTCTCTTCTGCTTAGACTGACTGATACATTCATATTCTCAAGTCTTAAAAATGTCAGTAAGTTGTAATGTTGTATTAATAAGCTGAATGAATTGGAAAATGTAGACAGTTAACCCAAATCTGGGGTAACCAATTTTCCCTGTAAAGTGCAGGTGGTTTTTTGAGGCGTCACAGCTGCTGGCTCTGCCACTGTGGTATAAGAGTGGCCGTGGTAGCACGTCAGTTAAAGGCGTGGCAGTGTGCCAGTAAAACTTAATTCACAAAAACAGGCAGAGGGTTTGGACCACAGACCTGCCAAACTCTGATCTGAATGATTGAAGGTAATATCTCATTTAGATTTCTGCTTTTTGTTTAATTTTGAATTTCATACAGCTACCTAAGATCTCTGCTTAACTCTGCCCAAATAATTATAACCTATATGATCTTCAAAACTGAAGTGAAGCACACAGTTAAATTGTCCAGGTATTAGAAACATGAAGGACTGAGCCTAATTAACTTGATGGTTTTTGTGTGTTATTCTGGTTCCAACATTGTTCATGTTGTTGTTGCCACTCTGTCTTTTCTGCAGACCTAAGTTACCTGGCACACCACTTTTGTTCACAAGAGAAACCTAAGGTGCAGTAAGAATAGTTGAATATATAACACTTCTTGGAGTCTTTTGAAGTTTAGCCCTGAGTATTTGCGAGCCAGTGAGAGCAATAGAAGCACACACTTCAACTCGGAATGTGGTCGAGTATACCCAGCACTGCTTCAGACAACCCCTAAGTCTTCAACCTTACAAGCATTAAAAGCGAAAGGCCTGAGCTTTGTAAGACAGAACTTAAATAGTACAAAGCTTAGTTGTTTTGTTTTTTATTAGTAGATAATACAACAAATGTTCTTTATCTCAAGAACATAATATTCTAATAAGAAAGAGAGTCCTTTTGCCAATTTCCTTACTCTCTTTCCTTTCTTTATACTGAGCCACAAAATGTAATTTGGACTGTTTTAAAATCAGCATAATTAATATGCTTAATCCTATTTGTTTAGTTTATGGTTATAATTTGCCAAAATTTATAATGTGAAAATTTTTATTTTGTATGTATTTTGTATAACAAGTAGAATGGACTTAACAAGGAAAACAAAGCCACTTAAAATATTCTAACCAAATCTTTGGAACTAAACAGTATTCAGGGAGGTGGACATTCTTCTGAGCCACTTTCTGTAGGAAGTGTTGAATCTAAAGTACAAGGTGCAAGTGTGTTTTTTCCACATGTGTCCATCCTCAGCGATGTGACTGTGTCATGCTGCATGATGAAAGACAAAACATTCAGGAGAACAAACTTTGTACAAATGTCTTTGCAAAATACAGAAGAACATTATTGGAAATGTTGTTTTCAGTGAAACATCTGCGTTTGATTGACTATTTTCATGCACACCGTATAATACATTTTGTAAGCTGTCATTCGGGAGTCCTAGTGACAGTACCACACTGGGTAGGTTTGTACAGTCATAAATGCCAACACCATCATAAACACTTTTATTCACAGCCCATTTTGTGCTTAGCAGTGGTCTACATACTTGTAACTGTGCTTGCATGAACAAAATCTTGGCTTAGCTTCATTTTCTCTCATTCTGTTTTCCTTGGTTGCTGATAACATTTGTTAGAACTCATCTCGTGTCCAGTTCTCTTCAGAGAATATTCCTGAAGTCTGTATTCTCTTTATGAAGTGACTGGTTGCTGATTAGCATCATGGTTTCTGGGAAAGACACAATTAGGGTTATTGCAGTGCTATTCTTTTATAGGGGAAACTCCTGCTGTAGTTTTTCACATATAAAAATAGAAGAGTATGTCAGCACTTTTGCTTCCAGCCATAAAGAAATAACTGGTAACCAGACTAACCCGTACACCATAAACAACTATAAAACTGCACAAATCAGACGACTGTTTGTAGACTGTGGACCTCATTCATGGAATCAAATGAAAATACATCAAAGAACTAAATAAAAATATAGTCTTAATACTTGAACTGAGCAGAGAAAGGAAAAAAAAATTTTTAACAATAGAAACTACAGAAATGAAAAAATTTAATAAAAAATGAAATTCTCTGGATTGATTCACTGGATCAGTTTAAAATCAAATTGGAGAAGTGGAATAAAAGAGTCTGTGAACTTGAAGAGTGATCAGAAGAAATTAATTAAACTGAAGAACAGGGAGACCAAAGATTAAAGAAAACTTAACAGAACCTCCAGCATCTGTGATATGTCAACATACTTGTAATTGAAATCCAAGAAGGAAAAGAGAGTGAGAAAAGGGAAGAAAAACTGTTTACAGAAATAAGGGTCAAAAACTTCTCAGATTGATGTAAGACTCCACCTCACAAATACCAGTTCGGTGAGTCCCATACAAGTGAAGTACAGAAAGAACCATCCCTAAGTTCATAACAGGCCAAGTGCTGAAATCCAAAGATTAAGAGGAAACCTTGAAAGTAATCAAAGGAAAACAGACACGTTGCATACAGGAGAACAATCGTATGAAGTATACATACTTATGTGAAGATACAGTAAAGGCTGGAAGATGATGGAAAGACATTTTAAAGGTGCTAAAAGGAAAAAACCAAAACTGTCCACTCGTATTCAGTGAAGGTATCCTTCATGAAGGTGAAACAGAGGCACAATGAGACGCCTGAGAGCTGGGAGGATGTGCTGCCCCCAGAACTGCAACCCAGATGCCATTCAGGCAGTGGGAGGTCATGGCAGGTAAAAGCTGCATCTGTGGAAAGGAAAGAACGCTGGAAGCAGTAAATAGCTGGGGAAACATAAAATACTCTGTTTTTCCCTTGTAATTTTCTTTATAACAACAACTGCACAAAAGACAAGGCCAGGCAAATGGAATTATACTGTTGTATAGTTACTATGTTTTTGAAGTAGGAAGCAGAGTGCGGAAAGAAGGAAATGTATAGTGTTAGGTGTGATGTGATGAGTACAAGTGGGGAAAAAGTTTGTAATGTCAGATTTGAAGAGCAGTTACATTATTGACCCCGTGTAGACTCATCAGAGATTCATATTCTTAGCCCTAGAACAACCATTACAAAAATGAAAAGCGGTAGAGATAAGACTTTAATAGAGGACATAAAATGAAATTCGTTAAAAAAAAAAAAAAGGAAGGAAAAATCAACAGAAAAAGAGATAAAAATCAGAGGAATGAATAGATAACGAGTAGCAAAATGTTAGGTTTAAAGCCACTCATCAGTGATTACAATAAATGTAAATGGACCAAAGGCCCACATTAAAAGAGTTTGTCAGACTGGATGAAAAAAACAGGAAGCTACAGCTATATGTTGTCTGCAAGAGACACATTTAGGTATAAAAACAAGGATAGTTTTAAAAATTATGAAAAAATACACACTGGAAACATCAAGCATAAGAAAGTGAACAAAGCTGTATTGGCATCAGACGAGGTAGACGACAAGACGCAGTACAAGATACAAAGAGGACTGTTGCACAGTGGAAAGCAAGCAGTTCACCAGGAAGACGTGACAATAAATACTCATATACCTAAAAATAGAGCGTTACAGTTTACAAAGCAGCAACTGGCACAATGAAGGGAAAATAGAAGAATCAGAGCTAATAGTTGGAGATTTAAAAATAGCCTTTTTTGTGTGTTTCTTTTTCCAACTTTTTTTTTTTTTAAATTTTAAGCCTTCAGAAAACTTGAAAGTAAAATTGACACAGGTATACTTTTCACCTAAATTAAGCAACTATAACAATTGGGTCATATCTGTGCTCTTTTACACACACACACGCACACGCACGCACGCTGTTGCAATCATCCTGACACTTCACACCTAAATACTTTGTCATCTGTCTCCTTAAAATGGACACGCTTATGTAATAACAGTACATCATACATAAAATTTTAAGCACAAAATACCCTTCTTAAATAATCGTAAATTTACCAAAACAACACTATCAACCAACTTGATGCAGTTGATACTCACAGAGTGTTACACCCAACTATTGCAACAGTACAGTCCTTTTGAATACCTTTCTTGGGTTATAATTTACATCTCATAAAACTTAGCACCTTGTAAGTGTGTAATTTAATGATTTTTAGTAAATAAATAGATTGTGCAGTCATTCCTGCAATGCAGTTTTAAAGCATTTCCACACCCCCCAAAAGTTTCCTTGCGCCCATTTGCAGTTAATTCTCATCCTCTCACCCAGCACTAGGGAGCATTTGATCTGATTTACACGCCTCTGTGAATATTCTAGACATTTTGTAAATGAATTCATAAAATAGGTCCTTCTGTATCTTCTTTAGCATGTTTTTGAGCATCCATTCTGTAGCATTGGTAGCTCCTTCCTTCTTCTTGTTGAATTCTAACAGATACACCACGTTTTGTTTATCCGTTCACTAGTTGGTGGATATTTAGCTTGTTTCCAGTTTTTGGCTATTATGAATAATGCTGCTGTTAACATTTATGTGCATATATTTGTGTATACATGTAATTTTATTTATCTTGGGCAGATTCCTAGGAGTGGAATTAATGAGTCTTATGGTAAGTTTATGTTTAACCTTTAAGAAACTGCCCAGTTGTTTCCATAATGACTGCACCATTTTATATTCCCACCAGCAACGCGTGAAGATTCCAGTGTGTCAGCGTCCTTGCCGATACCTGGTGTTGTCCTTACTTTTTTTAATAGCCATTCTAATGGATATGAAGTAGTATTTCATGTGGTTTTTATTTCCCTAATGACTTATGATAATTAGCATCTTTTCATCTGCTTATTAGCCATTTGCATATATTCATTGGTGAAGTGTCTGTTCAAATTTTTGACCCATTTTTAAAACAAGTTGTCTGTTCTCTCACTGGTTAAGATTCTTTATGTAATCTGAATACAAGTGCTTTATCAGATACACAGATTGCAAACTGTGGTTTGTCTTTTCTTAATGTTGTCTGTGATAGACAAAATTAAGGCCCCCTCCAAAGATGTCCATGTCCTAATTCCTAGAACTTGTGAACGTATCACCCTACATTGTAAAAAGGATTTTGCAGATAAGATTAAGTGAAGGATCTTGAAATAGGGTGGTAATCCTGGATTAACCAGGTGGGCCCACTACAGTCAAAGAGGTCCTTATTCATACAGAGAAAGACAAGTACTATATGATTTTGCCTAATATGAAGAATCTTAAAAAAAAAAACAACTCATGGGAAAAGGGATCAGATTTGTGGTTACCAGAGGCAGGAGGTGGTGGGAGGGGGAATTGGAGGAAGGTAGGCAGAAGGTAAAGACTTCCAGGTGTAAGTACTAGGGGTGTGATGTGCAGTGTGGCACCTGTAGCTACTGGTGCTGTCTGGTGCATATGAAAGCTGTTAATAAAATCCAAGAGTTCTCACCATTTTATATGAGATGAGGGGTGCTAACTAAACTTACTGTGGTAATTATTTCATAATATACGTAAGTCAAGCTATTATGCTGTACACCTTAAACTCACAGTGGTGTAGGCCAAGTATATTTCAATAAAACTAGAGGGGAAAAAGGTCCTTAGAGAGGGAAGAATGTCAAAGTCCAAAAAAAAAAAGAAAAAGACAGTGAACCCAAGGTTGGAGCGATACACTAAGAACAGATGAAGGGCTGTGGGCCAGGGATGCAGGTGACGCAGGCAGCCTCGAGAAGGCAGTTCTCCGTAAAGCCTCCGGGAAGAATGTGTCCCTGCCGACACTTTGATCTTAGACTTCTGGCTTCTGGAACTGTGAGGTAATAAATACATGTGCTGTTGTAAGCCACCGAGTTTGTGCTGACTTGTTCTGTTACCCATAGGAAAATAATCGCATCTTTTGAAGCTTAAGGGTCTTTTATTTTGATGAAGTTCAGTTCATCAGTTATTTTACGGATTGTGCTAGGGGAAGTTTTAGACGTTTCATAGTTCTTTCAGTTAGGTCTCTCTGATCCATTTTGAGTTAATTTTTGTTTATGAGGGGAGGTAAGGGTCTGTGTTTTTTGTTTGCTTGGTTTGGTTTTCGGTACATGAACAGCCAGTTGCCCAGCAACGTTTGTTGAAAAGATAATCTTTTTCTCACTGAATTATCTTGGGACCTTGGTCAAAAATAAACTGACCACGACTGCAAATGTAGAACGTTATTTCTGGGTTCAGTTCTGTCCCATTGATACACATGCCTGTTTATGTCCTGGTATCACTATCTTGAGTACTGTAACTTTATGGTAAGTTTTAATTTCAGGTAGTGAAGTTCTCCGTCTTTCTCAAAATTATGTTGGCTCTTGTCGGTCCTTTGCATTTCCAAATAAATTTTAGAATAAGCTTCCAATTTCCTAAAACACAAAGTCTCCCGGGATTTCACCAGCTACTGTCTTTATATTTTTGCTTAGATATGTTGCTAAGTGTTTCATTCTTTCAGATACTGTTGGGGCTGGAATTGTTTTCTTATTTTTATTCCCTTATTGTTCAGTGCTGGTATCTGTACAGAGATATTCTGTTTCTTTGTTTGGTGGTCCTGTGAATTTAAGAAGTCGGATATATAACCATGCAGCTCTTTTCACCTGACGTAGTGACAGCTCATGCTAACTGGTTGGATGGCTGGGTTTTGACTTCTGGCCACTAGATCAAAATGTGCTTTTTCTCTGGGTGATGGGAATAATTTGCAATCTGTCCAGCCAGAAAAGGGGGTGTGTGTTTGAGGGTGCTGGCGTGTATCTGCTTTGATAAGTGACGCCCTGGTGTTCTCACTGTGTGTGCTTGTCCCACTGCAGAGGTTCATCTTGTCTCACCGTCCTTAAGTCTTCTCAGTGGAGGCAGCCCCCATTAAGAAACTTTCTTGGGAGCTCCACAGAACTTTTCATTACAGCCCACCTCTGTCTTCAAAGGTGACTGGAAAATTCGCTGGGCATGTTGATGACTCTGGCAATGTAAAGGTAGTTCTGGAGACTGAGGAGTCCAAGATCAAGGTGTTGGCATTCGGTGTCTGGTGAGAGCTCTCTTCCTCATGGTTGGCCATATTCTCGCTGAGTCTTTACATGGCAGAAGGGCTAGCTCATCTAGTAATTCAGTAATTTTTCAGTGTGTTCCATCTGTGAATAAAGATGGTTTTACCGCTTCCTTTCCAATCCGGATGCTTTTAATTTTTTCTTTCCTCTGTATTTTTCTGGCCAGAACCTGCTGGATAACGTTGAACAGAAGTAGCAAGAGGGGGCTTCTTGCCTTGTTCTTATCTGAGGGGAAACGTGTATAGTCATTTACCTTTATGTGCAGTGTCAGCTGCGGGTCCTCACGACGCCCTTCACGGGGCTGACGACGTTCCCTCCTGTTCCTGCCTTGTTAAGAGGCTTTATCACGAGTGGGTGTTAGGTTTTAGGAAATACTCTTTCTGTGACTTAAGCGTAACTTACCGTTTTCCTCTCTTTATTCTACTAACATGGTATATGGCATTAATTCACTTTTGAATGTCAAATCAACGTTAATTCACGCTCATATGTATAATCCTGGTCACCACTTGGTCACGGTGTCCTGTACATTTTATATGTTGCTCAGTTCTGTTTGGTAGTATTTTTGAGAATTTTTGTGTCTGTATCATGAGTGATACTGTTCCGTAGTTTTCTTATGAAAAGAAGGGGTGATGAAGGAAAGACTGATTTGTAAGGGAGTGTGAGGAAACTTTGGGGGGGTGGTGATGTGAAGTGTGGATACGTGGTTATGTACATTTCTCAAGAGTCTTAAATCTGAGGAGTTGAATAGATATTTTTCGAAAGAAGATTCACAAGTGACCAGTGATCACATGAAGAAATACATAAGATCACTGATCACTAGGGAAATGCAGATCAGCACTGCAGTGAGATACAGCTGCACACCCACGAGGACGGTGATGATCAAAACACCAGAAAATTACAAGCGTTGGTAAGTACGTAAAGCAACTGGAACCCTTGTGCACTGTTGGCAGAAATGAGAGATGGTGCAGCCTCTGTGGAAACAATATGTCAGTTCTTCAAAAAATTAAAAATAAATTTACCATATGATCCAGTAATTCCACTTCTGAGTACATACTCAAAAGAATTTAAAGGAGGATCTTGAAGAGATATTTATATACCTATGTTCACAGCAGCATTATTCACAACAGCTAAAACATGGAAACAACCCAAGTGTCCACGGCAGATGAATGAATGTCAGAACGTGGTCTGTACACACCGTGGAATATTATTCAGCCTTAAGGAGGAAGGAAGTTCTGACACATGCTACCAATGGATGAACCTGAGAACCTTATGCCAAGTGAAATAAGCCAGTCACAGAAAGACAAATAGTGTGGGATTCCACTTGCATGAGGTGCTTAGAGTCGTCAACGTTGCATAGTAAGTAGAAGGTTGCTTGTCATGGGAGGGGGAGGAGGCACTGGAAAGTCACTGTTTAATTGTTAAATGTTTCAGTTTTGCAAGATGAAATGAGTTAACATGGATGGATGGTGGTGAAATGAGTTATGGGGAGGTTGTACAGCAGTGTGAATGTATTTAATACCGATGAACTGTATACTTAAAAATGGTAAAAATTTATGTTATATGTATTTTACCACTATTGTTTAAAAAATTGAAAAAAGTCTTAGGTTGAATACAAAAAGTATACATTTTCTTCTTATGTAAAATATAATTCTAAGTTATTGTAAAAGGCAGGGCAAGGGGAGAGAATTGGTTACTCTCCTAATATTGTTGTTGCCCCTCTAACAGATTTCTCACAAATAAACTTTAAAAAGTTCTGGGCGGCATAGGCCACATCACTGTGATAACAAAATACTGGTTTAAGTATCCTTTACAAACATTGTTGTGTTAAAGAAAAAGTTGTGTGTCTTGATTTAAGACAAATTACCATTTCTCTTATTCTCATTAAGTGTTCTAGACCGACTCCCATCGGTTCTTCCTCCTGGCATCTCACTTAACTCACCTATATGTAGGGTCCTGAGTGTTATTCTTACACTGAAGTTTAAAAAACAAGTACACCAGTAATTTAGTCTCCAAAACCTTCTAGGTGAAAAGTTATCAAATGAATACTACTTCCATTAATTTTAATGAAAAAAGTGACATATTTTTTCTCAATCCAAAATATACAGTTTTCATAGATAGCAAAATCAAATAAATAATGAAAAATTTGTGTAAGAAATGAAAGTAAAAATGAATGCATTGAGTTTGATCACAGAGTGTAATCTGTGTAATGGAATGAGTTACTGTCCTTCCCAAAGGACGAGGCAAAGACTTTAAGGTGCACAGAAAACATTTGGTTTCTCCCCAAACTCTTGAGTGGAGAAAATTGGTGAGTATGTCTTTGTCCAAGAATGTAAAAACTTTTTATAGAATATTTAAGACGTTTTGGATGAAGACTTGAGTATACTAAAAAAATCTTTTGTCGTCTGAAAAGCAGTGTAAGTTTTCAGGTGTGTTCGGAGCAGAAGCTGTTGACCAGTTGGAGTGTGAGGTGGGCCTGCGTTTGGGCGTTTGGAGAGGGCCCGGCCCGGGCATGCTTCTCTCCGCGACGCACAGCAGATCACTTCTCCTTCGACAGACACCTCCTCCGGCTCGGAAGACGAAGGCTCGGTGCAGGGTGACTCCCAGGGCACCCCCACCTCCAGCCAGGGCAGCATCAACATGGAGCACTGGATCAGCCAGGCCATCCACGGCTCCACCACCTCCACCACCTCGTCGTCCTCCACCCAGAGCGGGGGCAGCGGCGCCGCCCACAGGCTGGCTGACGTCATGGCCCAGACGCACATAGGTGAGTGCCCTGTGGGGCTCCTGTCCGCAGTCTTCTCATCCTTTTAGGTCTGGGCGCTACAGGGCAGCTGGGCCCTTTCTCTGGGATTTCCCTGTCTGTGCATCATGGCCGTGGAATCGCCCAAAGGCAGCTCAGCCCCGCTCACTCTCCTGGGCTGCTTTGCTGCGCTGGGTTTTCTGTTGTGTGAAACCCTTGGTTTCACCACTTTTTGGGCCCAGACGTCTGCTACCGCTGTAATTTCAGGAGTTTTCTGCTAGTAGAAGAATGCATTCTTGTTCACTAGGGAAGCTTGCAGCCGTATCTGGTTGCATGTTTTCTTTGACTCACCTATGCTAAAATACGCTCTTAAATGAAAACTTAATTGTGCTGGTAAACAAGGCGGGGGGCTTCAGAGTGAGTCTGCCCTCACTGAGGAGGTCACTGAGGAAGGGGAAGCTTTCATTGCTGCTGCTTATGCGGTCTTCTGCTGTGGGTGTGGGGATTTCTGGGGCTGTTCTTGTTACTTTGTGTGTGATTTCCCTGATGAGCGAGATCCTCTGTATTGAAAAAGCAGCGTTGGGAAGCGTTGGCACCACGTTTGGAAATAGTGTGAAAGTGAGACTCAGTAAGAGTCGTTGGAGGACAGGCCTGTTGGATGGCAGTGGGCCTGCGAGACGGGGTGAGCACAGCCCAGGGTTCTCTGCCTCTGCCTGAGGCCTGCACCTCAGTGTGCCACGCCCATCAGGTATGCAGTCCACATCTGTTCTGACCCATTTCCTGCTGTGGATTAAGATTTTTAAATATTTCAATAATAAAAATAGCCATAAATTACTTGCTTTGAATGTGGTGCCAAGATGGTTCAGTATGTTCTCTATTCAAACGGCGTGGACTAGGGTCAGTGGTTGATAACTGAGTACAGGACAGGGGCACACTGTCCTCTCACATCTGAATTCATATCCGAAAAATCCACTGTAGAAAACGGGTAAGTGAAATGAATGTGTTAAATACTTCGTGAACGTCTCAGACTCACAGAGTACTTGCTTCTAGATTATTGGCTACTTGACAGTCAGGAATTCCAGACTGACTTCTTAGGACTTGGCCTCAACAGCACTCGCTCAGAATGAAGTTGAGGTTTTTCAGAATCATCAATGAGACCGGTTGTCCACCTGCAGGACACAGGCAGCCGGTCAGGAGAGCTGGGTCTGGTCCCTGCTCGCACGTTAACGGCTGTTGGCTTCTTCGGAAGTCACTTCTTTCTGCCTTAGTTTTCTGGTGGAAAGAGAAGGTGATTTTTTCCTTTGTACCTCTCCATTATGAGTAAAAAGAAGAAGATTCTTCACAATTTTTAAAGTACCACTCACATGCAAAGTGGTACTGTTAAATTTCAACTTAAAATGCTTTCGGTACCAGACACTGGTTAATGTGCACTGAGAACTTCTGCTTGAAATCACAGTAAGAATCTTGCTATGTACATAGTAAGAAAAACAGAAATGTGTGACCATTAAATGTTTTTAGATACTAAAATTTCTTCCTGTGTGTGTTTTGGAGACTGAGTCAGTTAACTTTTAAGGAAATATGAGAATCTTACCAAGAGAAACACATAATTTTAAGCAAATTACTCTCTGCCTTTGGATCTCCTTTTGTGAATTTACACGTGGAATACTGGAGGAAATTATAGCACAGAGAATTAAATTTATCCAGACCAAAAGGCTGCCTTGCTCGTGTGCGTTAAGTCTCAGAGTAACCTCAACATAGCTTCTGAGTGTGTGACAGTTCAGTAATTTCTAATCTGGCACTAAGATAAGTTCCTAGAATATCTGGAAATTTTCTGTAAATGTGAAAGAGAAATTTTGAAAGAAAGCAGTGGCAAAATAATAAAGGAAGAAAAGGAGAATTAAAATACTTTATTCCTGTGGCAAAGCAGAAGAAGTACAAAGTCAGAACTGGCAATAATGCAACCTTTGGTCGAGGTCATCGAGAGCGTTCACGTGAGGAACTCTGTGTCTGTGTGTGTGTTAAGGGGTTCAGGGCCAGTAAACCACCGCCTGTGGGTCTGGTCCCTCGAGGCGAGGTACTTGGGAAGAGTCTGTAGACACCTCTTCCCAGTGAGGAAGGAAGACGAGCGGGTAAAGACCACGAAGCGTCTGCCACCCGGGGCTGTTCTCTGCCGTTGCTGTGGGGTCTTCGTGACAACACGGCGGGGCATCTCCGCGCGTGACTCCAGCCAGGCTGGTTGCCGGACCACGCGGCCCCTGCCGGGTGGTCTTTCTGTCTCTGGCTCTGCGTGATGTTTTTCACACCGAAGACATTGACGACGATGGCTCAAGATGCTCCACCCTGAGATGCCGAGGCCTGAAACCGCGGATTTGTCTGCAAGACGGCGGCTCCCTGCAGCTCAGACAGGACTGCCCTCGCTCATCCAAGGCCCTTGCCCCACAGCGAGAACCAGAAAGTGTTCACTCAGAACCTCTGTGCATGGCACGTTCTTCAGACAATTTGAAAAGAAAGGATTAATACCTCTAAAATATTTTATCATTATCAAAAGTTGAGGAGCACAATTGAGAATAACCAGGAGAATTACAGCAATACTTTGAAACTTCAGGAGGCATATTTGTAGGAGGCACGAGAGTAAAATATTATAGGAATTAGTTAGCTACATAAAAGTGGAGAAGTTGAAGCAAAACTATTAATACATTTCAAGATTAAGAAAGAAGAACAAATCAGAATGGATAACCTACATTGAGGATCAAAGTGTGTATATTCAGAAAATTAAAGAGACTTCTGCGTGAGCTGTTCTTATTTTGTGGTTACAGATGTGTTGGTAAGGTCTCTGTCACCCTTTGTCACTGACACATCTGAGACGTCATAGGGTTTCATCTGCATGTGTTGGGGGTTTATTGTCATTAACCAGATATTCGTAGAAGTAACTGCCGTTCCCAGAATATTACAGAACTTATTGGCTTGAATGCTGCTTTTGGTGTGTGCTGTTTGCACAGCAGGGACATTCTCCTCAGGTCTCTTGCATCCGATCCTGCTGGGCTGGTGGATGTGCGCCCGTGCCTGACGCGTGATCGTCATGGAGCCTGGCAGTTGTGCCTGAGTCTGGAGTCCAGTTTTCTAGGGAATTTGTTCAGAGGACTTGAATAGCCACCACTGTGATAGATTACCCTAACTTATTTATGTGTAATCATCCAGAGTACCAGAGAATTCTTTTATAAACTCTCTTCCAGTACTTTTCACACATTTACAGTCTTAAAGGATTAAATACACATCGAGGATGGTGATATTATATCAGCAAGGCCTGCACACTTGGGGCTGGGGTCTCCATGCCACACCCTCTCCCCTCCCCTCCCAGCCGGGCATCCCTGCAGCTAGAGCTTCATAATTCTTAAGGCAGGGTGGGTCAATTTCTTCAGTGAAGGCCAGAGAATATTTTAGGCTTTGTAGCTCTGCTTTCTAGCCAAGAGCAGCTGTAGACAGTGAGCAGGGGGCTTGGCTGTGCACCGGCAGAACTGTATCAAAGCAGGTAGCAGGCCACCCCATGATCCACAGTTTGCCGTCTCATTTTCTAGAGAGTGTGAAGCCACACTACTGAGAAAGTAAGTGGGAAAAAGTGTATTTGACAACACGAGGTCGACTGGAGACTCGTCCATGAATTCCTGCGCGTTTCTTCGGGCTCCTTGGGTGATTTCAGTACTCGGAGGAGCCTGGCTTTCTCATCGGCCGGCGTGACTGGGAATGTCTGGTTAGGTCTCCGTCTGGCTTGGAACCCTGCCTCGTCTTGGTTGGTTGGTAGGACAGCCGAGGGCTGCACGGGTGCACTCAGCTGAAGCTGGATGAGCGCCCGTGGGTCTTTCCCGTCCGCTCTTCAGATGTCTCTGACCACCGATCCTTGTCTGACTCAGATGTTTCCGCGTCTCTCTCCATTCATGTTGTGCTGCTTTCTTCTCCAGAGAAGAAAGCTCCTTTTCCAGGGTTCATCTCTTCATCCTCATCCTGGGTCCCAGCTCCTCCTGCATCTGCTAGCTCACCTGTTTTCTCTTTTGTGTCTTCATTCCCCCATTGGTGAACCGGAGCTTTGGACCCCCTGCCTGCCCCACAGCCTGATCCCCCTGCCCCCGGGTCCTGCCCTCTCCTTCTGGTGGCTCCTGCCCCCACCGTCTCTGCTTGCTGGTCTCATCCACGCCCCCAGGTTTCAGGGCTGCCTGCTCTTTCATGGCTTCCAGGTCTGCCCTGTTTTCACCAGTCCACGCTTCAGACTGCTTCCTGCTCCCGCACATCAGCCCCCCATACCCTGAGGTCAGCTCATCTGATGAGGAGCCCTCAGCCATCCTTGGCTTTTGCTCCCACCTACCAGCCACGTCCCTGTTCTGGGCTTGTGGCTGCCATGTGTCTTGCAAGCCTTCTTCCCCTCCATCACTGCTCCTGGGTCCAGGCACGTCACCTCCCACCGGGACTGCTGCAGCCCCTTCCAGCCTCGTATCTGTCCGTTTCACGATGTCCTGTACCTTCTTGCTATTAGAGGACAGATCTGCTCCTCTTTTCCCAAAAACTGCTTCGGAATTTTTGCTGCTCAAAACTGATTTTGCTAATTGGGATTTCATACTTAGAATCAAAGTAATGATTTCTGCGCCCTCAAGTACCTTGACATCGGGCATGGTGTTTGTCCCGTGCTGCAGGAGACTTCGTTGGGCTGCAGCACCTTGGTGCACACAACAGAGAGACGCCTGTTCAGTCCTCCTTTTTCCCAGTGTTCAAGCGCACTTGACTCAGAAAGTAGCGACACAGTCCTTCACGCTTTATGCTGTGAGTTTCACAGATTCTTTCCTGGAACTCGGGAGAGGAAGGGGTCCCCACGCTGCAGGGTGTCAGGGCGCGGTGTCACTTGTGCCCTCGGCCATGGTGAGAAGTTCGCGGCATTCTTGTGCCTTCAGAAGGTGGAGGTGATGCCCAGGGCACCTGGCCAGTGAGCGGTCAGCAGGAAGCACACACAGACCTGCCCGATGGAGGACTCCTTCCTGCTTGAGACACTCCAGTTTCACTCCCTCCTTGGCGCCTTTGGTCCACCTTGGCCCTGCTTGTTAAAAACAGAGATCTTTTCAGACCAAAGGGCAGTTAGACTTTGCATAAGCAATAAAAACTTCAGCGTCCCTGTCACAGTCCGCTGAGTCTGGTCTGTGCAGGCCTGTGAAGATTAAAGCCCTTCGTCATGAACTGGAGTTTGTGGACATGAAAACCAGGATGCTGTTGTCTGCAGCTGGAGGTTCCTATTCTGATACTGGAACGTCCGGAGATCGTCTGATGGTCACCATCCACCTTTATGGGATTTTTGTGGCATAAATGTGGGAGGGAGGCAGTTCCAGGTCTGAGACCCGTGTAATCCTGCTCAAGTCAACCTCTCAGAGCTTCGGCCGGAGAGATGTTTGAACGTAGAGCCAGCCGGCCCGCGCAACCATCTCCAGGTTTGGTCTGCACACGGTTGCCGGCAAACCTGAAGAGCAGCTGTGCGTCGCCATTAGCAGCGCTGCGCACTCCCACTCCCACTTTCACAGGTGACGGGCTGTGCGACTCTCTCCCTGAGTGATTACAAACACTTACAAGATAGACCCTCACTCCAGCATCGTCGCACGTCACTTCTGGGGGAGACTCCAGCAGCGCTTCCCTCTTGGAGCCATGAGGGGAGACGGTCCTGGTGACGCCGAGGCGGGAGGCCCAGCTCGTCTGGCGAGCCGCGCGTGGGAGGTGGGCTGGGCGGACCTGAGCGGTCTTGCTTTGTGAGGCTCCTCCCTCCCTCAGCGTTGTGTCACCTCCCCGTTTTCATTGAGGAGCCCAGTTTGCCGCTGCTGCGTGGAGGGTGCAGCCCCATCGTCGAGGAAGCTCGGCGGGCGGGTGGTCTGAGGGCCTGTGTCAGTTTCTGCTCCGACAGTGGAGGTCGGGTTGACTGGGAGCCTTGGGTGGGCCCTTGCTGGCGTGTGGAAGGCTGGGTTCCTGTGAGCACGTCCCTCCTCAGCCACCATCAGCCCACCATGAGCACATTGCTTTCTTCACGTGAAAACCAGATTTCCTGTTTGCCTTCTCTCCATTTAAGTCATTTGGGGACTAATAATAACAGGCTGTGAAAAGTAGGGTCTCTGTGATCACTGACCCCGAGATTCCCCGTTGTACAGCTGGAATTAAAGAAAGCTGGAACAGCGCTGGAACAGAAGCATGTTACCTGTAGTCGTCAGGTGCTCTCTAACGTGTTCATTCTTTGAATTGCTCCTCCAGAGCTTGCTCGGCACACGCAACTCCAGCGCTTGCTGTGTGTTGTGCACCGCCAGCGTCTGCGTGAGACACAGCAGGCCTGGACTGAGCGGACGCCCCCAAGAGCAGGGGTCTAGGAAGGGTTAGTTCAGGGAAGCATAGGAATTTCCAAGGCAGAGTTGAGCAGGGAGACCAGCCAGTGTCCTGAAACGATCATGGCCGGAAACAGCTGTCAGCAAGGGGCAGATCGAAGATAAGAGTAACAGACCAAAACGCAGAGTGGGCGGGGTGCGGTGCATGAGTGGGACCCCTGGTACTGATGGCGCCAAGACCCTGTGCCTTTATTCCCGATTCTTAAGGATCCCATGTCAGCTGCTGGGAGCAAAAGCCATGCAGGGGTGGATGAGATGGGACCCACCCACGTGGGAGCAGATGCAAAGGTGTCACCAGTAGCTCAGGGGCGGTCACAGTGGAGGTGACACTTGACAGGTGGCCGGAAGGACGCTGCCCTTCTTTTGTTGATTTTAAAAGCACTGGGAAATTGATCTAAGGGACAGTGGGTCCCCTGGCTCAGAAGGTATCTTCAGAATGTTCCTGGTGCGTGTGGGCCTGGCTGGCCTCGGCCCTGGGACTGGTGAGCACTTAGACCTTGAACCTGCACCGCCAGCCCCACCCCACTTTTTCCTTACCCATCAACAGGTGTTTCTTGAACATCTGCTACATGCAGATGTCCTTTAAATACTCCCACAGACAGGTAACTGAGTTAAATGCTTGGAGTGAGACGGGGCACCGTGTACCGGTGCCGTGGGACTTCCGACAGAGGCCAGCTAGCTGCTGGGTTTGTAGTCCTGTAGTGACAACATACACAGGGAGTCTGAGGGGCGGGCTGGCATATAAATAAGCTGGGAGAGCACTTTGAAGTCACCCAGCCGTCACTGTTCCTATTTGTTAATTACCAGATATGTTGGAATTACTATTCTTCCCAACTTCAGAGTAGAAACACCGCAGTACTTCTGCCACCCAACACAGACTCGCCGTCGACGTGGCTCCAGCGCAGCACAAATACAAGTAAATCTGAGTGGAACAGAAGAGACGCTGCGAGCGGGTGTGTTAGCTGCCCTGGTTTTGTGTGACTGATCTGACGTTTTGCTTGTCATGCGTTGGCATTATTATGTTTTCATTTGAAATATGAGCCCCCAGTGAGTTGCTGCTCAGCCCTGGAGACTTAGATTATTTTGAAACACGCAGCAAAATGTTAGGTGAAAGCACTGGTAGGGTGATGAAGTGGATGGATTCAGCGCCTGAAACTGGATTAGAGAGGTGATTTGCGAGGTCCTCTTCTCTCCCTCTTGCTCTTCCCTCAGTGGTCTGATAGAGTCCCAGCCTCGCCCTCCTCCCTCCGACAGGTGCTCTTTTTCTGGGTTAAGAGCTAAGAAATTGCCCCTAAGGGTATGTGTCAGTTCGCTCAGGCTGCCTTAACAAAGCACCTTAAACACAGCTTACACAACACACATTTATTGGCTCACAGTTCTGGAGGCCGGAAGTCTGAGAGCACGGTGTCGGCCATTTCTTCTGTGGCCTCTCTCCTGGGCGTGTAGATGGCCGTCTCCTCTGTGCGTGTCTGTGTCCTCATTTCTTCTAAGGACACCAGCAGGTAGAAGTAGGGCCCGTCCTAATGACCTCGCTTTACCTTAATTGCCTTAATCTTTAAAGACCCCATCTCCAAACACAGTCACCTTCTGAGAGCCTGGGGCTAGGACTGCAACATGTGAATTGTGAGGGGACACAGTTCTCTCCATAGCAGGCTGGACACTGTTGGAAAAGGAGATGTGAGGTGGGGACCTTGACTCCCCACTGATGGGCCGTGTTTGGGTTGTTATCTTTACAGAGATCTGCAGTTCAGACCTGGAAAGATAGCTTCTCGTGTGGAGAGCGGCCCAGGCCTGTATTCTCTCCTCGCACATCTTTGTGCCTAGTGACAGCAATGCCAGTGTCTGTTTATCTGCGTAATTGCCACTTTCCCATCATCACCTCCTTTCACAGGACAGGGAACTGCCCCCGGTGATGAGCTCTGAGCGTTGGGTCTGAGGACCAACTGGCCCCCTCAGCACTGACGGCCGCAGCCTGTGCACATTTTCACACACCTGCTGATCAGGGTGCCTGGCGTCAGGGGACTCCCGAGTCCAAGCACCCGGGATGCGCTGGTCACGCTGGGTTGCTGTGTTTGAAACTTGCCTGGGATCACCGACTGCTCTTCTGCGGCCTCACGTCTCCTTCGTGTGGGCCCCTCAGCACACGCGGGCTCACTGCCACGGAAGGCAGTCTTGTCTCCTGGCAGATTCCGTACTTGCCAGCCCGCCTACTTGTTAAAATTATTTTCAGCCTAAACTTAGTACCCATGGGCCTTCTCCAGGTCGTTTCCAGACATTTGCACAATGACTAAAATTTGAGTCCCTGACGTGCGGGTTCCCAGCAGAGTCAGCAGGGCGACCCTCTGGCTTCTTGTTCAGCACAGCCCATAAACGTGTCCTTTACACGAGGTCCCTGTGTTCCCTCCTCTTGTCCTTTTCCTTGATGACAGCTTAGAACAGCCATCGTGTGGAGTGCTGAGGGGGCCAGCGTTCAGAGGAAAAAGGCCTCCAGTGCCTGCTCCCCTTTCAGCACAAGGTAATGTGCTTCTGTCGCGTGGAACTGTGGGATCTCGACAGCTTGCTGTCTAGCAAGGATTAACAAGCCAAAACTAGCAGTGTACTACCTGTTATTAGAGCTTAGTACATAGAAAGTGCCATCGGTAGTCTCACTTGACATACTTTCCTTAGTGCCTTATTTAATACACACAGAAGCGTGCTCTTCCTGTTTAACCGTTTAAGTGCTTAACTTTATCGTCAAGGAGTGTTGTGGGGAAGGACTGCTGCGCGTCTCATTGTGCAGAGCGCGGCACCCACACCCACTGGGTGTAAGCAGGTGTTTTGGGGACGACTGGACAGTTAAGTGTTATTCGTGCTGAAACAGGTGATAGACTAGTTCTATTCCTGCGTGTTCAGCTTCCATTAAGAAATGCTCCAACTTTACATATGTTAACTCATTTTATCTACCTTACAAGAAAGTAGTCACTATTGTTCCCATTTGATGGATGAAGAGATTGAGGCAGAGAGCGGTCAAGACACTTCCCAAGATCTTAACAATTTTGCAGAACTGGGATTCAAACCCCAGGCTCTCTGCCTCTAAAGCTTGAGCTCCTGACTGCCTCTGTGACAGACAAGGTTACTCTTTGGTGAACAAACACGTAACTTGCAATATCTCTTTTTCCACTGGCCGCTTGAAGACATTGTTTTAATTATGCTGCAGTGATTCATTGTTACGACTTCTGTTATGATACTATGTCTGAAGCTTTACTTAACTTTGTTCCGTGTTGAGTAGTAGAAGTTATTATAAAGACCCTCTTTTTGAATTTACTTTGTACTTTACTAAAGTGCAGTCAGTTTACAGCGTTGTGTCAGTCTCTGGCGTGCAGCGCCTTGGTGCCATGCTGAGACTTCTGTGGTCGTCTGTGATTCACAATCTTGGCTTCTTAGGATGTGGCAGTTTTGAAACCTCTGTTGCTTGCTTATAGCCTTCAGAGTAACTCTGTCATGATAATCAGAAAACGGACTGTTTGCTTTTTCACAGAAAATCACTCTGCGCCCCCTGACGTAACCACTTACACCTCAGAACACGCGGTACCAGTAGAAAGGCCGCAGGGCTCCACGACATCCAGGACAGCCCCGAAGTATGGCAACGCTGAGCTCATGGAGACCGGCGACGGTATGTCTTCCTACGAGTGCTCCCTCCACCATCGTGAGCACCGCCACAGTGCCTCTGGGGCACCGTTGGCTCATTAGCTCCTCAGGGTCCTTAGGAGCCTCCCTAGAAGGGGACACAGTCACAGGAAGTGCGGACTGTCTCCACATGGGCCAAGAGTTACTCCTTGTAGGAAAAGTGTCCACGTCATAGGACGTTAGTCATGAGAAGAAAAAGATTTTACAGGATTCTGCTGGGTTTTTTCCCTAATGAATGACTCATGTTGGTTCCACAGTTACGAAATTTGTGCAAATGTTAAGACTGTGAACAGTTACTTGGAAGGGCAAGATAGAGCTTAAATGCAACCGAAATAATCGACAGAGACAGGCAGTGATGCTTCAAACTTGGAAAGAAAGAGGGTCAAAGTCTCAGTGGTTTGATAAATACACCCATTAGGGTTCTCTGTTATTCCTCAAAACTTTGCTCTTAATATGTCTGCTGTGACTACAGTGGCTGTTTCTATTACCCAACCTAAAGTAATGGACTTGAACTTGAACCTCATGCTTTATTATGCTTTCCTTAATCTCCCAGGGTCATGAAGCTTAGACTAGAACCCGATGACATAAAATGTTGTTTTCTTGGAAGACGACCGAAATAGCCTAGCGTGCCATCCATGCCACTGTGATGCAGAGGTGATGAGGCCTGGACCAGCCTCTCAGGCAGACGCCGCTGCATGTGGGCAGAGCGCAGAGGTGCCTGTCCTGGGTTCTCCATCAGTACATTTGAAGTCCCTCCAGTTTCCATATGATTGGTTTCCCTGAAATGCTCTCAGTTTCAGCGTTTGATTTAGTTCTGTATTAAATTCATTGTTTGCTGAGCTGGTCATTACTGTTGTCATCACCGTTTAGTAACTTTGTTATCTTTGAAGTTCATCATCTTCACCTGCTCGCCCAGGTAAATTCGCATGTTGTCCAGTCCAGTGGTGCGATGGCCTCGTATCGGAACCACGTGGGGAACTTGTTAGATTCTGGGCCACACCTCAGACCTAACGTGTCAGAAACCCTGGGCTGGGTCCTGCGATGATTCGTTTCTGTCTAAACTGAGCTGGAGGACCGGTGGCCCTGTGAAATGATCTCTGAGTCATCTGAACCAAATTGAGTGAGACTGTTTAATGGGGAAATAATGTGTTCAGATATTAAGAATTCTGGGTTGTCTATTTTTATATATTTTTAAGACTAAAATATTTAATGTCTCAATTCTGAAAGTGCCCATAGGGTATTTTGAGACTACCCAATAAAATGGTTTTTATTTGATAGAAAAATTTCCTTGAATCCTGTTGCATTCATTCCAAAAGCTGAGTCCTGCTTCTGTGACACTGTGCCTTGCAGAAAAGGGCTCCACCTGGGTCACTGCAGAAGAGACCCCGTGGGTCGTGGCTCTGCAGGCTGTGAGCTGCAAGGTTTCCAAACCCAAAGTCACCAGGTGTAGGGTACCTAGCGCCTTTCAGCAGGAGTGAGATTTGCCCACGTAGGGTGCATTTGATCCAGTGAGGGATTCAGCATCTTGATGCTCCTTTTGTTCACTCATTTGAGATACTCATTTGAAAATTTTAAACTTCATGCCTTTCTCAGTGATCATTTCACTTATTCATTTTTCTAAACAATGTCACATTTATTGTTGTAAGAAGTGTATTGTTATAAAATGGGGTTTATTTTTCTTAGAACACGTGGATAAATATGTGTTAGTTCTGTGTTATTACAGATATTATACTTAGGGACTTTTAACTGCTGTGCTTCTAGAATGCATTGCCTAAATGTTCACTGTGAAGAATGTGGCTGAGAGACACATGGGGGATCTGACCCGGCCATCACCTGCAGGAGGACAGGGCCTCCTGGTGGCACTTGGGGACCCCAGTCGCCTTGCTTTCATCAGGAAGTGCGGGGGCGGCAGCTAGGGGCTGAGCACAGGTGGTCTCAGGAGAGACTGGGATTTGGGGAGGGTCTTGCTGCTCTATCAGCTCTCTGATCCCTGTAGACAGAGGGAAACCCAAGACACTATGAATGCAGAGATGTAAGATCCTGTTTTAGAACAGAGGTAACCCGGAGCCCAGTCTGCGATCTGGGGCTCTTCCCAGTGTCACCAGAGGAGGACAACTGACAGGGTGTGAAAGAGAATCATTTCTGCTACTCTTCTGCCCTCTCTCGAGGCTTCCCAGCAAGGTCACGCACTGGGCCTGCCCGCCTGCGGGATGCTCGGAGTGCTCTCTCAGAGCAGCCGTCGTCTTAGGTGACGCTGAGATGGGGCGAGCGTGCAGGTGTGACGGCTGGTACTACTGTGACTGTTCATTCACGCTGGGATGTGCTGGCAGTCAGACCATCTGCCCCATGGTTCTGTTTTTCAGGAGTGCCAGTAAGTAGCCGGGTATCAGCAAAAATCCAACAGCTTGTCAATACCCTCAAAAGACCCAAACGACCACCATTACGGGAATTCTTCGTTGATGACTTTGAAGAACTGCTCGAAGGTGAGAGAGCTCGGTCCTACCCTCTTTGCCCAGCGTTTCTGTGACCCCGTTTTTACTTCTTAAGAACAATAATCATGGTGTTCGCTAGAAGAAGAAATACTATCTAGAGATTGTAGGTACTGTTCCCCAAGGCCCTTTGTCCCCCCTTGTCCTGTGCTCAGTCCCCGCACAGTTGGGTATTTTCCCAAATGGACCATTGGTGTGTCACCCTCAGCAGAATGTGATTTTGTCCCATGAGCCAGGCCTCTTTGTAAGGATGCCACGATGTTATAGGAACGCAAGTAAATCATGAAACCTTAGCTCACAGCGGCACCTTCTCTCTGACAAGCTTAAGAGGGATGTGAGGTGAGCTGGCAGCCTTTCTGACTCTCTTTACAGATTCAGAAACTAGTGTCTCAACCCCTGAACACTCATGAGCCTTTTAACACAAACAACTTAAAGTTGAATCAAAGTACTGCTTATCGTGTCAAACCCAAAGTCTTTACTTTCTTGTTCTTTATACCACAAGTAAGTAAGACATAGTTGATTTTCTAGCCAGCCAGGAAAACTTTCAGTCATGAATCATGAGAGAAACCTTCCCCAGAAGTCAGAAGAGTAATCTCAGATTCTCACCTATCTAAAGAGTGGGACAAATTGTTTTTTATTGAAGGCATTTATTTTCATTTTATTGAAGAAAATATGCACTGTGCCAGTTATTCATAGTAGTTACAGCAAATTTATTTATATCTCAGTATTTAAGGGCAAAATAAAATTCAGTGAGTTTTGAGCCTTTTGGAATCTAAAATTACTATGTTGATAATTGATGTATTAAATGTGGCTATTGCAGTCCTAGACTCCAGGCATGTTAAAATGCATAGCTTTACTTGTCAATTTATAAGTGCACTCGGGTCTCCCTAAGTTCCCCATCCAGACATTGCCTTGGAAATTATAAGAACTAATTGCTTTTGTTACATCCATGAGGCTTGTATGTAGGTCATAGCTGTAATCCAGGAAAGCACATGTGCATGTTTTCTGCCCACTAATAAATTTTTTATACCTTAAGTATAAGTCTCCTAGCTTCTTTAAAAAGGATAAAAAAGTGATTGTGCTAATACGGATGTATTTTTCTTGAAAAACTTTTGTGTTCAAATGTATTTAGTTCAACAGCCAGATCCAAACCAGCCAAAGCCGGAGGGAGCCCAGATGTTGGCGATGCGTGGGGAGCAGCTGGGTGTGGTTACAAACTGGCCCCCATCCTTAGAAGCTGCGTTACAGCGGTGGGGGACCATCTCTCCGAAGGCCCCATGCTTGACCACAATGGACACGAACGGGAAGCCCCTGTACATCCTCACTTACGGTAATCCTGGTGGTCCTCCGCCTCGTATCTCCTTCCTGTGGGGTCAACCACCTCCTGTCTCCTTCCTGTGCGTCACCTGCCTCACGTCTCCTTCCTGTGGGGTCACCCGCCTCAGGTCTCCTTCCTGTGGGGTCGCCCGCCTCACGTCTCCTTCCTGTGGGGTCACCTGCCTCAGGTCTCTTTCCTGTGGGGTCACCCGCCTCAGGTCTCCTTCCTGTGGGGTTGCCCGCCTCACGTCTCCTTCCTGTGGGGTCACCCACCTCCTGTCTCCTTCCTGTGGGGTCACCTGCCTCAGGTCTCTTTCCTGTGGGGTCACCCGCCTCACGTCTCCTTCCTGTGGGGTCGCCCGCCTCACGTCTCCTTCCTGTGGGGTCGCCCGCCTCACGTCTCCTTCCTGTGGGGTCGCCCGCCTCACGTCTCCTTCCTGTGGGGTCACCTGCCTCAGGTCTCTTTCCTGTGGGGTCACCCACCTCCTGTCTCCTTCCTGTGGGGTCACCTGCCTCAGGTCTCTTTCCTGTGGGGTCACCCACCTCCTGTCTCCTTCCTGTGGGGTCACCTGCCTCAGGTCTCCTTCCTGTGGGTCACCGCCTCAGGTCTCCTTCCTGGGGAGTCATCCGCCTTGTGTCTCCTTGGGCCTGCACACAACTGCCACTTTCATATTTGCTCTGCCCTGTGTTTCCAGGAAGGAAATAAATGGAATCTGAAAGGAAATATTTTTGGGAAATTGTTCGGTTTGCATGAAAAGCTATTTATTAAATGTTTTTGAATAAAATCCAGAGAGTGATACAAAAAATTAGATTGTAACTCTGGTAAGATGTTGGATTTTACCTCTTGGACGGTATTGTGATAGTCTTAACATTAAATGCTTTCAAGAAAGGTCGGTAGTTAAAATATATCAGAACTCATTGACCTACATCACTCAGAAAAAAATCTGTTCCAAAGTGCTTTTTCAGAAAGCAAGAGAAATAAGCTTTCCTTTAATTCTTTATTCAGTACTATTAATGTAGTCTGTAAACTTTTGGAAATAGTTAACTGTACCAAGAGAGATTCCTTATTCTTTGCTCTGTGGATAAGGGGCCATCGAAAAAGCAGATTGGCAGGTCATTTTCACACTCCCTGCTGCAGTTTTGCAAGGAAACCAGCTTCATAACTAAAAGACCAAAATGGCCCCAATTGTATCTGCATGTATGAGGTGAGATTACCGATTTCTAACTTTCAGTTTTGTTTTTTTTTTGACAATAATACTCTTCTAACTGCAGATAGGAAAGAATTCGATTTCTCCATTATCAGTGGAAGTCAAGAGCCCGGCGTTACGTTAAAATATGTAGTCCTGCCTTTTGGTGGGTGTGGGTCCAGGAGGCACGTGGACAGAAATGGGACCCTAAGCATCTCATGGACAGAAATGGGAAACTCAAAATTTTTACCATAATCTTTATCTAAATTTAAGGATTCCACTAAAAAAAATCCTAGAACTCTGAAGTTAGGAAAAGTTGAAGTTGAGAAAGTCAGGGCTTGGGGAGCACAAGGGACCGAGCCTGTCCTAAGTGCCCTTCGCGTTCACTGCAGTCATGCAGGGCAGGACCCGTCAGCAGAGGAGTACGTGTTGTTGTGCACAACGTGCAGTGGTAGTGACTCACTGTTGCCGTGGTCCCTGCCCGACTGAACTCCCGAGAAACCCCCCACTGCGTCTGTGATGGCAGCGAATGTTTCTGTGGTTTGCTGTACCTTCTTAGCCCCCTAGGAGTCTCTGTGTTTAGGACCTTATTCCAGTGTTCAGGCTTCTCAGATTTTATGAGTCAAAATTTCTGGCTTTGCTTCCCATCTTGATTCCAGGGACTCAGAATAACTTGAAGACTTAAAATGAAAAAATATAATACTCTCTAATAGGCTAATGTGCACACAGGTACATAACAGAGAGTGCATATGTCCAATTAGTCGTGTCTTTATCATTTGTATTGACAGGCAAACTGTGGACAAGAAGCATGAAGGTTGCTTACAACATTCTGCACAAATTAGGTACAAAACAAGAACCTATGGTGCGACCTGGAGATAGGGTAAGTGCAGTTTAAATTATCGTGTCTACAAGATACACGGCCTTATGTGGAGAAGACACCTACTGTTTTAAAGTTGCAGAGTTCAGTGTCTTCTAATACTCACACTACTAAATCAGGCTTTCTTGACATTTACTATGAACCAGGAGCAGTTATGCAGTGTGACGTTTAATCTTCACAGTGACTCAGTGAGCTTAACTGTAGTATTTCTCACATTTTATCCATGAGGACCCTAGAACTAGAGAGTTTAGGAATCGTATCAGATAGAGGTACATACCTAGTAAGTGGTGTGGCCAGCGCTCGCAGCCATTTCTGTATGAACCCAAAGCCTGTGTTCCTAACCCCAGAGGTACATGGTCTCCTAGTTGGAAATGTGCTGCGCTGTCTCGCTGAACAGGCAGGGCAATGCGTTTAGAACTTCTTAGTGTTAGTGAAACTGATAGCTCGGGTAGCTCTGCTGATACTTCCCTTTCCCATTTGGCTAAATTTCTTGATACAGGCCACTGTCTTTCACTGAAAAGCAGAATTTTTTTCTCATTGTAATCTGCTAAGTTACTGAGAACAGATACTAGTATTTCTTTTTTAATGTTACACCCCAGAGCAATTAATAATCTTGCAAGCTTTATACCTGATTTAGATGTGATCTGGGTGTAGGACCCAGTTTTATTGCCTTAATTGTAGTGATTTTTTTCCCCCATATGTTGCTGTGTACCTTAGATTCCCCAAGACTGGGTTATCCTGCCTGCCCCCGAAGGACTCCAAATGAATTTCATAAAAATGTCTTTGTAGTGCACCATAAACCAACAAGAGCACAAGCTGCGATTTACTTAAGAAATGTTGTAAAGACATGGGCCCATTATGGGGAATTTTTAATAAGATAACTGCAGCCCCAGGGTTCTGTGGTGGGCTATAGTTCTTTCTGATTTTTTCATGAACAAGTTTGACCTCTGGCTTTTAAGTCAATTGTCGGTCTCACACTTCCTCATTATGCAACTTACTATAAAGTCACAGTAATCATAACAGTGTGGTATTTATACAAAGACAGACCTAGACCAAAGGAGTAGAGAGCCCAGAAATAAATCTACACGTGGCTTTCAGGAAGGATGCTAAGACATTAATATGGGAGAAAAGGATAGTCTGCTCAACAGATGGTGCTGGGAAAATTGGATTTCCACAAGCAGAAGAACAAAATTGAATCTTTATACCATATATAAAAAAATTAACTCAAAATGGATCAAAGACCTAAACTCCTAGAATAAAATATAGGGGAAAAGTTTCTTAACATTGGATTTGGCATTGATTTCTTGGATATGACTACCAAAAGGACAGGGAACAAACAAAATTGATAAATTGGACTTAAATCAAAATTAAAACCTTTTTTTGCACCACAGACCACTGTTGAGAATGAAAAGGCAACATACAGAATGGGAGAAAATGTTTGCAAATTATATATGTAATAAAGGATTAGTATCCAGAATATATAAAGAACTTCCACAACTCAACAAGAACCAAAAAGAAAAAAAACATTTAAAAAATGGGCAAAGGACTTGAATAGATCTTTTCACAGGGAAGATTGACAAATAGCTAAATAAGCCCATGAAAAGGTGCTCAACATCACTAATCATTAGGGAAATGTGTATCAAAACCACAGTGAGATAACACGTCATACCCACTAGGATGGCTACTATCAAAAAACAAACTAAGAAGTATTGGCAAGAATGTGAAGACATTGGAACCCTTGTGCATTGCTGGTAGGAATTACAGGTGTAGCCACAGTGGAAAACAGTGTGATGGTGTCTTAAAAAAGTAAACATTTGATCAAACAATTCTACTTCAATATCAGAAGAATTGAAAGCAGGGACTTGAACAGGTATGTCTGCAACAATGGCCATGCAGCACTGTTCACAAAAATCAAAATGTGGAAGCAACCAGCCCTCCATGGACAGATGAATGGACAAGCAGAACATGGTGTGTGGTGTGTTCATGTGGTGTGGCATTACTCAGCTTTAAAAAGAAAGGAGACTCTGACACTGGCTATAACGTGGGTGGACCCTGGGGACATGCTCAGTGAGATAAGCCAGTTACGAATAGGATGAATAGTAGGACTTTCAAGGAAGAATGAAAAGATGTATTTGTCTGTCTATGCATATGAACCACAACCAGTTATTTAAAAGATGATCTGAGTTTGCACTGGCCTCAGGTGCTCTCCCTTCAACTGGTGGCTGGAGACCTGACAGCTTTGCTTTTAAATCTGGATCTGATGAAGCCACAATATGCAATCAAATGTCTGTGAGGGGCCAGGGCACCACTGCTGCAGATCTTCCTTCCCTGAAGCAGACCAAAACAGAAGGCACTGAGAAAATGCAGAAGATGTTGCAGTTCCATCCAAAACTGATGGCCAACAGAGGACTAGTTAACTACTGACTTGTTAGCCCTCCCAGAACATCCATCCTGCAGGCAGGCGTCTTCATCAAGAGCCAGACAGTGCACGGGTCAATCTATTTCCAAGAGGAGATTCCACTTGGGCTCCTAGCCCAGTTCTGCTTAAAAGAAGGGCAACTTGAGGCAGGATTTAAAATTCCCACTGCTTGATCACTCAGGTTCATGCTAATAAAGCCACATCACTGAGCCTTGCAGAGTTGGGTTAAAACACAATGAAATGTTATATTTAAGTGAATAAAAGCAGAGTATAAAATTGTACATTACATGCTGTCAAGAATATGAAAGTAATGAATAGGGTCAAATACCTAAAGGCTTTTTCAGAATCGACACAGGGTTTCTCAAAATTCTGCAGTAGTGCTGAACGGCTTCTTGTTGGCCTCCCAGTTTCATTTCTCTCTCCTTTAGCTGATTTGAGTAAACGGGAGTGCCACGTCGAAAGACAATCTTCACGTGATCCCAGACTTAATTTTGTTTCCACCAACTATCTTGTTTTGGTAAGGCACCAACAGGGCCCAGTTTGAGACACAGTCACTCTGTCCTCAGCTGCCATCTGAGTCCTTTATGCAACCTGCATATTTAGATGTTGAGGTGATGAGGATGTCTTACCCAACTGTTCGTGACAAGGTTAATAACGTCTAGTTAGGGCATATTTAAAGAAAAAAATGGAGTAAATTCCTGAATAAAGTAATGTAAAAATGTTATGCATATGCTAAATCATGGGATTTATGTACTTAACGATCAACACGGAAGAGGAACGCTGATCCACAGCGGCACGTGGGAGGAGCCCGTGTGAGAGGAGCAGCAGGCCTGCAGAGCTTCGGGGGGAATCTGGAAGCAGGGCTGCTCTTACTTCCCGGAGGGTGCTTCTAAAGCTGGAGAGCTGGAGGGACTGCTCCGGCAGGAGCGTGGGGTGGCAGGATAGCAAGTGGACCTGAGTTACGGTAGCTCCGCTGCGGACACCAGTGTGAGTGCCACGTGACTTAAATTGGATAAAGTATTCGCCAAACAGTAGGTGACAACATAAAGGAAAAGCTTGACAAATTTACATATGACACTGGATGCACAAGGTGAAACAGAAAACATATCAAGAAGTCTTTGCATCAAATGTAAGAGTTAATACTATGAAATATATTTAAAATTCACCCAGATTTTAGGGGAAATGTCAAAGCACGAGCAAATACATAGGCCAAGGAAATGAGAAACAGTTCATACAAGGAAGAAGGAATTTAAACCATCTGATGGAAAATTGTTCTTCATTAAGATATTCTTAAGGACTTACAGACAACATTTAAAAAATCATACTATCCATTACTTGGTTATTTGGATGGTAATTTAAATGAACCTTTTAGAACTCCATGAGTACTCATTCTTCAGAGCTGAGCTGGAGAGGTGATGCCCGGCTGGAAGATGCAAGGGCAGGTGTTGACTGAAGCCTCCGCTGGTAGGGCAGGAAGCCAGGGTGCTGCGGACGCAGGCTGACAAGCCCCACCTGTCAGCGCCAAGAGGCTGAGCCGTGCCGGCGGTGGGGTTCACGGCTGCGTGCTGTATGCCAGGCGTGGCATGAGCTCTTACACACATTTTCTCGTTGGACCTTTACTGCAACACTAGGATGTAGGTTCTACCAGTATTCTCGCTTTTCAGGTAAGAAAACCAAGGCTTGGGGATCAGAGTAGAGTCAGCTACCAGCCCCCACATCAATAAGAAAGTGTGCGGCATTCTGTCATGATTGCCAAGGCTCTGTGGAAGTGCAAGGACACACACAGCGCCCAGTGGGAACAGCGAAAAACCAAGTGTGTGCAGCAGGGTAGTTTTATCTGTGAAAATATGTGTCATTCTGGAGGATCACCTGCAAACAGCAAGGGCGGTCGTGGCCTGATGTGTGTCAGAGATGACCCTGGGTGAGGTGTGTGCCTCCCACATAAGTCAGAGGAGGAGCATCTGCTACTTACTAAAACATGTATTTTATCAATGACCCTAATTTTTGTTCCAGTGGCACCGTGTCCGTGGTTAATCCCTCTTGCTTTGTCGCTCCAGGTGGCGCTGGTATTCCCCAACAACGACCCCGCAGCCTCCATGGTGGCTTTCTATGGCTGCCTGCTGGCCGAAGTTGTTCCCGTGCCCATCGAAGTGCCCCTCACGCGAAAGGTAAAGAACTGGATGTCCGCTCGGCTGTGCCGGAACATTCTGTCGTGGGGTCAGACACCTAGGGTGTCTCACTGGTTCTCAGCAGAGGGGCAGCACTGACACCATGGCGTAGCTCAGCTGCCAGGCGAGCAGAGGTGGGCCTGCCTTGCTGAGCTGAGTGATCCGCCAGTGAGCACGGGTTCCAGGATCTCGTTCCTCCATGTCACGCCACTGAAACCTGGGTAAACGAGGGATTTTTCACTTACTTTTATTTCAGGGGTGACGGTTGTTGCATTTGTTCAGGTGTTCAGACATCGTCAAGTCCCAGGCTCACCTGTGATTTGTCAGATCTTATTCTGTAACTAGAATAAATCACTAATCTTGCTGTTACAGTATAGGCAGTGTCAGGAACGAACTTTGTGCACATCCTGCACAACAGTGCGTGTGTCTTTGTCCTTGTGAATGGCATGCCTCCCACTGCCACTTTCCTGTAGAAAGTGGTTGGGGAACGGTTGCTGTATCAGTTTCCTGGGTACGAAATCTGCACATACCCTGCTTGGCCTCCTAGGGCGTATGCAAGTATCAGGCGGGGCTGTGGGTGGCCCCCGAAGCAGGGAGAGTGAGCCCTGCAGCCCTGGACCCCAGAGCCCCTCCAGTGCCCTGAGGGGTAAGCGCTGGTATCTGTGAGCTTTGCCTCCAGCACCTCACCTGCCTGGCGTCCTGGGGGCAGGCCCGGTGTGTCTCACCGGCGCTTCCTAGGCTTCTGAGACTTGCCTGCCAGCCGTCTCTGGCATCCCAGGCTGTGCCCTGCCAGCTGGCTCTGTCTCATTCTCCTCCCAGGTCCGCTCACACCTTCACTGTGTCACTCTGGACCTCAGGACCAAAAAACCCCTCTTGGAAGAAACGGCGGTTCCCCCCGGCCCCCTCTCCCTGACGTTGTGCTGGGACAGAGCGAGAGGCGCCAGGTTCTCAGGCCTCGGTCTGTGGCGTCAGAGACGACGTCCGTCCTTAGAAGTGGCGTCAGAGACGACGTCCGTCCTTAGGAATGGCGTCAGAGACGACGTCCGTCCTTAGAAGTGGCGTCAGAGACGACGTCCGTCCTTAGAAGTGGCGTCAGAGACTCAGAGACGACGTCCGTCCTTAGGAATGGCGTCAGAGACGACGTCCGTCCTTAGAAGTGGCGTCAGAGACGACGTCCGTCCTTAGAAGTGGCGTCAGAGACGACGTCCGTCCTTAGAAGTGGCGTCAGAGACGACGTCCGTTCTTAGAAAACTTTTCATATTTTTAAATACAAGAATCCGTGGGGGTGAGTGCCGTTCAGCATGGGCTAAGGTGTGCACGTGAGCACAGGTGAAGTTTATGGCTCCTCTGTCCGCCTGTCCTGTGCCCAACAGGCCTGTCTCAAAATAAAGGGCCTAAAATTAACCAAATTTTCCAAGTCCTAACTGTCGCTTAATGACCCTCACCGAAGTCTCCAGCCCCACGTACATGTATTTCTTCCCTGTTCTGATTCTTGGGGTGAGAGGAGAGGAGTTCACAGCAGGAGAAGTCAGGGTTCCTCCAACAGTTGAGCCGTGTAGTGGACAGGGCCGAGAGGTGCCTGCAGACGTCAGTGCCGTGATGGGCAGATCTGGACAGGGCCGGCCAGTCCTCTTGAGCTGGCCAAGCAGATTTCCCTCTGCCCCCACCCCCCGGGGAGGAGCAAGGCCGTCAGGGGCTGCGGTTGTGCGTATTCTGAGTGCAGTAGGACTGGAGACACAGGGGCCCTGAGGCCACAGTCGTCCAGCTGGGCAGGGCCTGGCCCATCAGCGCTGGCCTCTGTGTAGCTGGAGCAGCAGGACGCCTCTGCTCGGGGGAGTCTCCTGCGAGAGGCACCGCCTCCGGGAGGCTTACCGTCCTGCACCGATGGAGACCGTCTTCCCTAGATTCTAGCACACGGCCCACTTGTTTGCTTTAATAAGGGTTTCACATACCCTGTTGGAGTGGAACATCTCTGGAGGGAGGAACAGTGACGTCTTGTTCCATACTTACAACCTCACGAGAAGCAGCCCATGAGCCCTCCCTGAGGAGCGCGTTTTCCTGCAGGAAATCAGAGGGAGTCAGTGGGGAGGGAAGGGAACGGGGCAGCCGGAGGGGAAGGTCCGCCCAGCTGATGCGCTTGTGGGATTCATCTTAGAAGTCTCCGGTCTGCATGTGTGCCTGTGTTTGGGGTAAGAGAGGAGACCAGGTGTGCCAGACGTTGATCACTATTGAAGCCAATGATGGGTATATAGGATTCTTTCTCCTTTTCTCTACCTTTGTGTGTGCTTGGAAATTTCCATTATAAATAAAAGTTTAAGTTAGTTGGCAAAAAATACATTAATGGCATGCTTGTGTTGGTATTGATAAAGAAAATTCCTGGTGTCAGATTTCTTTGATCCACTTGGCTATGTGACCATAGTGATCTTCAGACTGACTGGTCTCCGGCCTGCCCTGTGCGGACCCTGCAGGGCAGTGCGTCTGGAGTTCAGCTCTCCGTTTCGTCTCTGTGTTTCTGTCTTCCCCCACCCCCTGAGGATGCCAGCTGATAGGTCGGGGATCTGGGCGGACAGGGGTCAAAACTGAGCGAGCACCAGTTGGTAGTTGTGGGGCCACAAGTTCTTGACCGAGACTGTCCATGAACTCACCTCACGTTTATTAGGGAGAGAATCCTTTTCACAGTAGGATTGATGCTTTCTGTCTGGGAGACTGAGATGGAGCCGGGGGCAGGGGTGACAGTGGAGTGCCCCAGAAGTTACCTGCAGAGCCTGCGGGTGCAGAGAGACTGCCTGGCAAGGGACCTACTGACGCAGCTCCTGTACTGGAGAACGATTGGAAGAGAAAGAAGGCTTTGAACTCAGGTGTGGTCCAGCTCTTTGTGAACAACAAAAGAGTCCTTCGTGAGAACTTGTGGTCCTTGATGGCTCAGCTCTTCAGAGGAAGGGCCAGCCCCCAGCCCGGGCCAGCCCCCAGCCCAGGCCAGAAACAAGCCATTCCTGGGAAAGGCGCCCAGGAAACGCAGGGGGAAGTGTCAGGGCCCGAGAGCTCCAGCCGGGAGGGGCTGCTCCTGTTCTTCCCAGGAGGGAGTCTTTCTGACGGTGGCATGGGCCCTCGCGTATCGTGGCTCAGGGCCCTGTCCCCAGGTCCCTTTTGGGACAGGGGGCTCTGCTGCAGGCTCTGGGGTCAAGCTGGGTTTAATTTCAGGGACCCCAGCACAGGCAGGAGACACTCTGGCCACTCTGAGAGCCGGTGCGGGGTCTCATCTTAGCCCGACGGGGTGGGTGGGTGGGGCTGTTTCTGCAAAGCTGGTGACTGACTGGGGCTCCAACTGGGAGTTTCCAGACCAAGAGGACGGGGAGGAGCAGGCGTGGAAGATGAGGTTCCCAGAACCTCCGGGTCTGGGTGCCACCGCTCTCGTCCCTTCCTCTGTAACTGAGAGTCTTTAGGGCAGACATTAGGAAGACAGGCCCAGGGGACAGCAGGCCTCCATGTGAGCCCTGGCATTCGCCCCTGTGCTCCCTCTCCTGAGCCACTCCGAGAGGTCTTTCCTTGACTGTCCCGGAAATTCACACTCACGGAGGAACGCCCTCCTGCCGCTGACCCTGGCTTCAGAACTTGTCTCCCTGCCCCTTTTCGAGGTCATGGCTTTTGGCGATGTGATTTCCAAATTCACGCTGGAGTGACTGAAAAAGCACTGCTTGAAGGAAAAGTCCTCCAGGGGCCCTGGAAGTGGAACAGTCCCCGCCCACCGAGTGCCAGGGCTGCAAGGGCGTGGGAGGCTGGCTGTGATAATTCCACGTGGAGAGACATAGCTTTTAAATGTTCGGTGAGACTGGTGTGAAGCAGCCCCTTGGACGAGCAGTTGATGCTGAGGCTGCCGGTTTTACGCAGGTGAGAACCGCCTTCTCACGTGAGAGGGAAGACGGTGTCAGCTCAGAGTCCTGACGTCTCTGTTCTAGGAGTGCTGGCTGCTTCCTGCTTCATCTTATTCTCTGACTCCTAGCCGCTGGGAGTGCTGGGAGCGAGGAGAGTGTGTTGAGCTGGCTTGTGGGCAGCTGGGCTCCATCAGCCCCAGCACACTCGGTTCCCACAGCACCCGCCCCGAGCCATGCTGGTCACGCAGAGACCCCAAGGCTCGTGCCCCAGAGCCCTCACTCCACAGGATGGGCATGCTCTTCATGTCTGTGGTCCACGTGGGTGTCCAGCCCACCAGGCCAGATGGGGTCAAAGACTTTCTGGGGTGCAGAGGTGTGTTCTTGGACCCTCTCTGTCCCGCAGTCATAGTCTCGCACAGCTGGAGGGAGCACCAGCCCGTACCGCGCACCTTGTGGGCTCTCCTGGCGTGTCCCTCCCAGCAGGCTCAGGAGATGGCTGTGCTTCACCCTCATGGCACAGATGAGGAGCCAGGGCTAAGCTAGTGCCCTGTTCATGCAGGTCACGCGGCTTGCAGGTGCATCCCTGTCGTCAGGGAGGTTTGTGCCATCCCAGGGCCTAAGAGCAAGCCGGGTTTGCTGGGAGAGCAACACCACTGCTGCTTGTTACCCTTCCCCCCTTGCTGCCCTCCCAGGACGCAGGCAGCCAGCAGATCGGGTTCTTGCTGGGAAGCTGTGGGGTGACGGTAGCCTTGACGAGCGATGCCTGCCACAAAGGGCTGCCAAAAAGCCCGACCGGGGAGATCCCACAGTTCAAAGGTGAGCCTCGGCCCCGCGCCCCCCGCCCCCACACGAGTTCTCTGCCAGCATCCTGCATGCGTTCAACCCGAGCCCTGAGATCCCGCTGCCGGGGCTGCGTCCCTTGGGCATGGTCTTTAGGCTCAGTGGAAACCCCGGGGGTCAGCCTGGCTATGCATTGTAAAGCAGGCAGCCAGCAGGAAGGTGGTGGTCACACCTGTCTTCTGGAGATGCTCGTCTAACAGGAGTTTGTCCTTTATTCCCAAGGTTGGCCAAAGCTCTTATGGTTTGTCACAGAGTCAAAACATCTCTCTAAACCTCCTCGAGATTGGTTCCCGCACATTAAGGATGCAAATAATGACACTGCGTATATCGAGGTGAGTTGCTGGGTCTGGATGAGGTTGAGGAACTGAGCAACAAGTACTCTTACAGGTCAGGGCCCGGGGTCACCGGTGGTGTGAGCCCTTGCTTCACCCCTGGACACCACTGCCACCATCTTCTCGTTGCAGTACAAGACGTGCAAGGACGGAAGCGTGCTTGGGGTGACTGTGACCAGGATCGCGCTTCTCACCCACTGCCAGGCCCTCACCCAGGCCTGTGGCTACACGGAAGGTACGGGCGGACCCTTCCTGTGGGACCCTTACCCCTAGCCCCGTGAGATGTGCATTGTTCCCACTGGTTACAAATGGGGAGTTGTGATGAGTTTGCACCCGGCTGCGTGGAAAGTCAGTTTGTCGGATTATTCAGCTAGCATCTTTGCTCTGGTGGGTAACGGACACTGCAGACCAGGGCTTAAACAACCGACACGGCTGTTTCACAGTCTGGAGGCCGAAGTCCGAGATCCAGTGCTGGAGGGTTGGTTCCTGGTCTGCAGACAGTGCCTCCTCGCTGTGTCCTCACACGGCCTCTGCTGTGTGTGTGCGCAGAGAGCTCTGATGTCTGCGCCTCTTCTTGGAAGGACCCTGGTCCTCTTGGATCAGCCCCCACCCTGTGACTTTAATTCTTTCCTTAGAGCCCCATCTCCAGACACAGTCATACTTGGGGTTGGGGCTTCAGTGTGGGGATTTGGGAGAAAACAGTTGAGGTTCTAACAGATAGTTGACACCATTGGTATGTGTTAATGCCTGGGTGCAGGTCAGAATGTCTTCGGGAGTTTTAAAAAAAGTGCCCACGCTTCAGCCACCGCCCTCTACCAGCTGACTCGGGGATTCTGGGGCTGGGTTCCACGGTCAGAGAACTGGTTTCTTGATGTGCTTTTTTTGCCCTGTTTGGGATGGTCCTGCGGGCCCAGAGCTAGGGTGACCAGAGGTAACCAGGTTGACAACGCTGACGGGCTCATGGAAGGAAGGGTCAGGCCATGTGCCCTCCGCTCCTTCTGCTGGAGCGTCTGGGATCAGGGTGCCGCCTGAGCCACGTCGCAGGCGCCCACCGTGCTGGAAGCTTTGCGGTGCGGAGGAAGCTGGTGTGGCATCTGTCACACGCTGTGGAAGGAGAGGCTTCCCCTTTTTGCTGTTCTCGTTCTCTCGCTCCCTCCATCCCTCTGTCGTCTCCCCTTTTAGGGACAGTTCACTTGTCTCGCAGAGATGTTCTCCTGATGTTTTTCTCTGGACTAGTTTCCCAGATGCTTTCAACACGTCGAGACACGTCTCCTCTAATCATCACACCCTTGTGTCAGTGTATTCAGTTTTAGCCCCAGCTTTTCTTGTAAGCTCACGACCTGTATTCCTTGCCCTAATTTCTTGAAGATCCAGGGCTGTTGCTCTTGAAGGGCGGGGGGAGGAAAGATACATGTATTTACTCCGTTTCTCCACTTTAAAAAACCTCACATAAAATAGGACACAGGCTGTGTGTTCTGAACATCTCTCTTCGAGGGGTGTGAGGCACTCGGGACTGAAGCTTTGGTGAGCGTTCTGGTGAGTGTTTGCTGGAAATCACCAGTTCCTGCAAGTACTCAGCGTTTCCTTCTCCTTCCTGCACGTGTGATGGAAATGAAAAGAATCTTTTAAAAAAGAACGGGCAGGGAGGAGGAAAGCAAATATACAAAAAGAGAAGGAGCAAGGTGTTTAAGTGATGGTGTGACGAGCCGTTGCTGTTAGGTTACGTGTCAGAATTTCACCTGGAAGCACTTTCCAGCCAGGCCAGCGTTTTTAAACGGCTCTGATGGGAGGCTGTGGCATTTATGCAAAGACAGGGTGAAATGGTATTTTCCTAAGACCCATTATTTCCCGCTGATGTGGTGCTGGGTTTTCTTTGTCCTTTGGTCTGCGCTCATCTTTTGTAAGTAAAAATCTTTGACTCTTTTTATTTGTATAGCTGAAACGATTGTGAATGTGTTGGATTTCAAGAAAGACGTTGGGCTCTGGCATGGAATCCTAACAGTAAGTGTGGTGCCTGCCCCGCTGTGTCTTGTTTACCTTTGAATGTGCTCAGTGTTGGGGTTAGAGTTCTGACCTGTGTGCGCTGCGTCCTGAGGAAGCCCCTTCCTCCCCCGTTATAAAGAAAAGCCGCCATTGTTAGAAGTGTTAAGTTGTCAGCTGACACAACTCCCAGAAGCACAGCAAACCGGTGAGTCAGTAGCTCCTCGCCTGAGTCTTGGGCACGCACTCTGAGGTTGTGGCTGCAAGGGCCTTTCTCCCCAAGTTGCACTGAAGATGCACAGCAGTGCTGCTGACGTCTTGCACGTGGGTCACTCTCCCGTACATCTGGTTTGACTGCCACGTTCTTGTTTTTATTGCCTGTGAGTCATCGGTAAATGAACATGTCAGTAATCTGCTGTTCCTTACGCTGCAGGGGAGAAGTACCTCACACGGTTTCCCCTTGGCCGAAACTTCAGCACGAGCTGTGGGGAATGTGTCTCGCTGTCGCCAGTGTCACTTGGGCAGTGATGACCATTCAGAGCTGTAGGCACCTTTGATGGAGGGGTGACCTTATTACTTACGACATGCTCAGAGCTCAGGAAATGTGTGGTGTAGCTGCCGAGACACTCGCTGTGTCTGATTTATACATGATAATGTCCACTCACCCACTTTTCTTTTTGAGTTTCTTATGCTGAAAGTATCTCTTCTGAAGGAAAAAATTCTAGTAGTTTTATGTGAGTGATAGGAACATAAATATGGAAAGTGGGATTTGTTATTTCCTGAAAAGCCAGAATTTATTAGAATAAGAGCATGCAGGCATCGCACAGGCAGAAGCTGGGGCTCCAGCCCAGCCTGCTTCTTTTCCTGTGACCATCTGGATGCTGGTCAGTGAGACACAAGCACAGCCCGCACGCGTACTCCGGAGCCGGCTGGCGTCGGAGAGAGAGCGTGGCACGCGCACCCTGGCTGGAACTCGGTCCCTCCTTCTGTAGCTTGTAGCTCTAGGCAGGTCACCTGTGCCCAAGAATCGTCTGCTGCCCAAGTTGCTCCGCACCTCAGTTTCCCTATCTGTCCAGGGGAAAGGATGACCCAGTGTGAGAACTATGTGACCTGATGTTTAATAAGCAGGTAGCCCGTCCACCTGCTCCGTAACTGACAGAGCTGGTGTCACCACTGCCATCAGAGTTACCCTGTGACCGTCTTGGTTTTGAGGGCTCTGGGGTAGACCTTACTGACACTGTCACCCGCCGGATCACCGTTGCCCTGGATTCTGCCCCAAAACTGGCAGTTTCTGAGTCTCTCTTGCTGCACCTTCTAGAGCAAGGCAGGGTCTCTGGCTAGACAGCGCCCACCCTTCCAGGGTGTCTTCTTTACCGTGGAAGATGCTCCCACCCCCAGCCTGAATGGGGAGCAAGCCTGAGCTGAGGGCACAGGCTGGCGGTTGGCAGGCTCACGCCGGGGGGTCGGGTGCCCGTGGTCGTCTCCTGTGGAGCTTCTGAGCTGGATGGGCAACCCCCAGCGCATCTGTGCCCTCTCACTCCCCCTCCACCCACAGCAGGGGCAGGACCGACAGGGGAACTTTGTCCGCAGCTTCCCCAGTTGTGGCCCCTCACCTGCCAGCTCTGTGAGTGCAGCCAAGCAGGTGTATGAGTCCCAGCTGCAGCGTGCGAGGATGACCATTACGTAAACAGCTTTGATCCTCCATTTTAAAGAAATAAACCCTTGAAGGGTACTGGTCTACATTCGCAAGACAACTTTCCACTGCTCCTGGCGTCTCAGTGTAACATTTAATGAAGGAAATTAATTTTGTGACATAAAAATGAGTAGAATACACAAGGGAGAATTAAGCCTCAAGACTATGAAAGGCCATTAAAAAATGATCATTCAACTAAAGTTTTTATAAGAAAAGGATTTAGGCTTGGATTCTTTAGTTGTTTCAGCAGAGGCAGGAGTCGGGAGGACTAGACATCCTTTCAGAAGTCACCTCCACTCCCACAGCCTCTAAAAGGGCAGTTCTGAGTGAGAGGCCTGCTTGGGCCCCCCCACCCGCACGCCCGGGCGGAGCCCCTCCCCACTCACCTCTGCCTGTCGTGCTTGCAGAGCGTCATGAACATGATGCACGTGATCAGCATCCCCTACTCGCTGATGAAGGTGAACCCGCTGTCCTGGATTCAGAAGGTCTGCCAGTACAAAGGTGTGTTGCAGGGGTGCCCCTTTACCTCGCGCCGCCTGCCAGGGCACCTGGCAACTCACTTCCGCCTACTTCTCCTTCAGCAAAAGTGGCCTGTGTCAAATCCAGGGACATGCACTGGGCATTGGTGGCGCACAGAGACCAGCGAGACATCAACCTCTCCTCTCTCCGGATGCTGATCGTGGCCGATGGCGCAAACCCCTGTAAGTGACGGTGCCAGCAGGCAGGAGAGGGCCTCACTCTCCAGGTTTCATTCTCTGTGCTTTGATTTCCCCTTTTCTAGTCTTTACCTTAGTTAGGAAGTTGTCGTGAGATATTAACCAAGTAGTATCACTCACCGTAGCCTCTGGGCACCGGGGCCTGAAGGTGCAGACAGCCCTGGGGTTGAGTCCTGCCTCTTGCACCTCCTGATTCTGAAGAGAACATAACTCGCTTGTCACAGCTCTTCTCTGTCAGCTGCAAGGTGGTACTCAGATCTTCACATTCTGTGAGGTTTAAGGAAGCAGTCCCTGTGTACAGCCCCTTGGGGTATAATAGGTGCTCAAGAAATACTATTATTATTTTATGGTCTATAGCAGTGTTGACCAGGAAATTAATTTGTCCTTTTTAATGGAATTTCATTATCAAATCTTGTAGCAGAAATTACGTAGGTAAAATAAATTAGCAGTTCCACAGAAAGCTATTAATATACCTTGAGAACTGTTTCACTCAGTCGAAACAAAAACGCAGCTAGCTTATTAATGAGAAGAACACATAAGCCACACGCAGCGTGAATGAGGACGGTGAACTGAGTGAGAAATTGTTTGGTTTTGACCACACGTGTAAACCCTGCAGCGTGTGTATTTGTAAGTGAAAGCAGCATCCGCTTCACACCTCACAGGGAGAAGCTGACTTACAAACAGGTAATTACGTGTTAGTTTTATACGTGATTCTCCTATTTACAGAGTAAGTCCATAAATTGTGGGCTATTTATTGCACAATTGGTTTTACCTGTAATTCTGCAGAGTAGTGTGTCTTGCAGGAATCACGAAGACAGTATCAGGAAGTAGTCCAGCTGATCGGTTCCTAGTAACCACACCTTCATCTCATCACTGACGTTAACGTGGAAGAATATGTTTTCATTTAGTTGAGTGTAGACTTACCCTTCTCTTGGAACAAACATGCATATTGAAAGTGGTAGAGTGAGTCTCAGAAAAGTTACTGAAGTCCATCCGTCAGCAAAACGGTTTTGATTAAGTGTAGAATTTTGCGTTTTTTAAATTCTTGAGCTCTGTGTTTGAGAGTGCTATCTTTCATTGTAACATAAATGATAGATTATGTTAAATGATGTATTTTCCATGCTGCCTAACTCCTCATGTGCCTAAACCCTAACTTTAAAAGCACTTTGTATTACAGGATATTTTTAACCAGTCACACACTTCCACTGTCTGATGACCGTCCCCTCTTTCACTCTAGGGTCTATCTCATCCTGCGACGCATTTCTCAATGTCTTCCAGAGTAAAGGCCTACGCCAGGAAGTCATCTGTCCCTGCGCCAGCTCACCAGAGGCTCTCACTGTGGCCATCCGGAGGTACTGGCTACCTTGCTCCAAGGGGGCGGCCTGGGGGCGGTGTCTTTCAGCAGCTGGCAGAGGCCCGGCAGTCATCACAGCTGTCTCAGCGTGAGTGCGAGCAGGGCCCAGCTTTTTGAGATGAGGCTTCTCTTGTATGTGCTAGAGTGGGCTCTCTGAAGTAGTCGAGACACATTAGTTACAAGGACACGTCTCGCTCTCAAGATTCGCAGTAATTCCCGAGTGCGTGGGAGTCTGTCCGAGGTCCAAGGAGCAGTACATCTGTCCTGGCAGGTCACCTGCATCTTCATTTGCTTGTATCAGGCCCAGGTTTCACTCAAGGGTGGAACAGAGTAAATGTTGGATGAAGCAAAATTTCTGTGGCCACCCCATTCCCTTTGCCACATGGTTTTCATGTTGTCTTCTTCATTGTCTGCCTTCTACAGTACTGCACATGTTGCACTTCTAAAACACTGGTTTTCTGAGCTTTTGAGCCGCTTGGCGGCACCTCAGGGCTCTCGGGCCTGGGATCTCCGGCCCCGTGGGGTTGGGCTTTGGGGTGCTCTTGCCAAGACCAGCAAGCTCAGTGCCCTAGGCGCCTAGGTTGCTGTGGTATCACCACCTGCTTCAGAGCCGTCGGGGACAGTCAGGGCCGATCCGTGGTTATGACCTGTGGGAGCGCACCTCGCCTGGGGCGAGAGGGCCGGACAGGCGCTTTGACTGTCAGCAGCTCCCAGGTACCCACACTAACGTGGGAAGGGACGCCTGCAGCCTGTGCACGACTTACTCTTCAGCACCTTGGGTTCTGTCTCTCAGTAGGGTTTGGTTCATGTCACACCAGGGTGCTCCGTTGTAAGAACGAACAACAGACCTTTCTGTGCACAAAGTCCATGAGTTCTGCTCTCTTTACTAAAAGATTTGGCTTCCCAAAAATTCACTGGAAAATTGTCCTTAAAAAAGACGCCTTCTGATGCTTTCAGATGTTTGTTGATGTGACATTAACCAGACCTCCTGACTAACAGACTGAGAAATTGAAAATCTTTAAAGTATCAGAAGCAACTTTTTATTTTGATTGAATAAGAAATTTAAAGTCTATAACAATTTAAATTGATGAGGAAATACGGCACCAGGAACCAGAATCTACTACTTGGACTTTTTATTTCCTAGGAAGTTGTTGACAGAGATAGAGATCATCTGACTTGGTTAATATGACGGAAGGACAGATTAAATGCGTCTTACTCATCACACTAGGAGCAGTTGTAAGGCTGGTGGTCAGCGTCAGCATGCGTGTGCAGAAGCGGGTACTGCTGCGGGGCAGCCTAGCCCTGAGGTGGGGGCGTGGGGTCTGAAGGCATGCCAGCCGCACTTGGAGCCTGGGCGGGGCACTTCCTGCCTGCAGGGGAAAGTGTGGTGCCTGTCCCCGGGGGTCCCCGTGAGCAGTGGGTTAGTTAACACACAAAATGCTGGAGCAGCATTCTGAGTACATGGTGCGGTACGTGCGTCTAGTGAGTGAAAAAGTAATACTATGCGTCCACTCGCGGCAGTGGGACTGCAACGTGACAGTCTTTTGGGAAGGTGCTTGGGTTTTATTAAAATTTTAAATGCATGTGCTTCCTGAGTCTTCCATTCGCTTTCTAGATATGTATCTTAACCGAAATGTTTCCAAATGCTTAGAAACTAAATGAAATAAAATAAACATTCATATCGCTGAATACCATGTAACAATTAAAATGGGTCAATTCACAGGTGTGTCCAGAACACACGCCTTATATGCTCACATGCACACACTTACGTGGGAGGGTCTGCAAGCTGTTTGGTGAAAAAAGCAAGTTGCAGAAGCATGTGCATGTGATTCTGCTTTTCTTGGGATGTAAATACGTGTGTGTGCACATTTTTTATAGGAAATGCGTATTAAGAGACTGGAGCTTTAGGTTTAACATGTGGGTCGGGCTGCCTAGGGGAGGAAGGAGGGCGGGAGGGTGAGCAGAGGCTTTGGCCTTTGCTGTGTCCTCCTGCAGCGTGTGGCTCGTCCATAGCTTTGCTGTGCTCACGTGTTACTCATGTCACTTACTTTAAAATATCTTGAAAAGAAAACTCCCAGGAAACTGAGAAGTGCTTGATCGTCTAGGCCAGAGGCAGGGGCAGTGCTGAGAAAGGGGGCGGATGGCTGGGCAGAGGCTCTGCTGTGGGTTAAACATTGCTTCTTACTATCACTGACGCAGGAAAGTGGACCTCGTGACTAAGCCAGCAGACTGTGCGGTGTTGGGTCATAAAAAAAACTTCCCCTCCTGGCGTCTCAGGTGCAACCTAAGTTCTTAAATCTTCCCATACCTGGTGTGTGTCATGGCTAGTCCAGCATTTTGCTTTCATGTGGCTTTTTACAAATAAAAACAGGTGTAATTTTAAATTATTACTCGGAGTATTCGTTTGCTAGGTGCCTTTAAACAGTAGAAATTTACTGCCCTGGTTCTGGAGTCTGGAAGTCTGAGGTGAAGGTGTCGCAGAGTGGCTCCCTCCGGGGCTCAGAGAGAGACCCTGTTCCAGGCGCCTCTCCCACTGCCGCTGGTGCAGCAGCCTGGGCTCCGCCTCCACCAGCCTGCCTTCTCCCTGAGTCTGTCTCTCTTGTCTCTTCTTAGAGGGACGCCGCCAGTCATTGGATTTAGGGCCCCTCATCTTAACTCATCGCACCTGCAAGGGCCCCGTTTCCCAGGAAGGTCACACTTAAGGTTCGCAAGGTCAGGACTGGGACACACCTTTGCGAGGGACACGAGCCAACCCACAGCAGACACTGAGGGTTAAGGTTTCTGACCCTCACGTGGAGTCCTGACTGAGAACGGGGGTGAGGGAGTCCTGGCAACAGAGGGTTCCTGCCTGGCTCCTCTGTCTTCCATCTCAAAGTGTCGATTTGTTGGGGTCTTTAGAAAAGAAAAAGCCAAAGAGGGGATCAGTATCGATTCCAGTGTTTGGGGCACATTTCCAGGTATTTTCACGTGGGTCTTACTATTTCAGAAGATTTCTTTTACATCCCGTCAGCGCTGTTCTTTTTGATTGTGACAGACAGAAAAGCTCTATTTTCAGACTTTCTTACGCTTCTTTGCTTTTTAATTGAGGTGTAATTGACATTGGACACACACTTCTTTCTAAAATGCACCAGTTACTTGATTCACATGAGATCTTTTTGCAAATTTTAACTTTTATGTTTTTCCCATTTATGTTTTTAGTTTCCTTATAAATCTTGTTGATATTTTAAGGCCAAACAGGAAACTTCTATTTTAAGTCCATATTTTACATCCTAAAACTACATTACGCACTTGTATGTGGAAAGTTACAGAAAGAAATGTGATGTTTACCTGAATTGCACTCTAACCTTGCTCACATTGAAGAAACCTTAGTTTGCAGGGATAAAGTCCATGCTCTTGGAAATGTGCTATTTATTCACCGACTGTCAGCAGACGTTTATTGCAATATACTATGCCAGGGGTGGGGTCCAGCAATGACCAAAAGGAAACCCTGCTGCCCGCAGGGAGTTCAGACCCTGATGGAGGCAGCCTGCACGGATGGTTAGATGATGCTTGCTGTGGAGACAGCAGTGGGCAGAGCTATTTTTGTGGGGTGATGAGCAGTGAAATATTGGGGCCACCTTGGAGGACAGTGAGGGAGAAAGCCACGTGGCCACCTGCCAGAGGGAAGAGCAAGGGGCTTGAAGGGAGAGGAAGGCCGGATGCCACGCAGCCATGGGAAGAACAGGGTGGAGGCGAGGCCGGGACAGCAGAGAAGGCAGAGCCTGGGAGTGGCGGGACTGTGCTTTCCCCAACACTCACAGCTCGTCTCATCAGACAATTCCCAATTCTCACAGGTATGACAGAGCAGGTGCCTACACAGTGCGCATCGGGCCTGGAGGCTGGATGCACTGAGCCGCCGTTTCTCCTCACTGCTGCCCTCTTTCTTGGGGATGGGATTCCCCTTCTCAGCACTTCTCAAACTTGGAAAATCCGACCTTGCAGAGAGAGGGAGTGGGGAACGGAGAATGGGCCGTCTGCAGTGGAGGCAGGGTGGTGAGGGAGCACTGCAGGGTCTTCATGCTTGAGGCACTTGGAGGTAGATGAGTCGACGTTAGTGTCCCCTAAACAGAGAGTGGGTGCTAAGAACGGTACGGGGACACGTGGCAGCCATGCTGGCTTTCAGAGGCCTTTAGGACCAAGGGTGCAGCCCCGGTCTGCGTGAAGCATGTTTACACATGTGCCTGTGCTCTGACAGCTGGCGCGCTTCTAATCAGACGCAAACTGCTGTTACAGGCCCACAGACGACAGCAACCAGCCCCCGGGCCGAGGCGTTCTCTCCATGCATGGCCTGACCTACGGGGTCATCCGAGTGGACTCAGAAGAGAAGCTGTCTGTACTCACTGTGCAGGACGTCGGCCTCGTGATGCCTGGAGGTGAGTGTGGCCCCAGGCGCAGGCAGTGTGTGCATGCAGGTCAGCCCCCAGCCTGACCTGTAGTCTTCTCAAGTGTTTGCTAAGCTGCTCCATAACACCACCTCACCTGACAGAAGAAAACCCAGAATGTTCGTGAAGCTGAGGAAGGGCCTCTATGCCGCGTGCGCCCTGGGACCCCTGGGGGCACTGGTGCTGCCCTGCACTCCCAGTAGCACCTGGGCGGCTGGCCCCCTGAGCGAAGGTCCGGCTCCCACCGGTCATCCTGGCACATTGGGCACCTGGATCCTTCGCCGGGTTTGCCTTCGGAACGAGAGCCCTTTTTAAAAAGTCACAGACCGTTTGCATGTTGAGCAGAGGTGAGACCCTGGGAGAAGGGCCTTCCTTGCTGAACCCCTTCTGCCTCTCTCCCCTACCCTGTGCTGGGGCACCTCCTGCAACTTGCTGGCGGGAGACAGAGCCCGGTTTGGTTTGGAGGGTCCCTGACGTGTCCCATACTCCCCACGTGGTGTTCCTGGGGAGAGGACGCCCTTTCCTGGGGCAGTTCCTCCAGGATCTGGGCCTTCCCCTCCTGAGGTTCCTCGTGCTCTCAGGTGTGGTCTCACCTTTGGGGGGAAGGGGGGGCTTGCATTCACATGCAACCCCCTGCAGCCGGCCACGTGCCCGCACTGCTGCTGCCTTGGCCAGGCCTCCGGCCTCCATTTCTTTCTTGCTTTAAAAAATACTTGTTTTTCAAATAAGTAATAGTTCCCCAGGTTTCTAGCCTCAAAAGATGAGATGATTATAAAATATAAAAAGCCTCCTTTCCGACGGGAGGCAACCGCAGTGGAGACACGTGTGGACGTGTACAGACTTACGGATACGCACACACTGTAGACGTGTACATGCACATACAGGCATGCACATACACGTACAGACATGCACACACGTGCGGGTGTGCACACACAGATGTGCACATACATGTGCAGACATGCACACACTCGCATATTCTTTTTCCTGTTTCTTTTTTTAATTTCATGTGATGATCGAGCCCTGTGTGTCCTTAGGTCCTGCATCTTAAAGCTCATTTGTCAGCAGCATGTGAAGAGCTCGCAGGTTCCTTTCCAGGCCGAGTAGTGTTACAGTGTCTGAACACGTGATAGTTTATCCAAACCCTCCCTGTTGGGCAGTTTCCCACTTTTTGCAGCTGCAGGGTGTTTGACGCAGGGTATAGCTCACCTGTGCTCCCGTCTCTAGATGGGTGAGCAAGAGTGGATGGGCACACGCCCACGGAGCTGTCCACCCCGGGTGTCCCCAGGCCAGCTGCGGGATTCACATTCCTGCCACTGGTAGGGGTACCCTCCTTCTGCATCCGCTCCCTCGTCCCTGGCACACTTTCAGACTTTCTGACTTTCACCAACCTGAGGGGTGAAGAATATTTCAGTGTCTTGTTTCCTTGAACTTCTCTTAGCAGGAGTGAGCTGAGCATCTGTCTCCGTGTATTTCAGCTGGCTGGTTTTGACGCAGCACGTCCTGTCCCCTCGGTGCCAACCACGGGGTCACAGGAAGCCTTGTTAGCTCTTCCTGAAGCTCAGCCTTCGCAGCATTCATGCCACCTCCCTGAGCTGTATCCCAAAGCGCCCGTGCTCTGCGGGTCGCCATGGGCGCGGTGTGTGCTGCGGGAATTTGAGAGAAGACTAGGCTGCCCGTGGCCATTGGGAGGTGGTCCGTTTAGAAGAGCTGGAGAGGTGCTCTGTGCTCTCCAGTCTCAGAGTTCAGGCTGCGTCCCGGGGGCTGTGTGCACTTGATAATGACATGCAGTGTGTGGCAGTGACCCTCAGGCTTACTCTAAGTGTCACCCTCGTATCTGGATGGCAGAAAGGGTTACTCCCTTAAATACGATTTACACACTAAAATTAAAGTGGTTGGAATTATTTCCTGATGTTACAACTGTGAGATCTGATGTTTTGCTGTAGACGCTGCTCTGTGCACTTGCATTCTCTTTTGAATCCATTTGTTTCTTCTCTCCGCCTCCCTTCCTCCCCACTGCCTCTCTGACATTCTCTGTACTGCCTGTCTGTGCTCAGCCATCATGTGTTCGGTGAAGCCGGATGGGATTCCTCAGCTGTGCCGGACGGACGAGGTTGGGGAGCTCTGCGTGTGTGCAGTTGCTACGGGCACATCCTATTACGGCCTTTCGGGGATGACCAAGAACACCTTCGAGGTAGGTGGGAGGTGACAAATGGCCACTACCAGGTGCATGAAACATGTGAGAGAGAAACATAAAACACATTCACAGTCGTTTAAATAGCTGCCCTTTCTCCTGCCATTTTTTATGGTTTTCAGTAAATGTGGCTGAGTAGCGTTGTTCCCACCTCATAACCGGAGCTGGGAAAGAGCAAGTACAGTTTCTTTGAAAGGGGCCTTTTTAAAACTGCTTTCCTCGCCCGTTTAGTATGAGCACCGCTGACAGACAGGTGGGCGGCTGGGCGCCTGCAGCGCAGGCTCCGTCTTGCAGGGCCGGGAGCAGCGGCCCCTCAGGGCCTGTCATCCGGAGCCAGACTTGGCCGGGTGTGAACAGACACACACGCTGCACAGGTGACTGCCTGCACCACCCGAGCGTGCGCGCATGTGTGCTCACGGGTGTCGCGCACGGTTAGCGTGGTGGTGGGAGGCTAGGGCGTAAGGCCAGTGGGCTCAGCCTCAGCGCTGCACCCAGTTTCCTCAGAAGGTATGTCCTTTGACCACGTGATTCGCGACCCTGGGAGGAGCGCATTCTGACTAAGTCGTGTGTGAGAAAATGAGAATTGTTTGGGGATAAATTTCTAAACATGTAGATTTTGGACGTGAACACGTGCAATATGGTGTCTGGTCCAGGCAGCGTTGCTGAACGTGGATTCAAGTTTCTAAAATGCCCCTGAAACTGAGCGAGACACGGTCTAAACAAAACCGGTCTTCTCTGTGTGACTTACTTGTCGGGTTGGAGGAAACTGGGGTCGAGTCTGAACTTGTGGTGGGGCTTGCTTCCTCTGTGTGTTTCTTTCCAGTGCATTTTCAATAAGGAAAAATAGGATTGTAATGAATAGGGAGCATTTCACAACTGACAGATGTTGTTTAAAAGGCACTTTTCTTCTCCACTCACTACTTTTATGCTGTGGTTTTATTAGCAAAAGATTTAGTTGGTTTTAGACCACCACAGTCCTCTTAAGAGGGGCTGGGGCTCCTCCTTGGGTCCAGGTGAGGAGCCCCCCTGGAGGAGGGTGGAGGGTGGAGGGTGGAGGGTGGAGGGCAGGGTGGGCCCCCCCCCCCCGGCACTCAGCCGCCTGTCCCCAGGTGTTCCCGGTGACGAGCTCGGGGGCCCCGGTCAGCGAGTACCCCTTCGTGAGGACAGGCCTGCTGGGCTTCGTTGGCCCCGGGGGGCTCGTCTTCGCGGTGGGCAAGATGGACGGGCTGATGGTGGTCAGCGGGCGCAGACACAACGCCGACGACATCGTGGCCACCGCGCTGGCCGTGGAGCCCATGAAGTTCGTCTACCGAGGAAGGTGAGCGCACTTCTCCGCAGACCACACTTTCTAGATAAAGCTCATAAATTGCTCTAATGGGACAACCTGTCCTCTTCTGTGAAGTGAAGCCACTGGAGTCCATGACTTCCACGAGGTTCTGAATGTCCAGTTTTACGGAAATTTCCTGAGCCCATAAATGTATTTTCAGCAACTTCCCTTCCGAGTTAAGTAAGAATAGCCGTTTGAGAAACGTACTTTTTGTAAGTAGCTACACAGGAAGGAGCCCAGCGTTTCTTGCTGCAGCTCATTTCAAATGACCCAGAGGTGATGGTTGAGCCCCAGCTGCCTGGAAAGTGGCTCTTGGGCTTCCCCCCGCCCACCTTGGCACATGGTCAGCGCTGAGCCACTGTCCACGGCTCCTGAGGGGTTGCTCACTTGGAGGGCGTGATCGCTGCTGTGGATCTTCCTCAGGTTGCCAAGCAAGTGGGTGTGGGAGGAGGTGAAGCTGCGTGTTGCACGTGCAGAGGGCACCCCAGAGGTCCAGTTGCCACGGCCCACGCTTCCTCTGAGAGGCAGACACGTCTAGTGGAAAACTGGCACATTAGCTCCCGGATGACAGCTTCCTGCTGATGGGAGAGAGTTGCTTCACAGGTGCAAACTCAAGACGTGACTTGCACGGCTCGCCAAGTTTCAGCCATTCTGACAACGGCTCCTTCTGTCTATACTGAGAGGCAGAGGCCGGCGCCCAGAGCCACAGGCGGGCTCCACGGGAAATGTGAGCGGTTCTGCCCCTTGGCGCCCCCAGGCTTCCCCCAGAGCTGTGCTTACCTTGCTGAGCACATGGGAGTTGAAGCTGCAGTTTCCTTCCAGAGGCCGCTGTCGCCCAGGGAGCCAGCTGCGAAGCTCCTTCCAGCAGGGCTGGTGCTTCCGTGAGCATCTGCAGCACGTGCTCACTGCGCTATCCTGTCTGTCCCCACAGGATCGCCGTGTTTTCGGTGACCGTCCTACATGACGAGAGGATAGTGATTGTGGCCGAGCAGAGGCCGGACTCCACGGAGGAGGACAGCTTCCAGTGGATGAGCAGGGTGCTGCAGGTAGTCCTCCTGGCACCCCCCCGCGCCCCTCACCTCTGGGGGTGTGGCTGCTGTGCTCTCTGGTCATCCCTGTGCTCACCCAGCAGCTGTATCGACCGTGAACTCACAGTTGTGTCCTAGGGAGGTGGCTGTACAGACAGATTCGGGTCGGGGTTCGGGGATTTGCAGAACTGGCTCCCACTTGCTTGCGGAGTCTCAAGGGGACGTTTCTGTTATGACCTGGAGCACGCGCATGCTGTTCCACATGTCCCGCGGTGCATTCTGCTCAGTGAGGTGTGGTGAGCCAGGGGCCCCGCTTGTGCCATGTCGGCTTCTGTGTGCTGGGTTTGCACATCTGAGGATCTGCTACAGGGCTGTCCTTCACACCTGGTTTCACACAGTTTCCTCTCCGTGACTTTGCAGGCGATCGACAGCATACATCAAGTTGGGGTTTACTGTCTGGCCTTGGTTCCGGCCAACACCCTCCCCAAAACCCCGCTCGGGGGGATCCATTTGTCTGAAACGAAGCAGCTTTTCCTGGAGGGCTCGCTTCACCCCTGCAATGTCCTGATGTGCCCCCACACGTGCGTCACCAACCTGCCCTAAGCCTCGGCAGAAGCAGCCAGGTATGTCCAGAGGTCGTGCAGGCCTGGGTCCCTGCCAGCAAGTCCTCAGCCTCCCCCTCCGGCCGCCCATCACATGCTCCCGGGGAACTCAGCTCCCTCCCACGCAGCCCCTTTCTCCCCAGGGTGCGGTGGGATGTGGCATCTCTTCTGGGTGCAGCTGGGGCTCAGACCTCGATCTCCTGGGTGGCCCTTGGCACAGACCCTGTCAGGGTCACAGCTCCCTTGTGCCCAGATGAGCATGAGGCTTCCTTTCATGTTTTGTGAGTCGACACGCGGGAAGCATGTGGAAGCCTGTGAGGAGTTGCGCTGCTCTGCCACTTGGGGAGCGTGGGCACCAGCCTCCAAGTCATCCTCCACACAGCTCATCCTGCTCTTCGGGCTGCACGCGGCTGTCAGTGGAGAGGAATTTATTGCAAGAACACGGGTGGTGGGGGAGCAGCCCCTCTGCCAGTGCAGTAATGGGGTCCTGGCCTCCTAGCTTGACGTGCCAACCTCAGGCAGGCCGGGCGCCCTCAGGCCAGGGTGCTAGGACGACAGACAATGCGTACATGGCACAGATTTTACAAGGAAACGAGGAAGCTATGCCACAGGGAGGTCAGGAGCTGACCCAAGGCTGTGGGGCCAGAGTGCAGGAGAGACAGAGCCAGACCTGACGGCTCTCTGCTCCCCCGATAGGGTGGCAGTGGGGCCAGGTATAGGGGCAAGTCAGCTAGAGGTGGTCAGGGGGCACGGGGCCCAGCACAGCTGGTGGTGGCTGTAGGAACCAGCCCACCCCCGGGAAGGGAGCTTGGCTGAGATGGGGTGGGCGGCCTCTCCAGGTTCGGGTGAGGAGGAGCGTGGGCACCGGGGCTCTGACTCCGGGCCGCTCGCTGCTGTGCCCTCTGAGCACAGCGTCCGTGGGGTGGTTGTGATCCTCTCCTGGCGCAAGACCTAGAAAGTCACAGCATGCCTGCTTTCCTGGCACCTTGGGTTTGTGTTTACAGTGATAAGCACTGCTCTTCCTCTTAAATTATTCTCTTGTATTCTGACTCCTTAACTAATGTTCCTTCTCCACTTCTTTCCTCTCACCTCTGTTGAACCCTCTCAGTCCCTGGCTTGTGTGAGTGTCGTGTAGGACAGAGTCACATTTGACCGAACCGTCCATTTCTTTATTCTGCGGGCAATTGCTTCAAGTGGCAAAGCCACTGAAAGACACAGCTTGCCCTTCGTGAGCCTAGGAAGTGGATGAAAAATAGTCTCTGTTGTCTCCTCTGGCCTCCGGGTGTGAACAGCACTGGGACTGACACAGGGGGGCTCTCGGCATGGATTTGATCAAGCCAGGGATGAAACACAAGTTGGCCGCGTGATCTTTGTGATCTTATACTGCGGCTCTTTCGGTGAAGCTCTCCCAGCCTCCTCTCCTGCTCCCCCCCCACCCCCACTGACCCACACTCACACACCGGCCCTGTACTCTGCAGCGTCTGACCTCCTCCTGAGGTCTTGGTTTCTATGCATGTGTGTAATGCAAATGTGTGAATGGTAATATGAGAAAGGTATCTATGGTTTCTTGCAATCAGAAATTTTGAAAGAGTTTCTGTAGTTCTTTAAGAAACTTCTTTCATTAAAAAAGAAAAGCTGTCAGGATGGATTGTATCTGCTTTTCCCTCTTGAAATGCTTCTTAGACTCTGGAGTGAGCGTTGGTGATCAAGTCAGTAATAGCGACTAGGAGGGGTGTGGGCCATGTGGGTGTGGGTCGGTTTGCTATTGCCCGGAGACCCCGAAGCCTTCACAGTGATGAGTGAGTGACTGTGTCCTCCCTCTTCTGCCGTGTTACTCCTTGAATTCATCCAAAGAGGCACTTACCAAACACATACGGTATTCTGTTGCTGTTGATGGTCAGCTCTCACTGACGTGATGACAACAGGAGCGAGACGCACGTCTTTGCCTGCTTTGAGACGTGTCACGTGCTAAGTTCTGGACTTGTCTTCTGCGGTATTTTCATCGTCACTGGAGTGAGTAGGTCTTAGCAGCCCCCCAGCTGGAAACCAAAGGCAGCGACTCTGTAGAGCCCGGGAAGTTTGGCAGGAGTGTGGCTCTGTGGACCCTTGTCAGGGCTGGTTCACGTTTGCTGTCATTGTCGTCGCAGTGGCTGACTTGAAGCCCTGTTCTCGTGAGACTTTTCAAAGCTGGGGCTTCGGGAGGGTTCTCCAGAGTGAGCTCTGTACCGAAGCGGGAGGTCGTGTTTTCAGGAACTTCATCACATTTTCCTCACGTGTGTGCCGCTGCTTCTTTCCAGAAATCGGCCCTGCCTCCGTGATGGTGGGGAACCTGGTGTCTGGGAAGCGGATTGCACAGGCCAGCGGCAGAGACCTGGGCCAGATAGAAGACAATGACCAGGCCCGGAAGGTGAGCACAGAGAGCCAGACCTCGCCAGTTCCTCTCCACCTGGCGCCCAAGGGCCGGACCACAGACGTCATCGACTCCCACTCCCTCTCTGCCAGCCCAGTCAGTGTCCCTGTCTTCCACCTGCCCGCCTGGTCCCGCAAGCGACACCATGTGGCTTTATAAGGAAAGCGTGTTTGTTGGGAGATGCAGTGTTGGGGGACACCTGACAGTAGCACAGTCCCAGGACTGGCAGGCTTGCGGCCAGTGTGGGTCCCTTCCTGTCCTTGTATCCCCTGAGCACTTGTTCCTGGTTCTCCCACAGCCCTGGTGTGACACCCAGGCGGCCTCACAGCCACATTATTGCGAAGCTACAGTCCTTTGATTGTTGGAATTCAAGAAAACATCAGTTCAGAACCCAGGTTTGGGAGGCAGACATTCTTAAAGCAGCCTTGGGATCTGTGGGAGAAACTCCACGTAAACATGAAAACTGGTCCCGTGTGGCTGCGAGTCCCCATGATGACCATTCAGCCCCAGAACTCCTCCCGCTCTCCCAAAGGTAGTCCTGCTGTGGAGGGGCTCCCAGGAAATGTGACAAAGCAGTCACTTAAGATACTGCCAGTGGGGTAACACATGATAACGTGTTCAGTGAAAGCAGTGGATCACCATGTTCCCCAGCTCGTGGTGCATTTCTCTCAGTCGTGGATTAAGGTGAATATGTGGTATTTGCTATATCCTGACCCTCGTGCTGTGTCCTGGCGTGAAATAGGGCCATCCTTGTCACCAGACTGTCAGCCTGGTGCCTACAGGCTGTGTGCTTTGCAGTGCTGTTGAACGACTTCAGGGATGACCATTGAAAAACAAACTTAAGAGATTCCATTCTTGAAACAGGGTAGATCTGATTCTGTCACTGCAGCCCCCAGACATCACTGTTGCATCTTCTGGAAGCCCAGGGGAAGGGGTTTTCTGTGTCAGCTAATCTGTCTGTGAGGGGAGTGAACGGAGTCTTCCCGTCCAAGGGGGGGTTTCAGAACTCTTCCCTAATGGAGGCAGGGCACCAGCCCTCTGGTCTGTGAGTCTGAATCAGGCACGGTGAATTCAGGTCGCTGCCAGGAAAGCATTGTAAGCACCTGCTGGTTCTGTCGATTGTATTCGTCAGGGACGATCCCCTCGCTGTGTGCAGGCCCCCTGAAAGCACTCAGGCAGACCACGCCAGTTTAAATGTTGCGGTCAGCCCGGCCCTCGGGACAGTCTGGACCTAACGGCTGTGCTCTGTTCCAGTTCCTGTTCCTCTCGGAGGTCCTGCAGTGGAGGGCGCAGACCACCCCCGACCACGTGCTGTACACGCTGCTCAACTGCAGGGTGAGGCCCTGGGCGTCCCCGTGGGAGCACGTGCCTGAGCTTGTGTGTCCCTCTCTCGGGCCACACCTTCCACCGCAGCCTTCCCTGACTCCCGTTATTTACGTGTGTGTTTGTTGCTGTTTTGACTGAGACCTCTTCACCTAGGAAGGGTTGCTTCCAAATATAAGGGCTTGAGCATCTGGACGTATGTGTGTAGTGTCTTTTAGCAATTTTTTTGCAATGTCTTCCCCCCAGAGTGAGTTGCTGAATGCCTACAACAGAGAATAGTTGCAGACTTACGAGATATTAATGTCTTTATTTTTTATTTATTTATTTTTTTTTTACTAAACTACATTTTTATAAGTAAGATGTCATGTTTTAATTACAGGCTTTCATTCTTAGGAATGAAAATCATTTCTATTTTATCCTTGAGGTTTATGTGTTCACGTTTCAGATTAGAGAAGCAAACTCAGCAGGTGTTTGTTGCATAATAGTGTTCAAGAAGGAGGCCTTAAACATACAAGCAGATAGTATCAGCAAGAAATTTAAATGCAAAAATCTTAATATGCTTGTTAACTTTTCATTTACTTTGGAAATAAAGCCTGGAAAATGGGTTTAAAATGTAGGTCTTCTTGACCAGTAAGGGTGCTTGAAACTTTAAGAAGTGATGGCTGATCAGTCTCTTAATATCAAAGTCTTACTGCACCAAGGCACCTCTTGCCTTTTAAAGCAATAGATTAAAGTCAAGTAAAAAGAAATGCTAATAATATAAGTTACTCCCCAAATCTCTAGTTCGGATATCCAGCTTTCTGACCAGTTTGTGTGATTTAGTTCACAGAAGTTACCCCATCCTCCCCTGTCACAGCTTGTCTTGAGTTGCCCTGCGAGCTGAGTTGATCCCAGCAGGTCCTTGTTCGCTGTGTCTGTTCAAGGCGACCCCCCTGGAGGGTCTTAGAAAGCACTCCTGCACCCTGGCCCCCGTGAGGAGAATTTGGTACCCCACCTTTTGGTGCCTACCCTGGGGCCTCCTGGACCCTCTTCCCAGGATTAAGGCTTCCGCTGTCCCTCGGGCTCGCAGGTGCACGGCAGGAACCCTGAGGACCACGTGGTTGCTAGGAGCCCTGCATCTGAAACACGCCCGCTTTCCTTGTCTTTCCTCCGCTCCTTCCTCAGCCTGTGAACATGGACAAGACCACTTCCCTGGCTCTGCTGCCCAGCTGGCCCTCGGCTCTGACACTTCCTGTGTTTCTCTCGCGTCGCCCTTTCTGACTCCTCCGTCCTCTGCACAAAGCACTTCCCCTGGAGGCTGCTCGTGGCTTTGCCTTCTTTCTCCAGAGCCTCTCGTGTGGCCTCGGGAGGTTTCCAGCAGCACCTGCAGGGTGGCAGCTGGAGCCACACTCCAGCCTGTCCCCCAGCCCCTGGGAAGGACGCCTGCTCAGATGGCCTCCACTCGGCTCCCTGAGCGGTGCAGTGGTGCTGCCTGGCGACTTGGGCCCGGACACACGGCATGCCGCCTCTGGAACCTGCAAGCAGCGAGAGCCAGGCTGGGGTCGCTGTCATATTTCAGGCTGGGCGAGGCGAAGGCCGCCGTGCCTGCCCCAGATACTCTGTGGAGTGTAAGCAGGTCGCCTAGGAAATAGTAGCCCCCCCCCCCCACTCCAGACACAGAGACCCGAAAGTTACTCAGGCAGGTTCACACACTACATCCCGTCAGTGGGAGGGAACGAGGGGACAGCGCTACTCTGACTGCGTCTCTCCTGGGGGTCTGCCGTCAGCGGGGCAGACCTCAGATTGCCGGTAGGGTGATGTGGGCACACCCGGCTTGTTGTCAGCAGGTGTGACCTGTGGGGCCTGCGTCCCCATTCCCAGACTCTGTGTTCATGGTCCTTTGCTCCAGCTGGGCACTGCTCGTTAGGAGAAACGTGGTCACTGGGAACGACTCGTACTCTGAAAAGCGCTTCATCCGCGGATCAGCGGGGTGAACTGTGGAGCTCAAGGCTGTGAGAACATCTGCTTCAGGTCAGCACCGAGATCGTGTGGCCCACAGTGGCCTCTATCTCCGGAGGCTTTCCTGACGTGGAGGCAGCCACAGCTTGACCGCCTGGAAGGGTCAGATCAGAGCCAGACATCTGTGTTCACTCCCACCCTCTCTGACCCGCTGTGTGCGCTTACAACAAATGTCCAACCGGAACCGAAGTTCAGGAGCATCATGTCCATGGTCGTTACAATGTGGTTTCCACTTAACCTTCTAGTTCAGGACTGTCCAACAGAAATAAAACACAAGCCGCACCCCAGTGTAATGTTTTCTAAAAGCAATATTTTAAAAAGGTGAAAAGAAATAAGTGATATTCATTCTGAAATGTTATACTTCAGTCAGTAAACTCAGACACTGTTCCCCCAGCATGTGGCCCCAGAGCTCTTCCAGGCTTCCGCCACCCCGGACAGCTCCTTCCATCGATTGTGAATTCCCCAGCTTGGTCATGGCTCACCTAAAACGGGGACCCATTTGGTTCTTGCCTGTTGCAAACGGTACCACTCATTGGTCTCCTCCCTGGCAGTGCAGTCGGTGGGGTAAGAGCTGTGTGAGATTTGCAGTAGGGGTGGGGACGTGAGTCATGGCAAATCGTGGAAGACTTGCATCCTGGGAACTTAGTTCATACAAAAGAGCATCTGTTATTTTTTTAAAGAGAAACACCAGCCAACTCTAAACCTTTTTTTCTTCTTTGGAATTTTAAAATGTAAATCTTACTTGGCTTTTTCTTCATTCTTCGTTAAATTTTCAGTTGTCATTATTTAATTTAATGTAAAACTTGTAAATGGTGCTAAATTGGCAGTCGTTGACACTGAAAGCTGTTGTCTTCAGAACAGGGGTCGCGTGGTAGATGACCCTGCACTGCCATCCTGTCATGGCACCAACCAGGACCTCTTTTGGGAAGACGCAGCCCTAATTTCCTGTGAGGTGCTTTTCCGTAGAGCCTCCTCCTTAGGCAGTGGGCTTCCCCATGGAACATCCAGCTTCTCCCAGGAATGTTGAGGATGCCAGGCAACCAGTGACCTAAGGATAAATCCCACTTCTTCATGGACCCGTGACATTCATGTTTGTCATGACAGCGAGTGGAAAATACAAAATGTGTAGCTGAAAAGCAGCGGCATTTCTCCTGAGGTGAAAGGTTCCAGCGTTTGGGCTAGATTTCTAGACACCGGTCTTGGAGGTCTCTCTGTATTGACCCAGCTTTGCCGCATTCTCCTCTCTGGCTCTTCCACTTCATGCATCTCTTGCTATTATTTTTAGACCTTCCTCAGAAGGAACACAGTTAAGGGATGAGAAGGTTCAGTTCAGAGACATGTAAGCTCAGCCTGTCCACCACATGAGGGCCTGGTCCTGGCACAGCAGGACGGGGCTGGAGCCAGACAGGCAGCCGCCTGGCAGCCTCCCTCAGTGAGGCCCCCGCGTGTTGATTCCCAGGGTGGGTGCGGCCACCCGGGACCCTGAGAGTAACACCAGGCACTGGCAGTTCTGTCCTGATGCCTTGTAACCGGTTCTCCCTTCCTCTGGGCCCCTCCCGCCGGGCATGTGTTCCATTTGGGTGGGAGTTCTGTACCTTCCCACACGTCGCCACCGGGCCCCCAGTGTTCCTTAATGGCCCTGAAGGTTCTGGTCTCTTCTGTCCCCACGTTCTCCTCCCGCATGACCAGCTGCTCCTCTGGACTCCTTTCTGCACATGTGACTGTTTTCCACGGCTCCCCACTGGCTCACTCACGCTCCTTGGAAGCTCCCCCCCCAATAAAAGTGTCTGGCCTGGGCTTCCATGGTCACTGTTCACCTGTGGGGCTTGCTGACCTGACGCTCCTGGCCAGTTCGCCTGCTGCTTAAGGAAAGGTCGTTCACCCTGTCCATCCCTGTGAAGTAGGATGTGATTATAAAGAGCAGTTTTTAAATAGCTTGGACAGTGCTCTCTTCTTCCCGGGAATGTGTGCAGACGAAAGCCTCGCCCTTAGGAGGAACTTTCTTTGGCTACTTCGTGTTTGTAACTTGCAGCTTATTCATGCTTTTCTTTTTGGCATAAAGTAAGTGTGTGTACTTTGGTATCTCTTAGTACCCATTTTGCTACTGATTTTCCCTATTAGTGCTTTTCAAAGGTGCTTTTCAATCTAAGTGTGCTTTACAATTGCTTCTGCATGTTTGAAAAGTCTACGTTAGATGAACTTGACTATTCATTTTTTTCTTTCATAGTTTTTTTTCGTTTCGTTTTGTTTTGCCTGTTACTTGTTTGGAGGTTTGTCTGTTTTCTGCCCTCCCTGACTTTTGATGTGGTCCTTCTTAAAAATATTTTTAATGAGTTATTTTTCATAGTATGAGTCCTACAGATTTACTACTCATTTGTATTGCCCATGACAGGTACACTTAAGTCCCAGAATTACTAGGTTGATTTTTTTGTGTGTGTGGAAATTTTAGCTATTTTTGAGGTCAAATAATTATTTCTTTAAATGCCCTGTTAATACAAGTATTTCTAGATACCTCTTCAGTGTTGTGCTTCTTAGCTGGTGGGAGGGAAAGGAGAGTGAATGCTAATGGGATGGGGTCTCTTGAGGGGGTGACAAAAAACCTTCTAAAGCTGACTGTGGCGGTGGTCACAACTCGGTACAGACACTAGCACCCATTTAACTGTACATTTTAAACAAGCGGGTTGTATGGTATATGAACTATACCTTAACAAAGCTGGTCTGTTTCTAAAGTCCTCCCTACTTGCTCTTGTGCTACTCAGGGAACGATAGCAAACTCGCTGACTTGTGTCCAGCTGCATAAACGGGCTGAGAAGATAGCCGTGATGCTGATGGAGAGGGGACACCTGCAGGACGGGGACCACGTTGCTCTGGTCTACCCGCCCGGTAAGAAGCAGGCGCCTGCTGGTGCTGGGTGCTGCTTCTGTGTTAGCACCAGAAGTGGGCGCCGGCTCCTGCCTGGCTCCCTGTGTCTGCTCACTGTCAGTTGGGACTGTGCTGCGCGCTGTACGACTGGTAACGGGGGCACAAGCAAAGCAGTAATTTTACACAGATTTTTCTATCTAAATTTGTTTTATTAGATATTTGAGGGAGTTCGTTTAATCCGTAGTTCAGAGTTGAGTAATCCTTAGAGAAACAACAGCAAGTAGCTTCTTGGCTGCTTTGACATCTTGTGCCTAAAAAGAAAGGGCCGAGTGGAAGTCGTCCCCGCAGTTTAACAAACCCGCGAGGGTGAGGAAAGAGTCTGTTAAAGGTCTCCGTTACCCATGAGCCGTCTGGCTTTTTCCAGGATGGTAGTTCTGCTGACGGGCATGACAGCCATTAAACAGCTCAATTTGTTTCAAGTAAGAACTTTTGCTTTTCCCACCGTGTAGGAGTAGACCTCATCGCAGCGTTTTATGGCTGCCTGTACGCGGGGTGTGTGCCGATAACCGTCCGTCCTCCACACCCGCAGAACATCGCAACCACGCTGCCTACGGTGAAGATGATTGTGGAGGTAACGTGGCCTGCATGTGGGCCTGCAGATCACAGCTTGGGCTCTCACGGCAGGGCCAGGTGCGGGTGTCGGGTCGCATGAGAGCCTGCAGTCACAGCTCCTTCCCTCAAGGGGCTCACCATCTAGTTCTGTGAGCAAGGCTGAGACTTGTGCCTGGAAGTGAGGACTAGCGGGCAGCTTTGCCACGATGCTGCCGAATCGAGGCAGCTCCCCAGACAGGGCATCCCTGTGGGTGCTGGGAGCTTCCCCACCAGACCCAAGGACCAAACCAAACCAAACCAGGTGGAGAAGTCATACGTTTTTGAAAGTTCTTTGCTCAAGATTTAGAAGTGTCCTGTACCTTTTTGAAAGTACAGGTTTGTTTTAATGTTTTTGGCCTGAGGAAGCTTAAGAGGATTAGATGTTTTTCCCCTTGAAAGAGGAACCATGAGGGACATCAGAAGCGGATTCTTCTTTGTAGTTGTGTGGGAGGAACTTCGTGGCCATTACCCCCCATAGAAAGTGTTGAGGGTGTACGTGGAAATGTGTCATTTCTGGTGGGACAGAGCTGGCGGTGAGAGCAGTGAGTGTGGGTGCTGCTTTCTGAGTGTGGACACTGCTCAGGTCTGGGAACCGCAGGGGCTCGGCCCTCACCAGCCCTGCTCGTGTGCTTGGTGGTCCAGCTCCTGGCCACGTGCACCTCTGGTGGCCGACACCAGCCCTTGTGCGGCAGCTGTGTGCCGGGCCGAGCCCCTTCCAAGCTGCTCGGCCTCCGTCTGGAGCTCGCACCCACCCCACCCTTTACCCCTACCTCTCCGCTCTTTGCTCTCTGACCCTCAGGTGAGCCGCTCTGCCTGTTTGATGACAACACAACTGATCTGTAAATTGTTGCGGTCCAGGGAGGCAGCTGCAGCCGTAGATGTCAGGGCGTGGCCCCCCATACTGGACACAGGTTGGTCCTCGAACTAGCCCAGTTGTTTGTTTGCTTAAATGCTTTTCTGTTAAGTCAGAGATGCTAACAGCTTTGTTTTGCTCTCCAGATGATTTGCCAAAGAAGCGGCCTGCCCAGATCTACAAACCTTCCAACCCAGACATGCTAGCCTATCTTGATTTTAGTGTGTCCACAACTGGGATGCTAGCTGGAGTGAAGGTGAGAAATGCAGTCTGCATCACGTGTAGTTAGCAGACCACACGGTGATGGTCAGTTTTCATTCTTACGCACACGGGGCTCTGGTGGGGCCTGGCAGCAAAATACGGAGAGAGGCACACTTGTGCGTTTTGTTCGAGCCGTAAAATGCATGACTGTTTCAGTAGTTAGCGAGGCTGACTGGTTCCTTCTAAATGCTCCGACTGCTTTGTATGTGAACACAGCCTCACTAGTCCCTGATTAAAAAAAAACTGCGTATGTTTTTCTTTCTTGCTAGTTCTCAAATCCCGCTATCTTGTCTATTACAAAACTCTGTACGCTTGGAGTCCTTGCCTTTTTAACGTGGATCTCATGGTAACTCGCCAGGATGCTGCTCGTTGCGGCCGCAGTGATCCTTCTTCCTGCTGAAGCTGGAACCCGCTGTGCGTGCCACCAGAACTAGGGCCCTGACAGCTCAGGCGATGTCCTTGTCAAGGGACCGTTAACAAGTTCTCTGCCCTCAGGAAGCCCTTCCCTATTACCCGCCTCCGAGTTCTGACTGCTGAGTTCGCATAGTTTTCCTCATTTAGTTCTCCTACTTCATTGGCATTTCCCCAATTTTTAAATTGCAGCAGAACACGCATAACATAAATTTACCACTTAACCCACTTAAGCGAACTGTGCAGTGGTACTAAATACGTTCAGACTTCTGTGCTGCTGTCACCACCACTCATTCCCACAAGCCATTCCATCTTATGGAGCTGGATCTCTTTCCCGCTAAACACTGACCCTCCCTCAGCGACAGCCGCTCTGTTTTTTGTCTCTGTTTTTGATTGTTCTGGGCACCATACGTATGTGGACTCGTACATGTCTTCTCACATCTGCTTATTTCACTGAGTGTGGTATCTTCAAGGTTCATCCACACTGAAGTATATATCAGAATTCCTTTTTAAAGCTGTGTTCCTATTTCACTGGTACAGACCACATTTTGCTTATCCGTTCACCCGTCAACAGACGCTTGAGTTGCTCCCACATTTTAGATGTTGTGAGTGATGCTGCTGTGAACGTGGGTGCACAGACGTCTCTTCGAGACCTTGCAGCAGTTCGTTTACATGCATTCCCAGAAGTGGAGTTGCTGGGTCATATGGTAATTATGTTTTTAATTTGGGGGGGGGATTGCCATACTGTTTCTCACTGTAGCTGTCCCATTTTACTGCCTCACCAGCAGTGCACAGTTGCAATTTCTCCACATCCTCGTCAACACTTAACTTATTTTCTATTGGTTTTTTCAGTAGTGGTCATCCTAATGGATGTGAAATAGCATCACATTGTGATTTTGATTTGCATTTCACTGAAGATTGGTGATGCTGAGCATCCTTTCATGTGATTATTTGCCATTTGTATCTTTTCTTTGAGAAATTTCTGTTCAAGTCCTTTGCCATTTTGAATGCATTGTTTTCTTGTTGAGTTTTATAAATTCCCCATGTATTATGGGCTTCACTCCCTTGTCAGATAAGTGATTTACAAGTATCCCTGCAGGATGTCCTAGTGCTTCCCCAGGTCTGCTTCTGGAGCACACTCCTGCTCACGGCAGCTAGTGTGAGCCGATGTGTGCCCCAGGCGTGGGCACTCCACGCCAGCCAAAGCCGGACCGTGGTGGCAGGGAAACCTGCTAAAAGCGTCACAGACACATCCTTAAAATAAATACCCTGGCCTCAGCCCTGACTCCTCCACCTGCTCTCAGGGATGTATCATCTGCTCTCAGTGTCTCCTTCAGAGCAGTGTTAGAGTTTGTTGTTTTGGGCTTTTGGAAAACTAATTCTTTATCCAAGTACAAGGTTGCAGGAGTCTCTCTTACTAAAAGGTTCTGGAAAGGCATTCCAGCTTGGGCTCTGAGTTTGTGACTTTGGCAGGTCCAAGATTGGAATGAGCTCAGGGATCAACATTCACCTTTCCTAGTTGCTTTTTTCTTAACCTGTTCACTTTCTGGTCACTACACTGAAATCCTTGCCCCTGAGAGCCCAGACACCTCTGAGCCCCACCCACAGGGGGGTGAGGATGGCCCTCTGTTGTCTCTGCCCTGGTGCTCGCCGGCCCTGCCGTTGTCAGGTCTCCCAACTTCCCAGTAGGTGGCAAGCTCCTGAGGGCAGAGGCCACGTCCTCCTTTCCACATCCCAGTCGCTGACCCGGTGCCTGATGCACACAAGTGCTCTGGCAGCATGTTAGTGCCTGCTGAGCTGAGCTGGAGCTCATTTCTCAAGCTGTGAGGGGCACCTGCACCGAGCAGGGTTCACTGAAGGTCTGTTTCAGATGCTGATCTGAGAATGTGGGTCGTTCTGGCAGTTGGGATCTTACTGACCCCTCCTGATGCCGCAGGCAGGAGGTTGGAGGAATGTTTGATAAACCTAGCCTCATTTCTTCTTTAAACAAGTGTTGTGGCTTTGAAAACAAACTAAAAAGAATTGCTCATGTGTTAGATTGTAGAGTAATCTTACATTGCCTTGTATGAACTCAGTAAAATATCCACGACGAAGCCGTCGTCTGGGCAGGGCTTCAGGAGGATGCATGTCTCCCCGCAGCTCTGGGTCTCTCTTCTCTTTCCCTGAAGTGGCTGGCGAGCACTCTCCCACGCCTGTGGCTGGGTTCCCGGGACTCTATGCTGCCCCACCCTGGTCCCTTCTGCAGCCCAGCCCTGCGGGGCGCGCACGCCGCACTGGCGGGAGCTAGTTCAGGACTGTGAACTTGCGCTACCTTGACGCTCCCCCACTCCCCGGATCCTACTGACTAGAAAGCCTCTGTGAGAAAGCTGGTTTCATTGGCTCCATTTTGCAGTGCTTTAACAGAATTCCCATCACATACTGACTGTAGTGGGACTGGTTCTTGGGATTGGAGAGGCTCTTTCCTGTGGCCTTGCGGAGAGGGAATGAGGGTGGGTCTTGCTGCCGTCAGGTGGCCGACACGTCTCAGTGCACAGGCGTGTGTGGTCTGCAGCAGACCTTTACCTTCGGAGCCTCGTTTCCTGACCCTTGAGATGGGAGTCGGACGTGCAGTGCGCTCTGCTGGCGCCCCTGTGGCACAGCGGGTGCGGTGCCGGTGGGCCGCGGAGAGAGATGCAAACGCTCATGCACCCCCGACTTCGTGGGGTGCAGGGGGCGTTGCAGCAGGACCGCTACTCAAGCGCAAGACGTCCTCGCTTCGCTTCCTAGGGTTTCTAGGTGCCTGGGGACCTGGAAGGCTTGCTTGTGGTTTGCTGGTTGAACGTGAGAAGACTAATGAGAATGCCAGCAGCCCGCGCTCTGCTAACAGAGCCAAAGCTTGGCCACAGCGGCCCTCTGTTCTGGAGTCACCTGTGGGCGTCAGACGCCAGGTCCTGGGCACCTGGTGTGGCCCGTTCTGTTCCAGGTGTCCCTGGGTGGGTGTCTGTGCACTGATGCGGCCTTGCTGTCTTGCAGATGTCGCACGCAGCCACCAGTGCCTTCTGCCGTTCCATTAAGCTGCAGTGTGAGCTCTACCCCTCTAGGGAAGTGGCCATCTGCTTGGACCCTTACTGTGGACTCGGGTTTGTGCTCTGGTGCCTCTGCAGGTGAGTTTCCTCTTGCGGGTCTTTACAGTGATAAACACACCACACACCCTTTTCCACACCACTTGTGGAGGAATGCTAGTGTCTGGGGAGGGCCACCGCCTGCAGGAGGGGCTGCTTGCAGCGGGGCCTCCCCTCAGCCCTGCTCCCGGGGTGCCGGGGAGTGCCGGCTGTGGTCTCCACATTCTCCGTGGAGCTGCTGAAGCCAGCAGAGATGCAGTCTGCACCCATTCCCAGAAGCTGTCTGTGGGGAATCTGTCAGGAGATACTTCATCAAAAATACAAATAACCAATAATTACTTGAAAAGATGCTTGACGCTTACTAGGAAAGGCAGATTAAAGCCAGCGAGATACCACTTCACGCCCACTGAAGGCTGTAACCAGAAAGACAAAAAGTAATGAAGTTAGAAGACTCGGATTCCGCGCTTTCAAAACTGCGCTGTAAAGCATGGTAACCAGGGGTGTGCAGAAACTGCAATTCTCACACATTGTCATGGGATTATAAAGTAGTGAAACCACAGTTTAGCATGTCCTTACAAAGTAAACAAATCTACCACATGACCAAAAGGTTCCTCTCCTGGGTATCTACCAAAGAGAAGGGAAAACGTTATGTCCATACAGGCTAGAGGCTTGAAATGTTAATAACAGCCTTCCATTAAAAAAAAAAAACAAAAGGAAACAATCCAAATATCCACCAGCTGGTGAATGGGTTTGTCTTACCCACACAGTGGGATTCGGCTACAGCATGGATGGACTTCAGAAGCATTATGCCACGTGAAGTGCGTATGATGTGATTGGATCACATGGTGCCGTTGTTGGAAATGTTCAGAAAAGGCAGATCCGTAGAGATGGAGAGCAGGCCGGCTCGCTGGCCAGAGCTGAACGCGGGGCTGACTGCAGGGAATCGAGGCGCACCTTAGGGGGATGGAGTGTTTCACAGCTGCGTTGCGGTGGCTGTGGGGACCACGTTCTTTCAGTTCTCTGCTGAAAATGGGCGGGTTTATGTTATGCAGATTATATCTAAGTAAAAGAATTTTTAAAAAGAAAACACCTTTCCTTGGGGTAGCTGGAGTGCATGGTACCCACACGAGCCTGCCAGTTCAAGAGGCCGACCCACGTGACCCCCCAGGGTGACGTGCCATCGTGAGTCGTACGACTGCCTTGCTCAGGGTGCCCAAGCTGCAGTAGTACCTGTTTTTGTATGTTTTATCAGGCTAACACTCTGAAATCATTGAATCGTTACAAATGTGCAAATTTATGTTAGTTACCAAAATGTCTTTTTTCCTCTCTCTCCTGGTCAACCGTGTTTTATTTTTCTTTTTTCATCTAGACTGTATTCTTCAGACCAGTATTAGGTTCACAACAAAACTAAGTGGAAGGTACAGAGATTTCCCATACACGCCCTGCCCCCAACAGCTTTCCCCATTTTCGACATCTCCCGCCAGAGCGGTACGTTTTCTACAATCTAGGAACCTACATTGACGTATTACCATCCCAGAGTCCATAATTTACATCGGGGTTCACGCTTGGGGTTGCACAGAGCCCAGAAATAGACCCACGTGTGAACAGTCAACTGGCCTTCACAGAAGCTCAAAGGCAGTACGGTGGAACAAGGACGATCTTGTCAACATCCACATGGAAAAAAAATGAATCTAGACGCAGATGTTACAGCCTTCACAAAAGTCAGCTCAGAATGGACCATAGTCCTGAATGTGAAGCATGAAGCTGTGCAGCTCCTGGAAGGTCACCTAGGAGAGGTCTCGGCAAGCTTGGGCTTAGCAGTGCCCTTTTAGACACGACACCAAAGGTGTGGCCCACGAAAGAAGGAGCTGACAGGCAGGACGTCGCCAAAATGACACGTTTCTGCTCAAGACCCTGTTGAGAGAACGGAAAGGCAGGCCACAGCCTGGAGAAAGCATTTCCAAAGAGCTCTTTAAATTATTTTACTGCTTTTGAAGTTAAGAGCTAAACTAGGATAGCTCAGGTTCCAGAAAGTCACAGGAGATAACTCTTCACTGTGCGCAGCCTGCGGTTAAGTTGGGGGGTGTTTGTTGCCAAGAGATCAATGTTGGTTAATAAAGGAAACAACTAGTCAACTTCTGTTGGATTAAGCCAAAAACAGGCAAGTAGAAAACTGATGAGTCAGATTTTCTGTTTGTCCTCAGTTATCAGGATTTAATGATTTTTTTTTTTTAACGTTGACTTCCGTCCTCCTTAGGAGTGTGAGGAAGGAGAAGCTGTGTCTGATTTTCACAGGTGTGCTTCTGTTCTCCAGCCGTGAGCTCCAGCCCTCTCATGTGCTGACGGTCTGATCAAGGACGTCACTTATCCTGATGTATGTTCTTGAGAAAGCTGGCAGTGGGTGATCTGTATTTCACTTTCTTCATCTTGGACCTCCTCATGATGGTATTTACAAAGTAAAACGCTGGGAATCATATGGAAGTGATAGGCAGTCATAATGAAGAAGACTCTTAGCACTGTTGATTCCTTGAGATGCGGGGCTCCAATGTCATTAACTGGATTTGGTCCCAGCCTGAAACTGTAGAAGTCCTGGATGACAGAGTAGCTATGTAAATTGGCACTGCAATTAAAGTCATGCAGGGAAATGCAATTCAGGTGTTATTGTTAACCCTGATTCATGAACGGGTTGAGTAACACTTGGTGCTGACAGAAAACCGCGCCCCAACACTTCCCAGCGGTAAAAGGCATGTTTCCCGGTGGATAATTACGATTTATATGTCGTGTGATGCTCACATTTGTTACATTTTGGGCTGTTAACCTGGTGTTACGATCCCATTTTTGACTCAGTGTTCTTTTAATAACCATTCCGCAGAGGTAAATTTTCCATTATTTTTATTTCTTCCTGCTTAATGCTGGCTTGAGGCTTCCGATTGCAGTTTGCTCTAACTCGGGGTCATGCAGATGTGGTGTGCAGACTGATTCCTGAGGACCGTGCTGCCAAGGGCAGAGGGTCAGACTGCCCCTATGGAGCAGAGCAGAGCACAGCCTCCGGGGAGCCGTCCTCACGGGGACACCGGAGCTTGCACCAGTGTCCTCGAGGCAGGGGTCTTAGTGACCGAAGGGAGAGTGCTGGGTCCCTCTTAGCTCTCACGGCCCCTGGAAAAAGACGACGTGTCCAGACATGGCCCACAGGACGTCTACATGAGGGGCAGCCCCGGATGCACTGTCGGGGCTGAAGGGTGTCGGTTTGTCTTCAGGGCCCGAAGTGTGTTCTTGGAAGGTTGAGAGCGGTGTGCTGGTGTTCAGCTGGCTTTCTCAATTAGATGGCAACTCTGATTTTAAAGCCCCTCGGTGTGGAACACAAGGACTTGCGGATGAAAGTTTGTTTTCACAAGCTGCGAGGGCTAGGCTGAACGTGTATGCAAGTGTGTTTGATAGCGTGTTACTTGCAGTAAGCAGTTGTTTGACCAGAGTGTCAGTATTTTGAAACGTAGATATATTTGTTGTAATATTATTTGCTCTCTTGAATAAGTGATCTTTAAAGGCCTAAATTAATTTCCCAAGGACGAATCTTAGAAAAAAGTTGACAGAATTTTGAGTTACAGTTATTGGAGTAGGATCTTACTGACTTTTGTATACTGACTGTACAAATAATTTTTATGCCTTTCCATGGGGCTCCATTGGAGTGTGCAGTTTTGTATATTATGTGTCTAACCAGACTTTCACATCAGCAGGATTTCTCGGGAAATGTGGAAGTCTGGGGCGTGATAGTCCCTTCTCCTGCTTACTGAGCAGTCAGTCGTCCTCAGAGCTCTTTGAAGTGCATCCGCACTCCATTTAGACCCAGTTCTTACTCTCTTCTAGAGTTTCACTTAGTTCTTTAAATACAGGCGTCCCTGTTTTCAGATTATCAAATTTTATTACTCAGAAGGATTAAGTAGAACCCAAAAAAATCCCCACATCCCCACTGACAGAGTTTCCACCTGATTGTCCAGCATGCTTCCTAGAATAACACTTACGTTTTATCCCCACACATTGGTGGTTGGTCGTCTGATGTTTTGATATATTAAACTCCAGTAGGAGAATCTAAAGCAAATGTATGACTGAGGTTTTCCAGGACAGAAGTGGGTGTGAGTGTGTGTGTGTGACATTCTGTGGAAGCAAGTGTCGTGAGAACTGGCAGGCGGGGGGAGGGATGCCTGTGTCCTGTGCCTGCCCCGTCCTGTTAGCCTCCTGGTGTGTTTGCTCCTGTGCACTCCCTGCTTCACAGCTGTGGTCATAGTTTGTGTGTGGTTCCACATCCTGCCTTCTCCTTTTAATATGAGGAATGGGAAGCTTTTAGACATGCTTCTTGGATTTAAGTTTTGTGGAACCCGTCTTTAGAACCCAAGTTAGAACACGTCTGCCAGTAAATCCCTTTCATTCCCTGAAAGGACTGCACTGTTCATGGTGCTCCAGACGGGGAGTGTAGCACCCCTGGGAAGCCAGTGTTTCCATTTGCGAACCAGAAAGGTCCTTGTGAGGTGGGGTTGGTGGGAGAGGTTTGTCGGGGTCACACCTGTGGAGGTGAAAAGGGGCAGTGGATTGGACAGCGTGCGCCCGGGAGCCAGCCCCATGCAGAGCTTCTGAACGAGGGAGTGAGGGCCACGGGTTGGGTAGGGGGTCTGCTGGCCAGGCCTCAAGCCCCCACCTCGCATCACAGGCTGTTCCTTCCTGAAGGGACACCTGAGGAGCTCTCCCGCCCCTCCTCAGCTAAGGCGTTTGTATGAAGGGAAAACATGGTACTTACTCTGATGTATCCAAAGAGCATGTCAGTTACTTGTACGTACAGACATAGTCTGAGAACCTGCTTTTTGCAGTTCCTGCTTGTGGTCTTCACTTGCTCGGCTGGGATCCCCAGGGTGGTGGCGGGAAGGTGGGCAGAACCTCAGAAAGCCTTCAGCTCCAGACGTGTGTTTGCTCTGAGCCCGTTACTCGCCCCTCCCTTGAAGAAGCACTCTCCTTTAAGAGGAGACAGCAGTGTAAATGGGCTTCTGTTAGCTCTGCCGTACCCGTGGCATGTGAGTGTGCTGAGATGCCTGAACAGACTTGGTGAGCCCGTGCAGTGGGTGCTTGCCAGCACAGAGTTGTTGAAGTGACGTGGCAATGTCTTCTTTGACTTACTCTGACGTCCCTTCAGAAGAGAGCAGAATAATGAGCATTCCCGGCGTGTGCAGCCTACACAACTTCAAGTAATGACTCAAGGGAGGACCAGAGCAGCACGACAGCACCAGCTCTCAGGGCCGACTGCCCGCTGCGGGTGGCTTTTACACTTCTGAATCTTCGTTTTCAACAGATACCTTAAGATTCCTCAGTGATACAATGAAAGCCAGTTTTATTTTTAAATGGGCGAAGGACTTGACTAGAGATCCCTCCGGAGAAAACGTACAGGTGGCCAATAAGCACAGGACAGGGTGCTCAGCATCACGGGTCATTCAGGGGAGTGCAAGTCAGACCCACAGTGAGGAGCCACGTCACCCCAGCTGGGACGGCGAAACTCAGGAGACGGAAACTGGCAGGTCGGGGAGGATGTGGAGAGACTGGGATCTTTGTAATTGCTGGCAGGAATGTAAAATGGTGCAGTTCCTCAAAAACTTAAATGTGGAATTACCGGATGATCTTTTGGGCATATACCCCGAAGAATTAAAAACAGGGACTTAAACAGATACTTGTGCACTCACGTTCACGGCATTATTCACCAACGGCCAAAAGGTGGAAGCCACCCAGGTGTCCACTGAGGAATGAACGGATAAACAAAACGTGGCGTCTGCACTCCGTAGGGCGTCACTCAGCCTTGGAGAGGACGGACACTGACACAGGCTGCAACGTGGAAGAACCTTGAAGGCCACGCTGAGTGAAACGGTCCAGTCAGAAGAGGACAGAGATTGTGCTTCCCCTAAATATCCGGAATAGGCAAATTCGGAAACAGAGTAGATGGGAGGTCTCCAGAGATAGGTGTGGTGATGGGAGTTAGTTTTAATGGGCACAGCACTTCTGCTTGTGATGATGCAAAGTTCTGGATGTAAATACTGTGGTGGTTGCACAACATTGTGAATATAATTAATGCCACTGAAGCACATGTTTAAGATGGTCAAATGGTAAATCTTGTGTGTATTTTACCACAATAGGATTTTTTAAATCTTTTTTTTTATTGAAGTAGAGTCAGTTTACAATGTTGTGTCAGTTTCTGGTGTACAGCACAGTGCTTCAATCATACATGAATATACATATATTTTTTCATATTCTTTTTCACTGTGAGCTACTACAAGATACTGAGTATAGTTCCCTGTCACAGTAGGATTTTTAAAGCGAAGACCAAAAACGAGCCGCTCGTGCAGTAGAGTAATACTTGAGGATGGACACCTCCCTTACTGACTCATCTCCTGGTTTTCAAATAATGTTGCTCTATGAGAAGATCACCGAAAAAGCCAACATTTGCTGTCTTTCTTCCTGACAAAAATGAACAGAACTTTGGAACAGAGGAATAAAGAAAGAAATGGAAATTTGCCCCAAAATGCTTTTTGTCACATTCCCTGAAGAATAGTTTTCCTTCTAAGGGCTCTGTTTAAAGTAGATTTTGTAAGCCAACTTAATTTCATTCCTTTTTTTAACCAGTTGGATTCACTTGTTAATAAACAATTTTGAAATTTAAAAATGAGATTGGCCTTATGAGAGGAGAACTGGCTTTAGGATCAGAGCATAGCAGTCAAGAGGATTAATGTGCTGTTTCATCCATGAGATTTTTTACGGCTAGAAAGCTCCTTTTACTTAAATCGTAGAAGGTGGCTTATCTAGGATATTCTGTTATTAGCGCATGACCTTTATTCACATCAATTTGTAGTCGTAAACCATACAAAATTAAAACCACTAAGAATATAGTTTGGCAAGTACTTCATTATTTTAGAACCACACTTGCCTCATCAATTAGTGGTGAATCACAATATATAGCCGCTGGGTTCTCTCAGTGTGCTCTCTAAAGGCAAGATTAAAGAATGATTTTGTTTTCCTTAGCTCCATTTGGTGATCTGTTTGAATCATTCTGAAGTAAAATTACAAACCTAATTCTTCTGATCGTTTTAGTTTCCTTTTATTTACTCTGGAAGTCAGGTTTCTGAACCGGGGCTGGGCACGCTTTCCCTCACGTGGCAGTTTGATAAATACTCAGGCTCGTGCTCTCTGTTGGGACCAGTCAGCTCTGTCCATTGGTCGGGAAGCCGCCGCAGGTGGTGTTTTAAGGACTAGAGGGCCGCGTCCCAGTAAAACGTTATTTACAAAACCAGGCAGCGCCTAGTGTGACTCCTGTTCTGAACTTCCAGACCTTTTTGTCAAGAGCCAGTCCTGGCTCCCACTGGGAGAGAGCCCAGTCTGTAAACGCAGCAGCTCTGAGAGACGCCTCACAGCGTCGCAGCTCCGGCGTGTTTCAGTGAGTGCTCGGAGTGGCGGCGGCTGTGGGTCATAGCCCCATAGTCTTTTGAGCTTTTCAGAATGTTTTTGTAAACACACTGTTTGTATTTACAAATACCTGAGAGTAGAGTTGGCGTGACTATCCCCCTCCTGCAGATGGACAGCGCAGGCTGGTCCCGTCTCCATCTTCACTAGCCCTCCCGTCTCTCTCTGCAGCGTGTACTCTGGGCACCAGTCCATCCTCATCCCGCCTGCAGAGCTGGAGACCAACCCTGCCTTGTGGCTTCTTGCCGTGAGTCAGTACAAGGTCCGGGATACGTTTTGCTCCTATTCAGTGATGGAACTTTGTACCAAGGGGCTGGGCTCGCAGACAGAATCCCTCAAGGTAAGCAGCCCTCAGAGTGCCCGGGGCACTTGCCAGCATCCTGGGAAAGTGCAGTGTCGGGAGGTCAGCGGGGTGTTGAGGTTACTTGGTCCTTCAGGGAAGCAGACTGGGATCCTCTGTCACCTGAAGTTTACAACATTGTTTTCACGTGAAAACCTCATTCTGTAACATGAATACTTTCTCGCTGCCACAGAGTTACAGGTCTGAGTGTCTGGTTTTGGTATGTTCAGTTCTGCTGGAGCCCCTCAGAGGGCCCTGATTGCTTTTTCGTTTGTTGGTGGAGCCAGTTCCTGAGCGCTGTTGGTCCTGTTCCAAGGCTGGGCTCGAGCCGTAGGTCTGCATTCACCGCTGATTGCATCCTCCTTGGAGACCCCGACTGGGAGGCCGGGCTCAGCGAGCAGCGCCCGCTTTGTTTCTTAGTCTGCAGTCCCTGTGTGCGACAGCGATCTCACTTCCCTCGTTTAAACCAAACACACTTCGATAGACTTATTATCAGTGGTAAATTAGGGGGTTCTTGTCCAAGCAACCTTGAGAAAGTAACCATACAGCCGACTCTGGTTGGCATTCCAGCTGTTCACTGTTCATGTGATTAGGTACGTGCGCCTGTGTGTGTACAGACAGGTGACACACACGCACACATTATGTGTGAACATGCCGTCAGCAAAGCAGTGTATTTATCTCTTCTGAGGTTTGTTCTCCTATCCACACCTAATGCACTGAGCTTGAACAAGAAAGCAAAATGCAAGATAACTTTGATATTAAGCTACATGAATAATTGTATAATTAGTTGAAGTTACATACTTACACAGGGAAAGGAATACATAAAACATCATTATTACTCATGTCCACCTGCATTATGTTATAAAACGGTTGAGTACGTTTCATGAACTTTCCCTGTCTGTGCATATGTAAGTAACCAAGTGAACTAAGATGTCTAAGCACTTCACATATTGATTAATTTAAACTTTACAACAGCTCTCTGAAACAGAAACCACTATTGTATGCACTTTAGAGATGAGGAAACTTGAGTTACAGAGAAATTAAGCACCCTTTCCGGGTCCTTACATTTGCTAAACTTCGGATCCAAATTTTGATCTCTGGCTCCGTGTCCACCATCTCGGAGCCCAGGCTCTTTGGGCCCCAAGATGCACTCGTGTGTAAGGGACCGTTTGTACTCTGGGACTTTAATTTTCCCATGTAGCTGTGCATGTAGGAGCTCATACCTGTTTCAAGTTTCAGTGTCATCGTTACCTCAGCTTGTGTCCTTGCTCAGCCCATGAGCCCTCGTCCGCTCCGGGCTGCTTGATGCCCCGCTGGGCGACGGTCCTGCGTGAAGCTGGAGGCCGCAGCCTCTTCACTCTCCCTCGGCGCCGCCCAGGCGGTGCTGTGCTTCACGCACTCAGTTCCCCTTCTCTGAGTCTGGCCATTTTGCTCACTTGATGGAATTTGGTGCAGAACTGAGGTGTCCTTCATCTCAGGAGATGAAAAGAGAGCTGTCTTTAAGAGCTTCCCAAACATTTTAGTTTCTCGTTCCTGTGTTAAAAATAGGTTTCTCATTCCCCTCCGCCGTGTGTTCCTGTTCATCCGTGTTCATAGGGGTGTCTACAGCTGCTTCCGTTCTTCCCCAAACCCTGTCCTTGAATTACTTTATCCAGGACCTTGCCTTTCTGCATCCTTCTCCTCCTCATGCTCTTGTATTATTTAAAACATGTTTGTAATGGCATCCCTAACAATCCAGTGTGGGTGGATTTGTTTACACAGATGTCCTAGAGCCTTCAGCTGATGGCGTGGACACGAGAGCCCTGGGAGTGAATATCTGTGTGGCATTTCTGTTGCTGTGTGGGTCTGCTGGTCACACCCAGCGCTGGCAAGGCTGACCTGCTGTCACTGTTCCTAGGCCCGAGGACTGGACTTGTCCCGCGTGCGGACCTGCGTGGTGGTGGCGGAAGAGCGGCCCCGGATAGCACTCACCCAGTCCTTCTCAAAGCTGTTCAAGGACCTGGGCCTCCACCCACGGGCCGTTAGCACCTCGTTTGGCTGTCGGGTGAACCTGGCCATTTGCTTGCAGGTGAGTCTCCTTGGTGCCAGGAGTGCTCGAGTCAGAGTGGCCTTTGCAGACGGGCCCATGGCTCCGAACGGCTCCTCCGCTGGTGCTCACCTCATTTAGAGGATAGCTTTCAATCAAATGCAGGTGATTGGTGCACACTTTCTTTTATTTTTTTTTTTAATTATAGCCTGTATTTTTGTCAATAACCATTATTCATAATTAGCAGTCACGGGCTTATTCTGTCCTGGGACACTCTAAGTTTTAGAACACAAGTAGCAGTTTGTCCAGACCTCTGAAGTCAGGCCCTTTAAAGACTAGACACTAGACAAATTTTTCATTGTGGCGAGAAACCTGTGGTCTTTTGTGTACAGACAGTAGTCTCTGCAGGAAGAATCCAGGACGTTAAGCAGGTTCAGGAGTCTGCTGCTGTGGCTGCAGTGTAGACGTAACACTTACTGCTGCGTTTCCAGGGTGTGAGTGTGAGCGAGGCTGCCCTTGCGAGAGAGCTTGTGTTATACGCGCTTCCTTTCTGCTCTTCATTAGCCCCCTTCTGACCATCTTCCCTGTTTCTTTCCTGCTCTGAGCTCCTGACATGGGACCCAGGCCATGCGGAAGGGAAAGCCCTGTAGGAGTCTCTCCTCGGTGCCCTTTGCGCAGCTTCACCCAGAACAGCCTGCTCAGGGCTCAGCTGCAGGCTTTGTCTTCACGCACGTTCAGAGGACAAAACCTTGACTCACAGCAGGTGCTGGAGGAGGGTGATCGACATGAGCCAGAGCCCAGCTCCCAGCACCCATCTCTGCGTGCCCTCTGTCTCCCGTTTAGGGCCCAAGGATGCTGCTTGCCGGTCTCCTCGGGGGACCTCGGGAGTGCCCCAGGCTCGTGGACTTGGTGGCCTTGGCAGAGGGAGGGCCTCCATGGGACCAGTCTGACGAGATCCTTTCAGAAATATTAGCTACAGGAAGCGTTTTAATGATTTTCTTTGGCTGTTCCTTGCTGCTATCTTCCTTTTCTTTGAATTGGCTCCATTTTTAAAAATTTGTGTACTATCAGAGTCCTCTCAAGAGTCAGTTGAACCTTGTTCTCTGGTTGAAGTGAATTCCTTTTTCCGAGAGGTAATCTGAAGGATTGGATTTACCATGCCAAACTAGTTCTTTAAATACTGACTTTTCCCCCCATTCATCTTTATCTGTTCTGCCTAAACGTTTCTAGCTGTCTGTTCCATGGGGAAAAATGGAAATGCAGAAATCCACTTGAGAAGCGAATTCAGCCTTGGGCGATGCAGCACTCGCTTCTCCTCCCAGCAGTGGGGAAACCCTGGTCCGTTAGAGACGGGCTCTTGGCCACAGTGGTGCTGCTGCTTTTTCTCTCTCTTTCAGAAGGTTGACAGGTGAAGGGAGAGGGCATGGAGCAGACCCCACGTTAACGCAACAGTCGGCGCTTGGCCGCTGGTACAGGCAGCAGGACAGGTTCTACAACACTGTTGCACAAAGTGGAGAATCTGTAGGTACTGGAGTGGGGCACCTGTGGTTATTTACCTCTTTATTTACTTTTTTCATTTATTTCCATCGACCTGGTCCATAATGTTTTCAGGTTTATAAAGAGGGAGTAGATTAAGAAGGCAAAGTAAAATACACTAAAATAATTGAAAAGATAGAAGTGACACAAAAAGAAGGCCTAAGAAGCCAAGAATGAACTCAGCACATGGTGGTTTGCCACGTGTGTGGCCTCAAATACAAACTCCATCGTTACTGCGTCCTTAACACCTGCAGCAGTGCCCGTCTTTGGAAGTACTTCATAAATGTGTGTTGTAAGAATGTTGAATAAATGAAGTTCTGTATTCTGAACGAGAAATAATACATTTTTTTATAGAAAACGGTTCTATCATATGAGGCCCAGACCGAAGCTGACATTGCAGTCACGGGTCATGCTGCTATTTGGGGATCTTGGCAGTACGTTTAAGTATGTTTGTGTATTTCAAGTTTTTCTACTTGTGTGCTTTATTCTCAACTGATTTTCAGCCAGTTTCTCTTTTTCCAAATGGTCAATATAAGAAAACAGCTGTAACTATCAATGTGTCTGATAGTAGAGACAAATCAAGTAAGTTAAAGTGCGTCGTCCAGAGGAGTGCAGGCTCACGTCCTCCCACGCAGGGCCGGACAGCGCGCGCCATGGATGCAGCGTCCCGGCAGCTGTGGGGGCGCCCCGCAGTCCCACGTGTCGCGTCTCGGGGGACGTTCAGTCCCTTGAGTGGCCTCATGTCAGCCTAAGTCAGATTTTACTCAAAATAAATTCAAGACACGGTTCCGGCCCTTGTAAATCAACAAGATGGACAGTAAACATGTAGGTGGCTTTTTCAGTGAGCAAATGAATATTCTTAGTAACAAGAAGTAGAGGGTAAAGAGTGAGCTGGACACGCAGGAGGCGGTACTAGGTAGGGCGTCCAAGAAAGGCCTCTCTGAGGTGGCATTTCAGCACGGTGCCCTGTGAAGTGAAAGAATTACAAAGCTATTAATTCTGCCAAAATTTAAAAATTTGTGATTATGGTCCCAAACAAATAGCAGGCACAGCTTGAGGTCTGAGGGCAGAAATCCATGTCTCATATTCCCGCTGTATTTCTGCAGGGCCTGACGCATATTTGTTAAATGTACTAAAACTGAATTTTTAAGTATGTTTAGACAAAGAAGTAAGATAACCTGAAAAGTTACGAATTTTTTGTAGATCGAATTTTTCACACAGGGAAGTTTAGGGTACAAAATCAGAAAATACAGACTAGCCAGTAAGTAAGTAGTACCCATAATTCCATCTGTCCAGGGATCATCACCATTAATCCCTTGATGTAAAAAAAAAATCAAAAATAAAAATGCTGAGATATTCCCTAAATTCCAAACCCTGTACCTAAGTGTTTAAAGGCACTGAGAAGTTGACACCGTGTCCTCGTGGAACGCCGGAGCTACCAGTGTGTGTGGAGTCAGTGAGCGGCCTGTTTGCTTTAGCTGATTTGCTGTTGCCTGAGGATGCTTTCCCAGCAGGGCTGTCTGACATCCTCACTCGGGGCCCTTGACTGGACTCTGAGCCCCCTGCTCAGAGAAGGCAGGCAGGTGCGCAAGGGATGACGCTGTCCAACGAGGAGCGGACTTTGGCCCAGCGGTGTGCAGCTTCCAGGCTGCACACTCAGGGCCACGTTTCGTGGTGTCCGTGGGTATTGCTTCTGGGAGTGGTCCCTGGTCTTTGGGGAAGCGCAAGTCACACAGGCGGCAGGTTGTTGTGACTGGACTGAAACGTGTCCGACGCATGAGGTTGTGCAGTTACACGGAGATAAATTAAGGGTTTGTTTTCACTTCCCAAGAATACTCTTCATCGATGGGTCTTCTCCCTGAAGGATCCAGCATGGAGCATCTCTCAATCCCCTCTGGGCAGTTTCACACTGAAGGACATTCTCTACCTTAGACTCCTTCCTGCTGCGGCTTCCATAGCATGGGGCCTGTCTTCTTAGTGACCCACATGTCAGTCAGAGTCCTAATGTGCAGGCAGCAGAAGCCTTCCTTGGCGTTTATGGAAATGCATTCATTAAGACGTCATCGGTTTGTTCCCAGAAGCACGGAGGGGCTTGGGGACCAAGTGGAGGAGACCGCAGCAGGGAGCAGCCTGGGCCCAGCCTGCCCTCCCGAGGACAGACGCCAGCGCGTGGGAGTCTGCACCACTGTGCCGACCCAGCTGGCCCCGGGCCCCTCCACTGACTCCACGTCCCAGCCTAGACCCTGCTGCAGATACGTCCACTGCCAAGGGCGAGAGCACTTTGCTTCCTTGTGCCACGAATGGACACAGGTCCCTGGCAGGCTGGTAACCCACACACTGGCCTCCAGGAAAGCTGGACAGGAGAGAGGCAGGCGTTGTCAGTTACTCCAGGGCACAGGGATTTTGTATCTAACCCGGCCCCAGAAGTGGAGGACTTCCCCAAATACAGGAAAAGGGTTCTGACGCCTGGTGGCCAAAAAGGAGTGGCCAGTGGCCACTTCAGCCCATCCGTTTGGCTGCTGACACCAGCACATGCTCCTCACCCGATTCTCACACGCTGCCCTGCCTCCCCCACGGGGACCCCACCACAGTGCCACTTTCAGACTCTTACTACCAACACTGTGCCCTCCATGTGTCCAGAAGAGGCTAGCTGAGGCTTCTGCAGCCACCATGACCAGAGCCAGGCTCAGGGTTTCCATCACTGACATGTCAGCCGGAGACCAGGCGTGTGTCGCGTGCCAGGCCTGCCCGGGGTGACGCACATCTCTGCATCTGAATAGTCAGGAACTTCAGAAACAACCACAGAGAGTTTGGGGCGCTAGTGGACTGTGATGCTGAACTCACAAGTCTCTTAGTCAGACGTTCCTTTGGTTTGGGTTGTGCCACTCTTCAGGCTTTCATGTTGTCCTGCGGGTCAGTGGACCCGGAAACAAGCCTTCGGGGCCTTTTTCTTGATGGGTCAGAGAGTGAAGAGCTGGGCCTGCAGCTAATGGTCTCTTCACAGGGACTCGGCTCTGTTGAAGCAGAAACAGACAGCGTGTAAATGAACGTGCGAGGTTGTGTTCCCGGAAGACTTTACAGAAACCTCTGTGAACGTGATTGATTAACCGTTTTGCTAGGGTATGGCCTGGACCTCTGCAGAGTCTAGTTCAGAGAACAGGCTGGGTTTCCTCTGCCTGTGGCTCCAAGCAAACCGACTCATCAGTTTCAGAGCCCTGTTTCCCCGACAACATGTGCTGCAGCCACTCCTGCTACCAATTTCTAAATCAGTCGAGGTGCCAGCCACAGAAACCAGCTCAGTTTGATTTTAGCAAGGAATGCTTTTATTAAAAAAGATTCTGGACTTCTAGTTTTGATTAGGGTGTATAAATCATAAGAGACTATTTTTCCAGTCCAAACTATTGAAGCAATCTGGTTAATACACAAAATCATAGTTTTTAAAATCCATCAGAAAGCTAAGATTCAAAGAAATCTCAGAGAACTAAATTCTCCTTCAGGGAAAAGCAATTGTTTTCACTCTCCAGGGGTGCAGGAACCAACCACACTTCCTGGAGAACCTTAACGGTGGTGCCAAGCTTGGCGGGGAGGGTGAGGACCCCAGCGGTCCCCAGCGCAGCTGTTCTGCGACCCACCCCTGACTCTCCACGGGCCTCCCCTGCTCTGGAGGGCAGCACCGGGAGCCAGAACTAGGCCAGGGGAGCTGAGGGATTCTGTCGGCAGGCTGAGGAGTGGCAGCACTTCCTCAGTGACTGGAAGGAAGCTGAGAACCCTCTCCAGGCAGCCCCAGATCGCTGGGCACACCGTCCTTGCACTCCAGAGATGGAGGGGGACAGGAAGGCTGAGCACACCTCTCTGAGGCCCCAGGGCCTTCGCCAAGGGCAGTGTCTGCCTCCCAAAGGCCGGAGGTCAGGCAGCAGAACGGAGAGAAGGAGAAGCAGCCAGCCATGCAGAGAGCTGGTGGCCAGTCTGACGAGCAGAGAGGGGCTTCTCACGGTTTGGAAAGCAGGTCTCCAGGCTGTGAAGCACAGAGAGGGATCCAGAGTCTCAGAAATGCTCAGACCCAGAGTCCTGACCGCGCCCGCAGGTACGGGAGGCCCGCGTGAGTGAAGTCCAAGTTATGTCGCCACCAAGCCCAGACCAAGCTCGCTCAGAGCACAGATTCCCTCAGACCCAAACAGGGGCCTGACAGAAGGAAGAGTGCCCTTTTCCAGACAACTCTGAAGTTGTCTTTACTTCCGTCTCTACTGTGCTTTAAATCAAACCCTAAAAGACATGCAAAGAAGAAAGAAAGGATAATCCATGGCCATGAGAGGAGGGGTCAACAGAGTTGGTAGAAGAGACATGGGAATTGTCGGGGGCTTTAAAGTAGCAGGATAAACATGTTAAGTGCTCTAGTTGGACAGGTGTACACTTTCGCGTAGAGAGATGAGGAATACCCCAGAAAGACAGAAACCGTAAAAAGAACCAAGTGGAAAGGCTAGAAATGAAAACCACGGTGTTAGGGATAAAAATTCTTCATGGTTTAATAGCAGATTGAATGCAAAAAGAAAAAAGATCAGTGAGTGAACTTGAAGTCCAATCAACAGAAATTACCTAAACCGAAGCACAAGAGCAAGAATGAAAATAAAATAGGCTGTCTCTGGGATCTGTGAGACAGCATCAGTTTGCTCACGTGCATGAATAGGAGTCCCAGAAGGAGGGTGAGAGAAGATGGGGCGGAAGAGCAGTTTGAAGACACAGCAGCCAAGACTGATGAGAGAGACCAACCCACGGATTCAAGAATCTCAGTGAACTCCAGGCAGAGGAGCTAAAAACACATCAATACACATGTCACCAAAGGCTGAGAGCCACCAAGAGGCAGTCTTAAAGCAGCTACAGATAAAGATGCATTACATAAGGGGGGCAGTAATAAAAATGATGCTGAGCTGACAGCAGATGTCGTGGGAGCTGGAACACGGTGGGATGGTGTGTTCAGGACACTGAAAGAACTGCTTGTCAAGCAGAAATATCTTCAAAAAGGAAGACAAAACCAGGTATTTGTAGACAGAGCAAAGCTGAGAGAATTCACTGTCAGCAGACATGCCCCATGAGGAATGATGGTGGGATGGAGCTACAGTTCGTAGGAAGAGATGAGGAATATAGATATGTAAATATTTTAAAGTTTCTTTAAAGACTGTTACCTACTAAGAGCAAAAATAGTAACAGTTGAGGCATTTATAGCATATATAGAAGTAACATGAACTGACAACTTTAAAGAGCAGGAGGGGGAAGCAAAATGGAACTACTCTGCTGTAAGATTTTCCCATTGTTCATTAAAGTATAATGTTACATAAAGGTGGAATATGTTAAATGATGCAAATTCTATGTCAGCCACTAAAAAATGCACGCAAAGAAGGTTAATAGAGGAGATAAATGGTTATACTGAAAATATTCTGTTCCTGAAAAAAAAAATGCAGAAGTGAAGAACAAAAACAAAAGGGATAAATAAAAAACAGTCAAGCATATCATTAATTACATTAAAAGTAAATGTGCCTAAGCACACCAGTTAAAAGGCATCGGTTGTCAGCCTGACTACGGATCAGTAGTTACCATGCAGTCCCAGTCAGAATTACAGCAGGTTCTCCTGTAAAAATGGGTGAGAGAATTCTGAAGTTCTTAATGGAATTTCAAAGGAAATAGAATAACCAATCTTGAGAAAGAACGTTGAAGAACTTAAGACACCTGATTTCAACACTCAATATAAGCTCTGGTCATCGAGACAGTATGAAGAGAGACCAATACAGAGAAACAAAACAGCAAAACCCAAGCAAAACTGAAGAAAAAAAAGAATCCAGAAATAGACACATCATGACACCAAGTTCATTCAGTAGCTGAAGAAAAGGTTTTTTGACAAATAGTTTTGGAACAACTGAAGATTAAAGGGAAAATAAGTAACCTCAATCCCTTCCTCATTCAGTACACAAAAATTAATTCTAGGTGGACTGTAGACCTAAGTGTCTACGACAAAAATTCCAGAATAAAGCTCGTAGAAAAAACTATAAGAGGAATATATATGACTTTGGTTAAGCAAAAATCTCTTAGGATACAGAAAAGCACCAAAGAAGAAAAACATAAGTTAGACTTCGTCAAAGTTGAAATTAATTTTAATGTACCTAAGATTAATAGGAAAATTACAGACTGGAAAATATATTTGTCATACTATATCTGACAGAGGACTTCTATCTGGAATATATAAAAAACTACAATAGAAGGAAAACCTAATGAAAAAATATGGACGAAAGACTTGGATGGACGTTGCACAGAAGAGACACAGATGACCAGTAAGTGCGTGAAGTGCTGCCCGGCATCGTGACTCATCAGGAAAATGGTAAGCACAGCCACATGGGGTGCTCGCTTCAGCAGCACGCACACCCACACTGAGCGAGGCAGGGGGCGCACGTGGCCCCAGAGCAAGGTTGCACGCAGGTTCCTGAGGGTTCACAATCTGAGCTGTTCCCTAAGGTCCTTCCACTCTGCCGGTTAGTTACCCGGGAATGACGTGCGTCAGAGCACAGCGTGTGGTACCCAGTGTTGAGACAGTGATCTTCACTCCAAAAAATACATGGTGATCCCGTTTCTCACTTTCTAGAGCAACTAAAATCAAAAAGGCTGACAAAACTAAATACAAATGAGGGTATGAGCAGCGTGAACCCTTACGCGTTGTGATGGGAGAGCAGTTCAGTTTCTCATAGTTCAGTGCGCTGTGACCCAGCCCTATGAACCTACATGTCTAGGCATGTACTCAAATTAAAACATGTCTATAGGCATATTTGTTGCGGTTACAAAAGAAGAAGCTGTTTATAGAAGCTTTTTCACAATGGCCCCAACCTGGAAATAACGCAAATGTCCAACACCAGCAGTAGGGATGAACAGACTGTGATGTGTAAGTGTAACAGAATACTTGTCAGAACCTAAAGGGACATGCTGCTGCTGCAAACAAGAACACGGATGAATAGTGAAAGCGTTGCGTTCGGTGAGTGAAGACAGACACGCCCTGTACTACTGCGTCTACGTGAAGCCTGAGAGGAGGTTGAACTCTTGTGCTAGAAGTCAGGGGATGTGGGGATGGACTGGCCCACTCACTACTAGGGTGAAGGAATTTTTATATGCTGTTTGGGGTGGTAGTTACACGTAAGTGTACAGGTGTCAAAATGCATCTAACTGAACACTTAAAGCCTGTGTATTTTATTGTGCGTAAGTTAAGCCTCAGTTAAAATATTGAAAAGAGTATTATTAACACACACATCTGCTAGGAAGACTGACGGATGTGGCTTGGGGCCCTGCAGGCAGAAACACTGCTTGAAGTTCAGCTGCCGAAGAGGCCCAGCGCTGATCCCCGTTGCCGTGCCCGCTGTGAGCGTAGCTCCCCGGAGTCCCGTGCTGCAGAGCAGCGTCCTGTGGCCCCAGTTGCGGGCAACCACCTCGACTCCTCAGACACCCAGCACGACATCAGTGCTTCGGACTTGTCTCGACATCAGCACGTTTCCACTTGGAACGTGCTGCTTAGGCTCAGAGAGTCAGGTGCTGACGCCCGACTGTGCTAATGCTGTGGTGGGCGAACTGCTGGGTAGAAGAGCACCGCTCAGCTGAAGGGTTCAAGCAAGCACTGCGCTGGGTTGTCCATGCTGTGTTTGGGACGTGAGTCCATGTATCTACAGCTGGAAGTTAAACATTACTCATTTGTTCACTAAGTCCTCGGTACCTAACTCTTTTATAACAGTAAGAAAAAGATGACTTTCACTGTGTGTCCACGTGCAACATTTTTCTTACACGGTTGAACTTCAAAAGTTAATCCTCTTTTCTAGTTAATATGACTTGCAGTATCGAACATGTTTGTCTTCATTTCTGATAAGCTTTGGTTGAAACAGGTGTCTTTGCTTTCCTGCTCATCGTTTCTGCAAGTACCCCGTTATCTTTAAGTTCTGGGGAGCATTATGGATCTCCTTATTTAAAGAAATTCCAGCTTCCATTCTTTGGCAAAGTGAAGATTTTATTAAATGTGTGCTCCCTGCTATGTGCCTTGAAATCTCAGATTTTTGTACCTTGGATTTTTGAAACCTGGAAACACCCGTGCGTTAGCTGTTCTCATGCCCTTACAGGTGCAGCTCCTCCGTGCATCTGCAAGATGGGAGATGCGTTCCCAATCACGTGTATTTTTTCTTGATACTGCCTTGAGTCATTATAGTAAATTTGTGAATTAAGATCATTTAGAGAGAACATGGATTAATTTTGCTCCAATTAATATTTGGGATTCAAGGACTCGTGAGGGAAATTATTTCAATCACTGCATTCAGCTTGAAGAGTCCCATTGAAAGTCCTGTGTGCCTCCGAGGTGCACACACCTTTCCTGGCCCCGTTCTTCTCTTTCCTGGAGACCTGCCTCAGTTTCCCAAACCCACAGATGCTGAGAGCAGTGGCCGTGGTTAACCACAGGGAGGGGGCGTCACAGAGAGGGGGGCGAGTCGTAGCTTTCATAGGGCCTCCACGTTGAGTGATGATAGTTTTTCAGTCTGGCCGTGTTTATTCCCAAACTGCAGCCTTGGGAAACCAAGTTAAGACTCCTTTTTTGTTGCTGCCACTGTCACCTCTGGAGTCCACCTGGTGACTGTGATTGCAGGGTGGGGCAGCACAAGGCTGTACTCACAGGACTGTGCCCGTGCAGTGCCTCCAGCTGGTCCTAGGTTCCTAGGAGCACCTGGGAAAGATACCTAGTCACCTGGGGACAGCACACAGCATCAGAGGAGCTCACCCAGGTTGCTTTCTGGAGTCTTCCCACTGTGCCACTGTAGACGGTTCAGCAGGGTAGAGGTGGGCGCCAGAACTGTGGGAGAGGAGAGGAGAGGGTCTTGGGGACAGAGCGGTGGGGTGACACTCCCTCTGCACACTGCTGAGCTGGGCCGTCTCTGAGCGGGGTTTGGGTCGTGCTTCACACGGCCTTTGGCCTCTTTTCTTGTCCTAGTCTTGTGGACGAGTAGGGCTAGACACCCCAATTTCAGGTCCACAAGTTTCCAGGCTGCCCTTCGTTACTGTGCTGAGAAACGTGAAACCTTCTCAGTGAGGACCACTTAGCAGATTTAGCCAGTGAAAGTCATGCTCACCACTTTCTCAGAAAAGAAACTAAAGAAAAGTGCCACAGGAACAGCCCCACTGACCGTGTGTGTCAGACAGTCACTCAGGTCCACGTGTCCCTGCCTGGCCGTCTGTTTCTCTCTCCTGTTGCTCTGTGGACATGTGGACATCTTTTCAGATTTTTTTTTAGCCTTTAGTGGTACAGTGATTGATTTTAACAATTCCCGTATTTGACATTGTTTTTGATCTTCTTTTTACTTTGTTCCCTGCTTTTTGCATTCTCCCCCCACCCCCCTCCTTCATCCCGCTTTGATCGTCGGGTGTTTGTTCGTGTGTCTGTGTGTCCTTGATTTTCCGTGTCCGTCGGTCTGGTGTCCTCTCCCTTCCCGGCTCCCTCCTCCTGCCGCTGTAGCCCCACCGGCTGTGGACGCTGGCTGAGCAGGTAGGGATTTCCGCTCACCCACACTGGTGCCTGCCCACCACCGGCTCCGACCCCGGCCCCGGGAGTGAGTGCAGAGATGGGCTGGGCTTCCCCACCCGCGGCCAGGAGGGCTGATGGCCAGCGTGATGTCCACTCTCAGACTTCGTCTGACGCCTCGCATCTGTGACAAACGCTGTGCTTCTGTTGTACACAATCAGTGGTGTCTTAGCCAGTTTGCAGTCATCTCTGTTTCACTCCATTTTCCACTTCTAGTGACCTGCTTCCTGGTTTGTGTTTTTGATTGGCCTCTTTGATTATGCACTTTGCATCACTCCGCACTCAGAGCTGGTCTGCAGCACAGCTCCACTGACGGGCACAGGTCAGCGAGGACGCCGTGGCCTCACTGCAGGGCAGCCCCGTCCTCCAGGCTGACTGCATGTGCTTTCTCCGGGGGGGGGGGTACTCCTGGGTGGCCTAGTATGTTGTGATGAAGGTGTCTTTATTTTTATTTTTTTCTTATATTTAAACATGCCTTTGGTACAAGATTAAGATTCTCTCCTGAGGAACTTTAGTGTAGTCCTTCAAATAAACTCTCAGTCTCCCTTATTTTTTGGCACAGTTTTGTTAGCTTCCATCTTTTTCTACCCAAGGTTTGGTGTTACCTTCCCAAGAAATTCACATAGAATTTTGGTTGGTAATGTAGCTTTAACGCCATTGTTCTTCACGAATAGAGATCACTGTTCAGAAGTCAGCCTGTCGTATGTTTTGAAGGGGTTTGCGGCGCCAAGGTAAGGTTCTGGACCCTGTGTTACATAAGCAGGGGATCGGACCACAGGGCGCGGCCGAGACAGCCAGTGGGGAACACAGTCTCCCTGACCTGCCTCCTCGCTGGAGGCAAGCTGAGGCACACGGAGAACCAGAAGGATCGGCAGTCCTTTCTCTCTCCCTCCTTACCCTGTCAGCTCACGTCACGCGTTCTGCTGTAACATCTCGAGCTCTAAGCGTACACCTTTCAGGATGCGTGTGGTGAAGCACCTCTCAGCAGTGATGCTTCGTGTCCTCGGCAGCCTGCTTTTGCCAGACGCTGCCTCAGTAGTGCCAGCCTTTTATTAGGCAAGATGCCCCTTTCTGATCTTCGTAGACGTGACTGAGAGGCAAGCTGTGGGAAAGGCCAGCATTAATAACACGCTCCTGTCAGAGTTAGGTTATCCGCTGAGAGGTGTGGTTTTAGTGCTTTGGGTTTGGTTCAGTTTCAGACGTGACCAGAGAAATGCTCCCCAGCCCGGGGAACGTGCAGACACAGTTCTCTGGGCATACGTGACTTAACCACACTGTGTCCTTGCTTGCAGGGGACCTCGGGGCCCGACCCGACCACCGTCTACGTGGACATGCGTGCTCTGAGACACGACAGGTATTGTGGTTTTGTCTTCGTGGCCCCCAGCGTCAGAGAGGAGTGCGGGACGGTCTGCTCCAGGCTTGGTGGTCCAGGGAGTGGGCTTCCCCGGCGCTCGCGCCCCGGGGGGGCACCCGCTCTGCTCTGAGGGTGGATGGAAGGGTCGGCCCAGAGCCGCCACACCCAGGCCGCGCGTCCTCACGGTCTGCCCAGGAGACTGTCCTTCTCTTTAGCATTTCAGTCAGGCATCGCTTTGCACCTCATGAAATACCAACACTCAGCCCACATTTCTTTGTGTGAATTGAAGTGTTCTGTCAAGGTATTTCCACGAAAAGCTACAATATAAGTCAGGGTGCCTTTCTGTGCAGCTCCCTCAGCAGCCTGAGGGGATGTTGCTGGTGGGTGGGTGTCAGTTTCACCTCAAGGAAGGGAAGTTGGGAGGGTGAGGGCTCTTCTGAGGAGCTTCTGCCCCAGCAAGGGGCTCCCCCTGGTTCCTGAAGGGCAGAGAAAATCCTGCATTTTCCTATAGACGCCCCACTGATGAGGCCACTTCTCTGGCGTGGATGTGGAGATGTCCCTCCACTGACGTTTCTGTGGCGCGACTGGCGAGGGTGGAGGTGCTGGTGGACATTTGGACGGCCAGACTCCGTGCTTCCGTCCACACTTCCTCACGTGGTGCCTCCCAGCACAAGAGGGTGGGGGAGAGTGGTCGTGAGCTGCGGTGGGGAAACCGGGAGACCCCGGCCAGCCCAGCTGGCGTGCTCTGCGACGGGCCTGAGTCCCCCGTGATGACCACGTCCTGGGACGTGATCTGGGCCTCCCAGAACCCCATGAGGCCCGTGTGGGCGTGCAAAGCAGCCTCCTTCCCGAGAGGACAGTGTGGGAGGGACATCGGGGCACACGGACCTAGGAGGAGCATCACGTGATCTGACCTGGGGCACCTACAGGACATGTCGCTACGTTGCCTCAAAACCGTCAAGGTTGTCAAAAAGGGGCGTCAACTGAGGAGGTCTCTGGGGGGGAGAGGAGGACACATGGTCCTGAGGCAAAAGCTGAGAAGCAGGACTGACCCTGACCCATGGGCAGTGAGGACCGCCCCACATTGACCCTGTGGGGTAGTGCTGTGAGATGCAGTTAACGCCACACGCAGGGAGTCCGCACTGTCTGAACAGGTCTTCTGTGAGCCTCACACGCTTCCAAATATGGTCTGTTGATGGAAAGAAAAAGCCAAGGAGGTCTGAAAACGGAAGCTTTTTCTGAGTTACTGTGAGTGAATTTCCCATCACAAGCTTACAAATGGATGGGAAGCGTGCAGCGTTGACCCCACTGTTGCTGCGGGAGTAGAACCTCGGGTCACGTCTTTGTCGGGACTCGCGCTCAGGGACTCGAGTCCTGCCGGGCTGTGTGGTCCTGGCTGGGAGCCTGTGGGCGCGTCCAGAAGAGGTGTGAGGAGAGGGCAGCCTGGGCAGTCCTGGACGTGGCTGCGCCCCAGGGCATCCACCGACAGGGTCCCCTTCAGCTGAAGGAAGGAAAGGAGAAAAGGCTGACAGAGTCTGGACTCGAGGGGGTGGTGGGGAAGAAGCTGCTGTTTTGTGGTTCGGGAGGAGAAGGCCACGTGAGCGCGCGGGCGTCCGGCCGGCCAGTGCCCCTGCGGGCTCTCCTCGCTGCTTTGGGCGGCACGTGACGGCAGCTTTTGCTCAGCGCCTCCCTTGGAAACTGCAGTGCCCTGCGGAGTGTTTTGTCGTCTTGCTCCAGTTTGGGGTGGTATTTAAGTAGGATTTTTTTCCTTGTGTTTCTAACGATTTTTTCTTTTACATGTTTGACTAGCAGCAGAGGAAATAGCCAGATGTTAAAGTCCAGACTTTGGCAGTAAAATGTGTCTCATTCCTCTTCTCTCTTTGCCTTAGCTGTCATGAAGCTGAGAATTAAATTCAGTCTCAGCAGCTGGATTAACTGACCTCAGTCTTTGAAATACTCCAATACATCCCGTCTCTTGGGATTTTTTAAACGTGTTCAGATGTACTTGTTATGGTATGCTGGACCTCTTGGATGCTTCAGGTTATTTTGGGAAGAAGATGTAGTTTAAATGTGTAATTGAAACTCTCGGTGGGGGATGTGGATGAAGTGGGTGACAGGGTCGAAAGGAGGAAGCCCCTGGTTATGAGATAACCAAGCCTTAACAGCACCGTGCGGCATGTCTGCCGGCTGCTAAGAAGAGGGCAGCGTCCTCATCGCAGGAGGAAAAGAAGAACGTTTACAAATGTGTGATGGCAGGAGGTGACCAGGCTCACGTGGGGACCACCCTGTAGGGCTGCACACACCGGGTCCTTGTCACGTGCACCTGACACTGCTGTTACACCTCAGTTCTTAAAAATGGAAGAGAAAGAAGACAAAAGATAGAAGCGCTGGGAGCAAAACCCCGGGTGGGTGGAGGGCAGCGCGGGCTCGGGGAGGCCGTGTGGCGGGGACGGAGCGCTGGCCCCAGCCCGGAGCCACAGCACTGCAGCCTGTCCCGCTGTGAGCGCGTGTGCAGGAAGATCCTTCGGGCAGTGGCTGGCTCAGAGTTAGCCCTGAATACATGTTTGCTGTTTGAGGAAAAAGGAAAATAACGTGTTCAGAAGAAGCAGAAATCAAATGCTGTAAACAGTGTCCCTGTTTAGCTCTAGAATTACTGAATAATAAGCTGTTCCTCAGAATTTCTGTGGACGTTCTTTGTAGTCACTGAGCTGGTGTCATCTACGCCTGGGAACTGAGAGAGAAAAACCCAAAGTCAGTGTCATACTTGAAGGAATAACTGCCCCCCCCCCCCCGCCCCGGGACATGCTGTGTTCCTGCCGCTGCACAGGCCATGTCCCTGCTGGGCCATGCCGCATCAGACCCGTCTCCCCGCCACCCGGCGGCGAACGCTCGTCCTGAGCAGAAGAAGCGAAGCCCGCTGGTCCCTCAGCAGCGCGTCTGGGCTGCCTGGGCCCCTCTGTGACGGTGGATGGCCCCCCGCCTGTGCCGTGCAGATGGGGCTCATCCCCCAGGTTTTACTGACCCCCAGAGGTGTCACTGCCAGGACATGCCCGCACTGGGTTTGTCCATGATTCTGAAGCCACTGTGGCGAGGGCTGGCACTGCTGCGGGGCAGGTGATGTGCCCTCAATGGTGACAATCCGCTGAGGGGCAGGCAGCCCCTGGGAGGCGGGAGCGCTCACCCCCTTTGCCAAGAACCAGCTGCCAGAGGGGCGAGCTGCGCTCCTAGCCCAGAGGCCCCGGCCACCCTGTCTCCCTCAGCGCAGCCCGTGCTTCTGAGTGCCCCGCCTGCCTGCTGCTCGTGCGTGTCGCCGGCTCTTTCGGGAGGCGCGTCTCTGCCTCTTTCTGTTGGAGTGGTTTTCTCGCCGTGGACTTCTGTCTTCTCGAGTGGATGCAGGGCCGCCTCTGAGTGAGTCCAGCACCCCTCCCTGCTCTCCCGGGACTGCTGACGCACTGCACCTTCTGCGTACTGACCAGAGAAGAAATTTCTTTTTCTTTTTTCACATCTGCCCTCCACCCTTGCCCCGGCCCCTCAGCAGCCCAGCCGGGAGATTCCTGCCGTAGATGCTCCTGGTTTCCCACGCTTCAGATGAGCTCTGCAGCTGAGACTCCGTGCGCCTGCCTGCGTCGGAGGCCAGGGTCAGCAGGGAAGGGCAGGAAGAGGGCAGGGAGGCCTGCTGGTCAGAGCAGCAGAAGCTGGCCAGCACACAGGGCCAGCAGCTCCCCTGCTGAAGGAGCCCGGGCCGTGGGCTCACCCCAGTGCTGGCAAGAACCTTGAAGGGAGAGGCGTGGGTGTGGATGCGAGTCGCAGCCCTGGGGGTTTGCTCCCCCCGTTGTGGCCTGAGTGGTCTGGTTCCATTCCTGACACCAGGTGCCCACTCAGAAGCTGTCCCCATCATAACGCGGCCACCAGAGCTACCTGGCAGGGGTTTGGAACGTCCTCAGGGAGTGGTGGCCGTGAGTGGACAGCCGGCAGAGTGGAGCTTGTCCAGAATGGCCCTCATTTTTGACAGTTTTTGCTCCCTGGCCTGACCGCCTGGCCTCTGCAGGACGCCTGGCCCACACGCTGGCTGACTGCCCACCCCCCAGAGGACAGCAGCCCTGCTTGGGGGCCTAGCCAGCCGTTACTGCCCCTTCCTCTTTCCTTCTCCCCTCTTCCCTCGCTCCTGCCCCTGCCTGCCCACCACCTGTCCGGCCAGCTTGGCCTTGTTTCTCTGTTGCTTCTCCGTCTGCAGCCAATTGCCAATGTCCAGAATCCCCAGTTGGCCAGCCAGCCCTTGGACACAGGCTTCTTCACTTAATCTGACTGCTCAGATCAGCCTAGGTTTATTTCAGTGTGACAGGTGGGGCCTCCTGACCCCACAGGCTATGGAAGTCATCGTTCCCAGCATTGCCTTTTCCTGCAAGCATCAAGTCTGTCTGAAAGCCGCTACGGGTGAAGCTCCGTAGATCCTAAGTACTGTTCAGGTGGTCATTGTCAGTGGTAACCTGCCCTAAACTGCATTACGCTACCTGGGGCATAGAGGAGTTTTAAGTCCCTTTTAATTCTGTCTTGGTGTAGCCAGTGATCTACTTTTGCAGGTAACACCTTTAAGCCTATCAGCACACAGGCAGACCTCAGAGATACTGTGGGTTTGGTTCCAGACCACCACAGTAAAGCAAACGCCACAGTAAAGTGCGTCACGTGGTGGGGAGGGTAGAGCGCATGGTTAGCAGGCACGAGGCCCTGGGTTCAGTCCTTGGTGCCTCCATTAAATAAGCAAATAAACCTAGTTACCTCCCCCAAAAAACACACAAAAGTGAGTGACTCAAATGTTTTGATTCCTCAGTGCATATAAGTTATGTTTACACTATATGATAGTCTGTTAAGCATGCGATAGCATTATGTCTTTAAAAAAAAAAAGGCACACCCCTTAATTTTAAAATATTTTACTGCTAAAAGATGCTAACCATCATCTGAGCCTTCAGGGAGGAGGAATCTTTTTGCTAGTGGAGGGTCTTGCCTCAGTGCTGGTGTTCGCCTGACGGAGCAGGATGGCGGTAGCTGAAGGCTGCGGTGGCTGTTTGCCACCGTAAGGGACCCCCTTTCACGAACAGTCTCTCTGTATTGTGCAGCATGTCTGATAGCGTTTCCCCCACAGAGTTTCCTCCAAATTTGAGTCCATTCTCTCAACCTTTGCCGCTGTTTCATCGACTTAGTTTTTGTAATATTCTAAATCTTTTGTTGTCATTCCAACAATCTTCACAAGGAGTAGCTTTCCTCTCAAGAAAACACTTTCTTTGCTCATCCGTAAGAAGCAGCTCCTCGCCCACTCAAGCTGTGTCCTGAGATCGGAGCAGTTCGGTCACATCCTCAGGGCTCTGCGCCTGGTTCTCATGCTGCTTCCACCACATCTGCAGAGACTTTCTCCGCTGAAGTCCTCAGCCCCTGCAGCAGGTCGTCCACAGCGGCTCCGATGAACTTCTTGCAAACCCCTGTGAATGCTGATGCTGCGACCTCTTCCCAGGAATCACGAATGTCCCTAGTGGCACCTAGGATTGTAAGCTCTCCCCAGAAGGTCCTCCACTGACTTTGCCCGGATCCATCAGCGGAATCGCTGTCTGTGGCAGCTGGAGCCTCACAAAATGTATTTTGTGAATAATGAGACTTGAAATGACTGCTTGCTCGTGGACTACAGAATGAATGTTGTGTTACAGGCATGAAAACAACATTTATGTCACTGTTCCTCTGCATCAGAGCTCTTGGGTGACCCGGCGTGTTGTCGGTGAACAGTAATATTTTGAAAGGATTTTTTTTCTGTGAGCAGTAGGTCTCAACAGTTGGCTTAAAACATTCTGTAAACCATGTTGTAAACAAATGTGCTGTCTTTCAGGCTTTGTGGTTCATTTGGAGGGCACAGGCAGAGCAGACGTAGCTTCATTCTCAAGGGCCCTAGGGCTTTTGGAATGGCCAGGAGCATTGGCTCCTAGCAGGAGGGTCAGTCTGACCTGTGAAGCTTCGAGGCCAGACACAGACTTCTCTGCAGCTGTGAAAGTCCTAGATGTCATCTCCTTCCCACATAAGGCTGTTTCATCTGCCTTGAAAATGTGTGGTTTAGTGCAGCACCATCGTGAGACCTGGGCGGGACCTAGGGCACCGCTGCGGTGTCTGCCTCGGCTCTGGCTGCCTCACCTGCGCTCGTGTGTTGTGGAGACGGCCTTTCTCCTTGACCTCAGGGACAGCCTCTGCTGGCTTCAGTCTCCTTCCGCAGCGCCCTCCCCTCCCTCGGCCTCCATGGAGTTGGAGAGCTGGGGCCTGGCTCTGGGCGAGGCTTTGGCTGAGGGGCTCTGGAGGCTGGTTTGGTCTTCTGCCCATACCCCTCAGACGTTCTCCATCTCGGCAGTAAGCGTGCTTGGCTTTGTTACCATTCGTGTGTTCGCTTTTAATTTCCTTCAAGTACTTTTCCTTTGCATTCACAACTAGGCTAACCGGTGCAAGAGACCGAGCTTTCAGCTCATCTCAGCTTTCAGCGTGCCTTCCTCACTGAGCTTAATCATTTCTGGCTTTTCATTTAAAATGAGAAGCATGTGGCTTTTCCTTGAGAAGAGTGTCACTTGAACACTCAGAGGACATTACGGGTTATTAAGCGGCCTGATTTCGAGATCATCGCGTTTCAGGGAATAGGGAGGCCGTGGAGGGAGAGACAGCGGAACAGCCGACCAGTGGAACAGTCAGAGCAGATGACTTTTATTAAGTTCGCCATCTTATGTGGGCAAGTTCGTGGCGCCCCAATTACAGTAGTGACATCAAAGATCACTGATTGCAGATCCCCATAACAAATACATATGATAATGAAAAGTTTGAAATATTGCCAAGAATTGCTACCAAAATGCTACAGAGAAAAGAAGTGAGCAAATGCTTTTGGAAAAATGGTGCCTATAGACTTGCTCAGCGTGGGGTTGCCGCAAACCTGCAATTCGTGAAAGAACGGTACCTGCAAAGCACGCTGACCCAAACGCGGGAGACGAGGCGCGCCTGTGTCTGGGCTTAAGTGGAGCAGACGCAGGTCGTTTTCCCTCGAGAGCCCTCCCCTCCCGCTGTCTGCAGCAGGGTCTTCCTTGGGACAAACACCGGGGGCTCAGTGGTTATCAGACCGCCAGATTTGCTGCAGGAAGCTCTTCCGCCCCGTCGCATCACTGCTGCAGCCACCTGCCGGGTTTCCTCCGCTGCTCTTGTCTCAGCAACACGAGGCACCGCACCAAAGCCTAGGTGGGAGGCAGGGCGTCCTCTGCCTGAAAGTAAGACCCTTCTAGCTGCTGAGAGCTGGGAGCCCCACAGCGCCCCTCTGTCAGCACCTTGTCTGCCTGCCTGCCTCATGCCGACGTGGTCCCCCACACCCTGGGGCCTCGTGCTGCATGGCCACCAAGCCCTGACTCTCGGGGGCCCCCCTTCAGCAGCACTTGTCAGTTACGGGGGCAGATCTGCGCTGATACGAAGACCAGGTCACGGTGGTGCATTGACAGCCCTGCCCTCCGCCCTCTGCAGCCGGACGTTGCGGCCTGTCGGTGAAGGATCACATCACAGTCTCAACACAGCGTGGCAGAGATGTAAAACCAGCCCTGGAGGCCACAGAACACCTGGCATAATGCAGCTGGGAAGGACTTGGCCACCTCAGGTTGTGACTGGCACCAGCGTCCTCTAGAGTTCTTAAAATTAACGTTGAGTAGTTTTTTAATTGAGAAGAGCTTCTTTTTTGAAGTTAGATTTTGCTGTCTGAATTGGCCTGTCCTCTCCCCGCTGGGCCCCACTGAGCCCGGTTTAGGAGGTGGATTCTGTGCTGCTGCCTCTGAGGCCCCTCCTGTGGCTTGTGGTGGCAGGGCTATGACGTGTGGGCCCCCTTCCGTGGCCTGCAGAGGCAGGGCTGTGGCCTGGGGCCCCTCCCGTGGCCTGTGGTGGCAGGGCTGTAGGCTGTGAGCGCTTCAGGACCAGGAGTCACTATCACCAGGGGTGGCGGCTCTTTCAGGACCACAGTTCGTTCTGTGTCCTTGTTTTTTCTCCCGCAGATACAGCCATTCTGAGGGTTGGTGAATGAGGCTCTGTTCTCCGTGGCCTGTACAGTGGCTGTTTCCTGCCAGAGCACAGTTGCTCTCTGCTGTCCCTGCTTGTTCTCTGACTTCTGGCCTGTCTTTGGGTTGAGTTGTGCTCGCCCACAGACTTACGTTCCCCGTGCAGCTGCCAGGCTTCGGCCTGGAGCTGAGCGTGGAGGACGGGGCTGCATCGGCGCAGAGACACACTCAGTGACGCCCTCTGTTTCCCTTTGTAGAGTCCGCTTAGTAGAAAGAGGATCCCCTCACAGTTTGCCGCTAATGGAATCGGGAAAAGTAAGTATTGAAGGAAGCATATGCATTTTCACAGAAACATGAGTCTTAATTTCTGAGCTTTAAAAATTTAAGAAAAATATTACGGAATTTTTTTCCCGAAAAGTTTTCTTTAACGTAATATCTCAGGACTGATTTTGGCCATGAGCGCAGAAATTCAGAATTACAGTGTTTTAAATGAGTCAGTTTTCCTTCATGTGGAGGACATCACCGGGCTGGCACCTCTGTCTTGTTCTGCTCCACATGGCCACTCCACCCAAGGGAGCCTCGGGGTCTGAAGTGGCCTGGCTTCCTTCCCACAGTCCTGCAGCAAGAGGGGCAGGAAAAGGAGGAGCGGGAGGCGCAGGCTGTCAGGAAGTTCCCTCACACTTAAGTACCACTGGGCATGGGCACGCCCAGCTGGCAGGAAGGGTGGGGGTCCTGTGCCGTTTCTGAACACCTGTGGGCCTGGCTGAAACTCAGGGTGTGGCTCCCTGTGGAAGCACAGTGAAGACTGTGGGGGTGGGGGTTACCAGGGACAGCCAGTAGTCCTGCCACAGTGGTGGCATCGTGTGCAGAACTAAAGGGCAAGGAGCAGACCTAAACCTCAGTGAAGACTCTTTTGGAGCCAGTTGTCCGACTTCTCCACTTGACATGGTTCTGAAAGCATCTTCTGCTGTTTTGGACCTTTTATAGTCTGTCTGCCTGACCACCCATCAGAATTCTTGGTTCTGAGTTGGCTCTAGGATAGAGCTCAGCCTGGTGGGCCGGTAGTCAGACAGGTTCCCAGGGCTTTCTCCGCAGATGTCTCCGTGGACCTCGACCACGCGGCGTTACTTTGCCGAACCGAGACGGCTTGTGTTCTGAATTTCCAGAAGAAGCTTTCACTTCCTGTGAAATGTGGTTTCGGTAGAATTCAGAACACTTCCAAGCTAACCTTCCTTTAAGAAGGCGGTGCTTAATGTCAACATTACGCCGGAAGACATTCCCGGCAGGAGAAGTGGGTGGTGTGGTGAAGAGACGGAGCTGGACGTGGTGCCCCAGGCCACGTGGCAGTGACGCCTCTGAGTCCTGGTCTGCAAGCATCGAGCTGTGTTAAATTATATCATTTGTCATGTTTTTGTTCAAATTCTTAATTTTAGGATCACTTTAACACAGGCTCTCTCATTGTAAGTGTTTTGTGTGATTCCGTCATGCTGTGTATGTGATTTAGAGCCATCTACCTTCCAAACCGTTTTAGAAAGGCAAACAGGCACGTGGCATGAAGACATCCCCATCTGTCCTTCCACTGACGAGAACGTTCTCCCACGCAGATCCTGCCAGGTGTTCGGATCATAATTGCCAACCCGGAAACGAAAGGGCCGTTGGGAGACTCGCACCTGGGTGAGGTGAGTGAGGGGCCCATGAGCTTTCCGGGTTATGGGGCGGAAGCTCCTTGAGGGGTATAATTCCCTTCAAAGACTTGAGAGAAGAGAAGACAGCGTGTGGACTGAGGTTTGCCTCCTCTGCTGTGAGAGCCTCCTCGGGAACTCGGCGGAGTAGTGTGTGGAGGGAGTCGGGCCACCACCTGGGGTCACAGCCGTGTCCACAGCAGTGGCAGGCGGGCGACAGCAGGGGTTTATTTGGGTCAGAAGGTCACTTCTGCTCTCCTTCCCGTCTCCAGCCAGCCATGTCATGCTTCTGCCTTCTCCAAGGTTCTCTGCTCTCCCTGGTTAACTTGCTTCTTCCAACACATCTGCCTTCTCGCCCGTTTTCCCCTCCAAGGCCAAGCACACAGCGACCTTCCTGCCAGACCTCCTCACCAGGGCCGCCCGCTGTGTGGTCAGCTTCCCCTTCCTTGACCCCTTGCCACCACACACAAAATGCAGCCGCAGCTGGCATCCCACTGTCTTCCCAAACAGCAGCCCCGCCGCCGTGGGCGCCGGGCGCAGTGGGTGAAGGAGTGAGGACGCGACGGGGCCGGATTCTGCCCGCCGCACCCTCTCCACACCCTGTCTTCCTGGGCTGATTCTGGCCTCTCACTCGACTCGACTCTGCCCATATGACAAGCAGAACTGAGATGATAATTCCTAAATGAGGTCTGTACAGAGATTTTCCTCTAAACCCCTTCCTAAGAGTGAAAGTGGGCTGTAGCCCCTGCTGTCCTCACTGTGGGCGGCCTTGCCGGGGCCTGAGAGCCATGTGCTGGGGAATCCCCTTCACTCAATGGGAGACCTTGTGTCTGAGAGCAGAGACAGTGTTCACCCTCCTTGTTGGACGCAGGGCTTCCTTCCTGTTGACTCCCTGCTCCGCGGGGCGTGGGGTGCACAGTCCAGACCGGCCCCTCTGACCACACTGCACACACGGCGGCTGTAGGGCGTTTCAGGGGCGAGTCGGCATAGCTGGTGCCTCGGTCGGCACTCAGTGTCAGCATGTTTCCTTCTTGTTTCCTCAAATACCACACTTGGGCATTGTGGTTCCCTGTTAGGTTTTTTTTTTTTAATGTTTTTTTTGTTTTGTTTCATTTTTGCTTGTTTTTTAGTTTTTTTTTTTTTTTATTGAGGTGTAGTCAGTTTATAATGTGTAAATTCTTGGTGTACAACACAGTATCATACATGGATATACATATATTCATTTTCATATTCTTTTTCACTGTAAGCGGTTACAAGATATTGAATATATTTGCCTGTGCTCTGCAGTATAAACTTGTTTATCTATTTTATATACCAGTCAGTATCTGCAAATCTCGAACTCCCAGTTTATCCCTTTCCAACCCCCTCCCCTCTGGCAACCATAAGTCTGTATTCTATGTCTGTGAGTCTGTTTCTGTTTTATATATAAGTTCATTTGTCTTTTTTTTTTTTTTTTTTTTTTTAGACTCCACATATGAGTGAGATGGTATTTTTCTTTCTCTTTCTGGCTTAACTTCATTTAGAATGACATTCTCCAGGGCCATCCATGTTGCTGCAAATAGCGTTGTTTTATCATTTTTTATGGCTGAGTAGTATTCCATTGTATAAATATACCACAAGTTCTTTATCCAGTCATCTGTTGATGAACATTTAGGCTGTTTCCGTGTCTTGGCTACTGTAAGTAGTGCTGCTGTGAACATTGGGGTGCAGGTGTCTTTTTGAATTAGGAGTTCCTCTCCCAGGAGTGGGATTGCTGGGTCATATGGTAAGTCCAGTTTAGTCTTTTGAGGAATCTCCGTACTGTTTTCCATAATGGCTGCAGCAAACTGCATTCCTACCAGCAGTGTAGGCGGGTTCCCTGTTTTTTGATGTTACATGCTTTCCCTCCTGGTTTGTTTGTGTCGTGTTGTTTTATTACAATGTGTTTACAAAAGTATGCAGACCAGGTGAAAGGGAAAAATAAATCATAAAACTCTTCAACATTTTTGGAGGCTGCTTTTTGGAAACAGTCACTTCATTTGAATAAATACAAGGAAGCTCACACAGCTCTGTCCGTTGGCTGTGTTCGGTTTGAAAGCCCCCAGGCAGTCTGCTCTAATGGAGCTCTCCATAGGCCGTGCTTAGTCGTTTGCTCAGCCGTGAGCTTGCTCTCCCGCCTTCTTTTCAGTAAACTCTGTGGCTCCAGTGTCCCCTAGAAACCCGAATGCCTCGTTATCGCAGGCCAGGGCACTTTCAGTAGCTCGGGACGTGGTCTGCTGAGCTATACTAGTTGTTTCTGCCCTGGCCACCACCTTATCCAGTTGTGTTTTGCTTCCTCAACAGATCTGGGTTCACAGTGCCCACAACGCCAGTGGTTATTTCACTATTTATGGAGATGAATCCCTCCAGTCAGATCACTTCAACTCAAGATTAAGTTTTGGAGACACACAGACAGTCTGGGCACGAACAGGCTATTTGGGGTTCCTGCGGAGAACTGAACTCACTGATGCAAATGGAGGTGAGAGTCCAGACAGGCTGCGGAAAGGTCCCCAGACCCTGGAAATCCAATTTGGGGTTTGGGGTCCCCTTCCCAAGCTCTGGGCCCAGCCCGTGTCCACAGAGGAGCAGCAGCTCGGAGGAGCTGGCACCAGGCACAGGTGGTACTTGGAGCAGAAAGTCTTTGCTGATTCTGGAATCCCTTCTCCACTCCTTATTCTACCAAAAGCAGAGGCAAGACTTGGGTATTTGACAGGAATGGGGGCTGAGGTTTCTTGGTGAGACCCGCCATACCCGAACCCCAGGAGATGAGCTTCTAGACGTCAGAGAGGCCCCCTGACCCACCTGCGAGGGGGCGGCTGCACTAACCTGGCTGAACTGGCATGAATTTAGGGGAAAGGTACAGAAACATTCAGGCATTTCCAATCTGGGAAAGTCGTGGACTGTTTTATTTGAGGTTGCTGTCATGGCTCCTTGAAGAACCAAGCTTGGAGACACCCAGACCCCCCAGGAGGCAGGGCAGGTCTCGTCCTGCAGAGCCCAGTGGCTGGACCGGTGGGCTCCCCGCCTCCACCCTGGTCAGAAGCCAGCAAGTAAACGCCTCCATCTCATCTGGCTTCAACTGGAAAATACTTATTTTCTGGTATTTTCTATGCCGGTCACTTCTCCCAGCCCCACCCTGGCACACTCACCACCGTGAAGAGTAAGGAAAGACGTTCAGACTGCATGTTGTCATTACCCCAAGTTTGCACGACTGATGAGAATCAGCGTGACAGCCGCACGAGCTCAGGGAAGCTTTGTGGTCTCACATTCTCAGGGACTGCGCGCTGTTTTCCCGCTCAGACTTAAGACCTCACATGATGGAAGCAGAGGGGTGGGCGGAGTCTTGGCTGCACCGTGTCTTCAGCCTGTGACCCTGGGGTGCGGGGCCGCTGAGGGGTGGACGGTGGCAGCCGACAGCAGCACGGGGGACGGGGACTTGCAGGTGGAGCCAGGGCCCAGGGCCTGCTCCTGGGAGCCTCAGGCTGTAGGGGCCCTGGTGGGGGGATGCCGTGTCCGAGCTCAGCCGTCTTCTCTTTGCGTCTCTTTTGCGTTCGGGGCAAGTGTTCATCTTTTTCTTTCTAAGTGGCTTGAGCGGTACTGTGGTGATGCTCACGTGGTTTCTGTCCCCTGAGCAGAGCGCCACGACGCCCTCTACGTGGTGGGGGCCCTGGATGAGGCCATGGAGCTGCGCGGCATGAGGTACCACCCGATAGACATCGAGACCTCGGTCATCAGAGCACACAAGAGCGTCACAGAATGGTGAGGCGTGGCAGCCGGCCCAAGGCATGGGGTCCTGGGGGGCAGGCTTCCCAGGGGGAGCCGCACCTCGAGGGGTCAGGAGCAGCTGGAAGGAGCCCTCCTGGTCAGTCGGTGCTTTTCCGGCCGGGCAGCGTTTCCAGGAAGCCATGTTGGCGTTTACTTGGTTTTTTGTTAAGGAAAGCATTCTGTAGGGGAAAACAGACTGTACTCATACATGACAGGCACGGGAAATGCCACGTGGGACTGTCCACGTGGGAGGCATAGCCCCAGCGAGCCTGAGGCCCCAGGAGAGGCCGTGTTCCCTGGCGTCACGGGCTGTGGGTGACAAGTTGCCCATCTCAGCCTCCCCTGGGGGCAAGAGGTCTGGGGGGCCTGGTTCACCCCAGGGCTGGGCTCTGTTCCTCCCCTTCCCCGGCCATTTGGCTGGCTGTGATGTGCACGTGGGCCCAGATTGTGGGCCGGCCTGAAGGCTACAGCGTGACCACCTTCTCAGGTCCCTCTTATGCAACTTTTGAGGATGAAAGGTGGCTGCGGGGTTGTTGGGTACAGGCCTGTTTGCTCCCGTGGTCCCTGAGCTGGCAGAGGCCTGGTGGAGATGGTCTGCACACCAGGGCAGGATCCCGGCAGGGCGCCGTCTGAATCTCGGAAGCAGTCTTCCTAGTGGGTGGGCTGGTCCGGGAGCGGTGGCAGCATCTTGTCACTGAATGCAGGCGGGTGTTTGTGGCCACACTGAGCTGCGCAGAGGCCTTGTTGGACAGAGGTCCGAGGGGAATGGGCAAGCTTCAGAGCTGGCGGCGACCTGTTTTTCAGAACAGGCAGGCCAGGGCTGGTTTGAAACATGAGCTCCCAGTTGCCAAAGCAGCCTCTCCACCTGAGTGAACACGGAGACGATGGGAGCCCAGCCCAGAAACAGGCAAGGCGAGGGCCCGCCTCAGTGCCTGTCCCAGTAGCTGTAAATACCAGTCACAGCCTCGTGTGTTGTATTTTTAGGAAAGTAAGCCTGACTGGCTTGCGTTCCTCCCTCAGGTACTTTCTGTCTGGTTGTAAAAGTGCCATTTCCAATTTAAAAGTGTGCGGCACAGGCACCCCTCGTGGGTTCCTTGTGTCTGTTCTGAGTGTCACTGCTGTCCCTGCCATGAGGCCGCCGCCTCGTCTGCTCCCCTGTGGCCCCAGGAGGAACGGACAGCCATGCTTTTGTTGCGACAGGCTTCAATCCGTCGGTTTCTGTGCAGCAGAGCTGCTCTGTTGACATTTCCCTCCCACCCCGCCAGTGATGTCTGCGTCAGCTTGTCAGCTCACGTGGAAAGAAAGTGGCAGTGATAGCCTGTGGCTTCCTGGCAGACCTCCTCCTCTGCACCACGGAATCCGAGCCCATCCAGATGTGGTGCGACGGATTCACGTGCCAGGATAAGGCTGCCCGAGGGGCTGAGAGTGTGACACGTGTGGGCGCTCGAGGGCATCCCCATGCCCAGGGCTCGTGTCCTGGGACGGTGCTGGAGCAGCTCTCAGCAGGTCCTTCCCTCGGGTGTACACGCACGTCCCAAAGCAAAGCCCAGAGGGAGGGATCTGTTGGACACGTTCTGCAGCGTTTACCTGTCATTTTAGTGTGTGTGGGGGCCAAGCTGAACAAAATACGTGTCTTCTCCTAGTAGACGTCCTCGCACACTTCAGAAGTGCTTTCCCAAGTGCTTCCTGCCCATGAGGAGGAACCTCCTATGTGTCTGGCGAGTGAAAGCAGGTCCCAGCGCCCCTGTGGGGTCCGGAGCCAGGGCCATGCGGGGCAGGGCCTCCGTGAGGTTCTGCGACTTTGCAATGTGAAGCGTGGGTCCAGGCTTCTACAAACGGCAGACACGATACTGCTGTGGCCCTCCCACTGAAAGACCCAGAGAGGACACTTCCGGGTGCGTCTCTGACGTCTTCTAGGAGCTATCCCCCACGTGCAGCTTGCCTCGTCCTAAATTCAGTGCTTCAAGCAGTGATCGGTTCCGTGCCCCATGCTTGTGGTGACGGCTGAGCGGTCTGAGCTGGCGCGGCCGGCCCAAGGGCCAGCGTTCACCTCCTGCTGTCTTCTCTTGTGGCACAGGCGAGTCAGGACCAGCCCCAGCCCCAGCCGTCCCCCCATCCTGCCAACCAGGGCGCAGGACAGACTACTTGCGTGCGGACCCGGGAGGGCGGGGCGGGGCTGTGCCAGGGTGATGCCCGAGCCGGCTGGTAGGGGGTGCGGAGACGGTCGGGGACCAGCAGGCCTGAGGAGGCCCAGTGCTCAGGCAGGTCCGCAAAGAGCTAGGTGGTTGCGAGCCCCCCTGCACAGTGATGGCTTCTTTCTCTCTTCCAGTGCTGTGTTCACCTGGACGAACCTGCTGGTGGTGGTGGTGGAGCTGGACGGGTCCGAGCAGGAAGCCCTGGACCTGGTGCCCCTGGTGACCAACGTGGTGCTGGAGGAGCACTACCTGGTGGTGGGGGTGGTGGTGGTGGTGGACATCGGCGTCATCCCCATCAACTCCCGGGGCGAGAAGCAGCGCATGCACCTGCGGGACGGCTTCCTGGCCGACCAGCTGGACCCCATCTACGTGGCCTACAACATGTAGACTCTCCCGAGACGCACGCAGGCTCCTGGAGCGGAGCCTCGGCCTCGCGCCGGGAGCTCCCAGCGCCCTGGTGGGCACCGGGATGAGACGTGGGACGTGAAGCTGGTGCAGAAGGACTTTGCGTTGCTGCCTTCAGTTTGTTAGAAAAGCCCATTTCAAAACTTTTTTTTTTTTTTTAATTATTGGATAATAAGTGCTTTCTTCGTAAACGTGGTATTTTGTTAAGCCAAAATAGCAATTAAAACATTCTGCCCTCCCGATGGGTTCTTTTAAGCAGTTTATGTAGTGTGACAAAGAATTGTTTTCTCTGTTTTAATGGTCATGATATCTTAATGACATGGACCTGCTACTATTTAAGCCATTGCTAGAGCTCATCCTTCTAGGAAAGTCTGTTGAGGTACGAGTACACCTTCCAGTTAGCTTTTAGCAGCTTCCTGTCAGAAACATGCTGAGGAAGCAGGCTGATACGCAGCCTGTGAAGTTAGCATAGAGTGAGACGTTATAAATACGGTGAATTTTGGCAGTTACCTTGCAGATATCTTTGTACTAAACTAAAAAGATAAAATAAGTTAACTTCATATGTAATTATGTACAAAACGTTTAATTTATTTTGATCTCTTTAGAAGTATAACAGAGAAAACATTCAAGAATATTAAAGTCTTGTAATGTTTGCTAATATAAAAAGTGTTGTATTATCTTGCGTGGATAGCATCCCAGCAGATATATATGAAATATAAATTCACTAAGAACTAAGGAGATTTTAAAGTTTAAAACGCAGAGCCTGTCACTTGCATGGTGTCCCTCACTGCACTGTAGATCCAGAGACTCGCCCACCTGGCTGATGGGAGCGCGAGAGCGGTCCTGCGGCCAGGGCCCAGCCTGTGCGCTCCTCGCAGAGCCAGAGCCCCGCCGGTGAAGGGGCCGCCTCTCCCGGTGGGGACTGGCGCTGACTGTGCACCTTCCCTCCGCGCTGGCCTGGGAGGCGGGTGGCGAACAGCACATTCTCGGCTGCAAGACTCCGTTGTACGATGTTTCCGTCACTCCTGTTACTGTCACCCTTCTGGTCCTCGGTATGGAAAGGAATGTCACCCTGCGCTGGTGTGTGTTGATTCCCTCAGATGGCCTCTATGTGTAGTGGACAGTGTCCACACGGCCAGCTCTCCGCAGCTCCCGAGCCAGTGTGACTGCCGGGGAGCCACCGGCAGGAGCCGGAGGGCCCCGCCGCCCCCTCACCTCCACCGAGACGCGCTCCTCTTGCTGCTGCTGCTGCCGCCGCCGCCTCACACAGCCCCTCGCTCTGGATGCAACTGGCATCTGTGTCCCGCCGAGGAGGGGGATCTGCAGTCCAAGCAAGCCCGACCCTCCGGCTGTCCCGGCGTGACGGCGGGCCGCATGGTGGCAGTGGGCTGTGCGGTGGTCTCTGTCGGCCTTTGCTCTGTGTGCTGGCAGCGAGCGCTTTGTTGCGAGGAGTTTTGTTTGACTTCTGAGACCCAAGGCTAGTTGTTGTTGGAAGTTTAAGTGACATTTTTTTTTAATTTGTCTGCATGTGGGGTGCACCCCTCCATCTCCACAAAGCATTTGAGTTTTAAGACATTGTTGGACTTCATTGCTGTGTGTGAATATTTCTCCACATGCTTCAGATACACATTCCTACAGGCTCTGCTTCCCAAGGGGGAGCCCCGCCACACACAGACGAGACACGTTCACACGCCCACTGAGCGAGAGGGGAGGGTCGAGGTTTCGGATCAGACACCGATGAGGAAACACAGCCGCGGGGGACCCCGCGGTCCAGCGAGGTGGTGTGAGGGCCGTTGGTGACGTCCTGTCATCCTGTCAGCGCTGAGGTCCAGAGGGCCTCGAGTTCTGGGATTACTGGGATTCGAGTTCTGTTGTGCGAGAAAAGGGGAAGGAGATGCTGAGTACCGCCCGCTTCAGCAATAAAGGAGGACCGTCTGTGTGGCAGTTGTGCCGTGGACCAGCTACTCGTGGGAGCGTCGCCAGTGTTTGTCTTGTGACCTTGTGCTTCTGGTGTCAGACGGAGCCGTGCCGTCGGCCTGCACAGAAGAGGGTGGACAGTGATCTTGGAAGCTCCGACCAGCCCGACGGGCGGTTTCCTCATGGTGCTTGTTTACTGTATCTAATCCTGCTCGACACTTTACCGGAGGGGAACCCCCTTTACCAGGGGCAGGCTGGCAGCGTTGCTGCATAGAGCGTGGTGCCTGGTCAGAGGTTCATGCACTCGGCCAGTCGCAGTCTCAGACAGAATCCCCGTGTGCGACGGACAGCAGCCTTCCCGTGTGTTAAACGCCAGTGAGCTTTGTGCATCTGTGATGACGCCTGTTTTATATTCAGATGAACAAATAAAAGCTTTTATTTTTGTTGCTCTGAAAATAGCGGTTTCTTAATTGGTCCCCTGGAAAACTGGGCAGCTTCCATCCCAGGAAGGAGGCGACTCCTCCCGGGAAATGTACCTGACTCTGTTTACATAATCTGTTGCGTTACTTATCAGTACAGATGATCACACTTTGAACAATGTTTAAATTTTGATGTGGGCATTTATTGCTAAAAAAATTCCTATGGCAACAAATGTTTTGTGAAATGTTTTTTTTTTAATTCTTTTAAATATATCTAAATATATTTGTTCACATTTGCTGCAAGTGTACAGCTTATTGGTGACTTGTAGGGACAAAGAGTAAGTGTGAGTCTGGTGTGCAAATCCTTTCTGTCAGCTCTTGGCAAGAAGCTCCCGTGTCGGGACGTAGGTCTCGCTGACTGTTCCCACCCAGATTGTCTTTGGTTTTGTCTTGGCTTCGTCTTTTGGAAAGCATTTAACGGGGTTAACGGACTTCCAGCCTAATGGTTAGGAAAGGACGTTTTGTACACATGAAAATTGGTAGAACTGAAGTTCTGTGCACAGATCACCAGGCCTAACCTAAGTGCTTGTATTCAAACTCCTCTTGTCCCCTGCCCCCCACTTGTGTCCCGGCCTGTCCCACACCAATTGGGGATGTGAAGGGGGGGGGTCACTGAGTGACTCAGAACACTGCGGACATAGAACTGCCCCGCGTGGCGTGCTTTGGGCAGCGTGCGTGTGTGGTTTCTTCCCTGGCGCTGAGGTCTTGGGGCACAGTCAGGAGTTGGTGGGCTGGTCGATCGTCATTCTGGGTCTTACTGTCCTCGCTGACGTCTTGGTGCCCTGAGCCGGGTGGTCTGCCCACCGCGAGGGACCTGGTGACTCTGCTCCTGAGGAGAGAAGTCCTGCTCCCTTAACACCCACGTCTTCTGTGACTTGTGGCCTCTACTTAACATCTTCTCGGCAGAACCCACACCCCTGGCCCCCACGGATGGATTTACCCCGTGCTTTCTCCCTCCCTCAGGCGGGCACACTGGGTCCCGTCCAGCAGTCTACCTCTTACTGTCTTTCAGTTTTTAAGGTTAATCTGTAAACGAAGAAACTGGGAGAGACGGAGAGACCTGGGCGGCTGTGCCACTCTGGGCAGTGCTCACCCCGGTTGGCTCCTCCGGCTGCTGTGGTCTCAGTGACCCCTTGGTTCATCCCCACCAGGCTGGGACCCTCGAGGGTGCAGGGGTGTGGCCTGCACCTGGGCTGGCACACAGCTGGCCCCCTCTGCAGCTGGGCCAGTGGCCTCCCCAGTGGCCATCAAGCTGGAAGGCAGGCCTGGAGAAGCCGGAGGCCCAGGAGGGGCTGGCAGGGCTCAGGAGGAGAAGAGTAGAAAGTGAAGCGAGAAGGAAGGCGGTGCTGGCGGCCTACGCACAGGGAGGGAGGCCTGGCCTCAGCCCTGCTGCTGGGTTGCTCTGTTCTCTGATGTCATGCTGACGTGTGGTGACCGTCCCTGCACCGTCTGGCCTCTGGCCGGGGGCTGGGGGACCGGTGGGGAACAGGGTGTGTGTTACCTGCCTGCCTCACACGGTGCCTGGCCCAGGGCGGGCGTTCAGGAGATGCAGGTAAGGGAGCTGGGGCGCTGGGACTGGGGGGCAGGTGTCCCCCGAGCACCGTGGTCCCCACAGCTCTTCCCAGGCCGAGCCCCGGGAGGATGTGGTCAGAGCCTGCACCCCAGCTGGTGCCCAAGGAAGGACGAATGGACCCAGAGCTGGCCTGACCCTGCCTGACGGAGGAACGTTGTCCAGTGGCGAGACGCACCTGCGCCTCGTCAGGTCACCCTCAGGAGACTGACATAGACTCACAGGGAGGGGACAGGGTCCCTGCCCTGCCCACCGTCAGACAGGCCTCCCGCGGGGCCGGCGGCATCAAGGGTGTCGGAGCTGGAGAGCGTGCGCCAGCTGTGCACCTCCGGCTGGTGCAAGCCAGCAGCAGCTTCTCCGAGACGAGGGCTCTCCCCGCCTGTCAGACCTGTGCGACCTTGTGTGATCACTGCGGGGTGTCCTGGATGGAAACCGGGGCCATGCGCCACCAGCCCACCGTTCCTGGAGGTGGGACAGGGGCTGGGCGATGGGCTTTGGGGTTCGTTCGGTTAAGAGCGCACGAGGGCAGGTAACAGGGCGTGTGAGGGCTCAACCAGATCGTGACCAGCCTGCTGAGGCCAGGGTGGCAGATGTGTCTGAAGGGCCAGGTGGCTTCTGTCTGAATCACTCAGTTCTGTTGCTGTGACGCAGGCGCAGCCCTCAGATAAGTGAGCAAGGATCTGGTCCTATAGAACCTTGCTTGTGGGCACAGAAGTGGGAGCTTCGTGTAATTTTCCCCTCGTGAAATGTCATTCTATGGATTTCTCCAACAGTTCGGAAGTGTAAATGCTATTTTTAGCTTGCGGGCTCTATAAAAATAGATAGTAGCTGGATTTGTCCAGGTCTGGGCTTGTAGTTTGCTGGCTCCTGTTCTGAGACACACAAGGAGAAAGGCAAACTTTGGAGAATTAACTTCTGATGCTGACTTTTTTTTCAAAAAGAATTTGGTTTGAGTCTGATAGTTTGAGCTTTAAATTTTTAAATTTTTCAACTTCTGTCTCGTCCGTTTATTCAGTCAACAAGTATTTGAGCACCAACCTAGGTAGTTGCTGGGATGAACTGGGCGAGGAGCCCACCCCTCATCTGGGTTCGTGTCCAGCAAGGGCAGTGAGGCCTGAGCAGGCCTCCGGCTCCGAGCCAGAGGCTGGGGCTCAGTCCTGGTCTCACATCAGCTTTCCTGTCCCCGTGAAGAGGGGTTGAGACAAGGCGACCTCAAAGGCCTCACTTCCCTGCGCACACTGTTCTCCAGACTAATCTTCCAGCAGAATGTGACTGTGAGGCCAGCGACTCGTTTACCCGCCATGACCAGCCTGCCTCCAGGCGCAACAGCGGGCTGTGCGGGTAGGACCAGCTTGTGTACCCCTCACGGGGTGGGGGTGGGGGCGGGGGCGGGGGCGCCTCGGGGGTCAGGGCATCGCTCTGCCATCTACCCTGTCAGGCTGCTGGGGTCTCAAAAAGTCAAGGCGACAGGCCCAGCCCCTCCCTCCTCCCCGTGTGACGTCAGAGGAGGGGTTTCTGGCGTCCTGGCCCAAGCAGGATAACCCGGTGCTCCAATTTCCTGAAGTCGACACCAAAGTCCCCAGATTGCCCGGATTCTTTTTAAACAGAATCGTCCTTAGTGCCTGACTGATCGTCCGTCAGGAGAGGCCAGCACGTTTGCTCTTAGTTTCTAACTACCAAAAGCTGCGGGATGTGAGGAGAAACACTGCAGCAGCTATTTAGAGAACCCCTAGTTCTCTGTAATGTGAGTGATTAAACCCTCCATTTGGTCTGTTTAGAGTCCAAGTCAGATATTCAGCTGTTAACATGTTAATAGATGTTTTGTTCATCATGTGACAGGACGGCCTGCGGAGGACGGTTTACTGCAGGGAGGGCCTTCTCCCCGTGGCCACCTCTGTTTTCCAGACGTCTCTGTTCCAGGAAACATCCCAGCACCTGTTTGTCCGCGGAACAAGGATGGCAAGTCCATTTGGTGACCTTTAAGGAGCACCTGCTGTGTTGGCAGCACGTGACTAGGGAGGGGCGGGGGTCCAGGAGGCACGGGGCCTGATGGAGCTGGTGGTAGAAAGCGGGGGGTCTGGTGCCATCAGGAGCGCCACGCCTGGAGGAGGGAGGAAGCATCCCAGCCACTTGTGCACGCCCCCCACCGCTGACGGTCTGGGCTGCTGGGAAAACCCAAATCAGCATTTTGAAGACGATGTCACGTTTGGAACAGGTGATCCAGTCACGTGGTCCCAGCACGGACGTCACGCTTCCAGTCTTGTCCCTGCCCCCACCCCCGTCCGTGCCAGGCCACCACTTCTGCCAGTTGCTGCTGTGTTTCTGTGTGAACACAAGCCAGTTCGGACCTTCCCCTCCTTCTAACCCAAAGGAAGCCTGCCGTGTGCTCGGTTCTTCAACGGTTACCACAGAGAGTGGCTGTTTTCAAAAAGGCAGCGCAGTCTTCCCTCTGCCCTGACTCCATTCCTGTCAGTGGAACTTGGCCTTTTTCCATTCGCGTTTTGTTACAGCCAAGGCAGTGCATTCCCTGTGTGGGCAGGCGTGTCTGATGCACAGCCTTCCGGACGGGGTCTGGTGAGTCGGGAGCTGTGTCTGTCACTCGCGGGTGTGGCCAGGGCGTCCACGTCCATCTTTCACCTTCCCCAGCAGCTCTGCACCAATGGGAGTGTTGTTTTAATTTGTATTTATCTCCTTATACATAAGGTTGAGTATTCTTTTTAATATTTTGAAAGCTGTTTGTATTTCTTTTCCTGTGAACTATTTTTATTCATGTCCCTTAAACTACAAACTTGTCAGGAAATATTGTGAATGATTTTTAAGAGACCAAAAAAAAAAAAAAAGATTATCGGATGTCCTGTCCAGCTCACCTGTCCAGGTTCTCTGCCTTTTACTGGCTTCGAGCTACTTTGCAATCTGTCAGCTGCAGAAAGCTGACAGTAATACGAGTTGTTCTTGCCCGCAGGAGTGCGGGTTGTCCCCCTGTGGGCAGACCTCTTTCCCTCCGCTGGTAACTTCGCCTCAGAGTTCCTTGTTCTCTGTGTCTGGGGTGTTCTTAGAACCCTCCTCTGCACCAGCTGTGACGCCCCGTCTCCTCCCTGGGGGCGGAGTGTGGGCTTCGGCGCGTGTCTGCGGTGTGTCTGTCTGGGAGTCGTGCTGGCTGTGCCTCTGGCTTTGTCCGCTCCCTCTTGACGGCTGTGACTTCTGGTGAGGGAGATCGGCCCTTTGCGACGCTCTGAGGTGTGTCTTCCCGTCCTGCCCCTCTTCCTCACGCTTGCTTGTTTGCCGTGCTGAGCTCTTGCGAGCGTTTTCATTTTCACGTGGCTGAATTTATCCCCCTTGTGTGGCTCTCGAGACTGCCTGGTTTGGGCACACGTGGCTTTTCTTGCTTAGCCGAGCTTTCCGTCTCTCAGCAGATTTCCGGGGCCTGAGACGAGTGAGGGCCTGAGAGCGTCATTCTGGTGTGTGTGTCGCACCGGGTTCTGGCACTTTCCTTGTCCTACTTAATAGTGCCAGCCCAGAGAAGATTCTGCTTTGACCTCTGATTGTGCATAAAACTATTTGTTTTAAAAAACTCTCATGGGACCATCTCAAGCAGAATTCTTTGGGGAGAAAGGATGTGGGAAGAGAAGTATCGCCAAGTGCAGACGTGTCAGAGCCGAGTCTGAAGGTCACTCCTGGCTTCACTACAGCGTGTCCCACATTCCGAGGCCTGTGGACGTGGTTCCTGGTGAACGGACTGAACAGAAATCACAAGATTTAGTCTGGAAGCAAACAAACGGAGAAGGTATGTGTTGTCTTCCTAGTCCAACAGCAGATACGTGGTTGCTGGAATTACTAAGAAATTGTAAGAATTATAGCTTAATCTTAATCTTTATGATCTTTCTAAAAATGAGCTAGAACAGGGTGGGTTGTCTTTCTGTTGTTGTTGTTAAGCAGAGAATGTACAACTGTTTTGTCTAAACCTCATCTGACCCACTTCTGAGACCTCACTCACTGAAAAGACTTGGTTCGAAGGAGAGCTTGGTCCAAACCAGTTACAGAATCAGTCCGTCCAGGTCACGTGCAGTCTCTCCTGGACAAGAATACTGCGTCTTTGATCTAACCCCTGCCCCTCCTGCTCGTCCTCTGCAGAGTTTCTAGAGCATGGGGAGCATGTCTTCTGCAGGTGGATAAAGGTGAGGGGGCCCTGGGATCCACGCAGTGACCTTTGTCTTCAGGCCTCTCGGCGGGGTTCCTTGTTGCCTGGTCTCTGGATGTCCCCCGGGACTTCCAGCTCAGAGTTTTGAGCAACAGGAACTCAGGGTCTGTTCTCGTGGCGTTTCTCTCTCGTGACTGGTGCCACGTCGGATGTCTCTGGCGTCTGACCACATTTTTTTATTTATTCAATTGCCGATGGGCATTTGGGTTGCTTACATGTTTGGTGACCATGGGTATACAAATACCTCTTCAAGACTCTGCTTTCAATTCTTTTGGGTATATGCCCCAAAGGGGAATTTCTGGGTCATTTGAAAATTCTGTTTTTCACTTTTTTGGGGAACCGCCCTACTGTTTTGCACAGCAGCTGCACCATTTTACGTTCCTACAAACAGTGCACAAGGGTTCCAGTTTTCCCATGTCCTCACCAACATGTTTTCTGTTGTGATGGTAGCCGTTCTGTTGGGTGAAAGGTTGTATCTCAGTTTTGAGATGCATTTCCCCAGCAATTAATGACGTTGAGCATCTTTTCATGTGATTTGGATAGTTGTGCGTCTTCACTGGAGAAGGGCCTGTTCAAGGACTTTGCCCAGTTTTGAATTGGGCTGTCTGGTTTTTTTACCGTCGGGCTTTAGGAGCTCTCTGTGTGTTCTGAATATTAACCCTTTACCAGATACCCGGTTTACAAACATGTTCCCCCTCCTGTGGGTTCTGCTGCCTTTTTACTCTGTAGGTAGTATCTCTCAATGCACAAAATTTAATAATTTTCATGGAGCGAAGTTTTTCTATTTTTTCTTTTGTTGCCTGTGCCTTTGGTGTCATATCCAAGAAATCACTTCCAAATCCAATGTCATGAAGCTTTTTGCCCTGTGTTTTCTTCTAAGGCTTACATTGAGGATCTGATCCATTTTAAGTTAATTTTTGTATATGATTTTGATAACGCTCCAGCTTCATTCTTTTGCAGTGTGGATATCCTTTTCTAGCACCATTTGTTAAAAAAAAAAAAAAAAAAGCTATCCTTTCTGCCTTCAGTGGTCTTGGAACCCTTTTCAAAAATCATTTGAAAGTATATGCTGGAGAATGTTTCTGGGCCCTCTATTCTATTCCTATGCCAGTACCATGTTGTTTTGATTATTGTAACTTTGTAGTAAGTTTTAAAATCCGGAAGTATTCATCCTTCACCTTTAATCCTCTTTTTCAAGATTGTTTTTGCTATCTGGGGTCCCTTAAGATTTAAAAAATTTTAGGATTCATATCTTTGGAATTTGGATAGGTATCGCGTTGGATCTCTAGCTCACTTTGAGCACAGTGAAAACTATAAAGCATTGCTGGAGGAAACTAAACAAAAATGCTTCCTGTGTTCATCGGTCCAAAGGCAGCATTGCTGAGGTGGCGATGCTCTTGTTGCTGGTGGAGTGCTCTGTGTGTGACTGTTAGACCTGGTTGCTTCATTGTGTAGCTCAAGGGCGCCGTTTCCTGACTTAGGTTCCATCTGGTTGCTCTCTCCATGGCTGTGAGTGGGGTGCTGGCGTCTCCAGCTGTCACTGCAGAGCTGTCTATTTCTCCTTTCATTTCTGTCAGTGTTTCTTCCTATACTTTTATGGTCTGTAATTGGGTGCATACGTGTTCATAACTGTTGTATATTCCTGCTGTATTGAACCTTTTACTAATATATAGTGTCCTTTTTTGGTCTCTTGTAACCATTTTCGATTTAAAGTTCTAGAACATGTGCGCAGCTGCCTGCCACATGGCTAGAGGAGTAGCTGTTAGGTGCTAACAGCAGAGGTGGACTGAGATTACATGCAGTTTACCACTCAGACCTTCCCTTCGAAGCTGCAAGCCTTCAGTAGACTTCAGGGATCACGACAGGTACGTTAGGCGGATCCTGTCAGTGCAGTTGTGGTCTAGGTGGGGAGGCAGTTTTATGACGCTTTCTGTTCTGCCATCTTCCTAGAACTCTTTCTTTTAATTTATTGTGCATTCTGGTTACACTTTATTTTTTTAAAGTTTGAGAGATTGATGTTTGGTATACATGCATGTACACGTGTGCATACATGTATATTACATATATACACACATGTGATTCGCATTAAAACGTATTTAAGATGTGAGCTAGACTTTTCTCAGATGCCAGTGTGGCGGTGAATGCTTATCTGTGCATTTCTGTGGAATGATATCCTAAGGAAACTGGTGGCAGTGGTTGCCTCTGATAATGAGAACTAAATGGCTGGGCTGCTCTCAGTGAGTCACCTTTTTAACTGTTTGACTTCTGTATCAGTTTTAAAACTAAAGAAGAGAAAAACAATGAAACAAAAAGCTGGTTCTTTGAAAATTTGATCAGTCAAATCCTTAAGCCTCTAGCCTTTTCCTCTAATTAAGGAAGAAAGTGAGAAGACATAAATTACCAATATCAGAAATAAAAGAGGACCACAGACCTCATGGATCATAAAAGCATAATAAAGGAATACTGTGAACAACTTCATGCCCACAAATTTGATAACCTAGACAAAATGGACCAGTCCTTTGAAAGATACCATCTGCCAGAAGTCACCCAAGAAGAATCAGATGGTCTGAGTTGACCTGTATCTGTTAAAGAATTTGAATCAATAACTAATATCTTTTCAAAATAGAAAGCACCAGGCTCAGACGAGGTCGCTGTTGGATTCTACCAGGTATGTCCAAGGAAGAAGTTACACACATTCTCTATAATATCTCTCAGAGGACAGAAGTGAAAGGAGTACTTCCTAACTCATTCTTCCCAGTACTGGTACGAAGCCTGTGTTCCCCTCGTGCCAAAATCAGACAAAGACTTTATTGGGAAAGAAAACTACAAACCAGTATCTTTCATGAACATCGATGCAAAAATCCTTAAGAAAACCCTAGCAAGTCAAATCTGAAATAGTACAGAAGAACCCTACACCACGGCCAAGCGAGGGTTATCCCACGTAGGCAAGACTGCCTCAGTGCTTAAAAATCAGTGCAATGCATTCCATCAGCAGAACGAAAAAGAAAAAGTCATATCCTGTCGTTAGATGCACAGAAAGCTTACAGCAAAATTCAACATCCATTCATTATAAAAACTCTTAGGAAACTAAGAGCAGAGGATAATTTCTTCAACTTGATAGAGAACACTTAACAAAAACCCTACAGCTAAAATCATGCTTCATGGTGAGAAACTCAAATCTTTGCCACTAAGATTAGGCACATGCAGAGATATCCTCTCTCACCACTCCTTTTCAACACTGTATTGGAAGTCCTTGCTGATGCACTGTGGCAAGAAAAGGAAATAAAAGTATAGATTAGGAAGGAAGACATAAAACTGCTTTGTTCAGAGATGACATAATCATCTATGTAGAAAATCCAAAAGAATCAATGAAACAACTCCTGGATCTAATAAGTGATTATTGCAGGTCTGCAGGATACAAGGTTGACATACAAAAGTCAGTCAGTTTCTTATACACCAGCAATAAACAAGCGGAACTTGAAATTGAAACCACGGTGTCATTTACTGTAGCACACCCCAAACGAAATAGGTTTAGGCCTGAAACACGCAGAAGAGCCATATGAGGGAAACCGCAAAGCGCTGACGGACAAAATCAAAGAAGTGATAAGTGGAAGGACGTTCCATGACACGGGTCGGAAGACAGTGAAGCAGGATGTCAGCTCTTCACACCTCGATCCAAAAAAAGACTCAATCCCAGCAAATGATTTTGTAGATACTGACAAACTGATTCCGAAGTTTCCATGGAGAAGCAAAAGACCCAGAAGAGCCAACGCAGCGTTGAAGGAGGAGAGCAAATTTGGAGGACTGATGCACCGTAACTTCGAGATTTACTATAAAGCATGTGGTGTGGTACTGGCGAAAGAACAGACAGTAGGTCAGTGGAGCAGAATAGGTCCTCGTAGATGTAGCCAAGTGACGTTTTACAAAGGAACGAAAGCAACACAGGGGAGCAAAGACATTCTCTGCAGCCGTGATGCGGAAACAACTGGGCACCCACGTGCAAGAAAGGGATCTAGACACGGACTCCACACTCATCTTTAAAATCAGCTCAAAATGCTCTCACACCAGAGTGTGAAATACAAAACTGTGAGATCCTAAAAGTAACATAGGAGAAGACGTAGACGATACACTTAGGTACAACATTAAAGACATGATCCATGAAAAAAGTAATCGATAAGCTGGACTTCATTAAAACTAAAAGTATCTGCTCCGTGAAAGACTTTGTCAGGAGAATGAGATGACAAGCCACAGACGGGGAGGAAATATTTGCAAAAGACACATCTGGTAAAGGGCTGTTATCCAAAGTATACAAAGATTTTTTAAAAATCAACAATAAGAAAATGAACAATCCAATTAAAAAACAGGCCAGAGAACTGATTAGATGTCCCACCGAAGAAGTCGTACAGATGGCAGTGAAGCACTTAGAAAGGTGCTCCACATCATATGTCATCAGGGAAATGCAAATTAAAACAGCAACGAGGTAACACTACGCACCTTAATGAGAATGGCCAAAATCCAAAGCACTGATAACACGAAATATCAGCGAGAATGCAGGGCAGCAAAACTTCTCATATGTTGCTGGTGGGGATGCAAAATGATGCAGCCACTTTGGAAGACATTTTGGCATTTTCTTACAAAACAAAAAGTACTGTTACCATACAATTCAACAGTCACATTCCTTGGTGTTTATCCAAAGGAAAATTTATGTCCACACAGAAACCTACACACAGATGTTGGTAGCACAGTTGCCGAAACTTTGAATCAACCAAGATGTCCTTCAGTAGGTGAGTGGGTAAATAAACTGAAGTATATCCAGACAATGGACTATTATTCAGGCTAAAGAAATAAGCCATCAAAGCATGAGAATCGTGGAGGAACCTTAAATGCTCCATTGCCGAGTGGAAGAAGCCAGTCAAAAAAAGCTAACTACTGCGTGACTCCACCAATAAGACATTCTGGAAAAGGCAAAACTGTGGAGACAATTAAAAGATTAGTGGCTGCCAGCGGTGGTGGGGAGAGATGCCTGGAAAGAGCACAGAGGACGTTTAGGTTACCCCATCTGTTGGCATACAGTTGTTCACGATAGCTTCATGATCCTTATCAGTTGTAACCTCTCCTCTTTCATTTTTTATTTATTTGAGTATTTTTTTCTTTTTTCTTAATCTCACTGAAGATTTGTAAATTTTATCTTTTCAGAAAACCAGCTCTTGGTTTCATTGATTTTTTTCTATTATTTTTCTTCTTTCTGTTTCATTTATTACTGCTCTGATTTTTGTTATTGCCTTCTTTCTGCTAAATTTGGGCTTTATTATTTTTGTTTTCTAGTTCCTTGAGGTGCAAAGTTAGGTTGTTTATTTGAGATCGTTCTATTTTTTTACTATACACATTTATTGGTATAGAATTTCCTCTCTGAACTGTATTTGCAGCATCCCACAGGTTTTGGTGTTTTGTTTCCATTTTCATTTATTTGGAGATATCTTCTCACTTCTCTTCTGATTTCTTCTTTGACCCACTGGTGATTCTGGAGTGTGTGAATTTCCACATATCTGTAGATATTTCTGCTCTCCTCTGTTGTTGGTGTCTAGTTTCATACTGTTGTGCTTGGAAAAGATAACTTAGCATGATTTCCGTCTTAAATTTGCGAAGACTTGTTTTGGGTCATATCTTATGATCTGTCCTGGGGAATGCTCTGTGTGTAGTTGAGAAAAATGTGTGTTCTGCTTCTGCTGGACGGAATGTCTATAAATGTCTGTTAGTCCAGTTTGGCCTAATGTATGGTTTAAGCTCGATGTCTTCTGGTTGATTTTCTGTCTGGAGTATCTGTCAATTGCCGACTGTGGGGTATTGGATCCCCCTGCTATTACTGTATTGTTTTCTATCTTTTTCCTGCAGATCTGCTGCTATTTGCTTAATATACGCAGGTGCTCTGATGTTGGGAGCATCTATATTTCATAGCTGTTTTTATCCTCCTGATGACTTGACCCCCTTATCATCAAAGTATGGCTTTCTTTGTTTCCTACTGTTGTTTTGGCCTGAAGTCTGTTGTGTCTGGTAGAAGCACCGCGATCCCTGATCTCTTCTGCTTCCCACTTGTGTGCAGTGTCTTTTCCCACCCTTCACTTTGAGTTTATGTGGCTCTTTTAGTCAGCATATAGTCTGGTCTTTTTTTTTTTTTTTTTTTCAATCCAGTCAGCCAGTCTGTAACTTTTGATTGGTGAATTCAATCATTTACTTTTAGCATCATTACTGATACTTAATGCCACCTTGTTAGTTTTTTCTGGTTGTTTTGCATTTCTTTATTATTTATTATTATTATTATTCTTTATTATTCCTTTTCCCTCTGTTTCTCCATACAGAGATCTGTAAATCTGTGATTTTTTTGTGGTAGTGCTCTCTGTCTCCCCTCCCTGCTTGTCATGTGCTCTAGGTTTTTGCTTTGCGGTGACCATGAGCCTTACATAAGACTTCTCATAGATGAAACAGTCCTCTTTAAGCTCACAGCAACATAACTTCGATCACCGACAGAATCTGTGCTTGTTGGCCTCCCCCTGTTCTGTGAGCCGTTACTCACCTCTCTCTATACTGCGCAGGCAGCAGCGAATTGTAGAAGCTGCGGTCGTTCCTAATACCTTCCCTTTGACTCTTACACTGTAGTTAAATGATTAGCATGCCTTCCTATTACAAGTTAGAGTTTTGTGAGTCCGACTATGTGTCTGCCTTACCAAGTGTGTTGTATATTTTCATGTCACAGATTAGTGTCCTTTCATTTCAGCTTGAAGAACTCCTTTCAGCATTTCCTGAAAGGCAGGTCTAGGGTAATGAACTCCCTCTGCCTTTGTTTGTCTAGGAAGATACTTATTTTCCTTCAAATCTGAGGGATAACTTTGCCTGAGTGAGCGTTTTCAGCTGGGGGGCTCCTCCCCCCAGTGCTTTGACTGTGCCATTGCACTCCCTCCTGGCCAGCAGGGTTTCTGCCGAGGAGTTTGCTGATAGACTGATGGGGATCCCTTTGTAGGTTACCATCTTTTTTCCCTTTGGCTTCTCTTGGAAGTATTTCTTCTTTGATTTTTGACAGTTTTTAAATAATGTGTCTTGGAGAGGTCTTTCTACGTGGGGATAATAGGGTGATGTACTAGCTTTGTGAATTTGGATATCCAGCACCTGCCCCCCAGGTTTGAGAAATCCTCAACTATTGTTTCTGTAAATAAACTTTCTGCCCCTTCTCTCTCCCCACCTTCTGGAGCCCTAATTATCCTACCTGTCCTTTCGCTGGAACCCTGTGTATCACAGGGGCTTCTTCACTCTTCCTCTTGGTTCTCCCCTAAGCTGGGCTGTCTCAGAGTCTCTGTCCTCTGACGCTCGCGCTCTGTCTCCATGTGCTCTACTCTGCTGTGTTTTTCATTTCATTCATTGAGTTTTTCAGCTCCAGAATTTCTGCTTGGTTCTGTTTTATGATTTCTATTTCTTTGGTAAATGTCTCGGTTTGAACCAGCATTTTTCTTTTCATGATTTCATGGAATTGTCTTTCTGAGTTTCTTGCAGCTTGTTGCTTTTCTTCAAAACAGCTATTTTGAATTCTTTATCAACTAGATCTCAAAATCCATGCCATTACGTTTGGCTACTGGAGAATTATTACCATCTTTGGATGATGACATGGCTCCTTGATTTTTCGCGTTCCTTGTAGTTTTGTGTTCTGCTGTTGCATTTGTCCCTGAATCTTTGCCAGTTGCCTTCAGCTGGGGTCTTCTGTTTGTGGGTATTGTTACTAACTCTGCCTTTGTCTGGGCACACTTGTTCCGCTCTTCCTTGTTCCCTCTTGTGGTAGACTTTTAAAGCGTTTCTGTCCTTTCTGGTTCCTACAGGCTCACCAGACGGGCTACTGGAAACCACTTCTGTGTTTTCCAGAAGGGGGTGCTACAGCTCTAGTTCCCCATTTCTCCCTCACTCACACGCCCTGACCTGTTCTCTGATCACACTGTCTGCTGCAGCTTTCTCTTGCTGGGCACTCGGCAGCACGCACAAGATGCGGACTGCAGGGTGGGAGGAGGTGTGAGCTTCGCTCTCAGGGCACTGGGATGCCCGGGGACCTGGTCCCAGGAGTGGCACTCCCGGAGGCTCCTGGGTGGACTTCTTGCTGGGTGCAGTTAGCAGGAACTACATTACCCTGCAATGACCTTCAGTATTTTTATCTGCCTCTTTCTTATCTCTTCCCTCTTGTCAGTCATGGAGGTCCTGCGTCAGTACTTGGTGCTCCTGAAGGGAAACGGGTTCTCCAGCTGCTTCCCACACCACTGTGTGGCTAGGGGCTCATTCACTGTTCTCCTGTCTCCTGTGAAAGAGGTCACCACTGCCAGATAGATCCGCTGTACGCAGTGATTCCTGGCTCAGGGGGTCGGGTGGGGGAGGTGTGGCACTGGGAGTCCTCCTGACCGTCTGCACTGCATGCAAACCTTTTCCCTCTCCAGAAGGTTCACTCTGGAATATCCCCTGGGGGAGGCTGGATTTCTGCCATCTCTCTATCTTCTGTGGGTTTCTGCCCAGGTCAGCACTCTCCAGGTTTTTCCCAACCGCGGCCAGAGGGCTGGGCAAGTTCATTGCCCCCTGGGTTCCACAGCCTGTATCAAGGTCTGCCTGACCATTACTGGACGCAGAAGTGGGCAAGACCCCTCACAGGCTCTGGGCACATGGCAGCAACCCCAGAGGCACTTTTGTTCATGGATGGAAGGCCGATTCCTTGTTGAAAAAGGACAAGAGGGGGAAAACCTCACACCGCCATGATGCTGGTGTGTTCCACCATCACTTGTATGTCCGTCTTGGCCTAAAAGTGATTTCCCTCAGTGTTTCCCTTCTCCCGTTCACTGACACGGCTCTCAAGAGAAGTCTCCTTCAGCCTTCACTTCTTCATCATCTGTCGTGTGCACCCAAGCCTTGTCCCCTCAGCCCTGGTGCCAGTTACCCTCATGCTCTCCTGGCATCACCCCATTCCTGCTTCCTTAACCATGTCAGATCTCTCTCCGTGCTTGAAAAAAACTACTCTCCTGTAACCCTTAACCCTACAGACCTCTCTAGCCAAGACTTTTTTCTTTTATAACTCCTTTTCCTGGTTTTAAAAGTTATGTTCATAGTAAAAATATAAACGAGAAAAATCAATCATCCCAAATCGACATTGGGTCCACTGGATTGCCCTTCTTCTCTAGCTGACTCCTGCTCACCTTTCAAGGTTCAGCTTCCATACAGGTTTTTAAGCCTTCCCTAATCTTTCCCCTCCTGTGTATGCTTTCTCTGTATCCTATAGTCCTGTATTCTTCCTTCATTGCACCCACCTCTGGGTTATAACTAAAGTTGCACTGATTTGATTGGCGCCCTCACTAGACTGTAAGCTACAGGAAGACACAGGAAATGTGTCTGTTCTCATTTTCATGCACTCAGCACCTAACATGCTGTGGGAGCTCAAGTGTTTGTTAAATGAATGAAGAAGTTAATGCTCACACTGTGCCTTCTAAATTTACTTAGCTGTCGATACGTTCAGTGACACTGTCCTGCCCCTGGAGGGTAGGGATTGTTTCTTATCACTGCAGGACCTCATTAAGCCACTGACGGTCTTCATGGGGCTGCAGAAGAGGACATGTGATGTCAGGGACCTGGCTCTTGACTCTCAGTAGCTCTGGGTCTCAGCTTTCTCCCCGGTGTGAGGTTATGCAGTTGGACTGGGTCAAAGTTTTCAAACTGCCCTGTGGAGCCACAGGGATCCTTAGGGCCCCTTCCCAGGGCTGCACAATTGAAATGTCAGTTTAGAGCTTGTTGACTTGAAGCTCTCAAATCTCAGACTCTGAAACAGACCAAGAGCCTACCCTCAGAGAGGTCAAATTCTGGCAAAAAAAAAATGATTTTTTTCTTATCAGCTGCTAGGTATCAGCTGGCCCTCTAATACACATGTGATGAATGAGTCCTGACTGCAGGTGGGATGCTGGTGGGGGCAGTTACTTGGACAAAGCTCATCGTCAGGTTGCTCTGTCCAGTGTGGGTGTCATCAGCCACACGTAAGTGAAAAGTCCAAACGGAGATGGGCAGAAAGCAGGAAGCACACACTGGATTTGAAGACTTATTACAAAACAGGAATGTAAAATATCTCTTTAAATATTGAAATAATATTCTCGATATATTAAAGTAGGATATATTATTATAATTAATTTAATTGGTCCCTTTTTAATATGATTTACTACTTACTATGTTTTTATTAGGTAGTATTTAATGGTTTTTATTTAATTTTATCTAACTTATTTGATTTTGTTCTGTTTAGCATTAAATGTTTATTAGATACTTAGTGGTTTAATATTTAATATGGTGACTAGAAAATCTTACATAATGTATATGCTTCTCATATATAGTCACCCAATAGCACTGTTTTTATAGTTTATAATTTAGCGTGGTAGTAATTATTCTTTTGTGATTAACATATCCTATAAGACCTTGCCTCAGGTGTAACCCCTGTCCAGCAGGAGTTTATGAGAAACAGCAGAATCACCAGTTCCATCCGGCCCAGACCTTCCAAGTCAGATCATGCATTTTAAGTAGATCTCGGGCGACCTGTGTGCACATGAACGTTTGAGGCTCTGATCAGGTCACAGTGACAGGACTTTCCTTATCTATCTTATTTTTGCTTCTCTAAATCCCGCTGGATCATGTGGCCTTAACCTGAGGGGCCTGGATCCTTCTGGGGGTGAGAAGTCTACAGGTGGGCCCCAGGAACCTGTCAAACACTTACACTTTATGCGTGTCTATGTGCTTCTCAAGAAAGGGTCTGTTGTTTTTCCTTTGAAAGGATGGCCTCACAGCAACACTTGGGAACTTGTTAGCAATGAAAGTCCTAGGGGTGGGATGCAGCAGGGTCCTAACCAGCTCTCCGGAGGTCCTGACGTCGGACGTGTGCGGGCCACTGGATCAGGGGTGAAGGCAGAGAAGACGTCGCTACTGCGCTGTGGCCTGGTCAGGAGGGCGACACTGGCCTGAGTCGAGGTTGGTTGGCATCACGTGAACTGGTTGGGCAAGTGAGTGACACAGGGTGGGATGATGTACTGAAATTGACAATACTGATGAATTTCAAATGTTTATTGAGTAATTTTGTCTGTATGTTAGCTTAGCATAAGGGTTAAGAAAACAGTCTTTGTAGTTCAAACAAACCTGATTTTTTTGACGACTGGTAAAAGTAAATTCAACTTAAATAACTGTTTAAGTGAACCAGTTATTTTCAGTGAATTATTCAACACACTGGTTTTATATGAACAGTCGCCAGTGGACAGGCCACAGGAAGTGTGCGGTCACTGTGTAAGAGAGTTGTGTTTGGTTTGGTCTAGAGAAATGGACTAAATCAACAGTTTTTTAAAGCCAGTTTTTTTTTTTTTAAATACATTTATTAACCAATGTTAACACATTAAATGAATCTATATATTGCTAGTCAGAGCAGCTTACAAAATGCCAGAATGCATCGTAGCACTGGACAGCCACAATGAGTAATTACAATGTGCAGAGTGGCTAAGCTCAACACGTTGGTATCGCTTTATGATTTGCAGAAAATTTATAATAATGATTCCTAAAACAATCAATTGTAATTTTACCTAAAACTTTTACAAAACCAGGCCACAATCTCTTTTTTTAATTTTGTTTTTTTTTTAACACACAGTTTTCACGCTGTAGTAACTTGGAAATGTGCAACCGTGTCAACGGAGACAAAAAAAGCCAAAGTAACACGAATCTTACTTTCATGCAGCTATCGGTAAATAGTACACACTCTGGAATGATTTTACACCAAAAATATTTCCACAATAACTTGCTCTCATAGGGGTGGATCGAAGTTTTAAAACTTGGAAAACAATCAGAGAAGGTAAGCGTTCTTGGTTACGACATCTCAATCAGACCACGGCACCATGGCAACACTGACTAATCACAGGGCGACAGGGCGGGAGCGGCGAGAACGCCAAGTCCCTGTGTGACTCAGGGAGGGTGTGACATGGGGGCTGCCGCGAAGTCCCTGCAGCCACCAGGCGGCAGCTTGTCGATTGACTTGTGTCACCACCATCTTGCAACAGCATCAGAGCTGGGTGGGTGATTATTTCACAGAAGACCTAGTTACATTTTATCTTTAGAGTGACCCTGACAAACCTGGAGAAAACTTTTTAAAAGGTTTTTCTCCTGATTCTTTCACTTCCACTGTGTGTAATTGCTTTAATAAATATCAAAGGTCTAAATAAATATTTACAAATTATTTCTCTAACCTTAAAAAATAACTAAATGATAAATGGGAATTTGACTTGGTCTAAGGTCAGTCTTTGAAAAAACATAAATTGTGAGTTTTCTTTTAAAAAAAGTAATTTAAGTTTTCCTGGCTGTATTTTATATATCTATGTATAAAAAAAATCATTATTCAACTATCGATCCATTCCTATTGGTAATGCTTCTTAATCCAGACATTCCGCAAAATACAGACTTTTTACAAATCACGGCATCTTTAATACAAGAAAATTAACATGCATTATTCTTCATTCTGTGTACAGTGATGGAGTCCATTAGTAGGCAATGAGCCATTACTACAAACAACGGCTTCTGTGAAACTTAAGTGCTTTCTTTCCTCTTAGTATTAACTTACAATATGCGAGGTGACACCAGATAACAGGCGATCAGACGACACTCGGGGAGGGAAGGGGAGCACTGAAGAAATTTGTTTGCCTCATCGATAATTTCACGTATTGATAAAGGTGGCTTTTGGCTTTTTTATTTTTGTTGTTTATTCTGTTACAAGCACTCATGTTAGGACAAAGATGAAATGTGCAAACTTTAAAATTTAAATATTTTTTCTCTAAGATCCAGCTCAGTAAAAGATTACCCCAGTTCCCTGCAATTTAAAACTACAAGATCAAAGCTAATAATTTGTTATAAAAGTTATATATTGAAAAGAAATAATGAAAAACACAATTGGGAAATATTTCAGAAAAAATATGCAGGACTAGCACCTGCTGTGTCAACCCTGTTCCCTAAATTCAATCACATACCCACTGGCATAACCAACAGATAATGCCTTTAAACAGTAACGTAAGCTGAACAAAACCAGCTCAACAAGGTTAAGAAATAAATTTCACATCAAGGTAGTATGTTTTACTTCTGAAACAGTTCTGTAGTTCTTACATTCAGATCTATTTTAAATGTTTCTTTGTTAAACTCACTCGTATTCACCTGTTGTTTTTTTAAAGATCTGTTGTTTAAAGGTTAAAATCTCTGTAAAACCTAAAAATGTTTTAAAATTTGCTGAAAATGCAACAAACTCTCAATTAAAATTTATTTAAAATAATACCCTCCACTGATGTTACTTTTACCCCCTGAAAAACTCCAGAGGAGCATTAACAAAAGATTTAAACTACTGTGCAAAATTTCTTCACGAAAAGTGTTTAAAGGCTGGTGCAAAATGGGAAGCAAATTCTAAACAATTTTGGCTTCTTGGAAACAAAAACCGCTGTGTCTGAGAAGAATAACCGTCAGTGATTCTCCAGGAAGAACCAGCCTTCATCTTTTCCGGCGACAGGTGCGCTTGTGTTCCGCGTGCCAGTGCTCCTGCTGGCACTTGATGGAGCAGTAGGACGTGTTCCAGCAGCAGTGGTACATGGCCTCCTCCTCACAGTTGTAGCACTGCAGACGAGAAACCGTGACCCGCGTTAGATGGGAGGAAACGCACAGGAAACTGGCTACAATCGTGGACTTTGGATGTTGTGTGTTTACAGATCTTTCTGGCTTAACCTTCAATTCATATCGCCAAGACACCAGAGTACGGATGGCAGGAATCAGCACACAGCCATTGGTGAGCAAACGTGGTACCACATCAACTTTTTTCATCTCTACTGGGTCATTCCCATCAGCACACACAAGTAACTTCTATTTTATTAAAATAGAGAAGATGGCAGAGCAGGAAGCACCAGGAATCTGTCTTCCCACCTGGACAACAACTCTATTGTAGAATCTGTCTGAAATAACTATTTTGGAACTCTGAAGTCTATTGAAGGCTTGCAACTTTCAGCAGGAGGCTTGAACAGTAAATTATGGTTAATTTTGGTCAGTTCCAGCTCTGAGGACAGGGACAGCCACCCATCCTCACGCTTAGCCCCAGGCTCCTGCGTGGTGCAACGCGCCCGGTGGGCAGCAAGGATTCTGTCCTGCTGCCGGCTGCTTCTGACCACACGCAGGGGCAGCCACTGCTGTTGCACCTCCCTCACGGCCCGCAAGCCCCTCCTCCTCCAGCCAAAGTGATGTCCAGAAGAGTTAAAGGCCCAGGGCCCTTCTAGGGCCCCTTCTGCAAGCCAGACATTCAAAACCAACTGCATATATGGGGAAAATTAGGAAGTGAAATGTATATGCCCAAGGAAAGACTCAGAGAAGACCTAAGACGGCATTTAATTTACACCGTAAAGAAAAATAAAAGAGCAAACTAGGCAAAGGGGGAGAAAATGAGCTGTAGTAACCCTGTTACTAGAATCAAACGTCCAGTGTTCAACATCAAAAACATCACAAGGCACACAGAGGCAGGAAGGCATGACCATTCAAAGGAAAAAAAATCAGCAGAATCTGTCCATGAAAAAGACATCCTGGCAGATATACTAGATGAAGACTTTTAAACAACTATTGAAGAAGCTCAAAGAAATAAAGGATGATGTGGAGAGAGTCAAGAAAACAATGTTATGAACAAAATGGAAATACCAGTAAGAAGCAGAAACAAAAAGAAAACCTGTTAACTGAGGTGAAAAACTGCAGGGACTCAAAGGCAGGTTTGAGCAGGCACAAGACAGGACAATGAAATTCAACACGTCAGGGAAAAGACTGAAGAAAAGCCAACAGCTAAAGGGACCTGTGCGACACCATCCCAAGGACCAAGCTGTGCCCCGAGGGAGCCCCGGCAGGAGACGCGAGCAAAGAGTAGCGAGAACACTACGACCATAAACACTCAAGAGGCTCAAAAAACTCCGAGCACGATAAACTCTGAGAGCCCCCCCCCCCCAGACGTGCTGTCTACAAACCACCGGGACTCATGGGAGCGGCCACGCACACCACGCACACCACGCACACAGGACCGTCAGTAACCATCAGCACGTGTCAGAGACTCTGGGGCAGACGTCAGAGGGCCCATACAGCCGAAGTGCTAAAAGGAAAAGGAAACTCTCGGCCTTGGAGAATCAAAAGTGAGGAAGAAAACTTTAAAATCCCAGATAAACAAAGCTGCGGGACCACTGGACCTGCCACAGAGGAAGTGCTCGAGGCGGTCCTGCAGGGGAGGCGGAGGCGGAGCTGGAAGGAGCTCGGTCAAGGCGCGCACGTGGGCAGTTACAGAGCCGGTGTCAAGCCAACAACGGCTCGTAACTGCACGTTCAGTTTCTTGCATGATTTAAGAAACTAACAGATTTAAAGGAAAAAGTCGTTACTAGCTTTTATACTATTACTGTAAAGTAGCTTGTAACCCCAAATCTTTTTTTCTACACAGAAAGTAATTTTTAATTTATGTTTTTGGGTACACAGTGAATGACGACGTAATTTCAAGGCATCACCAGTAAAGGAGCAGAGATTTTATGTGTTGCTGACGTTAAACGGCTATAAATTCAAATTAGTCTCATAAATTTAGGATGTTAAATATAGTCCCCATGGTAACCACAAAGAAAAAAGCAATAGAATATAAACAAAAGGAAAGGAAGTTAAACATTTCACTACCAAAAAGTCAACTAAACACAAAAGAAGACTAGAACGTATGAGATGAGGGACAAAAATGGTGTAGGGCGTGTGGAGAACAAAAACCACAACGACAGCAGTCAGTCCCCTGGCCAGTAACTACTGCGAACTTACAGACTAAACTCTCCAGCCAAAGACACAGACTGACAGACTGGATAAAAATACACACATCGAGGACATGCTGTCTAACAGAGGGGGGACACATGTGAATCTGGACTGTCTGGACACGGGGAGGAAAAGGTAAGAGGGTAAAAGCTGAGGTTTCAAGCTGAGCTGGCACAAGAGTGATGGGATCAAAAAGACACCGCAGCGAGGATGCACAGGCAAGGAGGGTGAGGCCGTGCTGGATGTGAGCCCTCAGAATGGGTCTGTTCAGACAGGTGAGTTCTGCAGACAGTTCTGCAGACAGGCCTACACAGACCTAGACCTGACGGCTGATGGTAAGAGTCCTGGGCGTGGGACCCGGGGAAACAGCCTACGTTTCGTACCTAAAATTCTACCCTCTAAGTGCACGTGCTGTGCTTTCTTATCTACTGAAATTACTTTTATATTTCTTGTGATCCTCTGTCAACAACTGCAGCTTCAGTGAAGTTACTATTTACAAAGTGTGGATGGCATGTTTTAATTCTGGAAATAACTGGAATGAGTCAGATCTGGGTTTGGATCTGGGCTTGCGTTAACTGGTCATGTGAGTTTAGACCAAGCTTATGTAACTTCTTAGTTTCCTTATTTTTCAATAACACTTTGGGCAGCACTATCCTGTTACTTACGCGTTCGCTTTGTATTTCTTCCTTTCTTTGTGGATGTATTTAAAGGGTGTGTCTTTCTTCCTATGTTCCTCTTGGCTGTATGCCACCTTAACATCTATCTTTTTGGCATCTGACATAGCTACACACACTCTGTCCTTCAGTACCGTGCTATTTCTTACAATACTGCAAGGTTTAATTATAATACAAGAATAATTCTAAATCTGTCACTAGTCTACTAGAAATTAGAGTAGAAGTAGCTTAGGAGGGTGAGTCCCAGCTCTGCCAAGTCGGTTTCTAGTCACTCTGTTTAATCTCATTAGCCTCAAATTCCTCATCTAAAAAACCGGGATATAAATCAAGCAGTATAGTTTGGCTTTAAAACAGATACCAAGATCAATGGAACAGAATAGAGAGCCCAGAAATACACCCACACGGATATGGTCAATGACTTCATGACAAAGGAGCCAAGAATATGCAGTGGGGAAAGGGCAGTCTCTCCAGTGACTGACACTGGGAAAACCTGGGCAGTGACATGCAAAGGAGTGAAGCGGGACCACTGTCTTACACCACAGGCAAAATCAACTCAAAGTAGATTACAGACCTGAGACTCTCAAACGCCTAGAAGAAAACAGTAGATGAGCTCCTAGACACTGGTCTTGGCAATGATGTTCTTTCTATTTGACACCAAACGCAAAGGCCACAAAAGTAAAAGTAAACAAGTGGAATTACATCAAACTAAAAAGCTTTTGCACAGCAAAGAAAACCATCAACAAAATAAAAAGACAACCTACGAATGGGAAAAAATATTTGCAAACCACACATCCAGTAAGGAGTTAATACCAAAATACATAACGAACTCACACAACTCGAGAAAAAAACCCAAACAACACAATTAAAAATAAGTAAGTGGGTGGGGGGCAGGATAGATTAGGCGCATAGGGTTAACACGCACACGCTACTGTATCGAAGACAGATAAACAAGAAGGGTTTACTGTAGAGCACAGGGAACTATACTCAGTATCTTGTAATAACCTATAATGAAGAATACACACACACACACACACACACACATATAACCGAATCACTTTTTTGTGCAACTGAAACTAACACAGTATTGTAAATCAACTATACTTCAACAAAATTTTTTAAAAACAGGCAAAGGACCTAAATATTTTTCCAAAGAATGTCAACAGACACACATGAATGGCTCAACACCACTAACAATCAGGGAAACGCACACCAAAATCCCAACGAGACACCTCACACCTGTCAGAATGAACATCATCAAAGACAAGTGTCGGCGAGGATGTGAAGGGAACGAAGCCTCCTACACTGTTGATGGGAATGTAAATTTGTGCAGCCACTATGGAAACCAGTGTGGAGATTCCTCAAAAAATTAAAATTACAACACCCATGTACGATCCAGCAATTCCACTTCTGGGTATTTTCCCAAAGGAAATGGGAACAGGGACCCTCCTGTTCACTGCAGCATATTTACAACAGCCAAGACAAGCAAACACAACCTGAGTGTCCATCAGTGGATGAATGGATTAAGATGTGGCGTGTCTGTGTGTGTACGTGTATTCATTACTACACACACACACACACACACACACACACACACGATGGACGGTTATTCAGTCACGCGGTGGAAGGAAATCCTGCCGTGTGTGACACCATGGATGGACCCTGAGGAATCATGCTGGGTGAGGCAGGTCAGAGAAAGACCAAAACCACATGGTATCATTTATGTGTGGAATCAAACAGACACGTATAATAATACCAACTTCAGCTATTTCACAAATGGAAAGAAAGACGTTACAAAAAGCAGTGTAATTATCACAGCCCCCTCTTCCCATTTCCTTGATTCGTTGGTAAATTTACGGCCACTTCTTAAGTCCAGCTGTTACGATTCCTCTTACCTTTGCGGGACGCAGAATTACAGACTTGGTGTCAGGGCGCTGCTGGTTACCACCTCGAGAACACATTAATTCCCATCCAGCGATATTTATATTTCATTACTCATCTGTTTCTCCTTCTAAGTTTTCTTCTTCTAAATTATATCTAAGTTTCTCTTTCCTCCTTGTCAAATCTTTATCACAATCTTTATGTTTACTTCCCTCACAAAACATTTACTTCACATGTATTTAAAGACATTTCAGAATGTAGTCTGGATCAAATGAAGACTCACAAAAGTTCACACAGTAATTCATTAAAATTAAAACCAAGTTAAGAGCTTTGGGGAAGAAAACTTTTTTCCCCGCCAATTAACTGAGATGTGTGGAGAATGTCTGCTCAGAAGCTGCTAAAACAGGTAGGAGACAAGAGTCACAAACAGAATGTAATAAAAAACGAACTATTTGTCAGTGTTTAAGTGAAGTTAAAGACCAGTAAGATGTTACTGCTATGAAGTAAAAGTAATTGATTTCTTTAATAGAATCTAATGCATAAATGTTAAACGCAGTAAAATCTAAAAAACGCTTAATTTGCTATTACGATACTTAACGTTTACGATTTTACAAGTTAGATATCACCACCAGGAGTTACTAGCAGAAGTCAGGGCCAAACCAGCTTTTCCAAATAAAACACTTGCGTAGAAGGGAAGACACGAATCAGTGGTACTAATGTGTGTTCTGTCCTGAAGTATCAGCACCTTAATTTAACAAAATAATCCCGAGCGATACTTGTCATGTGGGACCTGGAGATGAGAGATTACAGGGCCTTCGATAAAATTTTTAAAAGTTAGTGACAGTTGACAATTTCACATTAGATCTTATTTCAGGAATAATTTCTGCACATGCCATATATATCTTTCTGAATTAATTTTCATCATACCCATGTTATTGTTTCAGAAATCAGATTCTAAGAAAACAGTGTTACTTACCCACTGCTTCTTCTTGGTCTGAGAAATCAGCTGTTTGTGCTGTGTTGCCAGCTTCTTGATTTCTTCCACAAATTCTTCTTTACACTTTTCCTTTACTTGCTTACATTTTCTGTCCATCTCACCCTGCATATTGGCTACAGCTTTATTTACAGCTTGTCTTTTTTCTTCTTCCATTTCGGAACGCAGCTGAAATGAAAAAAAAAATAACCCACAATGTCAGCTCATAATTTACACAGAACACCAAGCAAAAGCCTTCATACACAGTTTCTACCTGAACGGTAGAAATCTCTTCCCTCCATTTCATTAAGGGCTATAAAAATAGGTGAGCAAAGTACGGCTACTGATGAAAACAGAGACACTTTATTGCCTGTCTGGTTTTAGAGAGCTGGAGGCCCTCCCACTCATCAGGCCGGCACACGCGGTGGCGCTGGCCGCGGGGCTGCATTACCTTCTCCAGGGCCTCTCGTACAACACGTTCCGTTTCCCGCTTGTGATCAGACTTCATTCGGTCTTTAAAGTCATTGAAAATTTTGGTGTATTTGTCGTGGCACGTGCTCTGACACACTCCGTCACTGGTGGTCTGCGTGCTTCGATGCAGCATTCTTGGTGAAGAGGCACTTAACTTCTTGGTCTGGGTTGACACGGAAACTTTTTCGATGGGCTGAGGCATCGTGGGGATTTCCTGGCTGGAACTTACTGCTTCCGTTTCAGGCTCTGGTTCCTGAAGGGTAAAGAAAGTGCCACAGAATTTCCTAGTTCAAGAGCAAGCTCTGCGAGGAGAAGGATGGACTGATACACGTAGACAGCCACGCAGCAAACTGCTGTTCACAAACCATGTTAGAGAATGGAAAATTGTTCTGTGTGTTTTACAATTAAAAATAAATTAAAAAAACTTTTAAACATGCAGCTATTAGGTATAATAATTCTAAACAGGAACTTCATTTACAATTTCATTACATACTAATACTGTGGTTTTTTCTTTTAATATAGACCAGAGGAGAAAACTTATCATATGAAATCACCATCAACTTACCGTCACTTCTTTGGAGGAGAGTCATTAACAAACGCCCTAAACCCCTTCTCGCCGAGTGTGTGTCTGGACCACAAATTCACACCTGCTTTAAAATATGCAGGGACTACACAGTTTTAAAAGGCTGAGCTTAGCCATAGTTTCTTTCAGTTTTTAAATGCTGGCCTCATTGGTTTATTGGATAAAGACTTTATTTTTTAATAATGCTATGAGAAAATATCAAGAGTTGGAGGAAACGCGGCCAAGCGTCCTCCCCTTTAGCCAGACGAGGTCCGTGCTGCTTCGCGGATAAGGAGACCCCTCCCCCCACGCGTGTTACTCTGGTGATGTGACAGTGGGGGCGCTGCGCCCAGCTTGGTTGCTATTGTTCGACCAATGGCAACGCGCTTCGAAAGCACCTGTCAGGAGCACTGCCTTGACCACAGCTGTGAAAACACTTCCTGGTCAACTGCCACCTGGACGCGTCAAGGCGGCCGACTCACTTCTTTTTTGGGCTCCACACTCTGATTACGCCGTCCTTTCTTTGCTCTCGGTTCTTGAGTGACCTTCAGCTGTGGGCATGACAAAGGTGACAGCACGTTACTCCAGACCCTATGAAACACTGCTTCACCCCCGCGTGAGGAGCGAGCACTGTGCCCTCTGCATTAGCTCCTTCAAGACCGCGTGCTTGGCCTTCACGGGATGAGTCCTCAGGCCGAGGGCTAGAGAGAGCGAACGAGCCGGCAGGGTCGGGGTCAGGGTCGGGGGAGGCTCGTCTGTTTACTGGAGCTGGTTTGGTCTCTTTCGCAGAGCACTTCACAAATGTTACGTGAAAGGAAGAATAAAGCAAGGCGCGTGTGCTGACGCGGGCTCCTGCAGGACAGCGCCTGACAGGTGGTTTGCAGGGCACCACTCACCTGCTCGTTACTGGTGGAGGAGATACTGGACTCCGCCTCCTCCTCCCCTCGGTCCTCGTTCTTGGACTTCCAGAACCTCCCTTCACGGAGGAAACGCTGGTGCAGCTCCAGCTCGTCACAAGCCTTCTTCCAGCCCATGCTGCGCTTCACATGCAGCCGGTGAACGTTGACCGTGATGTCCTGTATGTTTTCAGAAGGAATCCAGGCCCTGTGAGCAGCGTTGAAAGGGGTAGTTAGAAACTTCCAAAATGGTAGAAACCCTACCTATTGTAAAGTACAACTTGTGGTCTGAATAAAAACTTACCAAGTAGAAAAGAGGTGAGGTGACTTTTGTTTTTCACGCATCAAAGCAAAGTTCTCAGAATTGGAGTAATTCACAAGTCCTTTAAAAAGTGTTTCATCTCTCTTATTGTTTTGAACACTGTCAGCTATTCAAAATCTAGCTATTTGCATGTTAGAACCACAGAATCATTAGAAAATGCCCAGAAATTTTCATGAGACCCTTATATGTAAAACAAGGGCCCCTGACCACCACGCAGTGAGTGTGTTTACATTACAGCCCTGTTCATCTGACGAGCAGCGGTTAATGAATGGAAACGTGTTTGTTCCATTCAGTGATCAAGCAGGAGCACACGGTTGATCTAAAACCGTATTTGGTTCTACAGGGGAGAAGCCAGAATTTCAAGAGAATTCTCCTGGGTGCTAATCACCTGACTGCCTTAGGTTAGCATCCAGCTGGAAAGGCTGCACCAACCAGACTGAGGCTGACCGTGTGCCTGTTGTTCGACCAATGGCAATGCAAAGCACAACAGTGCAGGGGACCTATGACTTTTCCTGCCTCACGTGATAGCTGGAGGAGACGTTGCCGTGTCCAGGTGGCAGCCGATGGGATTACGTAAGCTATGAATTAGTAGCTGGAACCTAGTGATGGCACTCGCTGTGCCTAATTATTAGGCTGGCATTTCCACGAATACGGCCACTGCGCAACCAAGACCCAGTGATAAGACAGTGCAGCGTACAGTCGGTGAATCCGGAGAGGAAGCAGGTTTCATTTGGTTGTGAGTGGTCACAAGGTTTCATTCGGGCTTGGTTTTGATGGGACCTTATGAGGGGAGGACTTCCAACAGAAGGAAAGTCACAGGTGAGACAGGAGCTGTGAGGATGCATGAGCCACAGTGAGTGAGACATTTCCTGGAGCAGAGGATACAAGCTGGGGTGCAGCTCTAAGAATGCACAGATTTACGTCTCAGTCTTCTGCTTAGATGTACACGATATCCGAGTCCTCACTCTTGGCCTGTAACTACGGGGTTTCAGAAGTACTAGGTCTATGACTGTTCTGAAGGAATCTCAGAGACCCTGGCACGTAAGCCTAAGCCATAATGTCGACTTCTAACTTGCTTGTACAAACTAAGCCAGTCTGCTCCAGAATTTAAAAGCACAAGTTAAATATATAATAACCTAGTTGTATGTAATGATAGATGAAATGTTAAGTTTTAACTGCCATGTGAATATTTATAAATATTACATCAACGTGTCTCACCTGACAGTGCTTTACTAGAGACCAAAGTAAACGCACTTGGAAAGAGTGCAGATGAAATTCTGCCTGTGGAAGAGTTCCTTGCCATTAAACCTTGTATTTATATTTACTCTTCCAGTCAACAAACATTTACTGAGCGCTATTAGGTATCAGTCAATCAATAAAAGTATTAAAGCACTTTTTAAATGCAGTGTGTTTTGAGAGAGATTTCAGTTATAAACACTGCTGACTATGTGGAACAAACTTGTGACTCAGGAGAATATTTTTTCCTCATCTATTTACCACTTGGATATGGTAAAAATTGATTCGCATCTGTTCTCAGCATGAGACTTAATTAAGTCTCAGGCAATTCATAAATACATTCCTGTTCTCTTTTAATCATTTCTGTTACCATAGATAATCAGATTTCAGTTTGAAGGAGTAACACTGGGTATGAAATCTGAGATCCACACACAAAAAACAAAAACCACCTGACAGTCTGGAGTAACCCTAACAAACAGAGGCAGAATCGAATCTGGCCGCCCACCCACCCGTCAGCCCAGAGCGCTCTGCAACATGCAGGACAGAAGCGGCTCAGCGAGCTGGAGGCCAAGGAGCCCACAGTGCGCCCCTGCTCTCCTGCCTGTGCAGTGCGCTGGGCGGTGTGAAGCAAACCCACTCATACTGCTAATCAGAGACCACTCATGGCTGAAGATACCATCACGTTGTTTTAAAATTACTGACAAAGACGACAATACAGGTAAAAAATTCTATCAGACTGTTCTCACCTAGTAGTGTAGTTTTAAAAATAATTGAATTCTTCATTTTTCTAAATTAACTTTTATTTAATGAAATTCAAAAAACTGAATCAAACTTTCCCCTCATACACATTCTTAGATCACAAGATCTCCTGTACTCCTGAGTTGATTATTTTTGTCTGCGGCTTTGACAGAGCCTTGAAAAGATGGTTAAAACGACTGCACTGACATCACAGTGCTACAAAAGGGACACACACCCTAAGACGCCTTCCGCTCCACCGCCACCATGCACTCAACACCAGCATTAACATGCGTCCTGAGTTCAGCAGTGCCAACGACTGACCTCGTCCTGCTGAGTAACTGACACACACCCAGAAACACCACGTACAGGAAGCACTGTCAGGTGCCCCGTCAAGTCACACGCTGATTTGTTTCCTCAATTTAAAGTACACTTCACGCTGTTTCTGATGGCGACGCCCCCAGAGCACTGGGAACAGCAGGCCTGCGCCGGCCCCGGGACCCTCAGAGGCCCAGGTGACGGCTGCACACAGGCCGTGATTACCTTTGGTGGTGGTGACCGAAAAAGCGGACGTCAACCTGATTGTCCTCTTTCTGCATGACTTTGGCTGGCCAGAATCCAAAACCTTTCATTTTAGCCCAAACCAGTTCATGATTAGGAATCTGGAAATAAAATGTTTCACCTTGTCATATTACTTTTAAAGTATGAAATACAAGTATAATACATTATCTCGAAAATATTTCTTTTCTAACTCCTAAACACACAGATCTACCCCACCTCCACCCCAGGACTGAATGATTTTTGCCTCCAAGAAAAACACCGAAAAGATTAAAATTTGCATAAGCAACATGGACCTCCACTTCTCAGGAGAGACAGTGAAAATAATCTTTTGTCAGCCGGTGGCCTCTGAATGAAGTCAAGGGCCACGTGAGTTGGAGTGGCAGACAGAACGCCCCGACTTGGCTTCACGAGTACAGTCTGACCCTGGAAGCCTGCAGGAAACGGGAGAAGTTCAGGACATTCTCCAGACCCACCACGTCAGAGATCCTGGAGTGACTGAGAAGCACCGTAACGTCTCAGGGACTAGGGGCCTCCCAGGTGGGCTCTTAGCCTGTGTTGGGGGGGGCTGCCCCTGGGAGGCTCACAGGCTTCTGGTCAGCACCCTCCCTAAACCAGGCCATCCCAGGGGAAGTCACACAGCTATAAATATGTATAAAGACTCAGATTTCTTATGCAAGAGGGAGAGGAAAAGCAAGTCGTCATTTGTATAGAGGGACTCAGGGTTTATTCCCATTCTTAAGGACCTCATGTTAAAAAGCCGGAAATGGGTAATGTTCCCAAGATGTTTTTCCTGTGTTTCAGGTTTACACTCATTAAAACCCTACATACTACGATACAAAGAAAAATACTTAGAAGGAGTATGCTCTTCAAAGCAAACTGGAAATACAATTTCATAGAGCAGTACATCAGACACCGAAGAGGTAAAAAACCAGAAATCTCGAAATGTCACATACACAGGGATAGCAGAACCAGTTGTCAGGACGGGCGTTTGACAAATAGAAGCAGTTCTTGCAAAGCTGTAGCTCATCCAGCTGGAAAAGAAAAGCGGCTGTTTCAGCCTACACAAAACACACACGTGCCTCAGCCTACCCAAAACAAGTCCACGCAAAGTGGCGTCCTGTCACGTATACAGTCTTGGGCTTAAAACTGTAAGTTTCCAGTGAGTAGCACCGGGAGGGCCTGCCGCGCTCCTGCTGGAGCCTCCCTGAGGTCCCAGACGGCACGTGGCGCCCAGTGCACCCGACCGCCACCTTCCCGCCTCCCTGGCGCCGCTCCAGTCCGCACTCAGGTTAAAGGCATTTCCTAAAACAAGTCTTCCTGATCGGCCCGTGCACAACCCCCACTGCCAGGGAAAGCAGCCCTGACTTTGCCTCAGTCTCCGTTTCAGCCCTGCTTCCTTTCACAACGCTCTGTCACAGCTTCTAAGGAAACCTATTCTGCCTCATCCTTTTGTGGGTCTCCCTCTTCAGAACACAGACCCCCGCAAGGAAGCCGCTGTATTCCCCCTAACACAGCAGACACTCAATGAGTGTACGTTTGATGGATTTCTTTTTAAAGTTAAATTAGAAATAGAATCAAGAAACAGAACTTTTTCCTATACGTTGAGACACTTCTGCAAACACAGTATGGTTACAGGTGAGTGTTTCAAATAAGCCCAACAGAAACCCTTCCTAAACACGTATCTCATTTATTGTACAAATACGAATGCGTTATTTGGCTGCTTTTTTGTCTGCATCGTCTCCTAAGAACTCGAATTCGAGTCTTTCACTCAAAAAGAACAGTCGTTGAGAGCCTGCCTAGTGCAACACAGTCACGTGCTCTTACATAACTAATACTTGAAAGGGTGGTTACAGAAGAGTCCCCTTGCAGAAATTAGTGAGTGACTAAGTCTAGCTCCCAGGACCTCCCTGAGAACAGTTCTGCTAGAATATTCCCGCCTATTTGCATTAATTCCATGGGAAATTAAAATTATATTTAAAGGAAATGTCAAAATTAAAATGTACATAAGAAGAGTGGAATTCTGAAGTGCATCAACTTGGAAATCAGCAAGAGCTGAGTTTCCAGGCAGGACAGTACCTCGTGACACGTGTCTTTGTAGAGCATCCTCGCGATGTCGGCCTGCTCGCTGTCTGCTGCAATGAAAGACAAGCCACCTGTCGCGGCAGCCCAGAATCGCATGCTGCCGTTTCAGTTTCCTTCAGGTTAACACGAGTGGACATACACCACTTAACAAAAACGCGCACTTTAAATACAATCCAAGAAGTAAAACGAAATTCTACAGGCAGCTGAATTTTACATTCAACATAACATAGTACTTCAGGTATAGGCTGGCCTCTCTCAGTAACTCTGAATGATGGGAAAAATCAGAATTAATCAAAGTGTTCATAAAAAGCCTTTCAACTAAGTATATAAGTTTATACATAAAATTATGAGTAATAATAGTATCTTTATCATTTAGTGTACGAGTTTTGCTTTTGGCCAGTCAATTCTATAAGCTGTGACTACATTACCAAATATTTTTAAGTTTAAACCCTAACTATTTACTTACAAATCATTAAGGTATTAATTATTTCAAAAAAAATTTATTTTTGGGGGGTGGGTAATTAGGTTTATTTATTTATTTATGTTTAGGAGAGGTACTGGGAATTGAACCGAGGACCTTGTGCATCTAAGCATGTGCTCTTCCACTTAAGCTATACCCTCCCCCCATCACTGGTATTATTTTAATGTAATGTTTTAAAAAAGATATTTCTTGACAAGGAATGAAACCGGTATTTTAAAAAAGTACACAAGAGAAAACAAAAAATATTCAACCTCCATAGAAGATCACGGTGTTGTGGAGAAGCAGCTGAGCATCAGCTTTGAACTCTTCGTAACTTCGGTATTTCCCTTCATTCACCTTCTGCCAAGAGCAAAACACAAAATGGCAAAGGGTTAACAGTGAAAACGCTTGTCTGCATTATGTTCACAACGGCGGAGTGTGGAAGCAGCAGAGCTTTCCAGAATGACACCACCACCTCGCCCGTGTCCCAAGGAGCTGACAGAACGCGGGTTAAAGCAGCCCACAGCCGCCTCTGCAGCTGGACCGTTCCCGGGCTGAGGCGGACCCCAGTCCTGCCTGCGACCACTGCTGTACTCGTGTCCATTCACTAGCGTGAACTCCGCAGCCTCCATCTCATTCTGTAACAACAATGAAAGCGGCTGCTAAGCGCTGTAAGTAATTAAGGCTTTGGTCGGTGGGGCTGGTGAGACCCTACCTACAACACCTACCATTTTTGTAACTCAGAAGAATAAAGGTTGAAAAAAGAAAGAGCTGTTAGCCTTGGTGACAATTTACCATCACCACAGAGAAGATACGGTTTTAATTCTCAGCTGGGACTAAGTGCTGACTTATGAATCATTTAAAATCAGGTCCCAGGTGCTCTACGCACGAGGCAACAGCTGCCTCCTGCCCAGCACCGAGGGTCGCAGGCTCTTCTATGAATACGAGTATTCACTCTGCCCTGGACATGTCGTCCTGGGCTCGGGGCGCTCCGGGCCACCTGGCCACACCCAGGTGGGGACAACCGCGCCCGCACCCCCCCCCCTCCCAGGCACCTCTGCGGTTTGCGGATGCACCGTCACAGCTTGTGTTTTGGTCTGGACTGCAACCTCCTGAAAGCATAAAAATCGTGCCTTCCTCTATTTTCTTTACAAGCTTTTGCTCATGGTCAGCACTTGCTAACAAGGCACCATCAACCCAGCTAGTGTGCTCCATGGACCCAAAGGGACCCACCGGGGGATGTGGGGAGGGCCATGCGGGGAGAGGGCAAGAGGGGCGCTGGGCCGGGCCTCGTCCTCAGAGGCCCAGAGTCAGGAGAAGAGGCCACGCCTGAAGCCGTGCAGTCTAGGGGTAGGAGGCAGAATTAAAATTGCTTGTGTTTATGAACAAGCTTCATTTATCCCTCTCTTCACACTTTCGGTCTTTCTCAGCGGATTAAGAAATGGGTAAGATGATTTTAAACTATTGTTACGGTCTCCCTGTTACAGCCACAACTGTAAGGTTTTAAAGCCTCAGAAGGACACGTGGGTACAGAGCTGGTGAAGCTGCAGCCCTGACTAGAGACAGGTCAACATGTTCGCTGGGTTTTACTGTAATCCACAGTTAAATATTAACAAGCCCATTAACAATCCTCGGCTAGAACAGGTAAAACTAAAAACTTAAGCTTTCTAGTTAAAAATCTGTTTCCTAGAGCTTGTGTCATTGTTTCCCAAGACTCAGATCAGGTCTAGGCTCTCATCCTCCCTTGAAAGGAACCCCTCAGCGCTGCTGCTAAAACTAGGAAACCAAGACCAGGTGTTAACTGCCTCCACCCCAAACATCACTCTAACCAGGCGGCCGTACTTTTTCTTTAATCAACTAGATGACCCCTGATGGGGTGAGGGTGAGCTCGGTGGTAAAGTGCGTGCCTAGCATGCACAATCCTCCGTACTGCCATTAAATAAACCAACCAACCAACCAACCTAATTACCTCCCCCACCCCCCAAAAAACACAAACAAAACAAAAGACGATCCCTGGTGAACACTAGAGGGAGCACGTGACATTCACAAGGGCAGTGGGTGCACAACCAGGGCTGTGTGGCTGGGGTTACCTCCTGTATGGCGGGGACGTCCACCGCCGAGTGCACCAACCGCCGGTACATGGGGTGTTTGCTGTCCTTCCCCTTTTTATTCAGGTCGATAGCCTGAAAGGTCATGAAACAGCCGTTTAAATGTTGCTAGAGACAGGGACGAAGCATCAATTTCTAAACAAGTACTTAGAACTTAATGAAAAAATGCACATGCACTACACTAGTTTAACGTGGCATTGCGGTTTTGATAGAACAGTTATTTTGAACAATTCAATTTCACTTTAAACACATTATCAATGACAATGTTCATTCTGATGACTGGAACTTAAAAAAATGTAAACGCTGCTTATCTCTTGCAGCTTAAGAAATGCCTGTGTCAAAAACAAAGACAAAAAAATCTCGAAGTGTTTTACGGAAGTATTTACTGCACAAAAGAAGTGTGACAGCAGTGGCCTCCACCCTTCACGCTGCACAACACATGCCTGTCCCCTGTCAGTCATTAACTCTGAAAGAATAAACCGAGTGAAATCCACTTGGTGAGACTCTGGCAGCCGCCCCCAGGACTCACCCTCTCCTTCATGCGGGAGACGATGAACCGCAGGTATGTGCTCATCTCCTGCTTGTTTGTGTGTTTCTTCTTGATGCTCTGTTAGAAACAGAGAAGGCCGATTTAAAATCTGGTCATGTATAAGTCTATTGCCACATAAAAGACTTATATATAAAACAGATCATAGTATGCAAAGATTTTTTTAAAGGATGCACTATTTCTAACATATTTGATACAGAGAAATCTCTGAAATTTACATCGCAAAAATAGCACTGAATGCAACAAGGTAGGAACTGGAAAATATTACGTTGTGCCTAATACCTTAGAGAAGTACACATTTTTTCTTTTATTGGTGTTTGAAACTTCAACCAATTTTCACATGAAAATAATGACAATAACAAAATAATGATGGTACAGTAACACTATAAAGTAGAATCACTTATTTTATAAAAATAATCAATGGCTGAAATCCCATAGGGAGCATTCACTATTGAGTGGGAACGTCAACATAACTTTATTCTTTGTTAAAAAGGTTATTAAAAGTCTGTGCCACTTAAGGAGTGATGTTCTCTCAGCTGCACACACCTACGTATCTGTTTTAAAGTGTTACAGATCTGTTCAGTGACAATTTCAATTTCCGTTGGTCTGGCCTAAAAGCTAATTAGAGGCTCATCAATTTACCTCTCAGAAAATTTAACTTCGCATGAAGAAAAAGGGACAGGATTCTTCCTTCTGCGTCATTTCTAGACAGCTAGGTGACAAGGACCAGTGCTCCAGAGCAGAGCCTGGACCCGAGCAGACACTGGACCCTGCAGCCGAGTGGGGACGTTTGGGCCACTATTTAGTGGGTGCTTTAACTTTCTTAGGCCACTAGATTATGATTCTCTACCCCGTGGTATTACTTCTTACTCCCAAAAGAACTGTATACACAGGAAGTCAACTCAGTATGCTAAGCACAGCTGGAGGGAGGAGCAAACATTTCTTACATAACTGAGAAATCCTCGCGATGGCTTAAGCAAACTAATTATACATACACAACAGTAAAATACCTGAGCTGAGGACTCAGTCTCGCCCTAGCCCTCGCCCTCCCTCCACACCTGGACTCTGCTGGCAGGGCACGGTCTGTGCTCTTCTCACCCAGCTGGATCCCAGGACCTGTGCACACTTACAACAGAAGCAGCCTTTCTCAACCCTGGCCGTACCCCAGGACACTGGCTGACCCTTGTAAAATGCAGGGGTGGGGGGCGTTTGGAATTTCTAAGGGAAGGTCGTCCTGTGTTCTGCATCTGTCTGTTCATTCATTTATCTGTTAATTCCTCAGGTGGTTGTGACACACGGCAAGACGAAGTACTGATGGTGCAGACGTGGAGTTTAAAATGCGATCATATTTCCTGGACCCCAGGTTTCTAATCTTTGGGGAAAGGGAATTTGATGTAGCTGTAAATTCTCATTTTTAACAAAATCCCCAGTGAGTCCCAGGCACACAGACTTGTGAGAACTGTTAGCTGCCTGCTCCCCGTATGTCAGAGTAAAACAGAGGACAACACTCTCAGTGGCTCTGAAGCACAATCAACTGCTAACGCTTTCGTGCAAATGCTCCCGCATGGACGTTCTAGTGAGGGCATCGTTCCGTGCACCGCTTCCTGTGCTAAATGAAGAGCCTGGTGATCTGTTGAGTACATGGAAAAGAAAGGGTAGGAGGACCAAGAAGGCTGCTTTCTTCTCAGCTCTTGGGAAACCTACGTTCCCTTAAAAAAAAGAGAATGAAAACAAATGCTTCCAGCTACGTGCTCTGTCGTGCCAACTTTGAAGTATTTCGGGTGTGCCATTAAGACTGATATCCCACGTATCGATCTGATCATTAAATCGTACATGCATGCAAATTCAGGCATGACAGCAACCCACATCGGGCCAGCAGCCTTGCAGCACTACCTGTGGGGCGACGCACTGTTCAGGGGAACCACCAGCAGCAGCAGCAGGGCTGACGCGTCACTGCCGCGCTCACTCCACGTCCGGCCAGCTACACGGGGGGGGAGGGGGGCAGTTTCCTCTCTGGGCCTCCCACTGAATAAGGACCTCAAGCTCGACGGGGGCAGTGAGACACCCCGCTAGTGCTGAGAGGCAACAGTGGAGACAGGGGCTCTGCTGCGCGCTGCTCTGCCTCCACACACGCACAGGAGTATGTTTCTCTCCTTTCTGTGCTCTCAACACCAACCTATGAAGCACTTCACGGTTACTGGAATTCCAACCCCGTTTGGATTTAGAGCCGTAGAAAATAAAGCAATCCAGTGTTTCTATCTGGTTGAAATTCATGCAGTGCTAGAATCAGAGTATCTGTACAGGCATACCTGGTTTTATTGCATTTTGCAGACACTGTGTTTCTGTTTTGTTTTGTTTTTACAAATTAAAGGTTTGTGGCAACCCTGCGTCGAGCAAGTCTGTCGGCGCCCTTTTTCCAACAGCATCTGCTCACTTTTGTGTCTAAACGTCACATCTGGTTAACTCTCACACTGTTTTTGACTTTTTCATTATTATTGTATTTGTTAGGGAGATCTGTCATCAGCAATCTTTGATGTTACTACTTGGAAAGGACTATGCCTCGTTGAAGGCTCAGGTGATGGTTAATTAGCATTTTTTAGTGATAAAATATTTTTTAATTAAGGTATATACATTTTTTAGACATAATGCTACTGCACACTTAATAGACCACAGTACACTGTAAATACAACTTTTATATGCACTGGGAAACCAACACACTTCTGTGACTTGTTTGATTGTGATACTTGCTTTGTCACGGTCTAGAACCAAACCTGCAACATCTCCGAGGTATGCCTGTAGAGCTAACACACCCTAACTAGATCATGCTTTCTTCGAAACAGTAGGGAAAACCCTATTTTACTTGGCTTAAATTTAGGCACCTCTGTATTACATTGTTCACACAATTCCCCAGTTTAAATAAAGAAGGTCTATTTTCAGTTCCCACTTCCTTTCCACAGAAAATCCCCGAAATGCGTGGTTACTGCAGGCTCTCACAACACTCTGACTTTGGTTTCATCTGTTTAAACATTTTTAGGTGAACTGCTAACTGAGCATAACCATGTGCAACAACATTTCTTTCTTTTTGGGAAAACTCTAAATGCACAGAGGTCAGGCCCAGGGCCTTAATTTTACACTAAATGATAAAAAAAAAAAAGAGGATGAAAATTAGATTTTGTATCATGCTTAAATTTGCTTAGAGTAGTTCCCCCTCTTCAATGTGCAATCAGAAGTGGTGATACGAGCTTGGGAAAAAATGACTATTTCAGCAAAAGGAAAAGGAAACAAAGGGGATGGATGACTTCTGGGGCCAAACGGATGTGACCCACCCTCCACCCTTCACAGCTCCAACTCCGGGAAAATGTTACTACCCCAGAAAGTCTTCCACCCGCTTAATAAAGTGCCACTCTGGTTTAGACATCCTACTCCAGGGCTGACCCACTCTGGGTGTGCACCAGACCACGAGGAAAGCTTAAAGACCATGTCCATTAATGAATTCCGACAGGTGAACGTACTGATGGGAACAGATGAGCGATGCCAGCGGGGATGGGGCTGGTGCAAACGATGTGGTGTCCTCCCTCACGTGGCACACGCAAAGCCCTGTGCAAATCGCTGCAATGCAGACTCTCCCTCAGAGGAGAGCCAGCACCGTCCAGTGCTGCGGAGAGATGGCGCCGACACTGGTTCATGGAGGGGGCTGGGCCCTGGCAGTCCAAGCACCCCAGGCGTTCCTCGCGGGCGGTCCTGATGAGAACCACCGCGGGCTGTTCCCTTACACAAGCCCATGCCGTGGCCCAGCTAACCTCCGCCGGGCGAGCAGAGTCCAGAGGCACAGCTGCAGAACTCCTCTGCAGCGACACGGGCTCTGTCAGTCCCTCCCTCCACAGCTCAAACAGAAAGGCGCCTATCCTAAGTCGTGACTATTTGTTGGTTCTTCTCAGCTAATACACTGAAAACCTCAATGATGTTGGTGCTACAGGAGTCACCAAAAGAAGTCTCACGGCCAAGGAGGATTATTTTGTTGAAAGCCTTTATGTTAGTTTTTTTTTAAACTTGTTTCCCAATACATCTTTTCTGGTGACAAATCTGGGATCGACTGGAAATGCCCAACAAGAGCTGCACAGGGACACGCGGGCTGGTAGGACAGCGGCTGCCTGGACCCCCCGGTGTGTGCTGGCGGCTGGGGAGCCCGCCCGCCACGTGCAGGCTGAGGTGCCTGCTCACGGAAGGGGAGCAAACAAAGGAGAAAACCCTGAGCAGATGCACCATCTCCTCCAACGATCTGCAGGGACAGAGCATCTGCTGTAAGACACTTTCACGTCTGCCACACCTGTGGGCTTGCCTTCTGACACTTCCCGGTTATAATTTAGAGATCTGGTATTTCACAAAAGAGCACACAGCTCTGTCCAGGGCTGCACCCTGACTTCTGGGGACTTCTCAGGCGACGTGTTGTGTGACCTGCCCTACCTGACGTTCACAGCGGAGTTCGTGTCTGCTAGGTAAACCAGGACATTTAGACGGCTTGAGAAAAAGCCACTATAATGATTAGAAATTAGGGTAGCTTCTAAGGTAAACCATGTTGTCTGTAACGTAACTAAGCAGACAGCTCTTGCAAACAAGGTCAGAAAAACCGAAGATAATGCTGTATAAAATCTGTGGATTATTTCAGATCAATTCTCTCTCAGGCTTTGAAGAGCTGTACCTGGCCTCCACCTGCACTCAGGACTCCGCAGTGAAGGCCCTTCTGTAACAGTGCACACATAGCTCAGGGTCCAGAGTCAGTTCTGGTCACTGCTCATGTCGTCTGGCAGCACACAGCAGTGAATCTGGTCAGTATCTACAAAGAATAAAGAGAGACACTCCCTAGGACACGCCTACGCCACAAAGTTGTTGCGGCCATTTTTAGACAACAACAATCACACGGCTGAAGCCTTGTTGCGAGGGTGGGCAAGACGTCCGCTGACATGAGATGCTCTTAGGGACACTGCAGAGAACTGAGAGGCTGCTTCCCTTCAAGAGAAAAACAACAGAAAGTCTCGAATATCTTCTTGAGTAAGGGATTCTGAAGCCAGTAACAACAGCTGCTGGATTACAGCAAATCAGACGGGTCTAGGTGGACACCACAGACAAAACGTGGCTGAACAAACTCGGCCGCACGCAGGGCCTCGCAGTGGCTTTGGCGAAAGAAGGCAGGAGCAAGCCCGGGGCGCGAGGAGGCTTCTCCACAGCTGAGCACTGGCGACGACGCTCCAGCACCATCACTCGAAGGGACGTTCAGGGCTGAACAGCCTGGAGCTCTCAGTGTGCCCAGTGGCCTTGCTCTTCAGTTGTAGAAACTTATTTTAGCGAAGAATTTACTTGTGGAAGTACTACTTCAGTACAGCGAGTACTCAAAAGAAAGAAAGACACATGAAATCAGAAATCCAGGTGTCTTTTCCTCAGATGAAGGAAACCCATGCTGCTCACCTCACCAAAGCCGAGCCTCCAAGTCTGTTATGAACAAGGGCCTCGTCCTGTCTTGGGACTCCCAGTACCCAGAATGTTCTTCCCACAGCGGGCCTGACCAGAGGTGGGCAAACTTCTGTGAAAGCTGGATGGTGATTACCTTAGGCTCTGAGGACAACTGGTCAGTGACTGTCTCAACTACTCAGCTCTGCTACTGTGGCGCGAGCGCACTGTGAGTGACGTAACTCTTCCCTGAGCAGCTGTGCTCCAGTAAAACTGGCGGATACTGACACTGTAAATTTCTTGCAATTTTTACACCACAAAAATACTCTTTCTCTTTTGATTTTTCTTCAACCACTTAAAGAGTATAAAACCAAGTCTCAGCTCCTGAGCAGTACAAAAATACATGGTGGGCTTGACTCAGTCTGTGGGTCACAGTTTGCCAACCCCTGGACTGTACGCTCTGAGAGCAGGGCCCACGATGGCGAGTCCTGTGTCCTTCTGGGGCCCGTATGGCATCTACCACACAGCAAATGCTTAGTAAATACTGTCGGAACTGAACTGATGGCAGTCATCACTAACCAACTTAACTGCCTGTTAGAAAACACATTCCACCAATACGAGACCCTTCTGAAACGCGAAACATTTATTCACATCTAAGCCACGTTAGCACGTCCAGGCCACCATAAACCATTCTGTTTACTTCTGGTGTGTGCCCCACTTCAAGCCAGATGACGCAGAAGCATGGCTGCTGGCCTCTCACAGCCAGAGGCTCACCGGAGCACCACTGGGCTCACAGTGCTCTGGGGCACTTGCGGGAAAGCAGACTCCTGAGCCTCAGCCCCAGGATGTGCTTGGGTGCCTCTGGTACTGACGGCCTCAGGTGCTCACTGCAGAAACACAAATCTCCATGTAAGCTACCTACACTGTCTGGGGAATCAGGAAGCTCCAAGCCCTCCTCCATGTCTGTCTGTAACCACAGAAAAGAATCACAATCAATTTTAGCTGCACATAAACTGCCTGTGTTGTCACGGAAGTCAGGGGCTCTACAGAGTTCTCTACGACTTGTAACGATGACATACAAAGGAATCAAAGAAATTTTTATAAGAAACCCAACATCCGAGGCTTTAGCAGCAGAGCTGGTTGGCTGGGCGTGGCTGCAAGCCCTGCCATTTCTCCTCTGCACCACAGGGACCCCAGCAGCCCAGTAGTGACAATTTCTTCTTAGGCAGTTTTCTAAAAATATACCTAAGTTCAGGCCTGTCCACCACCAGTACCAACACACTGAAGTTAACTCTTCTCCACCAGGGAAGAGCAGAGTGGCACACTGGTGGTCAGCGCTGAGGGTGGACAACTCGCTCTGCGTTGGGGGCGCGTCACACTGGAGCACACGACACCTCCAGCTCCAGCCTGAATGTCCCACGGCCAGCCCAGCAACAGCCATTCACACTGTGGTTTCTGGCAATGTTTGTTTTTTTTTTTTTTTTTTTTTAACTTAGAGCAACTTTTAAAACCTCCCTTAAACTGTCATGAACATGCCTTCTTACTCACAGGTAACAGCTGAACTTGGAGGATAATTTAAATCACAAAGAATGTCTCGAGGCAGGTTTCTGGAGTGTGCTGCAAACATGACTCCACCCTCGTGCACTCCCTACCTGAGACGCTGGTCCTGCGTTGTCACTAACGTACAGGTTTCCAGACTCGTTCACAATTTTACAGAACAGCGCTGAATAGCCACTTCAGCTGTGTCTGTATTTACTAATCTTTACAAGGTCAACTCTTTGCTCTCCGAGGTCGGGAGGCTCTGATGACATAATCAGCTTTCTATCAGCCAGTCTACGGTGATTTATAAAGTATTAAAGTATAGTCTCAGATTAATTCTACAGGCCACACAACTGACTGGTAACGTGAAAACACGTAGCGTTTCTTTATCTACTCCTGTAAGCACTACATCGACACAGTCACAAAGAAACTGCTAAAATGCAGCTACAGGAAGAGGGTGTTACGTTCGCCCTGATGCGTCAGGACGTCTATCATCAAGATTCATTGTAGTTTTGGGGGTGACCTGAAGCTCTTTTGCGGCATGTTACAGGGACCCAAGAATATGAAAGGGGCACTCAGAAAAAGTCCGTGTGACACAGGTTGTATGGACTTGCTCCTTCCCTCTTCTGCCAACACTAGTCTTTAAAGAAAAACAAGATTCTACAGGCAGAGAAGGGATGGATTCTTCAATGGAGTAAGACTTTCCATTCTTTTCTGAAAATAACGTAGGTGTGTTGGGTCATGGAACGAGCATCACATGTTCTCTGCCTAACGAAGCCGACAACCGCCGATGAGAACACCATCTGCCCACCCGCCCCAGTCTCTCCCCTCCCACCCTGTGCATCTGTGGAGGCAAAAGGAAACCGTGTGCACTCTGTACGGATTTTCAGTTCATCAATATTGGAAATACCAGTGAGATTTCTGTATGTTTATATTAAGGTGTAACCATCTTGATATAGGAACCAGCCCAACTATTACCTCTTTAACCTCTTAGAGTTGAAAATAAAAGATAGAGTTCAATTAAGATTCTAAATAAGCCATAAAAAGATGCATCGTGAGGACAAAATACACCCAAAACATGTCATACTCATGTATAAGCCTTTCTGACCATAACTTGTTAAACTCATCATGGAAAGGCAATGTGGAAAGTACATGGATTTTTGTCTTGCTTGCTTGGATTGAGGCAGTTTTATGAAGAGATGAGATAATAATATATGAGATTTTACAGTTTTATAGCTTAGATCCAATTTAAACAATTCTTTATCGATCTTCCCATTACTTTTCCTCTAGTAAAGCCTGAAATGAATAGCAAATCTGCTTTATGAAGTACTTGGTTCAGACAAAGATATTTTTAAAAAATTAACTTTCTACTTTTGTGAGTATAAAAATGATATGATCCAGTTGTCTTTAAAAACTGTAAAAAAACATTTCATGAATGTTCATTTGAAGTTTTCAATACTATGATTGTCTACATTAAAAAAAAAAATGCTTCTCCTTCTAGCTTATTTAAAAATCAAATCTTCACTCCCGATTTGTTAATGTGAATCTTGAAGGTAAATGTACTTAACTTTCAGAATGAAAATATTACTAAATTTACCACACCAAAAAAGGAAGACTAATCAGAAAGCAAGAATAGTTTCACAGTAGACCTGTAACACAGAATACATGTTAAAAATATTTTCATTTAGCATTTTGTCCCATTTCATTCTGAACAGTAAATGAGACTTCTCCCTAATTTTGAAATTTAAAAATGTACTGCCTACATACTTAAGGAAAGAAAAATGGATTTAGAAGTAAATTTTCACCTCCAGTTTCAAAACACACCTTTCATCATGAGTAACAATGCAAATGACTCAATTCTAACTTACCCAGAACTAGGTTAACGTTGACAAGTCAGTATGTACCCATGGTGACCTCCTAAAAGCAACTTAGTCTTGGTTTAGTTTAGTTAACCAGTTAAATTCCTTCGTTTTCAGAGCTGCCTAATGAGTATACTGTACCCCACGTGAAAAAAAACATAGTACCTGGGGCTCGACATCCAATGCAGTTAACTTTTAATGCTTTCTATAGACTTCTTTCTGTGTATCTATTAAATTTCCTGTAAAATAGGTAACATCATTCTAAACATTATAAAGAGAACTTTCAACAGAAGGGAGACTTTAGGAGTAATTCCTATGAGTGCGGCTCTCTTCCCCCGTTCTCCTTAGATGCCTAATAATCAGGGATCAGAGAATCAGGAGCTTCAAACTTGGGAGAGCTTTTCAGATTAGACGTAGAACCAGTGTTCTTAAATACATAAAATTCTCCCATATAAACTCTTCTTCATTTTCGTATCTTCATTTTCTTGTGTTTCTGTATTTTATTAGTGGGTCAAGTTGATTTACCATATAATTTATATAACATAAAATTTTAAATTTGGGATCCTTAAACAGAAAAATGCCATCTGAAACATCTGTGGGCAGATGAATATTTTATAGCTTTTAAAGACATACTGGAATAATATATCCCCTGTCCAATACCTAGAATGGTACTTTCTCTTTTATGACTTAAAGAATATGAATAGTAATATAACATTTTCATATTATTACAAGACAACCATAAAAAGCTAAGACAGGGGCAGGGAAGTAAGAGGTGCAAACTACAATGTATAATAAATAAGCTACAGGATACACAGTACAACACAGGGAAGAAAGCCAATATTTTATAGTGACTAAATGGAACATAATCTTTAAAAACTGTGAATCACTATGTTTTACACCTGAAACTTACATAATACTGTATATCAACTATACCTCAATAATTTAAACAAAAGACACCCAACTTAAAAAAAAAATCTTTGAGTGGATTTCACTGGAACCCACGTCCGGCAACGGAGGCAAGGAGGTCAGTGCATCTTCCCATCCTAGTACTTTCTATGTGTGCACAGTTCAGAGCCCAGCTTCTGCTCCCTAATGACACACAGGAGTCCAAATATAAAATTTCCATTTATCTGAATTTAAAAGGAGCAATAACATGAGTCTAAAATTCCTCAAAGTTATGAAAACGAAATTCACTTATGTAAGGAGCACGAACATACTAAAAGAGTGGAGGAAATAGGGGCCCACTTTCAAAATACTGTTGTCTCAGAATTGTTAAGCTGGAAAGTGCCCACTATTTTGCTTTCCTGTACAGTTTCTTCTCCCTGCATTTAATCTTTTGATTTTCAGGAGCAAACACAGCACTGCTGGATACTAAAGAAAGTAACCTGCGCTCTGCACATCGCACCGCATCTCACTGGGGCTCACACAGCTGCGGTGTAGCGCGTGCTATACAATCAGCCGTGCACACGAGGAACAGGAAGGCAGCAGCGGCGACCTGATTTACACCCTGCCTTTAGAATTCTTCCAAGTCATAGCTGTGGCTTGAGGGGGAGAACAAATGCCAGGCCACCTATGAGGTTGACATCTGATACCAAACGTGCTTCTCTTGGAGTAGTACAGGCATTTAGATGTGCAGTTATAACACTGCACTGTCTTATACACAGTAAGTAGCCATAAGCCACATGTGCCAGGCTGAAACCCAGCTCCTGGATTGCCAAGCCAGATGCCCAGTGGCCCCTGGCTGGCCTACTGGACAGCACAGAGAGAACACTCCCATCTCCACAGAAAGACCTATCAGACAGCATGATCTAAAAGGCAACATGGTGCCAGCCTCGGGATGATCCTGGGGGTTTTTGTAACAGATCACCTTGCCCATGTATTAAAAACCCAAGTATGTATCACTTAAATAGTACCATGATGCTCACCAGCAAGGGTGGAGGCCAGCAAGTGTGCAGTGCATGCACACACACACACATGCGTGCACACGCACACATGCGCACAGTGCAGACACGCATGCACACGTGCAGTTCTCACACAGACATGCACGCACACTCGCGTGCTCACAGGCACACACACTCGCATATGCTCTTGTGCACACACACAGGCCTGCCTTCTGTAACCACAGCATCAAAGGATAAAATGACTGTGTAACCCGTCAACTATATAAATGAAAATGAAGGAACATCAGGAAGAGACATCCATTTGTAGCCTATCATACTGGTAACAAAAAAATTGGAAAATACTTTCAATGTTGGTATAAATCAGTATAATCTTCTGAAGGACAACTCGGTAACTTTTATCACAAGTTGAAATGTGCTTATTATTTAAATTTAAGAATTCCACTTCAATGAATTTATCCTATGAAGGTGATCAGAATTATGTAGATGTGTGAAAATTAATTTTCTTTCTTTTTAAAAAATATAATTGACTACATTTTATTTTAAACGTAGATCCTTTTAGCAAATAAAATCCTTGAAGCAGTCATCACTTAAAAGTTATGGTTTTCTTTTTTTTCCCTGGAAAATTCATGGCTATTTCAGGAATATAAAATTCAAATATATCTAAATACAACAAAATATAAGCTTCAGTTTCATACAGAAGTTACTTATAATGAGAAGACTGCTCTTCCAGGTGGAAAGTGCGGCACCGCTCTGGACATGGCTACGTGAGTGTCCCATCCAGCAGGTGAGTTTCAGTGCAATGTTGCTGGTCAGACGGAACAGGGAAACAACGTAAATGTACATCAGGGGAGCCCTTTCACAGTGTGACATGTAGAAAAGAGATGTCTGGGACACTGCTGAGTGGAAGCAAACTGGCTGCAACCAGTCATTTACGTAGCCATTGCTCCATCGAGTTACACAGATGGATACAAATGAACTGGCGAGTGTGTGCACATAGGAGAGGTCTGTGAAAACATTCACCTGCCATGTGACAGAATTTCTGGGATTTTTTTCTCTCTCTCTCTTTTTTGTTTTTTTTTGGTTTTTTTTTTTTTTTTTTTTGCTTTATCTTCCTCTAAATTATTTGAAGTTTTTACTTTAAGAAGTAATTTAAAATTCCCTTTTTTAAAAAAAATTAATAAGAGATCTCAGTAACAAGAGTGGGAAACAGGATATTACTTGAACATTTTTTTCGAAGCAAAATACTAACCTGATATTCAAAGGCTACTTTTCATTAACAATCTATTGTATCTGTAAAGTAATAGTTTAATTATTGTTTGGAAAGGCAGACATTCCAAAGAAATGTCCTCAGGGTTCTGAGATTCTTGGGACTTACTATGAAAGTTGATTGCATTATTTTAAATTGGGGAAAATTCCCATCACTGCCCTCTTAAAATATTTTGGAATTAGTCAGATACATGAGATAAAGTTGCTTGAGTTGAAGTAAATTTAGTAACAGGGCTGACAGCTGGGTGAGAGACACCGCCTCAGTGCTGTAAGCGACAGAGGTCATGTAAAATCAAAATAGTCTTCTTATCACTATAAAACATTAGAAATATTTTAATCTTCAATTTTAGATAGTAGTGACTGACTTCCATCCACTATTTTTACCTGTATTAAAATGTGGCTCTGGCATCTTATCTTTAAAATTCCTCATTAGCATATCTAATTAATACATATACATACATCTTTCCAAACACTAGTTAAAGAGAAAACTAGAGATCATTATGCTGATTTGGAACCATAATTCTTAAGTTTCAGTGTATAAACTCAGTCTTCTTAGTACAAGAATATTTAAATCTAGTTCGTCACTCATAATAAAAAAGCTTTACTTGAAGTTTTGACACATTGTTTAAAAAAAAAATCAACCAAAAACCAACCAAAAAAGATACATAAAATTCTGTTAGAATTCAAGGTTATCATTGCCCGTTCTCACAGGAAAGAAATTGTTAGTACTTATCTTTTTCTTGAATGTAACAATTTAAAAAATGGGACAGATCTAACACAGAAATAACTATTTCTTTGGAAGTTTTAAAGCTCAAGGCAAAACTCACCATCCCCAACCCAGACAGACAGAGGCTCTTTGACTCTGACGAGAGAGAAGCTCACAGGCTAGGACACGAATGTGTGGGTCACAGCACCCTTTCAGAAGCACAATCACACCACAGTGTGAGAGCATGTAGGCTGACAGAGACAAAACCAAAACCAAAGGGGAGAAAAGAAAGGCAGGGTGGAATCAGCTACACTCTGCTTTGGCCACCACGTTTCTGCGTGAGCTAGCAACCCACCGAAATTTTTAAAATTTCATTCTATCAGTAAAGAGTAAACATGTCTAGAAAATGGACACTGACAACTTGATAGTGAATACTGATGGAGAAAGTATTCACATTTTCTTCAAAGATATAATCATTCAATTTCCATACTTAATAAAAGGAATATAAAACAGCTGCCATAAAGTCTAATCCATCCTCAAAAATCCCATGTTTTGTTTAAATGTTTTACTATGAAAATATGAACTAAATATTAGATATTAAAAAGCTATGGCTGTAAAGACACAAGTGGGTGTGCTGAGAATTTTATTTCCTAAGTCCCTGAGTCCCTATTATTTGATCAGTGACCACACATCTTTCATATTTTCACTACCTTAATGTTTTAGTTCTTTAGATCTCATTAAGTCTGCACTTCCTCTAGTATAAATTGTTACCGAAAACAACAGGAGATAAATATTGAATTTTAAAACCCAAATCCATGAGAGTAAAATATGAGTATTAACGCAGTTCCCACACAACCAATTACACAGATTTCTTGTAGCCATCATAAATTCTGGCAGATCTCAAAGAGCGGGTCTATACCTTAAGGCTTGATAAGGATCTATGCAGATGTAAGGATTTATTACTACTTATGTAGCATGTAATTTTAAGTCATCACCACACATTCCTCCCATGCTATCCCACTGTCTTCTTTGTGTGTACAGGAGATGGACAGTAGTGTCCTCAGGTAACACAAAGCCACAGTCACCAAGGGGAGACTAGAATGGACCCTGTATTTTGCTCATCATATTGGCAAAGGAGCCCGGAAATTTTTGGCTGATATCAAAGAGGGGATAATCATGAAGACAAAAAATTTCTTGGAAGACTAAATGAATATTTAAGCTATTCAAGTATTACGAAACATATTCACAAACAGGACACATGAGTAATCTAGGCAAACTGCATGCTTCCAAGTAAGTATCTTAACAATTTTAAGTACAGAACAACAGTTGCAATCAAATAATTGCTTACCAATAATCACCATCAATGCCATATGTAATGTAGAATTTAGGCAACACACATCACTCACACACACATACAAACCCCGCATCTGCAACCAACAACCACAGCCAGGTAAACTTTTCAGAGGGGAAATACACAAATGACAACCCTTGTGGGAAGTACCTATTTTACCCACCAGACTATTTCACTTCACTTTAAATAATTTGAAGTCTTCATACGCCACTGTTCCATCCCTCCACCCTCCAAATAAAAGAAAGAAACTAAACCCATCATACGACAAAAAATAGGGGAACATTACATGGATATAAAATGGGAAGTAAATACACAATGTCTCCAACAAGGCGCCTTCTGCTACCTGTGTTTTCTGAGCAGGAGAGAGACTGACTGAACAGACCTTGGTACGGGAGAGTGGTTCTTGATTCCCAAAGGCTATCCATTCAAGAAGTCACACAATCCAGAGGGAATTGTAAAGTAAGAGAAGAGAATATATTTTCACATGATTAAAACTTTCTAAAATCCATACCTGAACATGATATGGGTTCTGTGACATCCGTTTATGAGTGTTCTATGTCCATTTACCACCATTTCAGTAGATAACCCCCACCCTCCAGGGCTTCATCCATTAACCTGGCAAGACCACCTGGGATATCTGTGCGCAGCTATTAGAAACGAATTCCAACCCTCTGACCAGCACGTTAAAGCTCGTAGGTACTCACCCTGCAAACTGGGCACTGCCAGTGACTACTGCTGTCTCTAAGCCTGTACTCATCAGACAAACACTTGGAATGATACACACGAAAACACAGGTCACATATCAACACCTCTCCAGGCAAATGGCATTCAAAACAATACCAGTCATGATTTTCTGTTTCCCAGTCCTACAAAAAATACAAAATAATTTCGTATGACAGTTTGTCAATATCTGCAATGACTAAGAACAAAATTGAAACTAAAGTCCATCAGAGGTTAGGCATTATAAACAATTTTAGACATTTACTGTATTAAAATAAGAGGGAAAAATACCTAGAAATTTGCTTCTTTAAATTTTTAATTCTCTCCTAAACATATTAATATTCAGAAATATCTTGAGATGATCTGATAACAAAACCAGTCCAAAATGAAGTAAGTCCAAAGCCACTCCCAGTTCTGACATTATCTTTCAGTGTTTACACAATCTATGGAATAATGTCTTCAGTAAATGGAACACCCCAAAGCAACATCTATAACTTAGTATTTCAAATAAACAAACCTCTGTTTTGTTCTGATTTTTAAAAGATATCATTAGGTACTTAGCACACTTTGGGAGCAGAGAGGAGCAATAAGTGGTGATGCTCACTATTCTTATCTTCTCATCCATGGTTTGGATGCCTTATTGAAAATAACCATTAATCAGAATGTCCATGTTCTGATAGGCTGTCAAATTTTCAGGGTCTGTTGAATTTGGAAAAATAAATTGAAAATGTGAAACTAAAGCTTTAATCACATTCTCCAAAGGACATCACCATAGAGAAACAAAAAAGGAAGCAGGCTTATTTTCTTATTGGAACTATTCCTGGAAATAAAAGAACATAACTGCAGGTATACAGGTGTTCCTCAACATTTTCTTTTTTGTTCATTCTTTTTGTACAGCCGTTTAAACATAATCAGGAAGACAGTGAAAGTTCTCTTAATTTAAAATTCATTCTTCTAAATATCACTCTTAGCTTTTATCAAAAAATACCTATGTTAAGAGTGACGGATAATTCTCAGTCTTCTTCTGTTGATGTGGTAGCTATGTGAACAAGGGTTAAACCCAGATTTAGTGTAACCAAGGCCACTTCCAATGGGATCCTGAAATTCCAAATGTGGGCTCTGCCATCATTTTTCTTTTTACAAACCACTGTCTACACTCTGCTTCCGAGGGCAAGCAGCTTTTTCATTCCTTCTTACGTCAGTGACGCCCCCAGTAAACGGGCTTTAACACAGCACTTGTCTAAGAAGCACTGACTCTGTGGCACCTACAGTTAAAATGTGTTACTGCTAGACCACATGAGAGGGTACTATCCTCTCCTTCAAAAGGGAAGACAGTTACTAATGTTCTGAAATTCACATCTTCCAATCCATATTCAGAGTCATGGCTAGAGTACATTAGTAAGTTCTGCAAAACTGTAAACTTATTGGTTTGCTTTTTAGTAAGAAACTGCTGGTCTTTACCAACCAAATAATAAAAAAGCACAACCATTTTTCATTGTCTGCTGCACATGTACAAACTCTCTAACTTACTGTGGAGAAGTAATTTCAGTCAGACTGCTTAAACATTCATTAAGATACTGATTTGGCATACAACCCTCTCTGCACATGGTAGAAAAAAACCTACCCCCAAGTGTGACATGGCAGTGCCACAGGGACACAGTGAGCGTGTGGTGCCTGGCTGTGCTGAAATGATAATGACTGATGCACCACTGCGCACAGCTCAGAAGTAAACTGTATTTTAGCTATTTCAATGTTTCTATCAAAAATCATTGATAAATTAGCTTTCAGAAGAGACATTTTGTTATATTTTTAATTAACAGAGCTCTTTCCAAGTTTAAAACAAAATATTTTTGAATATTTTCCTCACAGCTGTTCAGAAACATCTTTAAGGCTTTTGGTGGCTTATATGTTACTCATTATTAACAAAAGAAACTGCCATTCTGCATCATTTGATTTTTTTTTACATTAATTCATCTTCCTGTGATTCTCAAAATGGTAATTATTAGGTTAACTAAGAAAAGGAAGCAAGAGAGGGCAATTGTGGTGCACAGCTCCAGCCTCCCCATACCATCTTCTCCCATCCACCTATGAAAGGAAGATGGAAACGGATCTTTCTTCAATGGGTGTTTAATGCTAGACCCAGGTTTTCATGAAAATTATAGAAATGAAAGTGTCATTCAAATGAAGTAAAAGTAGAGAAGTATTTGACTGTATGTTTATATAATGGCATACAACTAACGGTCATCTGATATAAAAGAAAGTACTGGCTGGGAGCATATGTGCTGTTCATTCTTTCAATCTTTGCAAAAGCTGTTTAGAATACACAAAACACACAGAAGTCAAGTTCAAAAGTTACTACATTCTGAATCCAGGAAACATTTTTCTGAGGTATAAATGATACAAACATGTTTATTATAGGCAGAGTTGCCTACAGACTGTCTTTTAGTAAACAGAATTCACTATTCATATAGTGCTTTTGACTAATGTGCACCAAAAAGCTACACTTGTATTTTCACTGGATTTCACCAGAGGTCAGCAACTACTCTACCTGCAGCCTGAACAACATCATGATATGTGAAATGCCACTTCAATAGGAGAAAAGTTTTTAAAAAGCAAACCTACTAGCACAAAATCCCAAACTAGAAGCAATGTAAAGATAGTATGGTTTTAATGAACAATTCTAGCAAGAGTTAACTAAGCTAGCCTAAAGAAAGATAGAAATGTAGTACAAAAAAAAAAAAAAAAAGCAGAATTAAAGTAAAAATGACATAGTGCAAAATTAGTTCACCTTGTTTAGGGTTGCTGTCCTGGAGAAAGGCTGCATACTATAGGCCTTTCAAAATAAAAACAAAATAATCTTGATCTCTCTACTGTAACTTTTCTCAGTATCAGGCAATACACAGAGCTAAAGGGATTTTGTACATGGCCAAACTGTTTATTACTTGCTGTACGACACGTTATTTAGCAGATGATATCAACTGATAATCTATGAATGTTCTAATCATTAATGAAAAGACAGTAGCATGCAAACTCAAGAGTCATCACTGGTTTAACAGGAAACTTCAGAAACTAACACGAAAGCTACAAATGGACACAGAGAAAATCTCTCTCTAGGAATTCATGTGCCATGAAACCTACAAAGATGTTAGAAAAACATGTTACTAACAAATTCAATGTCATTATAAATTTGCACAAGACCATGAATGTGCGTCTCACTGATCTGAAACTGGTTCAAGCTGGATTTTTCTTATAAACTGGGAGTGATGAATGTGACTATGGTGTGAAGGTTATGCAGGCTTCCTCAGAACCTATTAGAAAACATTCTACCATCAAGAAGCAGCCTGCATATTCACGTCTCTGTCACTATTTATAGCATTTTGTTAAGATTCTGGAGCCAGACTGGCTCAAACCTGAGCTCCTGCGCTCACGGGCTATGTGATCTGGGGCAGAACACTTAGTTTCTCTGTGTATCATTTTCTATCTGTAAAGTGAACAAAATAACAGTGCCTGGTTCACAGGGTTTTTGTTAAGGACCAAACGAGTTTCTACGCTTGGTACCTGGTAGCTGGTGCCATTTAGATGGTCTGTTTGCTACAGTGCACAATCAGGAACTGACATGTCACAAAATGATGTGATCCTTGTGATTGTGCACGTGCAGATGTCTTCAGGACTTTAAGTTCGTTATGACATCTGCTCTCCCAACATTTCTGTAAGCCAGATGGAGCAAGAAAAGCTGTTAACTTGGTTTAGAGATAACACTGAAGCAAGAGGGCTCAGTGGAAAAACTGTGCCTGAATAGGGCCTCCAAAACTATCCACCCTCATCAGTCAAAAGACTCCAACTTTTAAGTTAATTCCCTATTTCTACATGGTGTGCAGATAAAGCTTACATTATCAAATATGTGTTTGATGTGGTCTTTTAACATAGACACAATGTAAAATTAATTCTCTACAACTCTAGGTTTAGTCTAATTCTGTTAATAAATTCAGTTAATCATTGAGGTAAGAATTTGATGATTAAATATTTTCAGTAATTTTAAATATTATTTTAAAATTAAAATACTAAAACACTGCTTAGTGAAGTAAGATTTGGAAGGGGGCGAAAAATGAAAAGAACTCTCACATACACAAACACACACACACAAGCTGTTAAGAATATAACAGGATAGCATTACCCAAAATACTGTATTAAATAAAATGGAAAATCTTCACCAAAGCGAGAATAACTTCTAAGTTTAACTACATTACAGTCTGTTTTGCACATAGAACCATAGTATAATTGGTTCCTAATTAACAGTCACCAATAATTTAGGTACTACTGAATACTGTACTTAGTAAAGAAAAGAACTGTTTTGTATTTTTGTATCTGAGACAGGTAATGGACTTTTGGAAGAAATGTGTAGTTCTGCACATAATTAACATAAATATAGTAAAATGTATTACACATTTTTTTAAAAAATCAATGGAATTCAAGGGGCATAAAGGTTTGCATTTAGGGTATTTAAAACATATAATTGATGAATTTGACAACTGTAACAAGAAAAATGAAAAGAGTCAAACTTAAAAAATATTCTTCCTTCACTAAGCTACATACATGAAGTGGGCTAGGAGAGCCAAGGGATTTGAATTCAGCAGGCCTCTCAATACTTTTTCAAGAACAAAGCAAGGGAGCACCACTTGCCATGACTGTTTAAAGGTGTGATTTCTGAAGATAAGACATAAATCCCGTACCACCTCTTACACAAAAGATGTGAGCTTAGCTAAGTTTCAAGAGGTATATTAACCATAGTTTCTTTTAGACTGGTCCTTCTGAATCGGGAGAGGGGGAAAATTGCCTATCTTTGCCCCTCTGTAGATTAAGGCTAAATCCATTCATCCCCAAAACATGTAAATATCTTTAAGAAACCACAAAATTTGTACTTTCATTAATTAATGCTTCTTAAAAGGTATCAACCTTAAATAAGTGAGAAAAAGTAAAAAAAAAAAAAAGAAAAAAAGAAGTTGACCTTTTCACTTAGGTCTCCTTAAAAACTAGTATGAGGTCCTTCTTATCAGCAGGACAAACTGGATTATGTAAAAGGTACTGAAATTGAAGCCAGATCTCCCAGCCAAGACCTGAGGTCACGTTTGCAGCTGCTCTGGAACCATAAGCGGCAAGACTGGTAGCATGATGCTAACTGGAATGTTTCCTAAGCTGGTACTTAATTTCTGAGCTGGCAAGAACTGTGCAAGAAGAAATAAGACCCCGAGTCCAGCTCTGGTAGGTCAAAAAAGAGAGATGTAATTTCATATCAAACATCACTTTTTTACACTTTTAAGTCATCCTCTACACTAGTGACCAAATTATTTATTTAATGTCAGATAAAAAGTATCTGTCAAACAATAGGGAAGTTGTAGCTTTCTGTCAGGGACTGTGAATCAAATTGAAAGTCACCAAACAAACAGTATCAACTGCCTCAGTATCAAAACACATATTTGATAAGTTTTATCTGCATGATCCACAACTCAGGGTTCCCCGCCCTACTGCACAGGCACACCTCAGAAACACTGCAGGTGCAGTTCCAGACCACCACAGTAAAGCAGTTAGTGCAATAAAGGGAGTCACAGGGATTTTTTGGGTTTCTTAGTGCCTATAAAAGTTGTGTAAACTACACTGTCATCTATTAAGTGTGCAATAGCATTGTCTAAAAAAAGGTACAGACCTTAATTTACTGCAAAAAGAAAATGCTAACCATCATCTGACAACACAGGGTTGCCATAAAACTTCGATTTGTAAAAACGCTCAATAAATCACAGTAAAATGAGGTGTGCCTGTATTACATTAAATACCTTTTTAAGACCTTCCTATCTTTAATGAGTTAAAAGTTTAACTCTTAAGAAATTAACTGGTATTTATTGCAAAGGGAGCTACTAAATACCAAACTTAACTCAGCTGAGCAATTGTAAAATTCTGCCCAAGAAATATATTGCTCAAGTTGTTAGAATAGAGGACATGAAATTCTGTGATCAAATATGGATTGAATGTATCCATGCACATGAGTTTCGAGCAAGCAGATGAAGCAATCTATGCAAACGTGTAGTCTTTCTCTATAAAATCAAAAGAAACAGTCCTTGATATAACACAAAAGGTTCACTTCTGTGCCTTTTGCCAATATAATTTCAAAAGCTTTAAAAGTGATCTGTAAAAGATTTATTTGGATCATATGAGTGAGTATCAATGACACAAATCTTAAAGTGTAAGATTACCACGGAAACTTACAGAAATGGTGCCCAGGTTCAGCAAGCCTGTCATGTTAAAAAGTTTTTGTACATGTACTTTCACTTGTTTACTAATATTTAAGCTAGCCACTTAAAATTGAGAGATGCTTTATTTTTAATAGTTATATTTTTCATGCTACTATCTCAAAGGGACATATTTAAAATGTCACCATGAAGATTCTCATCTACTGCCGAACTGTTACCATACTTTCTCCAAATGAGCTATCACTTCACTGGAGCTACAAAAGGTAGCTGAGATCAGCATCTCAAAACATCTAAAAATCATTCCAGTCCTAGTAGAAAGTAAAGCCTAGTAGTCTCTGACTCACACAGGCTTCCTCCTAGACAGAGCATGTATACTCAGATCCTGAAATAGTGTCAGAGTTAGGCTTTTATTACATGATTGCTGGATTTAATAAAAATAATATTGGTGAAGATATGCATGTTTTTCAATTGTATCAATTTTTAAAAATAAGCATTGGAAAAAAAGGTAGTGAGGTGGAATAAAAACATGACACAACAGACTTTGCTCAATGATGGCTGAGTGGCCTAAAGAAACGACACACTTGCCTGCTCCCTCTTCCTCCTCATCACAATCGTGGAAGTGAACATAAGGAGAGTCCAGCCTCTCTGCTAATACAAGGTATCTCAGGGGACGTAACTTGCGGGACTCACCAAGAGAAATCAACTACTATAGAGGCTATAGAAGGAAAAGAAGACCCATTTTTAAAATGACAGAACTTTCTGAGTAAAGAATGTTTGTAATTTTGAACAAAGGTTAAAAAATTAATGACCAAAAACAATCCTATCCCTTTCCTTCCCAAGGTCATATACACCTACTTCACTTTTTCTTCTCTTGATACTGAGTAGAAAGTCAACAAGATGAATAATGTATACCTTTCAATCTAAAAACTCAAGCTTTTAGAGGCACCATATCATACACAAGGTGGAGAAACTATAAAGGAGCGTCCCAGACTCAAATGCCAGCATGCAGGGCTGGCACCAGCCCACAGAGTACCTTTGTGCCCATCAGAAAGTCCTTTTTCCTAAGACTGATCTTGTTAGAACAAGACACTTTTCTGCCATGTGCTAGAGAACTGCTGAATGAACACGTGAGTACCTGATGTCTGGGGAGTAGATGGTACTTCCTAAGCTGGGCAGTTCACAGCTGGCCCCCACACACAGCAGCCCGCGTGCACAGGCCACACGGTCCCTGCAAACACACAGAGCTGGCCCACTGGGAGAAGCCTGCGCTGTGCCAAGTGCGACACGTGGCAGTTACGTGTCCTTCTACAGTGTTCTTAGGGCATGAAAATCATAGCACACAGACAGCCCCTGGGTAGCCAGGTGGTCCACCAGCCACAGCCATAAGATACACATCTAATTAGTCTCATCATTTATACCTACACCTTATATACAGATCCAGCGTCTTAAAGGAAAAACCTCTTTACAAATCTTATGTTTGAGGTTATAGGTTAAAAGTAAAAAGACCATGATGAGAATTTTTGCTTGCTGTTTAGTAAGAAATCTGCATGCTTTTGCTACACTATATAGAGACATTTCTTGTCTTAAGCATATTTATTCACTGGTCAAAAAATTGCTTTGGTACATAGTCTTATGCTTTATATAGATAATCTCATTTAATCCTCAAACCAATCAAATGAAAACGATACTAGCATGCCCATATTACAGCTGAGGAATGAGGGTCAAGATGAAGAAATTTCCTTTAGGTCACACAACTAAGTAAGTATCTGAGATGGGCTTGAAAGCCCCATCAACTATAACATGTATGACCTTACCTCTTCCTACTACATTACAATGCCTATGCATTTTTAACATTTGCATACTTCATAAGCTAGGCACAATTTTTATATACTCAGTTATCATACATGCATACTTGGTATAAAATGTTTGTGAAGAAGAACAAACCAGAATTAATAAAATCTGTATACTGGTTGTTAGATTTACATATAAGGATTCATCTAGAAAAAAAGAAAAAAGAAAAAGAAAGGATGATGCTATAAAAATGCATGCAGTAAGAACGTGTAAAAATAAAAAATAGAATATAGAACCTAATGTAGTGGTGAACACATAATAAAACTCATTAACTGCTTCCTGAATTAAACTGAACAAAGAAACTTCAACTTGAAGAGGAAAGAAAGCATACGGAAAAGCACAAATCTAAAAATCAAAAAAGGAGAAATAAAATCACTTTTATGAAAAAATGTACACATGATCCGCAAACCAAAGTCCTATGGATTAAATTGCATTTACTATTGGTTAATTACTATATAAGTTTCAGAAATGATCAGTAGAGCCTTCCATACCAAATCTGTGAGTCTCTAAATGCCTGGGGATTAGAACTTTTATATTATCTGGATTATTTCAGACGTATAATAAGCTATCAATGATCAGCGGTCTGTTGTAGACAGATTTATGTCACTTGACATTATTATTATGGCTTGGCAACCCAAAGGTTTTTTTTTAATCATCAAAAAGCTTTACTTTTCTTTTTTATTTTCCTTTGGGGGGGTAATTAGTTGTATGTATGTATGTATTTTAATGGAGGTAATGGGGATTGAAGCCAGGACTTCGTGTGTGTTAAGCACGCACTCTATCACTGAGCTATACATCCACCCCCAAGCTTTACTTTTCTGTAAGGACGTCCATAAAAAAGTATGCTGATATAAACATTTTCACTGAAGTTTTCAAGAATACTTCTAGTGTACAAATCAAATGATACCAATGAAAGTTAACATTTTTTCTTCCATGTTTTCTGTTTGTAGAAAACGTGCATTTTCTTTCCTGAAACTTTGAAGGCACAGATTAAACTGACAAGGAGTGTTAAAACTGAATAGCTTCTCTAATCACGGAACTTACAGCTGCCTCTGTGGACCAGCTCCCCACAGAAAACATGTTGTTAGCTCACTACTACTCTCAGAACTGGCAGGGGAGTGCGGTGTGCACTGGCTCAATTGCTACAGAGCCAGAAAGGGAACGACAGTGCAAAGTTTTGGGGAAATGTTCCCACAAATAACCAATTTTAAGATTATGTGTCATATTTATAATTTTAGATTTTAGAGAATTCATGACAAAACACTCTCAACACACCTAATTACTAAATCTATTCCTTTCAGAACTAAAAAAAAATTAATGCTTATTATATTGGAAGCCTTCTCTTTCCAAAAAGTAAGACTTCTGATGAAGGTATCAGAAAAATCAAAAGCAAAAAAGGTAGGAAGACAGAAATATTACACACTAAACCCATCTTTACATTAAGAAAATGTACTTCTACTATTCGTGCCCTTGAGTATAACAGCATACATCCTTTTCAATCTGCCTGGACAGCATTAACGTTATCCTGAATTGAAACTTTTTTTACTACTATTTACTGAAGAAAACACTTAGGAATACCATCGTGTGAACATGCAAAGAGCTTTTCTTTGTTTTATTTTTCAGACTCAAGGTAACGTAGACAGAAAAAGCAGTAAAAACAGTAAAAGTGAGTTTTCTCTTAAAGAATCAAGAAGGAAAGTATCCATCCTACCAACGTAGGTCCTTAATGTGAATAAAACTGTCAAAGTAAAATATTACTCAGCTTCTCAAAATGACTTTCTATAGGTTGTATTTAAATAGTGTTAAAAAACTTAGAGTCAGCATCTCCAAATTTATAAAATAAAATAAACTTACAATCTCATCTCCTGGCAACCAATATCCTTCCTGTTCGATACCAGCTTTTGAACCTTTGCAGCCCACTGTTAGCGTTTCCACAATGAGACCATCTTTCACAGCTAAGCTCAGCTGACGGGTGGTCTCTTTTGGATGCATACCGTGGACTCGAGACATATACCTGAATACAAAGGAAAAACAAATTTAAAATCCCTCAGTACTGAAAAATAAAAGTAAGAAAACAGAGGTGATTTACTTCTCTTTTTATTGTGACTTGTACTTATGAGAGCCCTGCTGGAAAAAAAGAACCCTAAATACTTAACTCTTTCAATATCATGATATTTTAAACCTCAAGTCTATTTTGTATATTTAGGGGAATATTTGTTCAAAATAGTCCCAAACCAGCAAATATAAATCACTTAACAGATTTTAGTCAAACTTCTCGTCTAGTTCTAGCCTCTGCAGCAAGTACCATTAACGTCCACTCCGCAGATTCTATATCTAGAATTTTGTAATCTCCAGCCATAGGACATTAGACTATAAAAAACTTCTACTCAAAACTTCAGAAATGACACCAAATATAGGAATTACATGAGTGGTTATCAAAATAAAAAGAAAACAAGAAAGCATGCTGTGATCAATAAGGCAAAAATGTGATTTTCAGTAAAATATATTTTGAATTGGATCACTAAAGCATGTAAGCGTACTCCTTGATTTACAGTTATACGGCATATTTCTTAATTTAAAAAAATGTATTTCAACCACAGAGAATAATACTGCAGATTCTCTTGTATTCACCAGTTGTACTGAACTCATGTTAACATCCTGGCACAGTAGCTTCATATCTTTTTTCGGTTTTTAAGGAAATAAAATGTTATGGATACAGCTGAATTTGTGCCATTTTCCATTCCCCTCCAATCAAACCCCAACACCCTCCACCAGTAGGTACTGGTACCAGTACTAGGATATCCAGACACAAAACCATATTACGGGACAAATTAGGCTGGCCTCAGTCTCTCCCGGGAAACATTCTGCACTAGCAGACAGGGCAGCAGTACCCGACGATTAGCACGGAAATTAAGTGCAAGGCAAGAATTCTGCATCCAACTAATCTTTCATTTAAGTATCAAAGCATTCAAAACAAATCACTTTGAAAATGCAAGAACTCATCACAGAAAAATCTTCTAAATTTATGGGATGAATTTCAACCAAGATAAGGAGTAAACTCTGGCAGGAGACTGCAGACCTTCCCTTCTTCTGTATCTACGTTTGTGGAAGAGAACTGCTTCTGTTTAGGAGATACGGAACTTTAAAAAGTTTCTATTTTCTCTGCCAATGCAGTAACTGAAGGGCTAAGAAGGAAGTGATGGAGACTGACAGATGTGAGCGAGGACAAGGGAGTTAGTCCACAGACTGACAGTGAAGGCCGCCAAACCATGTAGCAGAGGTACAAATATATTTTCACATGTAAAAGTCAATACCAACAAAAATAATCAACTGAAGTTTGGAATGTGGGGAAGGAAAACTGGCAAAAGTGACAATGTACTAATTTGGTCTGGCCACAATAGGGAGCCAATAGAAATTTTCTTAGGAATTAAGCACATCACTGCATTTACGTTTATAAAGGTACCCTTAGAAGAAAAATACAAAACTTCTAAGTTATCTGAAGAAACTCATAAAAAAAACACATTATGTACTAAGACAAAAAGAACAAAAGTGAAATATAAGAAGAACAAAAGAAAGCATATTGAATTTAGTAAGACCAAAAAGAAACAAATTCGTCCTTCTGATACATATAGATTGGCTGAACTCGACAATTAAAAGAAAAGATAGACTCACAAAACCAAAAATATGCTGTCTACAGGAGACACACTTAAAGTGGACTCAGACTGAAAACAAAATGGGCAAAGACATATAACAACGCAGTCCAAATGAAGCAGGGATCGACACTGCAATGGCTAGAATTTGGAATCCAGGGCAAAAATCATTTTTAAAAAAGACAAATGTGGCACAGGTAGTTATAAAGCAGAAACTGTAAGAAATAAAGGAAATACTGACAGGAATACAGAATCGTGAGACTTTAATTCACTTTTCTCAGTCCATAAAAATGTCTAGTGAACAAAATTAAGTACGGATACAGAAGACCTAATTTATAAGACAGATTCAGTTGATTTTATTCTGAAAACCCCCAAAGCCCATCAACAGGTTCAAGAAACATTCATTAAAATTGAGCATGAAGTCGGTCACCAAAATGACAATAAAGTCCAAAAGTTAAACAGACATTTGCTGGTTGCAGTGAAATTAAACCAGATTATTAGTAACAAAACTAAAATACTCATAAACCACTGAATCAAAAAGGTTAACCTGAAAACTGCAAAAAATCTAAAAATAATAATTAAAATGCTAAAACAGTGCCAGTTAAAAAAAAATTATAGAACAATATTAATCCAAGGCTCCTTATCAGGAAACATAAAATGAAGGCAGCATTAATGTAACGAACAATGAAGACGCAGAGTGCGGAAAACACAGACTAAGAAACGTCTACAGGGACACAGCCACACGTGAAAGGGAAACTAAAACAGTTGTAAGCAACTGCTTTGTTCATTTCTGTGCAAAAATATAACATAAACACTATGATATTCTAGGAAAATATAAATGATCAAAAGTTGACCACAGCAAAAAGAGAATACTTTAAAAAGGACAATTTCCAAAGAAATAAAACAAGTTGGCAAAGAGCTTGCCCAGAAAAACACCAGATAGGGACATATTCACAAGGTAATTCTATCAAACTTTTAATGACCACATAACTCCAATGCGATTTAGACTCTCCCACTACGTAATAGAGTAAAGCAAGGAATCCAGCAAAATAATGGCAAGAAGACCTCATAAAAATAGCACAGAAGAAGAAAACTACGCTCCCAAAAGAACACTGGTGTAAACTCCTAAATAAAATATTTGAATATGCAGCATAATCTTAAATATTAACATAAATTCATGTTGATATAGTAATATATTCAAATATAAAAAGAATAATATACCATAAGTAGGTATTTAATTTCAGGACTTCCAGGAAGATTTATCATTAAGAAATCTAGAAATATAATTCACCCAATTAATAGATCGAAAGTGAGAAATAATAAAGCTTTCCAAACATTTTTTAGTAAAATTTACTAAAATTTAACATCCAGCCCCCTAACAAAATAGGAATGAGCAAACACTTCCTCAACTTGATTGGGAATATTCAAAGATGTCTCTGACACTCTGCCGAAGGTAATAACCAGCGCAGCTGAAACAGAGAAAGAAATAAAGTATAAAAGTTGATAAGGAGTTAAAATGACCATTATTGCAGATCATATACCTAGAAGACCCAGAAAATCAGCTGATGTGCTATTTTTAATCAAAATAATTTAATCAATTATTTGTTTGGATATAAACTAATACACAAATTAATAGCATTCATACATAAATACCAAAAAAACCCAGCAGATTTAAAAGACCCCAATTATTTATAACAATAAGAAAAATGCCTCATAATAAATAGAAGAAATGACAAGATCTGTATGAAGAAAATTTTGAAAAGTTTCTAATGTAAAAAAAAAAAAAAGAGCTAATGGAAAGACATGCCAATTATTTAGATGAAAGACGACAAAATCCAAATTGCCTCTAAGATCATTTAACTAACCACCACCACAATGTAGGCAAGTTGATTCTGAAGTTCCATGGAGAATTAAACGAACTTCCCAGTGACTCCACATCTAGCTATTCATCCTATGGACATAATTAGACACATGTGACATAATACACACACAAGGAAGGAAATTCATTTTAGCACTGTTGACAACAAGAAGAGATCAGAAACACCTAAACATACATCCAAGGAATATTGGCTAATGTATAATACATAACCATGCCAAGGATTATTATATAATCATTAAAATACATGAAGCAGTGTCATAGACATAAGATGACGTAAGTTCTAAAATATATTATGTTTTAAAATCATGGTATAGAGGATAATATCCAAAATATATAAAGACTCATTCAATTCAATAGCAAAAAAACCCCAAACAACTATAAACACCCCCAAAAACCAGGCACAGGAATCTGAACAGACACTCTCCAAAGAAGACACACAGGTGGCCAACAGGTACATGAAAAGATGCTCAACATCAGTAATCATCAGGGAAATGCGGATCAAAATCACAGTGAGTTATCACCTCACACCCATCAGAATGGCCATCAAAAAGGTAAGAGATAACAAGTGTTGGCAAGACATGGAGAAAACGGAATCTTTGTACAGTGTTAGTGGGACTGTAAACTGGTTTAGCCACTATGGAAAACAATATGAAGGTTCCACCAAAAATTGAAAATACAACTACCACATGATCCAGAAATTCCACTTCTGAGTATTTAGCTGAAGAAAATGAAAACATTAATTTGAAAAGATGTCTGCACCATGTTTCCTGAAGCATTATTTACAATAGCCAAGATATGGAAGCAACCTAAGTATCCGTGGAAAGATGAATGGATAAAGAAAACGTGATTTTATATATATATATATATATATATATGAAAGATAAACAATGTATGATTTCACTTGTATGTGAAGTTAAAAAAAAATGTGAAGAACAGACTGGTGGTTGCCAGAGGTGGGGGGTGGGGAGGGCAGTAGGCAAAAGGGGTGATAGTAGTTAAAAGGTACAAACTTCCAGCTATTAGATCAATAACTTGTGGAGATACAATGTACCACATGGTGATTAATTACACTGTACTGCACATTTGAAAGTTGCTTAGAGCAGATCTTAAAACTCCTCATCCCAAGAAAAAAACTGTTCTGTAACTATACACGGCTATGGATGCTGACTAGACTTGTCATGGTGCTCAGTCTGCAGTGCATACAGATACCGAATCATGCCGTACACCTGGAACTAGTACAATCTTATTTTTCCACTTAGACCTCAATTAAAAAAAGAGAATCAGAGAAAAAATCATGGTATAAAATGGTACAATTTCTCAAAGACCTTATATAATTATTTCTGTATATGTACAAGAGTTCTAGAGGTATGTTCCAGGAACTGTCAAAAGAGGTTACTTCCAAGAACAGTGGTCAGCAGGCAGGAACAGGAAGAAGGCGTTTTTTCACGGTACTCCCTTTTGAATTTTGTTCACATATCTATCAGCCAAAAACTAATTTTACAAAAAAAAAGTAGGTACCATTTACCATCCCTCCAAATGTACAAAAGCTCCTTTCTGCCACACAAGCTCACCAATCCTGGGCAGGTCCCCTCCTTCCTTTTCAAACTCATCTTAGCTATTCTTAGCTCTACCTGGTCCTTAACACCCACAATAATTTTACAATCAGTTGGCCAAGATCGATGAAAAACATTGCTGAGATTCAGATTAATTAGAGGAGAATAAACACCATTATATATTAACTATTTTCACCTGATGAAATTTGTACATCTATATTTATTTATAACTTTTTCTATGTCCTAAATAAGGTTTTATAATTTTTCTCCATAAATTTCTTGAGTACCTTTTGGGTTTTTCCTAGATATTGCATACTTTTGGTTTCTTCTGAAAAGAGAACTTTATATAATATAATATTTCCTGGTCGGAGGCTGCTGGTAGAGCAAGGTTGAGGAACCTTGCTTAAACCCTTATTAGTTTTAGATCTGTCTGTTTAAGTAACCCCATTGAACTTGTCTTTTCTTATTGCTCTAATTAGGACTTCCAGTACAGTGTACACCTTAGGTAGTAGTAATATGTGTATCCTTGTTTGAGATCTTGCAAGGGATTCTTATAATAGCTCACCATTACAGTAGATAAATTTTATCAATTTAAGTGATAAATGTAAATATAAATATGACGCTTGCTGAAGGATACTGGTAGCTTTTATAAAGAAAAGACCTTTCCAGTCCCAGTCTGACGTTTTGTTTTCTTAACAAGAAAGGCATTACTGTTATTATTCCTTGATATATTTTAATCCCCTGAACTTCACCACACAAATAGGTCTTCCTGGCCACCGTGCACTCCAGCAGCAGTGGGGCATGGACGAAGGCACAGTAGAGAGAAATTGGCCTTTCTCTGTAGTGACTGCATGGTGGGCGCATCCTCCTTAGTTCAAAGAGAAAAAAAGTCAGCTAAAGCCATTTATCCAGTCCTGAGGGACCACAGATGTGCACAGGAGGAAGGACTCAGGGAGCCCTTTTCACAGGGCAGGAGGATCACAAAAGGGAATGGATGAAGGATTATTTCTAACTAGAACATAGGAACTGCAGCGTTACAAAGAAACATCTCCTCCTCACACTGTTACAGCCTGGGAGCAGAACAGCACTGAGGGAGGGCTCTGCTTCCTGAAAGAAAAGGGGGTTTAGGCTTATTGGGATGAAGAGCAAGTGATCTAGGACGCATTAACACGCTGGTCGCCACATCACTCAAATCTGGGTGACAGCTGTGTTTCCCCAGGGGCCCCCGATCCACAGTGGGTGATCGATGTGGGTTTAAAAAGTACAGTCTAAAGGCTAAGAACATGTGTTCACTATTTAAAACAGCTGTTATATTTGTATCTGAATTTGTTCCCTTCAGGGCCCTAGAATCACAGGACCCATGTGCTGACCTACCTGCAGCTGCAGCGAGAAGAGCTGAGGGGGCAGACAAGTCGTTTCAGACAGTGCCTCTTATAAACTGGCACTCAGAAAATGCTTGTTGAATATATAAATGAGTATGAAATAATTTCAATGTGATCTTTTAAAATCTTTTAATTCCAGACTTGCAGAAGAGTTGCAAAAATAGTAGAGTTCCCACATACCCTTTATCCAGCTTCTCCTAATGTTAACATCTTACATAAAACAATACAATTATCAAAGATTCTTGATTTCTTTTTTAAGTTTATGAATTTATTTGGTATAATTGACATATTATATTAGAGTAGGTGTACAGTATAATGATTCAGTATTTGTATACACTGCAAAATGATCACCACAGTAAGTCTAGGTAACATCCGAACATTTCTCAGTTTTTTAATCGATGATAGTAAAGATAGTACATGGTACTTTAAACTATTGACTTTATTCAGGCTTCACCACTTTTCAACTGTTCTTTTCCTGTCCCAGGGATCAATTCAGGATCTCTTAACATGTGATTTTATGAGCTTAAGAAACATCCAAAAATTAAAGAAATAATTATCATTAAAAAATGTTTTTACAATGAAGAAAAGTGAGTGATGACTAACCCTGCCCAAAAGAAATTACTATGAAGTACTCTATCGTGGCAGTGGCAGTAACAAGGCTGGCATGAAGTCTGCCATAGTGCCGACAATTTAGAACAATGTAGTAGAAACAAAGACTCAAAAAAAAGAACAACACAGAAGATCAGAATACACAGAAACAGGTCCAAATACACAAAAATCTATGGTAAACATTACAAAAGAAGGGAAAACATAACAATTTTTAGCAAGTGATAGTGGAATAATTAAATGCAATCTGGATAAAGTAATTTAGATCCACATTATATTTACAGTTGGATGACATAAATAGTTAACTATAACAGAAAAATAAGAATAAATTAGAACAAAGTATTCCTCATCTATTTGGGGAACCAATTATGTATTAGAACAATGGAAGAAATACAGGAAAAGACAGATATGAACCCATAAAATTAAGACTGCAAAATATAAGACTAAAAAAAACTAAAACAGGAAACAAATAACTAACAAAAAGACATCAAGTATGACAAAAGGTTAAATATGTACCTATCAGCACATTTAATGTTCTAGAGGTTTCTTTTTGTGTATGTGGCCTATGCAATAAACCCAAAACTTACTTGAGCAATGTAAGACATTTGGTTTAACAGTTATTGTGATAGAAATCACCAATGAAAAGGCAACAAGCACAAACTCACAAAGCAAAATTTGAGCAACACCTTACTTTTCCCCTATTTTTCCTTAAATAAAAATACTCATTCTCTCCCATTTTTCTTAAAAGGCAGAACTGAACCAGAGTGCTGTAGACGTTAAACAAATGAGGAGTTAATATCACCTCACTGAGCATTACAAGTATGTCTGATAAGCCTCAAGACCATCCCGAGTTACCTACAAATATATCCTGAAGGACTGAGTGACGTACAAAATACCTTAAATACAATGAGGGCTCTCAACACATTTTCCTTCTCTTAGATCGTCAAGTACTCAGCGAGGTTTAGTTCATGTGAAAATACTTCCGCTAACAATTCAGGTTAGGGGCACGCCAGCTCTTGTTTTCTCACATGCTGCGTATCCATTCCAGGGGCTGATCTTCCTCAAATGAAGAGGTAAAAACAGTTTGGCTTTGAGATGCATTTACAGTGGCCATCTAGTCTCCTACTTTAATTTCACATAGTACAAACCATGAAATAGTATGTAAATGTCACTACTTAAAAGTTACATTCAATTTCTCTGAACTTTACCAACAGCTTTTAAAATTCTTCCCGTCCCATCCATTTCCTTTCCCGTGATTTTCCTCCCAGTGTCTCTCCTAGGATGCTACTTTCCAATGGCTGCTGAGCACTGACATGTGCCCCAGCAACAGGCTGCAGAACCTAGGATGTGCCACCTCCCCTGAGATAATTCTGCACGGTCCAAGACAAAAAAAAAATAGTTAATGGAAGCAGCCACCGCTAATTTAACATTTTTACATACGTAAGAAATCTTGTGTCATAATTCCTGAAATTAATTATCTTTAACCCTTCTAAAAATGACTCAATCTCAGAAACTGGTGTCATGCAGTTTGAAATGAGCACACCAAAGAAAACAGGGTAAGTGTGACCACAGCAGGGTACGAAGGACCACCACAAAGTGCACCGCCATGTTGTCTGTGCAGGGGAAGCATCACGACACCTCAAGCCGTCCTCCCGTCCCCTACCAGCAGCTTCGCACCGTCATCGAGGCTAGAGGCCTCCACTCCAATGGAAACATAACAAACGTATTTTAAGTGTATTCTGGATGATCTGGATAAAGTTCGTACTGCTCCATAATTTCAGTACCTAATGGCTACCAACTGGCCTCTGGGAACTGGCTCAGAGGCTTAAAAAAGACACAGCCAAAAATATTAGAATCATAAAATCTGAGATAAAAATTTAAGTGAATAACTGCACTAATCTCTTGATGTTAAAGGACATTCTGAGTATAAAAGCTATGGAAGAACACAAAAGATCCAAAATATCTGACTAGCTAAGAAATGTGGAATTTCTCCATGACATGAAACATCACAAACTCGGTTTTTTTCTAGCCTATGGAGCAATTACCGCTAACTTCCATTCTGCAAATGAAAAGCAGACAGTAAAATGGAATATATTTAGCACAAATATGACAAAGACTACAACAATACAAAACCGCAACAATAAGAAAACTATTTCACTGTCAAGTGAGCAAGATACTCAGAATTATTCTCAGTGCTGGTAAAGATGCATTAAGACAGCCACTTTCAACACAGAGCTGCTGAAAATACCTTCTGGAAAGCATTTTCGCATCATGTATTAACACTTTGTAAGTGACCCTTATTCACTGATTCAGTAATTCCACTTCTACAGAAACAACCTGAATAGGACACAGGATTTATGTAAAAAAATGTTCCTCACAGCATGAATTTTTATAGGAAAAAAAAAGGATTTGAATGTCCATAATAGTAAAATAAATTATGGATATAAAATGTTGTATATCCAACCAATAGAACACAATGCACTTAATAAAATTAATGCTTTAAAAAACAAAAGTGTGAGAAAATGCTCACAATATTAAAGATAAAAAGGACAAGATTTTAAAATATATACATGTATATACACACAGGAGAGAGAGTTCTGTTACCAACAATGGCTGACTAGGTTATTCAGATCAATTCTTCCACTGAAAACTAGAAAAAACAAATCAAACGCTAAAAAACAATTCATTTAACTTAGGAGGGTCTGCCAGTTCTGAAGAAGCCACCGAGAACCTCAGAAGCTAAGCAGATAACATCGCAGGGCCAGGGAGACAAGAACTCCAGTTCAGACTCCCTGGGAAGAGGGAGCCCTGGTGAAAACCCAGACTCAGCTGTGCCCGAGCGTCGATGCTCAGCACCAGGCGCTAGCTCACGGCCATTCCCAGTCAGGCCGAGGAGATCTGAACTCATGGCTGCACCTATCGGAAGCTAGCACGAGTGTCTCGAGGAAGACAGAATCACCCGAGAACCTGGGTGTCTGCCTCCTCCTCTCTCCCCTCCGCGACACGCCACCGCAACACCCGGCACACAGCAAAACCAGGCACATAGGAGTAGCAAGAACACGCAACAGGCAAGTACCTACTTGTTTTGCAGGTCGTAGGCCAGAATGTAATAATCCTTCTTACATAGTTCTGCCCTCTTACTAAATACTAGGCACAGAGCTATTTATTCATCACAGACCTCCATGGTGACTAACTAGGGAAAAAGCCATCAAAGAGAGGTGAAGTGTGCTAGTAGTTCTCAACACCATTTTCATAATTCCTGTTTAATCCTAACTGCCAAGTCTTAATTTCCCTCATTTCTGAACTAGTTAAAAACCATTCACAGTGGCCTGAATACAGACACACCCTGAAGATGTTCAGGGATTAATTACCAACAACCAAAAGCAGCAGCAACAGCAGCAAGAATCTTTCTGTTGTTTTTTCACTAACAGTAAAGACATTAAAAATACTTTTTCTTTGAAAAGCTGCTCTGTCCTGACTGCCCCAAACGGCACACTGTGAACTGTCACCTCAGACCTAGGGCTCTGCTACTGGGGCAGTGACTCTAATTAAAATCACTGAAGCAGAACCTTCAGTTATTTCAAAGTTTGGTAGAAACTAAGACATCACTTCCATAGTAGGCAAAATTTTCACTTTGGGGAAAAATAATTTATCCTGTGACACATATACTACTTATTTCATTGTTAAATTGGTTCCATTTTACAAAAAGAGAGTAATTTTTAATTCAGTAAGTCCCCATTTCAGTAATGATAAATAATACATTTAACAGCTTGCTCCTTCTTTTTACATTATTAAATCAGACCTAATTCACAATTTTACCAACTTTTAAAAATGTTGCTGATCAGTTTATACCCATGACACAACTAATGAAAATACATTATCTGTGTAATGATGCAAAAACCACCACAGGTTTAAGACTGCTGTTATTTCATATCTGAAATTAAAGTATATTCCAAGTTTTATGTTTTAATTTCCTTGGTAGCTGGAAGAAAGAGCACAGGCAACAGCAGAGTACCATTTTGGCAAAGTCTTACATAACAACAACTTTTTAATTAAAACTGCCTCTGAGACCTCAGCCTAACTACTCAGACCCAGGACTAGACTCTGCCATCTGACATGAGCTTTGCAAAAAATATAAAACGGTTACCTCAATGAAAACCCTAGGAATAAATGTCTTTCTGCTTTTAGTATTACTGGAAATAGCTATGGTTCACCTCAGCACACAGTTTCCTAGTGGACGTGATTAAAATGCTGCACCTTAGGAGAAGCTACCAGAAAACTGCAAGCCAAGATTTGTAATCCACCCTTAACAAGTTGTGGGGTTTCACGGAAAACAGCTTTATTCCTAGCTCTATTTTGTGTCCTAAATTTCATTCTCTTTTCCTCATCCTTCTCATCTCCTTTGGATATATACTACCTTATTCTACCTACTCTACTTAACTCTTTCTCTAATCGTCTCCAAAATATTTTTGGAACAAAATGAAGTTTTATAAAATGCACTGTATACATTTATTTGATACACAAATGAATACAATATACACACACAAATTAAAAACCATCCACCTAAAGATAAATGCTGGAGAGAGTGTGGAGAAAAGGGAACCCTCCCACACTGTTGGTGGGAAGGCAGTTTGGTGCAGTTATTATGGAAAACAGTATGGAGATTCCTCATAAACTAAAATCAGACTTACAATATGATCCAGCAATCCTAATCCTGGGGGAACCTTAATTCAAAAAGATAACATGCATCTCAATGTTCACAGCAGCACCATATACAATAGCCAAGACATAGAAGCACCCTAAATGCCCACTGACAGATGCCTGGATAAAGAAGTGAGATAGATAGACAGAGAGACAGTTCGATATTGGAATACTACTAAGCCATAAAAAAGAATAAAATAATGCCATTTGCAGCAACATGGATGGACCTGGAGGTTGTCATTCTAAGCAAGTTAAGCCAGAAAGAGAAAGAAAAATACCACATGATATCATTTACATGTGGAATCTAAAAAAAAAAAAAAAAAAAAAGACGAACTTATTTACAAAGCAGAATCAGACTCACAGACATAGAAAACAAACTATGGTTACCAGTGGGGGAGAGGGGGGTGGGAAGGGATAAATTGAGAGTTTGAGATTTGCAGATACTAACTACTATATATAAAATAGATAAACAACAAGTTTATACTGTATAGCACAAGGAACTACATACAATATCTTGTAGTAACCTATAATGAAAAAGTATGAAAGTGAATATATGTATGTAAATGTATGGCTGAACTATTATGCTGTACACCAGAAATTGACACAACATTGTAAACTGACTATACTTCAATTAAAAAAAAACTCAACTGCAAAAACACAAACAAACAAAATAAATCCATCTACCTTCCATCCTTTTTTATTGCCCCAGTTACAGGTATCCTACTCTTAGGGATGGACCCGAACACACATCATCTACACCAGTGCCCAAAGCACACCAGAGCTCTGTCATCATCCCAAACGCCCGCAGCAAGTGAATGCTTCTAAACACTGCCATATATCCATATAATGGACGATGACTTAGCAACCAAAAATGAATAAACTACCAATATATGTAGCAAATGCATCTCAAAACATGCTGATCAAGAAAAGGTGATCATGAAAAAGAATATACTCTATGATTCTATTTACGTAGAATTCTGGAACAAGCATAGATCAACCAATCACTGCGACAGAAAGTCAGTCAGGGACTGCCTGGGGCTGGGAAGCAAGAGTACTAACCATAAAGAAGCACAAGGGAACTTCTGGGGGTGACGACAACCTTCTGTGTCTTGACTGAGATGGTGGTTGGTTACACAGAGGCATTAATTTGCAGATGAGGAAAGGAAAGTGACTTCCTCAAGAAAACATGCCTACTTAATAGGACATCTTCTGTACCATAGAAACAGCCTGGTTCTAGTAGAGATTTCAAGCTTTCTGCAGCACGGACAGCTGGCCGCACGGAAGAGTGACGTACACTCACACTCACAAGTGCAGCTGAGACGGCTGAGTGCCTGTTATGCGCGAGTCAATTTTTGGGGGCTTGGCACATTCCAATACACGAAGCAGAAAAAGATCCCTACCTCTGAAGCTTACATATTGGTGGGAAGAGGCTGCAGGGGCCGAGGGCAAACAAAAATGGTACTGCTAAGTATGTAAAAGTAAGCTACATGGGGTGCTGTAAGGGCCCCTAAAACCGCTCCCACAAGAGCATAAATTCTAAAGAATGAAGACTCACTCACTATAGAGGGGAAAGTTTTTTTAAATGGATCCTTTTCTACCACCACATAAAGAGAGAACTACAGATAAAGACCTAACTGTGAAAGGTAGAACTATAAAGTTAATAAAAGAAAATGTAGGAGAATATTATTGTGGGTTAATAAAGAAGAAGGAATCCTTAAATAAGATTTCAAAAGCACACAACATTAAGCAAAAAATACTGAATTTGAGCACATCAAAATTTAAAGTTTCTGGGGGAGGGTATAGCTCAAGTGGTAGAGCACATGCTTAGCATGCATAAGGTCCTGGGTTCAATCCCTGGTACCTCCTCTAAAAATACATAAATAAATAGACCTAATTACCTCCCCCTACAAAAGATAAATAAAAATTAGAAAAAAAATTTAAAGTTTCTGTTCAACAAAGAACACTACGGGAAAATTTAATAAACAGATGAGAGAATTAGAAACGATGTTTACAAAGCAGGAAGTGTACCCGAGAATTAACAACAAGAGCTTCTGCAAATCAACAGGAAAAGACAACCCCAACCGGAAAGCAGGCAGAGGATAAGCAGATCTTGGTCAAGTTAAGTAGATGTATATCCTACAGTCAAGGAGGAATTCTGTTCCTAGATACACACACCAACAAGTTCCTCGTATAGGTCAAAAAGCAAACTGGTATCTGCTTTTCATAGTGGAGAGCTGGAGCAATGCATGGTTATTTGTAATGTGGAGGGAAAGTGGAGACAATCTGAGCATCCATCGTAAGGAAATACTTCAAAGCACAAGGAGAGGATATAACGCCTGGAGACTGGTGAAAAAAAAAACTGAAAACACCCAAGTTACCTAAGCAAGGGCAGCATGATGATAATATGTAATCACAGGGTTGTAATAAAAGCTGAATGAGGTAATGAATGTAAAGCTATTAGCCCAGTGCCCAGAACTTATTAGCCCAATCTACACAAATGGTTCCTCTACCAGCCACTGTTTATCCTCTAAGCTTCCACCTTCGTTACTTACATTACTGACTATCTGTATAATTAAAACACTTAAGAGTTGTCATAAGAATTAAATAAATGGCATATGGAGGCAACACAAAAGTAAAGAGGAAAAAGCATGGTTTCTTAAGTCACCAGATCTCAGTTCAAATGCCAGCTCTACAACTTATTAGCTGCCCAACCCTGCACAAGGGACTTAACTTCTCTGCATCCCAGTCTATGTATCTATAGTAAAATTAACAGCGTCCACCCATGTGGTTGTTTTGAAGGTGAGTACGGTAACATGATGTAACCTTACAGTAAATGTTTATGTTACTACTCATCCCTCCTCCCTACAGAACAGGCTCCCCAGATGGAATACTACACAACTATTACCAATGATAACTTATGATGACCTGATAACAACATGGAAAAAGGCTAAATAATGTTGAGAAGATAACAAGCATATGAAAAATGACCGGAAAGAAATCAATCAAAATGGGTCCCTTGCTGGAATTTAGGTAAAGAAACGACTGGTGATTATCTTTCTGTCTTTTATTTTGCAAGTATCCTACAATATGGTCATGGTACTTGTAGAAATTTTTTTTAAAATGGTTAACAATAATGCTCCACTAGCAGGTGCTTTATTGACACAAGAATGCTTCAAACTATGTAAATCAATAAACATGATACACATTAACAGAATGAAAGATTAAAAATCCTATGATTACCTCAGTAGATGCAGATAAAGCATTTGACAACATACAACATCCTTTCATGATAAAAAAAAAAAAAACCCTCAACAAATGGGGAATAGAAGGAAACTACCTCACCATAACAAAAGCCATATATGAGAAACCCCCAGAAATCATCATTTAATGGTGAAAGGGAGAAATACTGAAAGCTTTTCCTCTAAGATCAGGAATAAGGCAAGGATGTCTGCTTTCACCACTGCAACACAGTACTGGGAGTTCTAGCGAGATCAACTGGACAAGAAAAGATACAAAAGGCATTTAAGTTGGAAAGGAAAAAGTAGAAAGATCACTGCAGATATTATCTGAAAAGGAAATCATGACAATAACTCCATTTACAACAGCATTCCTGCAACTTAGGAATTAAATTAACCAATGAGGTGAAAGACTCATACAATGAAAACTACAAAACACTGCTTAAGTTAAAGACACAAATACAGCTGACCCTTGAACATGGTGGGGGTTAGGGGCGCCTACTCCCATACAGTTGAAAATCCACATGTAACCTTACAGTCAGCCCTCCATATCTGAGGTTCCAAATCCATGGATTCAAACAACTGCAGACCATGTAGTACTGTAGTACATATTTGTTGAAAAAAATTTGCATGTAAGTGGATCTGCACAGCTCAAACCTGTGTTGTTCAAGGGTCAACTGTGAATGGAAACACCTCCCATGTTCATGGATTAGAAGTACTAATATTACTAAAATGTCAGTATTACCCAAATAGTCTTATTAACCATAGAGAATCATAAAAGTATTAACCAAAGAGAGTCACCATAAAGTTCATATGGAATTTCAACAGACCCCAAACAGCCAAAACAATCTTGAAAGAACAAGAAAAAACTAGAGGACTCATGCTTCCTGATTTCAGAACCTACTACAAAGCTGCCATAATCAAAACAGTATGGTACTGGCATAAAGACAGACATACAGACCAATGGAATAACAGACAGCCCAGAAATAAACCCTTGCATATACCACCAAATGATTTTTGATAAGAGTACCAAGACTACTCAGTGGGGAATAGTCTTTTCAAAATGGTGCCATAAAAACTGGGTACCCATATGCAAAAGAATAAAGGAGGACTTTCGCCTAACAACATACACAAAAATTAACTCAAAACGGATCAAAGACCTAAATGTAAAACCAAAACCAATAAAACTCTCTGAAGAAAATACAGCCCAAAAGCTTTACGACACTGGTTTTGGCAATGATTTCTTAGATATGGCATCAAAGGCACAGAAAACAAAATAGAGTCAAATTGGACTCATGAAAATTTAAAAATTTTTTACATCAAGAAACACTATCCAGAGTACAAAGGCAACCCACAAATGGGAGAAAATGTTCAAAAAGCATACATCTAGTAAGGGATAAGTGTCCAAAATACACAGACAACTCCTAAAACTCAACAGCAACCAACCAAATTCAAAAATGAGCTGAGGACTTGAACAGACATTTCTCCAAAGAAGATATTTAAATGGTCAATAAACACATGAAAAAATGCTCAACATCACTAATCATTAGAGAAACGTTAAATCAAAACACAATGAGATACAATTCACACCCACCAGGATGGCTACTATCAAGATAACAGAAAATTACAAGTGTTGATGAGGATGCATAAAATTTGGAACTCTTGTGCACTATGGAAAGTAAAACGGTACAACTGCTGTGGAAAACATTATGGATTTCCAAAAATAAAAATAGAATTATCATATGATCCAGCAATCCCACTTCTGTGTATATACCCAAAAGAACTGAAAGCAGAGTCTCAAAGAGATATTCATAGCCCAAGTTTATAGCAGCATTGATCACAATAGCTAAAATGTGGAAACAACCCAAGTGTCCATCGATGGGTGAATGGTTAAGCAAAATGTGGCCTATACACACAATGGAATATTACTCATTCTTAAAAAGGAAGAAAATTCTGCAATATGCTACAACATGGATGACCCTTGAGGCCATTACGCTAAGTGAAATAAGCCACTCACAAGAAGACTAATACTGTGTGATCCCACTTACGTGAGGTACTTAGAGTAGTCACAGTCATAGGGACAGAAAGTAGAATAGTGGTTTCCTGGGTCTAGGGGGAAGGAGGAGTTACTACTTAATAGGTGATGAGTTTCAGTTCACAGCATGAGAAGAGCTGGCAAGATGGATGGTGGTGACAGTATCACAGCACCATCAGTGTATCCCAAACCACTGAACCGTATGTACACTTAAAAACGGCTAAGATGGTAAATTTTGTATTATGTGTTTTACCACAATAAAAAATAAAGGTAATAATGATCTGCCACGAGGTGCTTTATAGATGGACAGGTATACAACAAGTATTTTATTTTAAAACTGCACTGAACAAAAAGGTAATAAACTTCAAAACCTAAACAGCATCATCAATAATTCATTTTAAAACGCAGATTATATTCTGAAGAACTCAGTTCTCCCTAATTCTAACACCTAACCTGTGACAAACAATTTACTCAGATGCCCTTCACCCATCAAGTGGGCTAATCTGAACGTCTGAGTAGCTGTCAGGGTGAAATGAGATAATGAGGAAGCACCAAGTAGATGACAGAGGCTTAAAAACTTCACAGAGTTTGCAAGGATACAAATATACATTTGTTAAATATCAAAAGAAAACATTTAATGGCTAACAGTTTGGACTATGATACCAGATGGATCTACATTCAAATCTCACTTCTGCCACCAATAACCTGTGTGGCTTTGTGTACTTCATGTCACCTGCCTAGGCTTCCTCATCCTCGTCACTGAGATAAGAATCATGACAACAGACTCATGGAGCTCCAGCGTGAAAACTACATGAGAAATCATATGAAGTATTGTGCTTGTCACAAAATAATGGCTCAATGTTCTCAATTATTATAATCCTCCTTGAAACTACTTCTTCAGTTAATGCAACTGAATATTACAATTAAGAAGCCTTTTCTCAGTGCCCTGTCCCAGCTACTACACTTCACACTAAGATCCAAAGATAGGAAAGATGTATGCCCTACCCTCAAGACGTCACAATCAGCAAAGGAAGCAGAAATACTGATAAAGATCGTAAGAGGCTGTAACAAATAATAAAATTCAATGTTATACATATTACTATGTGAGCCAACTGACCTCTCCCAGTGACACCAATAATGCTAGCCAACAATGCTGGCAGAGACTAATATAAAGTTCATAATTATTTCAAAAACATGTCTTTAAATTATCTTAGAACTATTACCTAGAATACTGAAACTCTAATGCTATAATTATCCAAACAAGGTGTTTGGAATAATCTGTTTGGATTAAAGTGGAAAAAAATGACATATGCAATTTATTTTTACTGGATATTAAAATATAGGTGACATTTAGAAAAACAACACGAGTTATGAATCATAATGGGAATCGTAGAGGTTTAAAGTTTAAATTGCATTTCTGTTATTCATTCTGTTGTCATATGACTCCATCTCTGCTCCTTCATTTAAAAACTAAACAAGGGCTAATGTCATGACTTTAAGAAAATAAAAATACGTTACAAATATTTGTTTTATATAAATGCTAAGTAATGAAATATTTCAAAGCTTTAATTTCATGACATCTATCCAAATTCCATAAAATTAATGAATTCGCATGCTACTTATAATGTAGCATTTACAGACCTTTAGACTAAGAGAGAAGCTACTCTTGCCTATGCATATCTTCATTTATACTGACTAATGCATTTTATTTTTATGATAAAATGACTCATTTGTTCCAATTTTATGATTAAACATCAGAAAACAACATTCAGTTTCTAAAAATGAAGTGCCAAAATTTCTTTGTGCTTATATAGCTTCCAAGGGAGGACATGTATGGGATTTTATGTTATCATTAAATCAAACCGATAAACACGAGCTTCTCAATCAGAGGCACAGGTTAACCATTAATTTATGTTTGTTTTTTTTTTAATTTTCTTTTTTCCTTTAACAGAGGTACTGCGGATTGAACCCAGGACCATGTGAAGGCCAAGCAGTTGCTCTACCACTGAGCTATAACTCCCATGCCACTAACCATTAATTAAAAAAATAAAATAAAATTTCAACCCAAATATATATATATATATATTTTGATTTCAAATGGACTCTTTCTTGTAAAAATACTTTCCATCCCCATATAATAGAATTTGTAAAGAAGTTTCCCGGAATTATATTTTTTAAATACTTGAAATATTCCGTAAATCTCAACAATGATTCTCTAACTTATAGTACCTTTCTACTCCTTTTTGAACAGAACACTAACAGTTAAAAAAAAAAAAAAAGTAAAATGAAAAGAAATTAAAATAAAGGCTGAGGACTCTCTCCAAGAGAGGTGAAGAGACAACTACTAGGAGGAAACTGCCATGAGCCCTGAAGGTTACGTAGCATCAGGTCACATGGAAGAAACATCTCCAACACAGAAAAGTTTTCTGATTTTGTTCCAGAAATTGTTACTAATCCCTAACCGTTCAGTTAACTTTGAGGTTCTAAGGCTTCTACTCAGGAAATTTCCTTTTAAATTTCAATACAAGTCTTAACATTTTAATGATCCACTGAAGAGGATACAGCTGCAGATTTTGATGTCTCTAATGTTATATACAAACATGAAGAATGTTCTTTGGATTTGCCTCTGCTAGATGGAATTTTTATTGCTTTTAGCTCTGCTTTAGGACTTTAGAAAACATACAGTGCCTTTAGCATTTTTCTTTTTAAGAAAAGTGACAAGACTGCTGTGAGCTGAAAGATGGTAACAGTAACATGATTTTTAATGTCTCCCAAACCTCCTAGACAAAGTTACTGGAAGAGGTAGAAAAAGACAAAGAGACAGTCCCACCTCTGGACAACATAAAACAAAAAAAAATTACATGATGAGAATCTCCATGAATCCCAAAGTCTGAGCAGGGCAGGACAAATCTCCAAAAGCTACAATCCCAACCGATACTGACACCTGTGAGGGAGAAAGCAGCGGGACATAACAGATTCCCTGATGGAACTGAGTACAGGAGGCTAAAATAACCAACAGGTAGTCACTGGAAAGAAAGTGGGTCAATTTGAGAGCAGCAGTTAAAACCAGACAGTTTACACACTCCCATCTGCATGTAAGGGATGGTAATTCATAAATTCATGTTAAAGTTTTAAGGGGCTGGAGCATAACGAGCCCTATAAACACTCAAAATTAATCAGCCAAAGCTTTCTTTTGATACAGAGCCCCACAGTGTAGAGAAACTGTTGTAATAAAAGTATCAAACATTACTAAGTCAGATCAGAAAGATCTCCAGTGTAAGGACAATAGGTACAGAAGAAATTGTGGTTCTGGAAAAAGCTATAGAAAAAGCAGGAAATCACGGAAAATACGAGGCCATATTTTCAGCACTTCATAAAAATGACTTAAGGTGCTTTAAAGCCGTATGTAGAAAAACTGTTCTCAACCACCTTTCCTTGATGTAAGTTCAGAAAAATTGATTTCACGTGAGAATGACCAACACGAAAGGGCTGTGGCTGAAGGAGCAGAATTTCCTTAGGAACGAAAGCATGCCCGAGAGATGTGCCCACAAGAGATGAAACCTGGAACTACTGTGTCAAACACATGAAAAGACATTAAGACAGTAAAATAAGATACAGGAAAGTACAAGTCAGAATTAGATAAGCTCAGAAATGACCTAAACATGAGAAATAAATGGACAAAAACCACTTCAGAAGTGAAGTCTAAACTCGAAGGCACACATAAGTGAGTACCTGGCAGAAAATGTCATAAACAGTAGTTGTAAAGAAAGAAAACATTAAAAACTAAAAATATACAGCAGCTTTATTCCTAACTGCTAAAACTGGAAATTACAAATATAGAAGACAGGAAAAGAAACCAACAGAGCATAAAAGAAGGCCCCAATAAATAACTAAACAAGATGATAATAATTTATAAATGATACATATACAACTGACCTTTGAAAAACACGGGTCAAAAAACAGAGACCGACCTGGTGGCACTGAGCACACTGAGGGCCAGAAAGTGCTAATGGAACACAATTTCTAACTGAGAGAAACCAGAGTCCCTTAGAGAAATCAGTGGTGCCAGGACTGGGGCACAGTGTATCCTAGATGAGCCTGCAAAAATTCTGTTGTATCAGAAAGCAGAGAGGAACTTTAGAACCCAATGTGAAGAAGCTCCAATTAGTCGAAGAAAGGAAAACTTGAGCACCAGAAGGGATTACGTTAGAAATGGACTGAAATATACCAAATGTATTTAAATGCATGAATTCCAAATAACAACAACAACAAAACTAATTGCTTACCATTAGAGGTTGCTATTTTGAAAGCTTAAGTAAAAAAATCAGTTAATTCCACTTTTCTGATACGAACCATACCACGTGGTAACCAAACAGTATATGATGGGAAGTTTATGTCCTTACAGAAGTATTCCAGTTAAAAAAGAAAAGATAAAATTACATTATCACTATTCCACAGTTTTTAATGAATTATTGGATTGAGCCACTGTGCACCAGCCTTAGTACCAACTTCACTGGATAAGAAGAGGCAGAACACCCATGAAGAAGTCTCACCCTTCCCCCCAAGCCTCTAGGATAAACTATCAGTTTCCAGGAGATGCAGAGGAATGAGCAGCAGTTAAAAGTACATCACAAGGATACAATCAGCAAAGGCAGACTATGAGAAACTGGAGTAAACGAACCAGTTCCTTAAATAAACAAATTGCAAAGGAAAACAACAACAACAAAAAGATGAATGAGAAACCTATGGACTAAAAGTGACTTCAAAGACATTTCAAACAAAAACAAGCAGAATTAAAACATCATACAGAAGTAAATTATAGTGTTTAGGGTATACCAGGCTTTTAAATATAAACAGACATGACCCCAAAGCCCAAAACTTTTACTAAGTGACTGAAGCTGTACAGCTTTTAATTTTATAATGGAGTCACTCATCAGTCAAATATAGAATGAAACTTAACGACTGTATATACATTCTTTACAATAACTCTACTAAAGCCTTCAGTAACTTAAGATATTCAGAAAGATTAAAAGATACTTCTATGTTCAGACTTGGCTGTAATTTAGCAGAACAACTTTATTTAAAATTAATGTAAGGCTTGAAAAGTATTTACCTACTTAGAATACAGAATAAGATTATTAGGTTTTACAGCAAAAGATCTCACTTCCTGTCATGGTCCAACGCTTCTTCCTAACTTACCTTGGCAAGGGTTACGAGCAAGGAAATTAACACTGCTGAGAACCCAAGGCACTGGACTAGGCAATTATCTAGACAGCTCCTTCCTGGGGCTGATGGTCTGGCAGGGAAATAATCACACATGTGAGTAATGTTATGAAAGAAGCACAAGATGCTATGAATACACCCCAGTGATAAAGAGGAATATGGCATATTCTCAGATGAGATGAGGCAGAAGAAAACACTGGGAAACACTCAAACTCTCACCCTCTGATTTTCTTAGTATTTTTTTAATCTTTAGATAAGACTGACAAAACGATGACTATTTGGCAGGTGAATGAATTTATTCATATCTATCTTAAGATATATGGATGGACCTTAGGACATGAAGGAAAATAAGCCTCGGCACCCTTAAGGCTGCACTGATGAGGAAAGAAGAGAGCATGCTTATGGACAATTCGTCGTGTACACCAAGAAGAGGTGTGCAATTCTGTCAACAGCCTCTGCGTCTCTCACAATCCAACGTGTTACACATGTACAAACACCCGTCATCATCATCCAAAGACCACTGACACCCACGTCGACAACTCTGTTGGCCACACCATGTACATCTCACCTGGGAGATTCCCATAGCTTCCCAGAGAATGTCCCTAGAGCTTTTAGAGAAAGAGTCACAGATTAAAAAAGAAGTAATAGCCTGAAAAGTTGAAATAGTTCAGCCAAGCTTAAATGACTTAAATTTTAAAAAATTAAGTACAAAGAGTGTCTTATTTCCACATTCTTCTGTAAGTAATTTGTGATACACATAAACTATGTTTGTTTGTTTGTTTGTTTTTAAATCCCAACCATAGGAAAATACTTAAGGCTTTTTATTCTTTGAGGTTTTAAAAAAATGTTTTCATACCAATTATCACCAATATTAAAAGTCATTTAATTATTATGTACTGTTTATTTCATTCTTATTTTCCACATAGCTGTTACCTATTTTTTCCCCCTTCTGTTCACCTGTAGGAGCTAGGAGTTGTACACAGGCAATTTTGAAATTTTCCAAGGGGAAACACGGAGCTAGAGCAACATATAGCAACAACTCTCCTCTTTCTCCTGTCCCTTCCCTCTTAAGTGACCTTTATAATCTTCTTCACCACAATATGGCTAAGGGACAAAAAATATATGGTACTTAACTTTGTTACTTATTAATAAGGACAAAAATAAGCACTTAATTAAATGAGCTCTGGTAAGTCATTTGTCTTCCATTTTTACAGGTTAGCATCTAAAGAATGCATAGAATAAGTATGAAGAAATTTGATCTAAATTACCAAAAACTATCATTCATACGTTTTTAAAAGATGAATTTAGCTTCATTCCTTTAGAAATACCAGAGAAACAAAACAAAATCAAGGGTTATCTGAAGACTCCCTTATAATTAGCATATGACACTAAAAAAGTATTCATAAAGTAATCTGCTATTTTTTTCCTCTGCATCTTGGGCTACCAAGCTAAGTAGCATTGGAAACTAGAAAACAAAACTTTCTTCTTTTAAATGAAGATTTATTTAATATAACTAATAACATATAGGATTAAATTGTTAAAAATTCTTGGTTAGTGTGTTACAAACCACTTAGATGTCATTCACTAGACCTACCATGCTACATGGTAGGTACCTACCATATATTTAAGTGAATAATGAACAGGAGACTTTTAGATCGTTTCCATAAAAGCAAGTGATTAATTAAAAGCCTTTTTAATAAAAGACAGAGACTTGTTTGCAAGAGTTGAAAAAATTCTGATAACAAAAATCCATTTTTGTTATTCTGATAACAAAAATCCATACTACTAGAAACAGCACACACTGATATTTACTTATCTGATATTCATTTATACACTTCTAAACCAGAGTAGCTTGTGTTTCGATATTTGTTCCCCTAAAAACATACTCCTGCAAGGCCAAAAAGTGACTGTAGTATATGTTGGTTATTATAATAAATTATCTTTGGAACTTTTCTCCCCAAAGACTTATTATAAAATTTTACAGTTTTTTTTTTGTATAAATTACTTACTTTGTAATACGGTCAATGTTGGCAATCTGCTTCTGATTCCGTATAATCTCAATGGCTGCCCAAAGGTGCTGGATAGCTTTTGTATCCGCCTGCCGTCTCTTTGTTAAGCGTGCCATGACCTGTGTGCTCCTTTAGCTGCAGCAATACACAAATGTAAGGGAAAGCACAGATTACAAAAGGAACCGTCATCAGCATAAGCGAGTAACGCTACCCAGCACCTCTGTATGGAGTACAGCCAACTCTCAATTGTGCCTTCTACCATCCGTCTCACCAATTACTCCATAAAAATTTTCACTTCACGAGAATGACACTGTAAGACCAGTTAAAAAGGTCTTCCCAAGAAAGTGGCCACCTTATACCAAGATGCCAAAGAATACACTTTTACAATGTATTCTAAATCAAAAATGTTAAAACATAAAATTTCATTTTTTTGATATTACATTATGTGTAATTTGACAGATCAGTGCAAAATGGAATTTTAAATGTCCCAATTATTAGGTACTTTATTACATTCATAATTTAAACATCTCAATGTAATACAACCATACTGATAAATGAAAACATTCCTTAAAAAAATAAATCATAAACAGAAAACACAGACTAGTCATTTCTGGCTGAGGTGTGAAAGGCTGGGGGTCAGTATACCAGAAGACGGCATGGGTGGACCCACATTATTAGAAACGTTCACATGCTTGGAGTAAGCGTTGGTTGTTCATTATGTTATTAGGAAACAATACTGCTAATTTATTCGAATTTCAATATTCTGAATAAACTGAGGAAAACGGCCACCAGCTGTGTCCTGGCAAGACTGAGGAAAAAACGGGGCCGCAGCCTGGATGTCTGATGAGCAGTGGTACTGCAGAAAGAGGCCACACACCTGGACCCCCCTGCGATGGGCACAGGGGGCCCTGTCAGGCCACTGAGGCACCTGACCCCTGAATCACACAGGTTATGATGCTGATGCTCTCGGGCATGAGGTAAACATCAGAGCTTTGGGGATGGCTGCAATCTCCTTGACCTGACATCTCCTACCTTCTAAGGGAAGAGATACATGGGGAAAACTCATTCTTAGCACTCTAGTGTGTTCCACGACTGGCCAGCAGTGCCTTATGAATCTCTTTTTCTTCACCTCTGTTTCTTCTCATAGCTAAATCGGTTCTCCTTCCTCCAACAAACCCAAATAAAACCAGCAGCTGCTATCAAAGGTTAACTGGAGACTCACTTTTGGTGAGTCTATGATCAGTTAGGCTCCTGGAATTAAGAAGGTGTTTTTCAGAATTACAAAATCAATTCAGGATCAAAATACAATGCCAGCATTCAAGTTTTAAAGAAAACTTAAGGAAAATTAGTTGGTCCAGGATAGACTCAGCTATAAAATTAAAAGACTTTAAAATTGTAATTTATGAATGTACCTCTTCTAGAAAGCAACCACTTCAAAATGTACAGAAACTTCTCAGTTTAAGTGCACTTGTGTAGGAGTGTCTACTTTCCAAACCTGATAAGCACTATAGTAAGGAACTTATTGGTAGGAAAATAAAATGTTAGCAAGTGTCATCTAATGGTGAACTGTAATAACGCAACTTGTCAAATTATGCAAATACTCAGATAAAAGAACAAAACTTCAGGCATTCTTTAAAAAAAATACTTTAAAAAAAACTTAAAAAAAAAACCCAAATAGTTGCCTATTTTGTGTAAGGCAATGTGGTAATAAACATAACGAAGAATTTTAAAATGTACAAATTCTAATCCTTGACAGAAAATAACATAAAACTGGCGGAGGAAATTTGACATATACATGGAACTACTAATTGTAATGTCATATATGACATGAATGGTCCAAAATATATGCTGTGAGAATTCAGACAAGAGAGACACTACTTCTAGCTTAGGTAACACCGCAAAATGGTTAATATATAGGAAAATATAAAATAAAATTTAATTTCTTGGAAAAGATAATTGTTTACAGCTACAATGAAAACAGTATCAGTAAGGTATCATTAGACTCACAATGTGTAGCAATAAAATACAGGTGACAACAATAGTACAAAGGAGGGAAGGGGTAGAAGGTAATTCTAACATTATAAATTCTTACATTTTATGTGAAGTGTTATTTATCATATTGATTCAAGGTGAAGTATAGTAAATTGAGGATGCAGATTATAATCCCTGGAATAAACACTAAAGAATACAAACAGGTACAGCTGACATACAATCAACTTAAAGATGCTTTTCAAAATACGTATAGGTAAAATCAAGAATAATTTATTCAGAACCACAGAAAATATAGAACAAAGCTAACATTTAAAAATAAAACTAAAATATACAGTAAATGTAACTATTTACACAACAACCAGGAGAACATAGTACAGACTAGTAGCAGAAACTCTGAAAATGATGTCACTTGATTCCTAGAAATGGTTAAAATCAAGATTAAAGAATTAAGCAATGCTACACTTCAGGAAAACATATGTAAAGTTAAACCCAAAGGTTTTTGAGATCTACCTACACCAAGTCACACAGGTAGACATGCCCTGTAATGAAGGTACAGCATAAGGAAGATGCATATAGTTATAGGAACGCAGGAACACCGCAAAGATGCAAACCCAAATCAGCTGAATACAGTGAAGCTTGAGGCAGGTTATAAAAGTACCAAAACAACCTGACCTATTAGGACAAGATCTCTTTAAAGTACAACCATTGAAATTCTCCGTTCTTATGAAATCTAACATCATTCATTGCAGGCATGCCTGTTGTGTGTCTGGCATTATTCTATGCTCTGGGAATACAGCAATAAGGTAAACAGACAAAACCCTTACATTATCTAGTAAATTTGATGAATAACATGGCCAGATAGAAGACTAGAATAGCAATTTAGGTGTTTATCAATAAGAAGAAAATCTTAGAAAACAAATTTCCTAGATTCTACGCAGACAGCTTACCATTTAAGGTCTTCATTGATTAGGCCAAACCAAACTTGTCTATTTTCTCCTAAATGTATATTATACGCTACCACCTAACGAAACTACTCAAAATTCCTAAATATGTCCTAAAACTCTGTAACTCTAACTTTGCTTCAGTAGTTCTCTCTGCCTCTGTACTAACTACTAAAACTCCCTTTGTTCCGTGGGGGGCTTTCCACGATGCAAATGCTCCCGCTCAACCCTTTCCCCCAGAATCAAACTCAATTCTCATGTGTGTTCTAACTGTAATTTCCTTATACATCTCTTACAAATTTTTTGCCTTGTAAAATTAATTTAAAATTCCAAAAAAAAATTACAAGTAAGTAAGAAAGGACATGTTTATTTTCCACCTGTCTTCCAAGGTGCCCAGCATACTTATGAACATGATAAATTTTTGATATGGAATTATAAAATTCAACTTTCCCAGTTATGTTATACAAACAAGTTCCAGAGAAAGCCTTCATTTAGGTTTTATCAAAGATTAAGATACTGAAAAGAAAGATCAGAAAACTTGTACAGGTATTTAATATAGTCCTCAATCTTTTTTTTTGCTCCATCTGAGGAATATGACAGACTCCCTTCAGGAAGAATAGCGCCTTAGGGTGGTGAATCTCAATAGTCCTATAGTTTACAAAACAAATACACAAAACCAAAAATTTCTGAAGAATTTTCCTAATTTCTTTTCTTGCGGTAAAATACACATAACATAAAATTTACATCATAACCATTTTTAAGTGTACAATTCAGTGGCAAATTGTACAAAAATATAGTCACACTGCTGTGCAACTGTCACCAACATCCATCCCCATAACTCATTTCATCTTGCAAAACTGAAATTCTACACCCACTAAACGCTAACACTCCACTACCTACCACCAGCCCCTGGCACTATTTTCTGTCTTTACCACTGTAACGACTCTAAATACCTCAAGGAAGTGGAATCACACAGTATGTGTCCATCTGTGACTGGCTTATTTCACTGAGACCCACCCATGTCGTAGTGTACTACAGCATTTTCTCCCTTTTAGGGCTGAATAATATTGCCTGCATGTGTACATCACATTTTGCTAATCCATTCATCTGTGGATGGACAGGTTGTGTGAATAATGCTGCCATGAACATGTGTATACAAACATTTTGAGATCTTGCTTTCAACTATTTTCGGCATAGACTCAGAAGTAGAATTGCTGCATCATGTGGTAATTCTATTTCTAATTTTTTAAGGAGCCACCATACTGTCTTCTACAGCAGCTGCGTCATTTTATACTCCCACCAATAGGGCACAAAGGTTCCAGTGTCTCCACATTCTCAACACTTAAAATTTTGTTTTTTTGACTCTAGCTGCCCTGATGGGAGTGAGTTGGTCCAAGCAACCTTGGCAAAAGCCCTCACATGGTGCTGACACTCCCTACCCCTACAAGCCCAAATTAACACAGTCTTTACACCCACGTGAGCACCTGTTACTCCTCTCACACCAGCGCTACGGAGGGGAGAGAATAAAAGAGAAAACAAGTCAGGGAGACTTAAAAACATGCAAAAGTAAACGATGCGTTACTTGGTGACACATACATTCGTGGGAAAACTTTCTACTGCAAGGGAATGACAAGCGTGCCAGGAGGGTGAGCACGGCTGAGGGCACAGCAGAGACTGCATCGAGGAAAAGCCACCGCGAGAGTCAAGGATGTGCTGATTTTTACTTCTGGTGGAGGGGTTCCAGTTCTTGTTTTATTATTACGTTACCTAACATAAATATATAGATATTTTGAAGTATTTAAATAAAATACTGCATAAAATTTAAAAATTAATCTCATTGTATAACGTGCATTTCTTTGTGACTTAGGTTAACATTTCCCTAAAGTCTATTAGCAATTTGAAATTACTTTTTATTGATAGTCTATTCATACTATTTTCCTATTTACATATTACCTTCTTTATATGTTAAAGTTATTCATAAAAGCTTCTGTCGGTCTTTTAATGAACATTAAATGAAAATTATACTGAAATCTAGCTATGTACTCCCTCATGATCGCCTTTGTGATTAGATGTCCTTCCACACTTGGGTCAGAAAAACAGTCAATAGTATTTTCCTGCAGGATTTTTGAAAATAATTTTAAAAAATACTGACTTCTTAATACATCTGGGAATAACTTTTATTAAAGTATTGATATTAATAAGCTTTATTTTTTAGAGCAGTGTTAGGTTCACAGCAAAAGTCAGCCGAAAACAGAAAGAATCCCATTTTTCCACACATCCACAACCTCCTCAATTATCAACATCCCAAACCAGAGGGCACACTTCTTACAATCAACGAACATATACTGACACACCATTATCACCCAAAGTCCACAGCTGACTGCTGGTGATGTACATACTATGGGTGTTCACATGTGCATAAAGACAAGTATCCACCACTGAAGTAAGATGCAGAACAGTTTCACTATCCTAAAACTCCTCTATGCTCCCTCTATTCATCCTTCCCTGTGCACCCCCCAATTTTCTAGCAACCATTAATCTTACCTCTCCACTGTTTAATGTTTTCCAGAATGTCGTATAGTTGGCATCATATAGGATGTAACCTTTTCAAATTGGCTTCTTTCACTTAGTAATGTGTTTAACATTTCTCCATGCCTTTTCAGGGCTTGACAACTTTTCTTTTTAGTGCTGAATAATGTTCCACTGTCTAGACACCCCTCAGTTTATCTACCCACTCACCTTGAAGGACACCTTGGTTACTTCCATGTTTTGACAATTATGAATAAAGCTGCCATAAACATCCCTTGTGCAGGTTTCTGTGTGCAAGTTTTCAGCTCTTTTGGGTAAATACCACTAAGTGGGACTGCTGAAGTACAGTAAGAGTATATTTAGTTTTGTAAGAAAGTGCTAAATTGTCTTTCAAAGTGGCTGTACCATTTTGCATTCTCACCAGAAATAAATGTGTATCCCTACGGCTCCACATCCTTGTCAGCAATCAGTGCTGCAGTTTTGGATTTTAGCCATTGTAATAGATTTGTAGTGGTAAATCAACGTTGTTTTAATTTCCAATTCTCTGATGACATATGATGTTGAACATCTTTTGATATGCTTATTTTCCATCTGTATATCATCTCTGGTGAGGTGTCAGTTCAAGTCTTTTGCTCATTTTTAATCAGCTTGTTGATTTTCTTAATGTTGAGTTTGAAGAGTTCTTTATTTCTACCAGTCTATGGGTTCTCTTCTCATTCTCTTGACACTGTCTTTCACAGAGAAGTTTTTTTTAATTTTAATGAAGTCCAGCTTATCAATTATGTCTTTCGTTGGTGTTGTCTTGGTACTGCATCTAGAGTCATTGCCATACCCAAGGCCATCTAGGTTTTCTCCTGTTTTCTTCTAGTTTTACAGTTTGCATTTTTCATTTAGGTCTATGACCCATTTTGAGTTAATGCTGCTGAGGGCATAAGGTCTGTATTTAGATTCATTCGCGCGCGTGTGTGTGTGTCCAGTTGTCCCTGCAGCATTTGATGAAAAGACTATCCCTGCTTAATTGCATTGCCTGTCAAAAGTCAGCTGACCTATATTAATATATATTGCTAATATATATGTCTATTTCTGGGCTCTCTATTCTGTTCCATTGACCTGCTTGTACTTCACCAACATCACACTGCCGTAATCACTGTAGCTCTACAGTAAGTCTTGAAGTTGGGCAGTATCACTCCCCTGGCTTTGTTCTTCCGCTTCTATACCGAGCAGGATGTTCTGGGCCTTCTGCCTCTCCATACAAACTTCAGAACCCACAAATATCCATCAAAATTCAAAAAATGACTTCCTGGGATTCTGATGGGATAATACTGAATGTACAGATCAAGTTGGGAAGAACTGACAACTTGGTATTAGTCTTCCTTCCCATGAACAAGAGTTGCCTCTCCCCTTATTTAGTTCTTTGATATTGTTCATCAAATCTTGTAGTTTTCCTCATATAAACCTTGTAAAATTTTTGTTAGATTTATACCTCAGTATTTCATTTGGGGGTTCTAATGTAAATGGCAATGTGTTTTTAATTTCTAATTCAACTTGTTCACTGCTGGTACATAGGAAAGTGATAGACAGACTTCTATTTTATTAACTTTGTTCCCACAACTTTGCTTTAATTGCTTATTATTTCCAAGAGATTTCTGTCATGTCATCTGCAAACAGAGACAGCTTTATTTCTTCCCTCCAAATCTGTATACTTTTATTTCCTTTTCTCATCTAAGCTAGGAATTCCAGTGCAAAGCTGAAAAAGAATGGTGAGGGGATACCCTGCCTTGTTCTTGACCTTAGTGGGAAACCTGAGTTTCTCACCATTAAGTGTAATGTTAATGCACAGTTTTTTGCAGATGATCAAGTTGAGGGAATTCCCCTCTATTCCGAGTGTTCTGTAAGTTTTTATTACAAATGGGTGTTGAATTTTGTCAAATGCTTTTTCTGCATCTATTGAAATAATCATGTGATTTTTCTTCTTTAGCCTACTGATGTGATAGATTACATTGGTTTTCAGATGCTGAAGCAGGCTTGTGCACCTGGATAAATCCCACTTAGTCATGGCGTATATTGCTTTTTATACGATACTAGATTCAATTTGCTAACACTTTGCTGAAGATCTTCACATTTGCACTCACGAGAGATATTGGTCTGTTTTGGAGGTGTTGTTTTCTTCTTGTGGTGTCTTTGTCTGGTCTGGGTATTAGGGCAGTGCTGTCTTCAAAGAATCAGTTAGGAAGCATTCCCTCTGCTTCTACTTCCCAGAAGAGACTGCAGAGAACAGGCATAATTTCTTCCATAAATGTTTGGCAGAATTTGCAGTGAACATGTCTAGGCATGGTTCTTTCTGTTATTGAAGGTTATTAATTACTGATTCAATTTCTTTAAAAAATATATGCCTCATCAAATTGTCTGCTTCTTGCATGAGTTTTGGCAGATTCTGCCTTTCAAGGAATTGGTCCATTCATCTCAGTTATCAAATTTGTGGCCATAGAATTGTTCCTAGTATTTCTTTATTATCCTTTTATTGTCCAGAAGATCAGTAGTGACTGCCCCTCTTCTATTTCTAGAGACTTATGATTTTTACTGATCTTTTCAAAGAAGTAGCTTTTGGTCTTACTATTTTTTCTGTTGAGTTCCTGTCTACAATTTCACCGCCTTCTGCTCTAATTCTTATTTCTTTTCTTTTGCTTACTATGAGTTTAATGTCCTCTTCTTTTTCTTGCATTCTAAAGGTGGAAGCTTAGATTACTGATTTTAGATCTTTCTTATTTTCTGTAATATTCAATGCTATACATTTCTCACAAAGCACTACTTTCACTGCATCCCACAAACTGTGATAAGATGTATTTTCATTATCACTTAGTAGAAAAGTTTAAAAAAACTTCTCTTGAGATGTCTTCTCTGACCTGTGTGTTAACTTTCAAGTATTTCAGGGTTTTGAGCTCTTTCTGTTACGATTTCTGGTTTAATTCCACTGTGGTTTAACAACAGACATTACGTGATTTTTTTTTTTTTAACAGAGGTACTGGGGTTGAACCCAGGACCTTGTGCATGCTAAGCATGCGCTCTACCACTGGGCTGTACCCACTCCCCTGATTTCTATTCTTTTAAATTTATTAAGTTGTGTTTTATGACCCAGAATGTGACCATTCCATGTGAGCTTGCGAAGAATGTGTACTCTGCTGTCACAGAATGAAGCAGTCTACAGATATCAACTATATCCAGTTCACTGATATTACTGTTAGAATTCAACTATGTCCTTACTCATCTTCTGCCTGCTGGATCTGTCCCCTTCTGATAGGAGGTGAAAAATCTCCAATTATAACAGTATATTCATCTATTTCTCCATGCAGTTCTATCAGTTTTTCCTCACATATTTTGATGCTCTGTTGTCAGGCACGTACACATTAAGGACTGTTGTATCTTTAGAGTACTGAGCCTCTCTTTATCCCTGATAACATCCCTTGCGTTGAAGTCTGATTTGTCTAAAATGAGTAGAGCTCCTCCTACTTTCTTTGAATTAGTGTTAGTATGCAGGCTAGTATACCTATGTGATCAGGCATATCTTTCTGTATCCCATTTCTTATCATCTATGTGTGTTTTCATATTTAAAAGGGGTTTCCTATAGACAGCACATAGCTGGGTCTTGTTCTTTGATCCACTCTGAATCTCATCTTTTAATTGGTGTTTCACACCACTAATCTTTAAGGTAACTGATACAGATGGATTAATATCTCTCATGTTTGTTACTGTTTTGTACTGTTACTTTTGTTCTTAGTGCCTGTCTTCCACACAATCTGTCTCGTATCATTTTTATATGTCCATTTTTTCTTTCTCAGCATATATATATTTTGTAGTGTTTGCCCTAGAGATTGCAATATACATTTACAACTAACTCATGTTTATTTTTCTGACTCACAGGTAGTGCAAGTTATGTCATAATACAAAATATTCCTAACTCCTCTCTTCCAATCTTTATATCATTGTTGTCATTCCTTTCACTTATGCATAAGCACACATAAGGGTATACAGCTGACCCCTGAACATCATGGGTTTGAACTGTGCAGGTCCACTTATACATGGATTTTTTCCAGTAAATACAGTACCACATGACAAACAAATGGTTGAATCCACAGATATGGAAACACAGATACAGAGGACCAATTGTAAAGTTACATGCAGATTTTCCACTGTGTGGGGCCTGGTGCCCCTAACCCCCATATTGTTCAAGAATCAACTGTACTTGCATATAAACACACATAATTAAAAATATTTGTTGCTATTATTTTGAACTATTATCTTTTAGATCAATTAAGAATAAGAAAAATAAGTTTATTTATCTTCACTTATTCATTCTTCATCACTTCTTTTTTCTTTATATAGACCTGAGTATCTGATGTATCATTTTCCTTCTAAAAAACTAACATCTGCTGCAAGGCAGTTGCAAAACTTGAACATTTCTTCTAGCAACAAATTCCATCAATGTTTGTCTGAGAAAGTACTTCCCCTTCACTTTTGAAGGACAATTTCACAGGGTACACAATTCTAGGTTGGTGAGTTTTTTTCCCTTCAATACTAAATATCTCATGCTTGCATGGTTTCTCGGAAGTCAGATGTAATTCTTATCTTTGCTTCTCCATAGGTAAGGTGTTCTTTTCTACTGGCTTCTTCAGGATTGTTTCTTTAAACGTCAGTTTTAGAGGTTTCTGCTGTCATCCCCTCAAGCTCAGACGTTCTTTCCTTAGCTGTCTCCAGCCTGTCAACGATCCCACCAAAAGCACTCTCCATTTCCATGACAGTAAGTTTGCTCTGTAGCATTTCTTTTTGATCTTTCTTGGAGTTTCCATTTGCTTCATTATTACATTACTTTATTACATGTCGTCTACTTTTTCCATTAAAACTCCTAGCATATGAATCAACTGCTAAAAAAATTTCCGTTCCTATCATTCCATTCCAACATCCCTGCCGCATGGACCCAGGTTTGGATGCTTATTCAGTCTCTTCCACCTGTTTTTGCCTTTGAGTATGGCTAGTATTTTTCTCTGGAAAGCAAGACATGATGCACTGGGTAGAAAGAACTGCAGCAAGGAGGCCTTTAGTACTGGGCTGGAGTTTAGTATTTGCCTTCGCCAGACAGTTAGGCTCCTGTAAAATAGTTTCTCAAGGGAGCAGGCCTTGTGAAGAACAGAATGCTCTGGCACATTTTAAACTGGTTCCTTTTCGTGAGGTGATTTTTCTCCGACACTCCCCTGAGAACCTGGTGGAGCTCCAGGAGGAAACTCTCACAAAAGTGGGAGGGGGCCCCAATGACTGGGTCCCCCCAGATTTTTAACTCAGTCTTGTCTACCCTGAGGCTCTGGCAATTTGCCTGTTGTATCCAGGGTTTCTTATCCCAGCACAGGTTCCTGTGGAGGTTTCCGCTGGTGCGTTTTGTTCAAGTAAGCTGTCATTATATCTGCCTTTTCTGTCGCTCCAGCTTTTGTGGCAGTCGTTTGTCCTGTGGCCTCACTTCTCTCCTGGATGCCAGTAGGTCTGTTGATCTTACAGCTGTTTGGTTCCTTACTTGTCATTAGGATAGAGTGGCGGCTTCTAAGCATCTTATATGCCCAATCAGGAACTGTGGAATTACTTTTAGAATATGAAATTAGAAGAAAATACAGGTTTTTTCCAAAGAGGCAATCAATTTTACTAGCACAATTTCCTGAAAGATTCCTTTCTTCTCTAATGAAATGTGACATATTCCTAAATCATATATTAAATTCTTATCTACACTATCATTAGTGTCTCTGATGAGTTTGGTCTTCTATTAGTATCCCACAATTTGATTATCACTTGTCTTCTTATTAGTTATTCTTAAGTTAGTTATAATTACCAAGTTGTATTGATTTATTACTCATTGTAGCTTATTTATTATAACAAATCACATATATAAAACCTGTAATTTTAATCAATTCCATGTTGTCACTGATTGCTATATAATTATCTCATATGTATTACCTGCCCAACATTTAATCCCTCCTTATGTCCTCAACAAATTCTACAATAAACTATACACTAAACAAACATTTATTGATCGAATCCACTCCCCAATAAATCTCGAGGGAAAACAAAAATAATAATAGTAGGGGGAAAAGGAATAAAGCTAGTCTATAATAATGGTATACGGTAGACTACTAGGTCTTAAGACGACTTACACTCCCTCAAGAACCTCCAAAACCATCTGTGCTGCCCACTTTCCGTATGTGACAGAGAAACAAACTTACAGGAGGAGTTCTAGATGATGCAATTATTAGACACAGACTTTAAAATAATTATGCTTGATATGTTCAAGAAATTAAAAGTTAATTCCAGGAGAGAACAAACAATAAAAAGAAGCTAAATGGGAAGTACAGAACCAAAAAACTACAGTAACTAAAGCATTCAGTGGATGAAGTTGACATCAGATTAGATGCAGATGGAAAGAGAATGAGTGACCCTAAGGATTCTTTTCATAAGAAAGTATCCAGAAGAAAGCATGGAGAAAAGAAGAGCGTAAGAGATATACGGATATGGATATGATAATAAGGCGTAACTTACATTTCACTACAACCCCAAGAAGAGAGTAAAGAAAAAACAGAGCAGAATTAACTCTCAAAGAGACAGTGGCTGATAATTTTCCATTACTGACAAAAGACATCAAGCCACAGATTCAAGAATCATTACCAGAAAGCAACACTAGGTTAATAAAAGAAAACCACACCTCAGCACATCACAGTAAAACTACTGATAAACAAAGACAAAACGGAAAAATATTTTAAGTAACCAGAGGATAAGTCATAATGTCTTCAAGGGAACAATATAATACAAACTGCAAGTTGACTTCTCAACAAAACAGAAGCCAAAAGATAACAAAATAATATCTTCAAAGTACTCAAAGACTACAACTTCCAATCAAAAACTCTGCCTACAAAAAAGTAAAATGAGTAAGATACAGTTTATATAAACCAATACTTTATCACCAGTAGTTCCACAATATAAAAACTAAAGATATTCCTCAGGCAACAGTAAAAGAATTCCCTATTAAAAGTCAAACAGCGAAAAGGAACTGAAGAGCAATGAAAAGGGTAGATATACCGGTAAATCTATTCCCAATTTATGGGTAAATATTCCTCTTGTAAGACAGTAACAATGACGTCTTCTAGGTTTAAAGTAACATACAGAATTTAAGTATGTGACCACAATAGCCTAACAGCATACCCATAATCGCCACTTCTATTCAACATTGTACAAGAGGACCTAGTCAGTACAATAAAGCAAGAAAAATAAGACACATACAAACTGGAAAAGAAAAATTAAAACTATCTATATTCAGAGATGATATGCTTCTATCTATAGGAAATCTCCCCAAATCTACAGATCAATTATTAAAATTAATAAGTGACTTCAATAATATTAGAGGATACAAGGTCTATATAGAATACTTGTTTCTGTACAGTAGTGACAATGAGCAAATTTAAAATTTGTTTAAGGTATTATTTACAATGTCACAGAAAGAAGTCAGATCTAGTAATAAATCTTACAAAAGATATGCAAGATCTCTATCCAGAAAGCCTTAAAACAGGCCTTAAAACATTGAGAAAAAATTTTGAAAACTCATTAATAGAAGAATATATCATATTCATAGACTAGAAGGTTAATATTGTAAAAGTGTCAATTATCACCCAAACTGATTTATAAATTCAGATCAATTCTAATCAATATTTTAGTGGATTTTTTGGGGGTATAAATTAACAAACTGATTCTGAAGTTGATATGGAAATGTAAACAGCCAGGAACAAATAAAATATGAATAATAAGTAACAAATAAGATATAATTGGAAGATCTGATGCAAGATTTCAAGACTTATTGTAAAGCTACAGTAATTAGTAAGACAGCGTCCAATAGGGACAAGAACAGTCATAAATTCATGGCAAGGAACAGAGAATTTAGACTCATGCATATATGGACACCTGATCTACGTGACAAAGATGGCATTGCAGAGAAATGGATTTAAGGTAACTCCATAAACAATGCTTGGAAATTAGATATCCCTAAGGGGGGGAGGGGTCAGTCAACCCTTACTACACACAACGAAATGAATTCTCCATAGGTTACAGATACAAACATAAGCTTCTAGAAGAGAATATAGTGGACCATTTTCCTGACCTCAAAATAGAAAAAGATTTCTTACACAGCATACATACAAATACTAAATTGCTAAATAGAACTATATTAAAATTAATTGTTCACAAATAGAGATCATTAGGACAGTGAAAATTAAAACATAATTTATACAATGGGGAAAGCACAGTCTCAGAAACTGGACAGCCACATGCAAAAGAATGAAACTGGACCACTATCTTATACTATACACAAAAATTAACTCAAAATGGATAAAGACTTGAACATAAGACCTGAAACCATAAAACCTGAAGAAAATATAGGAAGTAAGCTCAACAGACATCTGTCTCGGCAAGGATTTTTTTCTGACACCAAAAACAAAGGCAACAAAGGAAAATTGAGACTACATCAAACTAAAAAGTTTCTGCACAGGAAGCAAAACCATCAACAAAACAGAAAGGCAGCCTACAGAATGAGAGAAAATATCTGCAAATGATTTTTCTAATAGGGGTTTAATATCAAAAATACACAAAAACTCATACAACCCAACAGTATGTATCTAATTTAAAAATGGGCAGATGATCTCAACAGGCATTTTTCCAAAGATGACATACAGATAGACAGCAAGTACATGAAAAGGTACTCCATACACATATTAAAACAATGTTGTTTTCAAAAATCCTCAAGTAGTTAATATAGTAAAATCATAAAGTCCCAAAATAGAATGAATTTTAAATCATCAGTGTTAAGACTTCTAAAGCTATCTCAGCTCAAATAGATCAACTCACATATATTGTTCCATAGCACATGTACTTAATTTCTTATGTTACACTTTATTGCACTTGCTTCAGTAATCATTACCTAGCAAGTGTCCATTACATAGCAGTTTCAATAAATAACAATGTTAATTAATGAACTCAATATTTAAAATCTATTTACTATAAGAAAATATATTTTAACATGATCTTATGAAATAATTATGAACTAACTTGAACTATAAAAAGCATTTATTTAAAACAAGTTTACTATATTTAAATATTACTGAGTTTACAAAAAATTAAAAACTGTGTATAAGTCTGCAGCAACACACATTTATTCCAACTACTATATAAGAGGCTAAAAATATTCTTCTCATCTCTGAAGAATAGATGAGTCAATAAGATCCTTTAAAAGTGCTGGCATGAAACAGTATTCAATTACCTTTGACATTTCTATTAATCTTTGTCTATTTCTTAAATTTCACATAAAGTTAGGCAAACAATTAGCCATTTATTTATTGATTGAATAGAAAACATAGCCAACAATTACAATGAAAGATTAGCTAAATGTCTAAATATTTACTAGTTCCACATAAATTAGATTCTTCGTAAAACTGAGTTAAATACTTTAGCCTAACAATTTGCTAAATTTCCCTACTAAATACATAATGGACTATACAAATATTTTCTTATTTTCCAAGTAATTTTTTTTTTGGTTTTACATGTTATTTATTTGAATTTGTAAGTATTTTGATATTAAATATTGTACAGCATTTTCACAATACAAGCTACATGCACACCTAGTTTTATTGTTCTTCATGTTATAACCCTTCACAAATACTTTTTACAAATCGAAGGTTTGTGGCAACCCTGAATCAAGCAAGTCCATTGGTGCCATTTTTCCAACAGCATCTGCTCACTTTGTGTTTCTGTGTCACATCTTGGTAATTCTTGCAATTTCATTATTACTATGTTTGTTATGGTGATCTGTCATCAGTGATCTTTGATGTTACTATTACAACTCCCTGAAGCTCAGATGGTTAGCATTTTCCTAGCAATAAAGTATTTTTTAATTAAGGTATGTACTTTGTTTTTTTTTAGACATAATGCTATTGTACAGTTAACAGACTACATACAGTGTAGTGTAAACATAACTTTTATATGCACTGAGAAATCAAAAACCTCACATGACTTGCTTAATGTGACATCTGCTTTACCTGTGGTGGTCTGGAACAGAACCTGTAGTGTCTCTGAGGTATGCCTGAAAATAGCTTTCTACAAATTTTCTAAGTGGAGAATCAGTAACAGCAGGTTCACACACGAACAGAAAGATCTTTCCTTAAGGCAATACATATGTTCAAGATATTACATGATACTGCTGGCTATTTAGATTTGAATTTTTATTTCCCTCCCATTATGTTCACTTCTGTCACTTTACCCTTTATCACAGGGCTTCTTAAACTTTTATGTTATGTAGATCACAGCCTCTCAAAAAATTCCTAGTTCATCTACTTCTCGTTAGAGAATGCTGGGGGACTGGGGTGTGCTACCAGGAGGTGGAAACTTCCATAATTAAAAGGAAAAAAAGAGGGCAATTGTGCTTTTAAGATGATCATGTGTAGGATTTTTTTTTTTTTTTTTTTACAGTGGAACAGCACATACAAAGAATTCTGCACAATGGCTGAGACTTGGTAAACATACGTAAATTTTATCTTTCTTTTTTATCATGGTACTCATTTATGTTATAAACCTGTAAAAACCAAAACATTTAAAAAATCAAGACCAAAGGACAGACCACTGATAAGGAGCACCTTCACCACTACTGACCTTCACAGAATCACTATACCAAAGCAGATTTAAATTGCTTTGGAATTTTGACAATGCCACTCAAAGTAACTGAAAGTTATCACATGAGAGATACAGGTAGAAATTAAACTCCCATCAGTTATTTTGTACTTCTTGTCAAAATTCCTAGTAAGAATGTTGGTTAGGGATTAGTTCCACAATGATCAAATGAAGAGGTGACAAGCGGTGTTTCTTCATTCAGAAAGTCTATCTGCTTCAAGCAAATATAAAACATATGTTTCAGGGTTACAGACAGGGTGACAGATGTGGGAAAAGAGAGAAATATTAACTTAAAACCAATGGTTAAAACAAGACCTCTTACACTGCGTACTTCAGTTACCTATATTCTTCATCAAAGATAAATAACAGCAAGCAGTTGCCAGGGCTGGGGGAGGGGGAGGGGGAGGTAGAGAGTTCAGTGTTTAATAGGCATGAAGTTTCAGGTTTACAAGAAAAGAGCTATGGAGGTGGGTGGTTGCATTAACAGTGTAGATGTATTTAATACCACTGAACCATACCCTTAAGATCGGTGTATTTTATGCTATGTATATTCAACCACAATTTTTAAAAAGTAATGATAAAAAGATCCTTAATATTGCATCAAGTAATACTGAGAAATATAACAAATACTTATTTCCCAAACTTCTGAGTTAACTAAAGTGGAAAAAGAGATTCAGAGGTATGTTACAACAGGTAAACAGCAACTAGTGAGACACGGCACGCTGCAATTTCAGAGCTTCATCTCTTTCCACGCTCGTTTAACCCAAACTGAATTTGACTCAACTGAACTGAAGTAGTCTAATGGTTTATGAGTCAAAAACCTTATGAGATAGGCACAAGTACTATCACCTCCTTTTTCAGATGGGGACACTGAGACCAAGGATGAGAAGTTTAAACAATTTGCCCCAAGTCACTTTGCTAGTAAAAGACAGAGGCAAGAGTCAGACCCAAAGCACCTGGCCTTAAACTCAGGTTGCTATGCTATCCCTCTAAGAGAATTACAAAATCTAATCATCCTGTAAAAAAAACTCAATGTTAAATCCAAGTTAAGGTTTCAAACAGTGAAAAGTTTACGTCTGAGTTTTCTCCTTAACTTTTTTCCAGATACATCTTCTTTGCTTAAGTGTTGTTCTCTACTAGGAGAATTTGACTGAAGAATGGTAAAGGTAGGTAAACAAAAGCTGACAGCAGGGGTTTCGGGCTTTAACCAGTAGTAGGTCAGCATTTGATACTTTATTACAAATGTTAAAATCCTTAATCAGCTTCAATTAGTGTCTTCATTTAGGTATGCTAAAAGGGTACACATGTTTTTATTGTACACTACCTAAATAGCACTCAAAGGAAAAAGGAGGTACTGCTACAAAATGAGAGTTGAAATAAACACGTCAATTCATGGAAACACACAAGATGACATCGACTCAAAGTACCAACATAAAGATATCCTAGGAATACTTCCTATGAACTAAGGAGATAATTTCAACATTTTAATTGATTTTTCTTTGTAAAGGTGGGAGCAGTTACATGTATGTTTATTGAAACAATTTGCAGCAGGTAACTGCAAAAAATAAACTGCTCTATTCACATAATGTAAAAGAGATTCGGTTTTCATATGAACATCTCTGGGGAGAATGTACCACATAAACGATAGAAATCCTTTGTGAACCATATACGGAATTAAGCAAGAAAAATATTTTATTGATTCTGTCATTATCGCATCCCACGTTTTCTGATTCTCTAACCTGGTCATCTTATACAGAAGAGTCCATCAAAATAAAAACCAAAACCAAAGACAAGGAAAATAACATGCATGTACAAAATTAGTATTTTATTTCCTGCTGGTACAAGTTAGAATTCAGAAAAGTCACAAAGGTGACCTAGCTTACCAGAAAGCACTCAAACTTTTAAAGTACAACCAAGACTCTCTCCCTGATAACCTCAAACCATTAATTAGAGTCAATGACCCCAAAATCTGAGGTTATGCATCCCATAATTACAAAGCTACAACTACTACATTTCTTGTTTAAAAGAAAATAAGTAAACATTTTACTTTCTGCCTTTAAACAAAGAGACTAAATCATTTTTAAGCAGCCTCTTGCCTCCACAGGACACCGCTTACTGTAGGGTGCAGAACACCGGGGTGAGGCAGACCAGAGGCCCCAGAACCTAACCCTCAGGGAGTCCAGTGGGCCTCTAAAAATCTGACCCAAGCAGGCACCTCCAACCTTCAGGCACCCATTCCTTAACAACGTACCTGCTTGAGCTCACAGACACATGGGACCCAGGGTACTATGTACACACCCCATAGGCACACACGGGGCACCATGGACACGCAGTATGGAACACCGCATCACGTGCCCACACCAGGCACTATAGACAACCAGGTACCACGCGCACATCAAGCATCATACCACTACCATATACAGCTCCAAGCACCAAAAACACACCAGGTATCATGCATGCTCCCACGGTAGCTAACACGAGGAACTATGGTCACACCAGGCGCACACTGGGCACCACGGACACACAGCATCGAACATCATCCACACACCGGGCACCATGCCCACACGGTATATAATAACCCTGAGCACCAGGGACACACGGGCTATCACGCCCCCATCGTTCATAACATGGGGCACCACCGACACACCATGAGCGCCTCCACAGCTGGGCCAGAAAGGCGTAAGGGGGCAGTCCACGCGGAAGTTGGGGTCCCTGGCCGGCCTACTGGGCCCCAACTTAACAGCTCGAACGAGACCGGTGGCTGACACGCAGGCGGTCCTGGGGGTCTGGGAGGACCCGCCAAGGAGGCAAAGGCCTCGCTGCCGCCCGGCCCCGGGGACCGAGCCTCGCCTGGGCTCTTGGGGACCGCCCTGCCCGGCCGCGGTCATCGCCCCCAACAACGAGATGCCACTGCAGACGCCCCCACAACCCGGACACTCACACGGCCGCGCTCCGGCGGACCCCGACCCCGACCGCGGGCCCCGAGGCCTGGCCGCGCGTGGAGGGCCGGCCCGGCGGGCGGCGCTCACGCGACTCCGCGGCTTCACAGCCCGAGCAGGCCCCGCGCGGTCCTCCCCCTGCGAGGCCTCCTCCGCCTGCGGGGCCTCCCTTCACGGGCCGGCCAAAGGCGGGGGGCGCAGCGGGACCCCCGAGCCCCGCAGGCCCCGGCCCGCCGCAAACAAAGCTCCGCCGGCCACTGGGCGCCGTTCGCAGGAAAGCGAGCCGCGGTCACGCCCGCGGCCCGAGGGGCTGCAGCCGGGCCCGGGCGCCACAAAGCGGCGGCGCCCACGCCTCGGACGCCCGCGCCCGCGCCCCCGCCCCGCCACCGCGGCCGAGCTTCTCCCACCATTATGCTCCGGTCTTCTTCGCCGTCGCCGCCGCCGCCGCCGCGCCCGGCCCTCCCCCTCCGCGCCCGGCCCGCCGCCCGCGCCGCCTCCTTCCCGCCGCCGCCGCCGCCGCCTCCTCCGGACCTGGGCCGGCGGGGCGCGGGGGGGCTGCCGTCTCCCGGCCTCCCCGCCGCCCGCCCCGGCTGCCCGGCCTCCCCGCCTCCGGTTACGCGGGCCGGGCCTCCTCCCCGCCGCCCGCCCCGGCACCCCGGCCTCCCCGCCTCCGGCTCCGCGGGCCAGGCCTCCTCCCTGCCACCCGCCCCGGCTCGGCGCCTCAGGGGCGCCATGTTTACAAGCCTCCACCACAGAAACTCGCGAGCGCCGGCCGAGAGAAGCGCGGTAGCCCCGCCGCCGCACTTACGGGGTCTCCTCGCCGAGCGGCGGGCCGGGGCCGGGGCCAGGGGCGGAGTTGGGGCGCCGCCACCGGGAAAGTTTGCGTCCTGCGAGGCCGCGGCGCCGCTCACATGCCGGGCTGCGCGGGGCGGCCGCTCGCCGACCCGGCCTCCTCGCCGCCCGCCGCCCCCGGGCTTTATTGTGTGGCCCTCCGGGCCCGCCGCGCTGCGGGCTCGGGCCCGGGCTTGGCGCGGGCTCCCTCCCGGCCCGGCCCGCCGTGCACGCCCACACCCACCTTCCCTCCGTTCTGTGCTCCGCGCCTCTCCCCAAATTTGAGCATATTCTCACATATCCACACATGCACTTCATATCAACACACACGTGAAGGCTACGTACGTGCGGGCACGCGGGAGCCGGGAGCCGAGCGCACAAAGATCCGGCGCCCGCAGCATCGTCCGCTCGGACCCGCGGCTGCGGGCGCTGCCCGGCCGACGCCTGCCGCCGCGCGCGGTGCGCCTGCCGAGAGTCACCGCCGGATGGCCAAGTCTTGGACAGGCGTTAGGTTGTAAATAAGCAAAATCGGGGAAATGGTGTTAGTACCTTATTAATTCTGTCTTCAGAAAGCATTGAGGGAACATGAATTCCTTAGTCCATACACAACAAATAGGACTTCAGAAAGAACGGACCACCCACTATCGTTTTGGCAAAAACGCTACCAATTTGTGTAAGGCGAAGGGAGTTATCTTTTTTAGTTTATAATTCGAAATCTAACCAGAGAAGATCTCAATATGTGGTTTAGGAACGTCTCAGAGATGAACATACTTCTCTATACATTTCACGTGTATTCCCTAATGACCTTTCTCCACTGAGAGTTTGGAAGGAAGACCCACCAGCCAAAATTTGTTACCCTAATTTTCATTGGACACGTATACCTGAAAATCAGTGCGAAGACACTTGTCCAAGAAATTTTGGGATTCTAATCCAATTCATCAATCTTTCATAACTATTCTCTAAGACTAAGTTAGAATTTAGGAATGGGTGGTACTTGAATTGGAGTCTACGATTTACACCGGTCAAAGAAAGTCTTTCACGGCCCTGGTTCAGATACATCCTAGAGAGGTTTTGGTTATCTCAAGAGACATCACAAAATAATTTTAACTCATGTTAATTTTGTGGTTAAATATATGCCATTGAAATCCAGCAAAGGGGTTAAAGGGTGTCAGAAAAAATCCAGCCATGCCTGGTTTAAATGCTGAACCAGGAATTCTAATAATGAATCATCTTTTTTAAAGTCATCTATAAAAAAGAAGATTGCATGATTGTATATATTTCACGGAGACCACTCAAGCAAAACATCATATAGGTATAAAAAGAAACATCTTAGGAAAGAAGTGACTGCATAACTACACTTTTCTCCAATTAAATGTTTTAGGCATCGCTTTAATTTTTGTACCCAGAAACCCTCTCTCATTCTACCTGGGATTTGCCTGGAATTTAACCTTTGGCTCTATTTTCCCTTCAGAACAGTTTTATTTACCTCGTTTTCCCCTCAGCAGAGTGAATATGGGGCAGGGAAGTTATGGTCTGGTGCCCAGTAATTTGGGATTGGGAGCTGAGGGGAGATTCAGAAGACCCAGAAGTTTATTTCCATACAACTTAGATTATACCATGAATTATTCTGCCAAACTGTAGAGAGAGGGCAAGGAACTGAGGTGCCAAGGAAAGAGGGAGAAGGAAGAGCGGTGGGCAGTGAGGATTGGTTTGCACCCACTTGGCCATGTTTCAGAGGTTTAGCACCACCCAAAGAAGAACCCACACAGCATCCCTAATTCTTCCCTAACCCCAGCCAACACTGGACACTTAATTCCTGATTGGACCAGCATATTACATATTCCAGATCCTGCTTTAAAAATACTATGTAAATAGAGAAGGCATGGATTATTCAACAAATCAGCGTCAAATTTTTGTCTCTCAAAAAAAAAAAATCATATTCTTACCTTACACTCCACACTTTAAAATAATCCAAATGACTTAAATAATGCAATTTTAGAAACTGAAAATCATTTGTCTAAAGGTTGAAGAAAATATAGGTGAATATTTGTTAAGATTAGGATGGGGGAAGATATCCTAAGCTCTAAAGCAATAATTTGTATCAGAAAATAAAAAAGTGATAAATTCAACTGTATAAAAACTCATAAATCCTATATGTCAAAAACAAATATAGACCTATTTCAAAATATGCCCATTGGGGTTATAACTTTTACACTTTATTGCACAGTTTCTTCAAATCCGCCTTTTCCCACTTCTTACATAATGAGGACCAATTCAGACTGTTTTAGGACTGGCTTAGAGAGGGCCACTTCACAGATGCATACAGTTTAGGGTCTCCTGCTAAATTCCCATCTCAGAGTGTTCCTGGTTCACTAGTATGTAGCAATAATAAGCTCATGGGTGTGCTCCTGAAAGGCTTTGCTTTTATTTGTTGCATTTGCTGTTAGTTAGGTTTTATCTTTCTGTTTTGCATTAAGGGTTGAATTACACAAACATTGAGTACTGTTTGTATGCTCTGTTTGAAAACCTACAGAATACCTATGAAAAACCTTCAGGGATGCAGATGAACAATGCATTATACAGACATCAGTGAATAGAAATTGTTATGTTGTGTTATCATAACTAATGTGAACTAGTGAAGTAAAATAGGTCCATTTCAATGACATTTGGTGTTTTTCATTTACGGGGACTCAGGAATATACATCACTTTTCTAATTTAAAGTGATAGTGACTGCATTTTCAACTTACAAGAATGGTTTTTCAATAACAAATTACCCTTATAAGGTGATGAAGACTGTACAAGTGAAATTAAAAGGCAAACAAGCTGGGGGAACTTATATTATATTTGTATAATATATATACATGACATAAGAACTAGGGTAACAGTCTTCAAATATAAAAGGCTACATCACATCAGTAACATAAATACTACAGACACCACCAAAAAAGGGAACAAACCATGGATAATTTACAAAGGAAGAGATTAAATTACTCATGAATATTGACAAATGTTCAAATTCCCTAGTAATAAAATGACAAAATAACACAACACTGCTTTTTTCGGAGGGCAGAATTCTTCTTCAGTGACACTGCTATTGAGGGTCAGCGAGATGGTCACTTTCATACACTACTGATAGGAAATTGAACTGGTACGAATGCTCTTGAAACTTCAGAGTCTTAAAACCATTTGTATCTTGCAGCCCAGACATCCACATTGCAAAACCTCTCCTAAGGATATCATCTGAAAGACGGGCAAAAATGTATGCACAGACTGTTCCTCCCAGCTTAGAAACCTTCAGTGGTTTTCTCCTGCATCTTGTATCATATCAAACCCTGATCTTTGGTTTACAAGGCCCCTGCCTACCTTCTAACTCTAACTTCATCACACATCTCGCTCCTGCCTCACTGGCCTTTGTCCATCTCAGGATGGCGCAAGTTCTGTTGCCTCCTGGAACGTTCTCCCCCACTGCCCTGGGGGTAATCCTGCTCACTCTTCAGGTGTCTGTTCAGTTGTCACTTCTTCCAAAAGGACCGTCCTGAGCCCCAATCTAAATTGTCCCTCGCTATTTTCCTCCATAAAACAAGGTTATTTGTAATGATGTATTTACCTTAGTGTTTACAGACTAACAAGAGGATTTGTTCTCCATAGCACACCCAGACACCCGATAAATATGGTTAAATGGGAAAATGCCACAAACAAATTGGTAGTGTCATAGCACTTGTGAGGATCTATCAAGATATATGTACTTTGCTTTTAAGTAGCATAATACCAGTGTCTCTCTCACTCAAGTATTGTAGTCCTTCTCAATGCATATTAATCAAAATTACATGTCATTTAGATCATGTTATACTTAGGTTAATAACTCAAGGCTTTGGGGTAAAGGATCTTGTAAATGCAGGTCTCTCGAGCCCCAGGGAGAGCCGAGTGACGTCCTCTCTGGCCATGTATGCCCGAGTGCGTGTGAGTGTTTGTGTGAAACAGAAGATGTATACATACCTGAGGTGATGTTTCTGAAGCAGATTAATACGCTTTTCTCTTTGCATTTCCACGCACAAGATCCCTACTTAGCCCAAAGCATCCACGTACCATGGAGGGCATTAGGATTGGCGCAGCAAGAATTTATATGGAAAATTGATGTCAAGTGGCTGACACCCCAAACAAGACGTGCGAATCTGCAGCAGGACGAAGGGCTGCAAGCAAGGCTTTGTTAAGGGATAGCACAACTCTCTAAATCACTTTTTCTCCTTCTTTAACATTTTTAGAAACAAGTCTCATAGCAGACCTGAACTCCACCATCCAGGGTCAGGGCCGGGATGAAACTGGGGGAGGGAGGAGGCAGGAAGTTGGTAGTGAGGTGTATAACTGTTCAGGATTAGGCGTTTTTTTCCCAAGTATTTTGAAGTCAAAAATATTTGTCACTCAGAATTATTTGATGAATTAATGAATGAAATATATCACATTGTTTTTGTAATATCAATAAAATTAAGTGAAAATAAGATAAAAATCCAGCATTAGAAACTGTTAATTGGAAAGGAATATAAAAACATGTATGCTAATGAGTTCCATTTTCTTAAATGACGGAAATACTGTGGAAGAAAATGTTAACAATGTATATTTCGTTGGGTTACAAATATCTTCTTTTTTAAAAAAATTTTTTTTCATAATTAGGAAAAACCTTACTAATAATAGTAACCTAAAAGAGTGCTTGTTCTGCGTGTATTGAACAACACTGTGTCTTCCTTACTTGAAATAATATATACTTTTCAGAAGTCTAACTGTAAAATTAAGTTGCATAAAATCTTGTTTTGCATTGATTTCTTTAGTTAGCGTATAGAGAGATTTTTGTGGCTACAATCTAGCCATAGCTCACATCCCAAAATTTATATAAAAACCCCCAAAATATAACTATCAGACAATTGAAGCTAATAAAAACGAATGTTAAAATGTGTGGGTAGTTATCACAGAAGCAGATCACCTTAAGAAAATGTGTTATCAATGAGACTAAATCCTAACTTATATAAAATGAGTATAAGTAATTATTACTGCACACTCTTTATATTGTCACAATCACAAGGCATGGAAGCCTACCTGGATACTCACTGTAGAAAGCAGACAAAGAGCAGTGGAGAGGTGTCCTCAGAGACAGCACCTCTGAGATCTCTGAGAAACCCCAGGGCCCAGTAGCACCCATTTTGAAAAACACCAATCCAAAAAAGGAGAGTCAAGGAGTGAAGATTAGTCTGTGTTCAATAGGATAAAACATAGGTTTGCAGTGTGAGATATTACCACAAGCAATCAGTTGCTAGTAGTGAAGTGTGAACTGTTGCAAATGACTATATATGAGTGTAAACTGAAGGTTATTCCTGGTTAATCCATTTGCCTTTAGAGATGCTTCCTGATGGGAGAGAAAGGTATGGAATGAGAACTCGCATCCATGGGAATGTGTGGCCTAGGTGAGTGTCATCTCTTGCATGTGCTACAGCACCCCCCCCCCGGCACCCCCTAAGCACACACAAAAAGAGGGTAAGAACCATTAATGAATAAAAGAAGAAAAGTGAGGCTGGTGGCCTTGGAGCTGAGTGGCAGTATCTCAGGGGTCAATAAAGTGTTTTCTAAGACTGAACTTTGCTTTTACAGACTTCCTTTGATTTCATTCCATACCTTTCTGACTTCTGATTGGATTTTTCCATAGTCTTTTGTATTACATATTGATATTTTGGATATGAATATAGTTTCTACCTTCTCTAAAGGTAAATTAGCATTCTGGTATAAAGTACTATAAAATGAGTTTAGTTAGTGTTGCCTAATTGCTTGAATTCTGGATGAATAAAAATCACATTTTTGAAACTAGAAAGTTGTGGCCCAAACCTTGGAATGGCAACTGCCACCCCCTGAAGTCACCATCCTCTGGGCTCGGCCTGAAGCAGGCACTGTGCGTATTTTAACTTGAGAAGCTTCCAGTATAAAATAAGAGCTCCGTTTCTATGGAAAGCACAGTTCCCCACCAAATGAGTGGCTGCTTGGGACAGCGCAGGTCGCGCCTTCCACTCCCAGCCCTGGGTCTGAGCGCCAGGCTCAGGCATTCCGTCAGGGGTCCCTGCATGTGGCTCCTGAAACTCCTCTCCTGTCCGTGAAGGTGGAGCACCTGCTCACAGTGGGTCCTTCCACAAGCTGGCTAACACGCTTCAGGACATTCAAAGGAAAGCAGGGTCCTGTCTTTCTCCGGCAGCTCATCACACAAGATGAAAGAGTGTTTGTCTATGTGTGTTTCCTTTTTCTCTCCAAAGCTGGAATCCTAGACCTTTGTCTCTCTTCTCTAGCATGACATAACAGGAAGAGCATGGGCCCTGTTATCTCAGCACCTGAGTTCAAATTCCAACTCATCGTGAAAGTCTGAGGAAGGGGTTTCACCCTCTGAGGCTCAATTTCCCTGTCTGTCAGAAGCATGGGTTTTTGACCTCAGATTGCTTGGATTGGAATCCTGGCTCTAGCGTTTTCTAGCTGTTGGCCTTGGGCACGTTATTTACCAATTTATGTCTCATTTTCTTCATGTGTAAAATAGGGATGATACTATTATCCTATTTCTTAGAGTCATTGTGAGGACTGAATGAGAAAACGCATGTATAGTTCTCCTAATAGTGCCTGAGTGGAATAACTGCTTCATAATTTATAGACACTGTTGTTATTGTCGTCCATAAAGTGGGGAAAATTATACCCACTTCACAGGGTGAAGACTGATATTAAGTGAGCTGAAAAATGTAAAACGTGCTCCCTTTCGCCATGACCCCAGGGCTGGGCACAGAGGACAATAAAAGCGAGGAAACCCGAGTACCAAAGGGCATCAGCAGGGTAAATGACAGATGCCGCCCCACTTCCACCCTCGGCCTCACCGGCCCTGCAGGTCTACCGACCAAGCCCCAGAAGGGGTCCTGTGTTTCTGATCTCCCAAGTCCACCCTAACAGCCATACAGAAGCAGAAGGTTAAATCCGGCCTGCATAGACCCCAGCAGCCACTTTCCTTAGCGTTTCCTCCATCTAGTTACAGAGGGCCGGCTGCAACTTCTCCAGGCCTCAGTTTTCTCCTTTGTACATGAAGGTGGTTTACTCGCTGCCTTTTCGGGTTTTCATTGGCAAGAAGGTTCTGGCTCTGGGATCTCCAGTGCCACCCTCGCGTCTGTTCCTGGAAGTCCTGCTGTCTCTGCTGTTCTGAGGACCCCCAGGAAACCTTGTTTATCAGACACTCTTTCTGTTCGTGCACCCTTATTCTCGTCACCCCTGGTTTTCCTTCTTTTTTCCTCCATTCTGGTTGGTTTATTTTGGGGGGGGGGTGTAAAATGATGCTTGGCCTCTGCACAGACACCATTAGATCTGTGGGCTCTGGGTGGAAGCCTCTCTCCTCCTTCTTCATCTACACACAGAAAACACCCAAAACACACACCTACACCCTTAAGTACCTCCTCCAGTCTCTCTTCAGGGATTCCTTCCCAATATCATCTCACTTTTTAGGGAGGACAGAATTTAGTCCCATTCTATACCATCATCTTATGAAGAATTGTGTAGTGAGTTTATGCTAAAATAGGATCGCCTGCACGTACCTGTTATCACTGAGGGTTACACACTCGGTAATAGCAGATGAACACATTTGATCACATGGAACTATGAACAGAAGGTCCTTTCAGTGCATTTTACAGAAATTCCTTTTGCTCATTGCTGCCTGACAAGGGAGAACCTGTGGGAAATATTCATTTTCTTTAAAATCCAGTAATGCGAGGTATATAGTATTTAAGATTTTCTTAATTTTTTTTTCACTCTATCACTTCAGCTTCATGATAGTTGTGATTGGATAGTTCCATTGCTTCCCACACAAACTCATATTTAAGAAAATGTCAGAGTATTTTCTATTGGTGACCTTAGAATTATATCTTGTTCTGAAGACTCCTCCTTTTTTTTAAATTTAGAGAAACTTTCTTTCAGATTTGGATAACTGACACAATATTAAAAGTGATGTTATCTTTATGCATGTTTCAGGTTTACAACAGAGTTGAGAGAAATTTTTTTTAACTTTTTTTATTGAGTTATAGTCATTTTACAATGTTGTGTCAAAAGAGAGAAAATTTTAAAAGCCTTAGGGGACAGGAACACTAGAGACAACAATTCTAAAGAAATAGTTCACGAGAAAATTGTTTTCTAGGAGTAGTGAAATATAAAATGTTCTTCTGTGTTCTTCTCTCTAGTATTTGAAGGAAAATATCTCCCTGAATTGCCCAGTGATGAATCCTGTAAAGAACTGAAGAAAATGTCTATTTTCAGTCTCGCATGGGGAATGTGTAGGAAGTAAAAATCTAGGGGAATAGTAACACGAAAAGTAAATAATTGTAGTGCTAAATTAAACTTTCTTAAAAATTATTACAGTCCAAAAATATTTCCTGAATCAGTTGGCCATTGCCTCTACACCTGCAGTTTGATGGTCTCTTTTGCGCGTATGTAGTATTTAGATACATTTGGAGAAAAGCTTCAGAGAGCACTATGTACTTCCTTTTTCTCTTTTTATTTAACTGCAGACACAGAATTTCAAGCACAGGAAGTTCTGCTTCCTCGACAGCATCGTGCAGAAACTAACATGTCTCCTTCTGTTTCTGCTCAGAGTCAGTCCAACAGGCCCCTCTCGCAGCTGAAACTTTTTCTGCCTCCCTCTTCGCTGGGGAAGCGCTGTGTTAACTTTCACACACGTCACTTGAGTTGAAGTGTCCTTTCTTCGTACTGGTTTCTCTTTTTCTTATTGCTATTTCAAAAACTCCTCCAGAATATGAGGAAAGAAAGTGAAACTCAGCACAGTTTTGGTTTTTTATTAGTAATTAGCTTGTAAAGGATAGTTGCTGAAAGAGAAGCTGATTGAATGTACAGATAAGAACAAGATTTAGGGATAACTATAGAGTTTCTTATATAGTTGCTAATGTACTGAATGCTAATTATAATACTCTTTTGTGTATGCCTCCAATCTAGATAAGTCTATCACTGAAATAAAAAGTTGCTGTCTGTTTTACACGCATACATATGTATTTCTAGTTGATATTTAACCAAGAGTTTCTATTAGAGGTGCTTAGTTGTTACGTGTTAAACACATTTTGGAATCCTTTATGTAAATGGCATATTATGTCAGCAAGTTCTCACCCACACACAGACATACATACACACAATAGCAGCATGTCTAAATAAATTGTGATTTATTCATAGATACGATTTATGTAACCATTAAAGAAGCTCTTGATAAAGATTATTTTTCTAAGTTATGTGAAAAGGTATGATATTTATTAGAGAAAATGATCACAACCATATAAAATACATATTAATAGAAAAAAGACAAGGAAATATGATAAAATACTAAATATATTGATCTCTGCAAGTAAAATTATGTGTAGTTTACTTTTTTTTTATATTTTTATTTTCTTGATCCTGTTTTCATTTCACAATTATAAAAATTTATTTTAAAAGTTGCTCTGAAAATAAAATATTTTTCTAAGTGAAAGGAATTGAATACTGACACTTTTATATTGTTCAACCTAATAGTATTGGTTTTCAGATTCCCTGAGTGGGATATTTTAACAAAGTTTCAAAATTAAGGTACCAAACAAAGCAACGCATCATACTTAAACATTAATATACCAGACACAGTGAAATGCAATTTTTGGCCTTGCTTAAATTAATTAAAAACACAACATAAGTGACTTTTTTTTTTTTTTTTTTTGAATCCTTCTTTTTCTCCTGTGCAACACAAGCACTCAGCAGGGATTTCTAGTTTTTTGGCTTGTTGTAAATGAGAGCATGAGGAAGGGGGTCGTCAGTGTTTAATCTCTCTTACTTTGAGAAGCATCATTCCCAAGGTGCTTTGGCACTCATGTAAAAAGGCACACAAGTGCCTCATATGACACAGGAGCCACGTTTCCACTAAATTAAACAAAATGGCAGAGGCGTGGGGCAGGTTCCAGCTGCCCTAACCATGGCATTTTCCTTTCTGGATTTCTGATTTAAGTTCTTAATATATCTGGTAGCTTCCTCCTACATCTCAGTAAAACCAAAAAATATATAAAATGTATGTGCCTCATAACAGAAGTGCAGAGAAATACCCATCTTACACTTAAGGACTCTAACCTGACAGACAGTGACTATGGTAGAAGGATCTCATAAACCTTAGAGGTTCATTTCAGTGTTAAGTTGACCTAAAAATGGTAACAGTGGTGTTGAAGAAATTAATCAGTGTCGAGGGTAGAATGCTGACTATTTATTCTATGTTTATGCAAGCATCACAGAGAGATGCCAGAAATGTGCTCACACATGCTTTCCTGGGTTTCCACCACAGGTAGTGGCAGTGGACTAGGAGAAACATGTGATGAAGGACTTTTTCTAGTGTCCTATTACTTCTGATATCCTGCCTTAGAGACTGTATTCTGAACCCAACATTACATTTAAGTATTGTTAAATAAAACAAAAAATGTAAGTTTCAGTTTATTATTGGAATCAGTTAAGTTAATAAGGGAATTCCTGTCCAGTTTTTAGGTTTTACTTTCATACTGACTTACTTGTTCACTTCTTTGCAGGCACATTCCAAATCAGCAATGCGTCGTCTTTCAACAAGTGACATAGTGGAATTTCCTTGCCTCCAGATACTGTTGCAGATAGGGGAAAAAACGTGTTTTCAATTTATTCATTTTAATTTATTCTTCTACCAGTGGTTGAAGTAGAGTCTTAAATCAGCAAACTTGCTTGTATTTCTATTTTTTCTGTTTGCTGGGTTTTTTTAAATTTTTTTTTTTTTGAGTAGTGTCTGTCATGGTCTTTGGGACAGCGATGGCCACAATTCAGCACAGCTCAGTTATAGAACATCCAGGGGAACAACTTGAAACCATTGTCTTTTTGTTAATGGAGGGAACTGGAAAAGTGATTTTGGGTAGAAACTAAGTAGGACTTTAGTTAATACAAATTTATGTTAAGCAGATGCAGTTCATGAATAAAACTGCTTTATGCAATGAATACATGGGAAAGAGATTCTGTACAATATTGTGCCTTTTAAATTCTTAACTACCTATATTTATCAGTTCAGCAATTTCTACCACGTCACATGTCAGCCTACAAAGTATGCTATGGTTTGGTGAGAGACTAATGAGAAAGCAGAAAGGTGTTCTAGAATTTAGTTAGATTTTGGAAGTTTACAAAAGATATTGAAATTTCTAAAAGTTAAATTGTTTAGAATGTGTGTTTTTAATGTATAATTTCATAAAAACAAGCTTGAAATTTAATAGACAAGTTACTTTTTTGATCTCATTCCCTTTGTTGGCAGTTTTCATTTAGAACAAGATCCTGTATGGGGGGGGGCATGGTTTGTGAAGGGCTTGTCTAAGTGGGGGTGGGCAGAGACGGTGTGTGCTTGTCCCAGGTGGTTTACTGGGTCAGAGGAGACGTGCACATGAGTCCATGCTGTGCCCGGTGCCCAGCGATGACCAGTGTCTATCTGGACCCCACTTCTCGGGAGGCTTGCTCAGAGTGCCCTTGGCATCAGGTTTCCTTCACCTCGATCTGAGGAAGTACACAAAGTGCTATTAAAACCTAAGCAACAAAATTATATAGAATTCTATGCGGCTTCCTTTGTGTAAAATGAGAGGAGAGAAATATTTTTTCTTTAAACTATCTTCCTGTTCATCTTTTCTTTAATGTAACTAAGACAGCTGACACACATAATCCCAGTTTTATAGAACATCACACCTAACAGAAGTCCTCATAATTATGCTATTGATGTGAAAACTACAGAATATGACCAGGAGTGAGACGGATATCTGGTTCCACACTCACTACTGTTCCCTCTGCATTTGGCCACTGAAGGTCTGGGTTCTATGGAACAACCACCCTGCTCTCAACCCTTCCTTCAGACCCCACTTCCCAGGTGAGAAAGACTGAGCAGCACATTCCTATGGCCAAAAGGAGAGCCCCCTGACAAGAGAGATGTGACCCCAGCTCACAGCAGGGAGGGCCTTCGCCCTCGTGTCAGCAGTCTTGTCCTCACCTAGTTCTGAAGAGACCTCACAACATGAAACCCATGTTCAGGTATGAGATGCATGTCTCTTAATTTTCACCAAGGCAATTTATTGGTAATTTAAAAACTAAGTATCAAAGTTTCACATCTATATAACACTTTCAGAGGAAGTATTTTAAAAAGTACTTTAGAAATAGTACAATCCCTATTTTACATGATCACTAAAGTCAGTGAAATATTTTAGTGCTCGTTTCCTTCCCTGGGGAATGCAGAATTTCATTTTCCACAGAAAAAGAATAGTATTTGGTCCTAGGACTTCTAAAAAATGGTGTTAGCGGACATCATTACAAAATATTTAAATCCAATGTGTGCAAATACATAGTTCTACAAGTTTAAAAATAAAACAAGCTTTTTCTATAACATAATAATTCTAATCACTGAACTTAGATTACTGAGAAACAAGTTAGAATAGTGTGTCTGATGAAGCATCAAAGCTAATATAAGGCTTATGCAGTATTTTTTTTTACTAATTTCAGAAAGGTGAACACTTTTCCCATCCAGCACACAAAACCCTGTTTCAATTGAGGAACATTTCACGTATGTCATTTTCACAGAGTAAAAGTGCTGGTGCCAAAAACCCCACTCGTTATGAAATAAACATTTTTGTTTTATTCCAGGGAATATTTTCCAACATTCAGACAATGTAATAACATGAAAAAGAAATAAATTCCCACATTTGAACTGCTTCTATTCTGATGAAGAGGTTTCTCTTACTCCTCAGTCATTAGAGACCGAGTAAGTAGCTGCCTTTAGAGCTGACTCATGAGTGTCAGTCACCTACTCACTCCATCACCCTAATCAGAAGTTTCCCTTCACTCATTTTGTATGACTGTGATACGTTACAATCCTTTTACCCGAGTATGTGGCTTAGATCCTTGTAGGGCCAGTGAGCTCGTCCTCCCAGACCCTGCGCAGGGAGGCGAAGATTACCTCGGGCTCTTGAATCTTGTGGTCATGTCACACAAGGTGCAATGTTTACCAAGGAGAATTGGAAAGCTTTTCTCTACTAAGATATATTCCTGTTAAACAACGTGTTTTAGAAGGAAATAAATGTATTTATCTTGTATATTGACAAAATTAGTGTAAAGTTAAATTTCAAGTTCTTCATTTGAAAGCAATCACTGTTAAAGCAGTGTGTAACAGATCTGCTTAACCCTGAACATGAACTCGATGGATTCACCAAAAACTGAAGAAACGAAATTCTTCAACTACTGATAGTGCGTTAAGAGCTTCATCTCTCAGAAGGCCCTCTCTCCACATAGTGTAAAGAATTCCCTCTTTTGGGTCCCTGTGGGCCTTGGTCACACGTTAAACAAACCTCCTTGTATACTCAGCCTGCATTTTTGTGCCTGGCTGGAGGGAATAATGGCCCTGCGGTCCCTGCAGCCTGCTGTGTGGTTGCTGGGAGAGTGGATTAACTATGCCTGCTTTGGTTTTGAGTGAATATACCCCCTGGCAAGCCATGCAGCGAAAATAGTTTCTTAGGTGGCGCATTTATGGAACTGGTGGCTCACCCTTACAAACACCCTATATTCCTATGGAGTTAAGTTCCTTTATCAAAAATGAACAGATCTGGGAGCAGCACTCATAGAATAAGCCTGTCTTTCTTGCTTCATTTCCTCCTTCTATCTTTTGAAAGAAGAGAAGCACGTCCACAAGCCTTCATGCTGTTCCATTCCTGTCACATCTCCAGGAAAATCAGACCAACTAGTGTACGTGAGCAGTCTCCATCAGGTGGTTAAGGATCACTGAGACCAGCTGACTCTGAATTTTGTGCTCAGTGTCTTACTCACAGAAAGTATTTGCCTGAAGCCTCTTCACCCAGCTGGTTGCCTTTAGTAGAAATGAGTATATTCTGTGAACAATCTGGGGCCAGTCAGGGAAATGGGCAGGGAAGGGTGTGTGGCTATGCCAGGACCCTGGAGTGGGAGATTTCAGTGTCAGAGGTCCTGAGAACCTGGTGCAGGAATCAGCCCCACTCAGGCCAGGTTGGAAGAACCCAGGAAGTGGGGAATGAATTTCTAGCTGGGTCTGTAATACTTACAGCAGTTATGAGGGTGGCCTTTTCAGACTGAGATTTGTGTAAAGGTCTGTAACCACGTCATGGAAGAAGAAACCAATTTTGAATTAAATCTCAAGACAATACACTTCTGCCAGATTAGATAGAGGGAGGAGTCAGAAATCACCGAGGGAAAAAAAAAAAAAAAAAAAAAGAAATCACCGAGGAAAATTAGTAGCTGGCGTAGTTAAAATGCCCATACTACCAATTCTAGTAAAGAATTACCTTAATCATCTTCCCCTGCTTCCATATGCGGATTTTCACAGAGATATTGGGGGTGGGGTGAATTTCTTTTTTAAGCTAAAGGGAGTGTATGTTCAATTCAATACGCACCACACTGATTATATCAATATAAAGTAGAAAGTTAATTCTATATTTATGTATAAGGAACTATGCCAATTTCCAGAGGGAATTAAAAGGATTACATCTTCTTTTTTTATTATTATTTTTTGGTTAAGGTAGAAGGGATTAGAAATGTGATTTCATATTTATTTCCGTTTTTGTTTTTCATCCAGAAATTTTTTTTTAAAATTTCATTCTTGCTGTATGGGCCTGGTTATTCTCAACTTCCCTCCAGGTTCACATAGTTGATTTCTGTTTTTTTCACTTTGTTACTTTGTTCTCACTTCTTCTTAAAGCCAGTCAGCAACTGTGACTCTGCAATTTTCACCTGGCTGTTGAATCTTTCTAGAGGTGAAGTGATGTAGGCTAGAGCATTTATCAATAACTCTGTAGACTTTCACTTAAGTTTGCCTTCTCTGAACAGTTTCATTCACATTTAAACACATACACAAACACAAGCACTTTATGGGTATTTTCCATTTAGGTACACTGACTTGAGTACTTTTTTAATTGAAGGAGTACTTTTGTAATGAAAACACACACCCCTAGTTTATCTAGCAGTGGCAGGAGAAGAAACGTAATCTTCTGGCCCAGGTACAAATTCTTCTTCATAAAATCATTAAAGATTCAATATCAATTCCTCTGAAGTAGGTGGGTTTTTTTCTCTGTGTTCTGGCTATGTTTTAGTGTAAATACATTTGTCTCCTTTAGGTCCTAAAGTTTCAGCTGAAACTTGTTTTTCTTTTTTTAAGCTGTCGTGCCTATGTGAACCTGCACAGCAGCAGTTAAAAATGGCCTGCGCTTGTCACAGAGAGACCTTTGAAGGCTCATAAATCTTACTGATGCTTTTTGTTGGAAGAGATCGTAGATGTTAGTAGATCACTAAAATGCTGAAGAAAACTTCTCCTTCTCCCGGTTTGTCAAGGGCATATTTTTCTCTGATAATCTAGATTCCTCATGTCCTCATTAGCTGTTAGTTTTAAACTGGTTGTTTAGAATACCTAAAAACTGCATTTGTTTGAGTCTTGTATGACCACACCTTGTTCATGAATCGTCATGATTCAGGTTTTCTGATAGCGCTCAGTACAGGGCAAGCAACACTTTTTCCAAACACTGAAAGAGAGAGAAACATTTCATCGATCTCTTCCTAAACAATGAGGTGAAACTGATGTTAAAAAGGCATAGCTGCACATCTAGGAGACATAGTCACTGAACTCTTTTCCCTCCCCACTAATCTACTGTATCCTCCTTTTCAGAGGCTGCTCCTTAGAGTAGCGAGGGCCAGGAGAACTGTCTGTGATGTTGGAAATGTTCTGTATCCACGCTGTCCTATATGGTAGCCAGATGCATGTGGCTTTTGAGCACTTGATATAAGGCCGGTGCATGCGATGGACTGAAGGTCAGATTTCACTTATTTTAATTTTTTAATCTTATTTTAGTGGCTAGTGACTGCCATTTGGATAATATAGCCTTACAATTGTTTGCCTCTGGCTAGTTAAGGAAATATTTGTTCTCCTCAGACACTGTTTGGAAGATTGTAATTCTTGTCCCCCAACTAAGAAAAATAACCTGGGCAGTAATTACAATGTAATAATTTTTACACTTAATCTTTCTATAGTTTAATATCTTGATGTAGACTTAAGAACTTTAAGTGATTCTTAAGCCTAAGTGTGATCATGAGAAACAGAAAAATTTTCAAGGGAATATGTATTCCATAAAATATACCTTGAGGTAAAAGAGATTTAATCACCATTATTAGGCTACCATAATAGAACTGTTGTATCTTGACATTACTGATATTTATTATAAATAAAAAGTAATCTGCCTAGTTAATCCATTATTTATTTTGTGTATGACTTTTAGAACTTGCTAGCTCAGTAGTTTGGTGAGATAATGCACATATTTCATACTCCCTCAATTCTTGATGAGTTAACAGACTTTCCCTACTGTTTCTCTTCTCTCTTGCATGTCTTCCTATAAGACCTGCTGGGCATTGTTGCTCTGATCAATTATAATCAGCCTTTGTCTTATAAAGAGTCCATTTATTAGAATTCAAAGAGACATAGAATCATTACAATTTGGCATTTCAGTATTTTAAAGACTGTGATGATGGAACAACACTACAGAAACTCCAATAATGCAATGTTTCTGTGCTTGAAAGAAGCCCCACAATGACAAAACAAACGTCATTGTTCCCATCCCCTGAAATGATGTGTGGCTCAAAGTGTCACCAAGTTGACCAAGTTAACTGTTCTCCCTCACAGCATCCATTCAACCACCAAATCTGTATGTAGGCCTGGGGAAGGGAAGCTGCAGAGGAACACCTTGGGGAGATGAGAGTTCTGAAGGGAGAAACTATTTGTTCTGACCATTCCTCCCAGGAGGAAACTCTGACCCTCCAAGGAGTTTCCCAGGAACTTTGCCATGAGACCCATCAACAAAGTAGCACAGATTGGGGGGGAGGGTTGTTGAGCTCGCAGAGGAACTAGACTGTAAGCTGTCTGGCCACTTAGATCATAATCCCAGTTGTGCCCCACGATTTCTAGAGGTCTTTCTGGGTCCAGAATGACTACTCTCTGCCTGGTGTATAAATCTCTGTGTGCTCTCTTCCTTCTGGGTTGTTATTTTGGAGGGGATGTGGGTGGTTTCTTTTGTCCATTTCTTTGCTTTTTTATTTTTTAATTGAGAGAAGCCTGATTAAAGAACTGATAATTTCACCTTCAGAGCTCCGGTGTCGTTATGTTAAGTGACACAGTATTCTTTATTTCCTCATTAAGTACATTAATAGATAACTTTGGAGAGTTCTTAGAATTATGTTTTGTGTACATAATACTCATAGATGTAAGTTTCTTGTACATGAAATTAAGAAAATAAGAAGTCACATGAAAGGCTTAATATGGGAAGTGAAATCAACTAATTTACTTCATATTATATGAATTTACTTACATAGTATTATATATAATTATTTTAGAAATTCAAGTAATACTAAAGGGGAAATGAGACAAGAAGGGGGCAAGGCACAGCCGTTCAAGGAATGCTACAGAATTAACATCAAAATGGTGAAAGGTTCCACCCCCAGTAGGCCTTGAGGCTCAGGATGATGGGAGATTTAACTTCTAGCAGAGCTTGAGCTTCATTATACGCTCACTGTAATATATTAACGTGGTGAATAACAGACTCACAGGCGCCATGGCAGTCCCGAGGCTGGCCACAGAAGGTCAAAGAGTGGGAAATGGCCAACTTCCTGGGAATCCCAGCCCCTTCCCCAGGCTGCTTAGACCAGTCCTTCCACTTATTAGCATGTGAAGCCACCAAGCCCTAAAAATCAGCAACACAGCACCGCGGCCGCCCCCCTCTCTCCCTCTTTGGAGACTGCTGGCATGCTGTCTGTGGAGTGTGTACCTACTTTTCATCTAGCACCCAACCCCTACACCTGATGGCCTTTCTCTTGCCTTTCAATGTATCTCTCTGAATAAATCTACCTTCACTCAACTGATTGACTCTTGGTCTCTCTCCTGGGAATCGAAGCCACTCTAAGTAATTGATAACTATAGTCATTCTTCAGAAGTTTCTGCTTTTATTCGGATAAGGGGAGCTCCAAGGAGGCTTTTTTTCTGCATCTATTAAATCTCAGGTATCTTCAGCTTAAAGTGTCTTTATGCCAACTATAGGGGTCTACCTGGATTTCCATACCTCCAAGTTTGCTCCTCTTTTTCAGGATTCCTTGATCTATTTTGAGCCCCTTGCCTTTTCCACATGAATTTTAGATTGGTTGTCAATTTCTGCAAAACAGCACCTGGGGTTTTGGGAGGAAGAGCTGACAGTCACTAGGGCACAAGGAAAGTGGGGGACTCAGCAACCAGGGAAGGTGGGGCTGCCTCCTGGGGTGTGGGGAGTGGCAGGATCACAGCCTTGTGAGGGGCCTGTCAGCCTCAAGGTGAGAGGGGGGTAAAGTGGTTAGACAGATGCATCTGGCCTGGGAGTGGGGTCCAGGGAGGAAGAGGAGAGGCTGAGTGGGGGCTGGTGGGTTACAGCAGACATGTTATCCCCAAAGTGAGAGGGGGACACAGTGTTTGGATAGATGTTTCTGGCCTCAGAGTGGAGTCCATGGAGGAAGGGGAGAGCCCAGTTGGGGTCAGGTGGGTTACAAGAGACTCCATGCTGTGGTCCTGATGGAAGCAGCTCAGAGCCAGAGAGAATTGGCTGTCAGGTGCTCAGCATCACTCTCCTGTTCCTTTATAAAGCCACTGTGTCAGAGTTTAAGACACTGCCAGGGGATCCCTGAGTCCAGTTCTGCCCTGGCTTCATCCAAGGGGCTTAGGTGGGAAACAGAATCATTGCAGGCCCCGCCCACATCCCCATAGGGAATGAACCCCATCAAAGTACCAGACTCAGAGACTTCAGGAGGCCCCTGCCCTCAGGACTGGTCTTCTTCCTTGCTCTGACTTGCCGGTCAGAGATCCAGGTATGGATTGTTTCCAGCAGGAATGGGGGGAAGAAAGGGGTGTGAGGTTCCTACATCTGCAGGACCTTCCCAGGGTAAAGAGCTGTGCCTTCCCCCTCCCAGTCCACTCCCCACACCATCCACCAAGGAAACTCAGATCCAGGAGTATGAGGGCCAAGGCTCTCCCCTTGCTCATCTGTGACTTCCCATTCCCACAGCAAGGGGCCTGGCTCCCACCACCTGCCCTTTATCAACTCATTTCTCTTTTCCAGGTTACATTCACAGTGGTTTCAGAATTGTTAGCCACTACACCCTGGAAAGAACTTTATAATACAAAGCCCACAGGTTAACAGTGGTCCATTCTGCCTTTGCAGAACGATTCTGTGCATTTCCAAAGTTAACTTAGGTCAGCACCTTTTGCCCCACCACCGACTGAATTTTTACACCCATTTCTAATACAGTTAGATTCTGTCACATTGTGTGTTCCATCCTGTGATGCTGCTACACCCTAAATAACTAAACCTGAATAGATTATGATTGACCTTTGGGCTGTGCAAAGGTATGGGGTTAGACACAATCATAGTGACACCAACCTAAAGTTTCACATGGAATACTTCAACCCCCCACCCACACCCCACGGTCTGCTTATGCGTGTAGTTTTGCCTTTTCCATAATTGTCATAAATAAGGTCATACTGTGTGCAGCCTCCTCAGACTGGATTCTTTCACTAAGTAATATACAAGTAAGATTTACCTGTGTCTTTCTGCGGGTTGATGGTTTAATTTCTATTGCTGAGTAGTATTCCACTGCGTGTGTGTGGGAGGAAAACCAGCTCTCCCTCTCCCCTTCTAGGTTCTTTGTTAACACCCCCCACATAAGACAGATTACAGGGAGAAAAAGAAGCAAGTTTAATAACACGCATACATCCTGTATACAGGGGAGACACCCAGGACAACTGAGTCCCTCCCTGAAATGGCCAGAGGCATCACCTTAAGTATCACCTTCAGCTAAAAACAAAAGCGAGGCTGCAGGGAGGGAGGAAGTCATTTACGGCAGATTATCATGAAAGCTCAGCAAACAAGGGTGTAAGGTTTAAAGTCTGTGTCTCCATTCACTTCTTTCCGTAGGGCTTCCAGTTGATTGTTTCATAAGTATTTGGAGAAGTTACAGATATTGGGCTCTATTTCAGTTTGAATTTCCAGTTTAAAGAACTGAGCAGAGCCGCTGTCAGGGCGGGGCCTCCGCTGGCTGTGAGGGCGGCTGGGTCCGCGCTTTCCCATTGGCTGGCCAGGCCCGGAGCCCGCCTCCCCCAGCTGTGGCGGGAACTCACCTGCATTCGGCCTGAGGATTCGGCTTCCTGCGCAGCTGCCTGGAGCAGCAACTCCTGTGGACCTGCCGGGGCTTTGGGACAACAGGGGGTTATGTCCACGCTGACAGGAGCCGCGTCTCCCCTGGACCCAACAGGAGGTGCTGCACTGAGGGAAGGTGAGGAGGAAGGAAAGTGAGGAGAAGCTTCCCGTGAGGGGCTGACTGCTGAGGGGAGGCCCTCCTCAGAGGCCCTGGGAGAGGAAGGGCTGGATGTGGGAAGCTGTGGGTTTTTAGTCAGGTTTTGTTTGTGGGCAGAGAGTGTGCCGTGTCCTTCTTTGGCATGTGGTATCCAGTTTCCCCAGCACCGTTCATCAAGGGGACTGTCCTTCCCCCACTGCCAGTTCCTGGCTCCTTTCTTGTGAGTTAACTGACCACATCCCCGTAGGTTTGTTTGCAGACTCTCTCTGGTCCTTGTCCCTGTCGTTGTGCCAATTCCACACCTTTTTGGTCACTGTGCTTTTGTAATGCCATGTGAAGTCAGTTAAGGAGATGCCTCCAGTCTGTTTCCCTTTTGTAGAATCTCTTTGGCTGTTCAGGGTCCTTTGTGTTTCCACGTGAATGTTAGGAATGTTTGTTCTGTTTCTGTGAAAAATACCACTGAAGTTTATTTTATTTTATTGACGTGCAGTCAATTCACGATGTTCTGTTATTTTCTGGTGTGGGGCACAGTGATTTGACGAGGCTTGCTTTAATTTGAACATTACTTTGGGTAGAATGGACATTTTAACAACATTAATTCTTTCTGTCCACGAGCACAGGATATCCTTCCATTTATTTGCGTCTGTTCAGTTTCTTTCCTCAGTGTCTTAGAATTTTCAGTGGGAAGGTCTTTCACAGCCTTGATTCAGTTTATTGCTAGGTATTTTTTTTTGGATGCAATTGTAAATGGGATTTTAAAAAATATCTCTTTCTGTTGTTTCACTATTAATGCATAGAAAGACAACTGATTTTTGTGTATTGATTTTGTACCTTGTGGCTTTACTGAAATGATTTATTAGTTCGAGTAGTTTTTTGATGGTTTCATGTGGAAAACTAGAAATCAGAAACTGCCCTGTTTGTACTCCATCCAGGTCATCTGCAGCACCTAAGACACAGCAGCTCCTAATCTTCCCACAGTGCCTCTAAGTTACACATGGACTCCTACAAGGGCGATTAGCATCAGCACTTTGGGTGAACTGGGTCACGTTAAGAGTGAGCCTCTATAAGGAAATCTGATGTCTTCTCTGCTTTTTTTTTGCTGTGGTATTGACATGGTTGTTTTCAAAAGTAATATAGTTCCTAATAAAGTTTCTTATAAACTTTTCTTATAAAGTTCCATATAAAATACTTTAAATAGCATTATGCAGCACTCACATTTGCCACCTCACGTAAAATACTCCAATGGGTCTTACCTAACACTGGGATACTCCCCCAGGGAACCAGCACATAAACCCCAAATGAAGAAATTGTATGGTTCCACCTTGTAATCCCATCCACAGGCCCCCTTCAGCCTTCCCCTTTGCCCCAACTTACGGAAATCCCTTTTTCCATTCTGTGCCAGTTTTCTTTTTCTGAAACTATTACTGAGAGTTTCCCTCTTTTTCAAAATCTTAATGGATTTAAGGCACACAAGATGAGTACGATCTGGGTGGCCTCTTCTGTGTGTCTCCTTTCACTTAGAATGTTTTCAATCTTTATCCAATTTGAATCATTAGTGATTCATTCACATTTTTCATTGTCATTAAAAATACAGAACATAACATTTACCATTTAAACCATTTAACTATGCAGTTCTATGGTATTAACTAAATTCGTATTGTTGTACAGATGCCTCACCATCCATCTCGAGAACTTACTCATTTTCCCCAAGTGAAGCCCTGTGTCCAGTGAACACTGACTCCCCTCAGCCCCTGGCAGTGACACCGTTTCTATCTCTGCATCTGACTTCTCTGGATGCCTTGTATAAGGGGAATCCTGTAATATTTGTCCTTCTGTGTCTGGCTTATTTTACTTAGCATAGTGACATCAAGATTTATCCACGTTGCAGCATGTGTCATAATTTCCTTACTTTTAAAGGCTGTGTGGTATCCCATTGTGTATACACCACATTTAGTTTATCCATTCATCCACTGATGGACAGGTGAGTTATTTCCACCTTTTGCTGTTGTGATTAGTGCTGCCATGGGTATGGGTGTACCCATTTCTACTCCAGTTCCTGCTTTCAAATATTTTGAACATATAGCCTGAAGTGGCATTGATGGATCACATGTCAACCCCATGTGTAAGTTTCTGAGAAACTCCTATATGGTTCTCCACCATGGCTGCACCATTTTAGTCCTTTATATGGCAGAATAAGGTGACAGTTTATGGACATATCCTCTGTTTATCTGTTTAGCCTTTGCTGGACATTTCAGTTGTCTACCTTTGGGGCCATTGTGAATAGTGCTGCTATGAATATTTGTGTACCTTTTTTGTTTGAACACCTATTTTTAATGTTTTGGGGTCTATATCTAGGAGTGAAGTTGTTGAACCATAAGGTAACTGTGTTTTTATCTTTTTGAGGAAATGACAAACTGGACACATGGGCTGTACCATTTTCCAATTTTTCAAGTAATGTTTAAAAGTTTCAATTTCTCTACATTTTTGCCTTTTTTTTTTTTTTTTCAGTTTTCTGGATTGTAGGGCTTCTAGTGCACTTGAAAGGGTACAGCATTATGGTATTAATTTACATTTCCATCATGACTGATTTTAAACATTTTTTCATGTGCTTGTTGAGTATTTGTCTTGTCTGGAGAAGGGTCTACTTAAAAAAATATTTAATTTTATTTACTTATTGGTTTTTCTTTTTCACTTTTATTAGGTAGATTATTACTGTTTGACTGCACATATACATTATATTGCATGTAAATACATATATACAATATACTGTATATATATATTTTTTAGTTTACATATACAGAAGGGTATATTTAAGTCCTTTTACCATGTTAAAAATTGGGTTTGTTTTGTCTTTTTATGAGTTGTAAAAGTTCTTGATATGTTCTTGATAAAATTTTTTTCAAGTATATCATGTGCAAATATTTTCTTTGATTTTGTGTGCTGTCTTTTCAGTTTCTGGATAGCATCTTTGATGTATAAATGTCTTTAATTTTGAGGAAAAGCAATTAATTATTTTCTTTCCTTGCTTATGTTTGCTATCAGATCTAAAAAAATTGCTAAGTCCGAGGTCATGATGACTCATCCCTGTTGTTTCTTTGAGAGTTTATACAGCTTCCCTCCCTCTCTGTGAGGTATTGGTTCCAGGATGCCCTGTGGATACTAAATATCTGTTGGTGCTCAAATCCACTATATAAAGTGGTGTAGTATTGGCAAATAATCTAAGCACAGCTTTCTGTATACTTAAAATTATCTCTAGATCACTTATAATAAATAATACAATGTAAATGGTATGTAAATAATTGTGAAGAAAATAGAATGTTATTTAAATCGTTTCTGGCATGCCACAAATTTGATTTTTCTTTATGGAACTTTCTCAAAGTATTATTAGCTTTTTATCTGAAGGTGACTGATTCTGCAAATGTGGAATCAGCAGATGAGGGCTGATTGTCACTTTACCACTCTTTAAATTTAAGCTTTTTATGTATCTTGAGTTAATTTTGCATGTGGTATGAAGCAAGGACCCATTTTCATTTCTCTTGGAAATGAAAAAAATTTCACCGGATAGACAATTGCCTGGCGCCATTTGTTGAAAACACAATTTTCCCCGCTATTTAATGTTGCCCACTGTGGTAAAAAATCAGTCAGTGCATGTGTCTTTTCACATTAGAGCGTTGCTCTGGATACATGCGCAGCAGTGGGATCTCAGACTTTTCTTGCTTCTGACCTAACCAGGAGGAGGTCACTATGTGGAACCTACACTTCAAGATAGGGGGCTTTAGCTCCACCTCCTTAATGGATGTCATGGATTATTAGGAATTCTTCTGCATAGGAGTTTTCTATTCAATCCCATTTATTAAAAACAAAACAAAACCATGTCATCATTTAACTTCACCATTGTGGACACCTGGAAATTTATTTTAATCCTTTGGTTATAATCCAGCACTACAGGTTTGGTTGCTCAGTTTATTCCTGCTTTGGCTATTGAGAACTCTTTCATTGGCTCCTGTGTCCTTTGAGATCATTCCATATTTTAGGGTTTTTTTTTCCCCCCTGGTACTTCCTTACTTTCTGATACAAGATTCAAGGTTATCCTGGCTCATATATTGACTGTCTCAGTCCTAGTATAAGCCATTTCTTCAAAGAGTCCTGATTCCTTTCATTAGAGAATGGTATTAAGAACTTACACATGGAAGGAAAATGTTCTCAGCTGACAATGCAAGGAAATGTGTGCATATGTTCCCACCTCAGTGTATTGTTGTTGCTCAGGGACCACCATCCCCTACCCATCTGCCACATCCACATAGTGTTTTAAATTTAAGTTACTTAGAAATGGCCAAAGCAAGAGGGACACTCTGACCCCCACTCTATCTCCCTAAAAGCAGGAAATAAGTCTGTCACATGAAAGGTTCAGAGGCACATATAAACATAACTTGTAGCTTCTTTAATTTACCGCCCCAAGCCCAAGCTCTGTTCAGATTCTTTATTGAATTCCCAAAAGCTACATTTCTTTATGCTGTCAGTTCCTAACAAATTTATAGTTTTCTAGATGTATAAGATCTCCCTGTTTTCACTACTTCTTACTTCTCAATTCTACGAGGCTTTTGTGTGTAGGAATTAAAATTTCTTTTTCTCCTGTGGCTCTGCCTTGTGTTAGGTTTATTATTAGTCCAGCCACAAGAAGTCAAGAGGGAGAGAGAGTGAAATTTTCTCCTCCCCAAAAGTATACACTCCTAATTATAAAGATTTCTATGTGGAAATGTCTGTATTTATATTAAGCAGAAGATGGGTTTATACTGATGCCTCCAACTTGGTCCATTATCATATGGACAGTGTACATCTCACCCCCTGCTTATCTGTAACTCCCAGTTAGACAATAGAATCCTGGTTCCCACCATCTTCCACCCATTCAATTCATTTCTCATTCTACTCCAGATGAGTGGTTTCAGCATTCTTAGCTCCTGCCCCTGTGGGATGGATCTTATAGATCCCACTGTTTACGTGCAGTATGCTTTCCCTGTAGTCTACACGTTCCATTCATTCCTGCAGTTACTGAGGCTGGCACCTTTTGCTCCACCAGCATCAGTGAGTGTTTTCATACATTTTTAATACACAGCCTTTGTTACATCCTGTATTCCTTCGTGTGACACTACCACTTAATTGATCACATAATTGACTTTTTTCTGTAAGATTTCTGTAAGAAATGGAAATGTCCCTCAAAAAAGGGCAACCTCTACTCAGTTTTCTGAGAGTCTTTTTTTTTTTTTTTTAATTACTCAGATTGTAGTAGTCACTAGGCTACAGACCTATTTTGGGGGGGGGGTGGCACATTCTGCTCCCCGTGACATGAATGTGCACTACTTTGCTTATGAGTTCACCTGCAGACGGGCATACTGACCACTTGAGTTTCTAAGCCATTATGAATAGACCTCCTGTGCATTACTTGATGTTAGTTTTTATTGGAACAGTTTTTCAAAGCAGTTGACTAAATTCAAGAGACGATTTTTTTAGATTCTAAGCTGAGAATGTTTAGCTTTGGAAGAAACTGCCAAACTGTCTTCCAAAGTTGGCTGCACCTGTCTTCCACTAGGATCTTGAATGTATTTTTGTATGATTATTTTCTGTCTGTGTACCTTCTTTAGCCAGATGTTTGTATCTATCTTTACCCATTTTTAATGGGGTTGTTTGTTCTAGATCTTATTGGCATAATTAGAGTACAAATCCTTTATCAGATGCACATTTTGCAAATACTTTCTCCTAGTGTGTGGTTTCTCTTTTGCCTTTACGAATAAGACCTTTCACAGAGTAGAAGTTTATAGTTCTATAAAGTCCACGTTATTAATTTTGTGTTGATTTGTAGATAGGCATTTGTTGTTGCGATTTAAAACTCATCACCAGACCCAAGGTCTTACATATTTTCTTCCTTTTCCTTTTAAGATTTGTATAGTTTTGTCATTTAAGTTTGTCTATGGGCAATCTTGAGTGAATTTTGCTATCAGTTGTAAAGTTTGTGTCTATGTTCTCTTCATTCTATATGTTTTTTAATTAATTGCTCCTTAACCAGTTTTTGAGACAATATAGTGAGCTACTTGGCTGTGTTTCAGTTTGGATTTCCAAAGGCACTACGTACAGCAGAACTGCATTCAGGATGAGGACTCTGGGCTTTGTGAACCCAGCGTTCCCTGAACTTTTCTGATGGTCCACATCGGGGCCCAGATCCACCTCTGACCCACAGGGCACAGGTGCATTCTGCCCATGGACTTGGCCCCTTGCACAGCTGGCAGAGGCTTGATCTCTTCAGGACTGTCATGCTTCATCTTCTAGACAGTGGAGCTTTGTCCATGCTGTCATGGGCTGAGTTTTCTTGGGCATCACCGTGAAAAGGCACCATACGAGTAAAAAAAAAAAAAAAAAAAAAAAAAGTGGGGAGAAGCTTCCTGTGTGCAACTGACTGGGGGAATTCTGTCTTCAGAGGAAACTCAGAAAGAGGTTGATGTGGAAAACTGTAGGGTTTTAGTTAGTTTTGTGTGCAGTGGAGATGCTGACCAGTGATGTTCTTTGGTGCTTGGTGTCCCATTTTCCTGGCAATGTTTATTGAGGGCAGTGTCCCTCCCTCTTTGTATGTCCTTGGCCCCATTGTCATGAATTAGCTGACCACAGCCATGCGGGCTTATTTCTGGTCTCTTTATGCTGTTACTCTTGTCCATGTGTCTGTGTGTGTGCCAGTTCCTCACTGTTGTGGTTACTACAGCTCTGTGATACAGTTTGATGCTAGGGAGGGTGACACCTCCAGCTGTGTCCTTCTTTCTCTGAACTTCTTTGGCTGTTCAGGGTCCTTAGTTGTTCTATATTAATAATAGGATTATTATTTCTATTTCAATGAAACATATCATTGACTATTATATTGATGTTTCAGTGAATTTGTTGATAGCTTTGGGTAGAATCAATAATTTAATAATAGTAATTCTTCCAATCCATGAGTATAGAATATTTTTCTGTTTATTTGTGTCTTCTTTAACTTCTTTTTCAATGGTTTATAGTTTTTTGAGTACAAGTCTTTCACATCCTTGGTTAAATTTGTTCCTGGATATTTTGTTCTTTTTGATGCAATTATAAATGTGATTGTTTCCTTGAATTTTCCTTCTGATGGGTTATTATTAGTGTATAGAAATGCAACTGATTTTTGTACATTGATTTCTTATTGAACTTTACTGAATTTATTTATTTTAACAACTGCTTGTTAAGTGTTGTGGAAAATTGTTAAAATCTCACTGTTTCTCCTGCATCCCAGGTCGTGCACAGGATCCAAGACTCAGTGGCTACTGGTACACTCATCCCACAGTGCCTCTTAATAACAAGTTGATTCCTACAAGGGCGATGAGCAGCACAACTCTGGCTGACCTTGGTCTGCGTAAGTCCTGGCTTCTATAGCAAGGTTTGATGTCTGTCTTATCAACTTCTCTGCCGTGGTATTGATATGGTTGTTTTGAAAAGTGATGGACTTTCCAGTAATTTCTTTGATGGTAAAAACTACTCATAGCGGGCACTTTATACAAAATACTGTGGGGTGTTTTACCCCAAACAGGGGTAGTCTCCTGAGGAGCCATCATATAACCCACCAGTGAAGAAGCCGTGTGGCGTCCGCATCACTGTGTGACCCGCCGGCCCCTTCAGCTGCCACCACTTGGTGCAGCTGCTGGTTCTCTGTTTCTGGGTTTGTTACTGAGACTCTCACTTTGACAGCCTTGATGGATGTGAAGCACACACGGTGACCATGTGATCTGGGAGAACTTTTCTTTATGGCCCTTTTCACTAGGGATCTTTTCAGTGTTTATTAATGTAAACTGTATCAATACTACATTCCTACATGATTTTCACTGTGACTAAAAATACATAAGACACTTTTAACTGAAATCATTTCAAGCACACATTTCTGTGGTGTGAGCTTCCTTCACACAGTTGTACAAACAAGTTCGAGGACTTGGGTGCCTGCTTTGAGCCTGGGAGGTGCCCAGGAAGTTGAGTAGTTCCCTGAGATGGCCCACGACGTCACCCGAAATGCCATCTTCCTCTAACAGCAAGAGAAAGGAAGGTTATGTTCATTATATAGATTTAAATCTTAGCCTTCTCGATTGATAAGTTTTCTGAGGTTTAGTCTTCCTTCTATTCCTGGTACAGAAAGGGAGATTACTTTTCAAATGGAGATTTCCCTTATAAATGTAAATTTGCCTCACAAAAGGCAAACTTGACTTGGGTTTCATAGAGTCTCATGTGTCTTATTTTTTTAAGAAATCTGCCCATTGTAATCTTCATGCTAAAGAGATATATTTTAGGGTGTCATTTGCCCTTTCTATGGGTGTACCCCAACTTGCTTATGTATTCATTCACAGAAGGACATCCTCATATTTTAAAGTTTTTAGCCACTATGAGTAGAGTTGCTGTGAATAATTGCATGCTAGTTGTTGTTTGGATGCTTTTCAAGGCAATTGTCTAAATACTAGAGGTGCAGTGTTGGATTCTCACATGAGCATTGACTAGCTTTGGGAAAAACTGCCAAACTGTCTTTCAAAGTAGCCACACATGCATTCCACTTGCAGTGAGGGAGAGTTCCTGTTTTTCTTCATCTTCCATCCATCACAAGTAATGTCACTTTTTTGGAGTTTATTGGGTCTAATAAGTGTGCAGTGTTATATCATCATTGTTTTAATTTGCTATTTCCTAATGGTATATGATTTTTGAGAACATTTTTATATGCGTATTTACTATCTGTGTGTTTTCTTTGGAGAGGTGTTTGTTAAGATCTTTACCTATTTTTATTGCGGTTGTTTGTTGTAAAGTTCTTGGTGTAATTTTAGTCCAAATCCTTAATCAGTTACGTGTTTTGTAAATTTATATTTCTCAGTATGTGTCTTGTCTTTAGGTTTTCTGAATAAGGTCATAAACAGAGTTTAAATTTTTAATTTTTTAAATTCCATGATTTAAATTTTACTTCTGTGGATAGACTTGGGGATTTTTGTAAAAGTTCATCACCTAGACAAGGTTATGTTGATTTCCTTACAGGTTTTCTTTTAGAATAATCCCAGATGTGTATTTTATAATTGTCTATGAACAATTTAGAGTACGTTTTGGTGTGAGTGGTAAAAACTGAGTGGTTGTGGCCTGCAGTTCCCAGCTGGCCAGCGGGTGGTACCACACCTGTTCTCTGACCCTCAAGGTGCACGTGTCTCACTGGAGGGTTTGGCTCCTGTGGGAACTTGGCCCCCTTTGGGGCTGGTGGAGGCTGGGTCTCTTCAGGACCCACCATGGCTTCAGGTTCAGGACAACACTTGACCAACCAAGTCCACCCAGACAGGAGCCAGACGTCTTCAAGAATCACCAGGAGGCATCACTGTGGGAGTAAAAAGTGAGGGAAAAGTGGGGAGAGGCTTCCCGTGTGTGACTGCAACTGAGGAGGTCCATTTTCAGAAGATCCAGCAGAGGAGGTGCTTGATGTGGAAAATTTTTGAATTCACTTGATTTTGTGTTTAGTGTTGACAGTGTCTGGTGTCATTTTTGGGGGTATGGTGCCCCATGTTCTTGGCACCATTTATTGAGGAGAGTGTCCTTTTCCCATTTTGTGTTGGATCTTTTGCCATGGAGTAACTGACAACATAAAGACGGGTTTATTCCTGTGCTCCCTGTTCTGTTCCTCTGGTCCATGTGCCTGTTTCTGTGCCAATACCTTACTGTATCTCTGCTGGGGACTGTGGCTTCCTAACATCGTGTGAAGCCAGGGAGGGAGATGCCTCCAACTGAGTTCTCCCTTCTCAAGGTTGCTCAGACTATTCCAGGTTCTTTTTTGTTCCACACAAATGGTAGGATTTCTTGTTTTTTTTGTTTCTGTGAAAAAAAAAATGCCATTTGGTAGAGTTTGGTAGAGTTTGGTAGAGTTTGCAGTTAATGTGTACACTGCTTAGGCTTTGTGAGTGTTATAGTAATGTTATAGTGCATGAGCACAGCTTTATTTTGTGTATATGTCCTCTTCAATTTCCTTATCAGTGTTTTCTAACTTTCCCTGTGCAGGCCTTTCACATCCTTGGTTAATTTTATTCCTAGGTATTTTATTTTTATCTGTATTTTTGGTGCAATTGTTAAATGGGATTGCTTTATTAATTTCTCTTTCTGAAACTTCTGTATTAGTGTGTGGAAAGTCAATTGATTTTTGTGTATTGATATTGTATCATGTAGCTTTACTGAAGTTATTTATTACTTTTCAACAGTTTTTTTTTTTTTGGTATTTTGATGTGGAAAAGTAGAATTCAAAATTGCCACTGTTTTTTTTTTTTAAAAATCACATCCATGTCATTCACAACAACCAAGACATAGTGGCTTATGATATTATCTTATGGTGTCTATTTATAATATGTAGCTTCCTGAAAGGGTGATCAGCTTAACCATTTTGGATCAACTGGAACTGGAGAAGGCTTGGGCTCTACAGTGAAGTTTGATGTTTTCTGAGCTTTTCTGTAATGATTTTAACATGGTTGATTTAAAAAAATATTTACTTTCCAGTAATTTTAAACATACAGAATGTGTGCAGTAGCAGTACAGTGTACTCTTCATCTGTAAGCTCAGGTTTCTCACTCATCATCGATGTAGCACATATGCCACTTCTCATGACAATCTCTAGTGTGTTTTTGCCTTGAGTAGAGACACTCTGTGTCACCACATAACATCCAAATTAGGATTCATTATGGTTCTCACTTCATAATGCAGTCCACAGTCTCAGTTCCACTGTCAGCACCTGCTCCAACTGTACGGCAATGGGTTTTCCCAATCCGATCCAGTGTTTTGTTTTGTTTATTTTTTTCCTGGAACTGTTCTCGAGACTTTCCCTTATTTCCCCAACTTTGATCGAATTAAAGGGCACACGATGAGTATGATCTGGATGGCCTTTTCTGTATGGCCTCTTTTCTTAGGATGTTTTCATTTTTCATCCATGTTGTAACAAGTATCAGCACTTTATGTTTTTCATTGTGAGTAAATCTATTCCATATGGCATTGACCACTTACTGCTTTAAGTATACAGTTTCATTACATTTATGTCATGTAGTTTTTGGATATTGACTACATTTACATTGTTGTAGAAATATTCTCAGCACTCATCTCCACTACTTTTTCAGTTTCCCCAAGTGAGACTGTATCCACTAGACACTAACTCCTAACCCCCTGGCAAGTACATTGTATGTTTTGTAATTGAATTAGACTTATACGGATACCTCATCTTAGAATCATAGAGTGTTTGTCCTTTTTTGGTTTGATTTGTTTTGTTTCCCTTGAATGACTTCAAGGTTCATCCCCATTGTAGCATGTGTCAGAATTACCTTCATTTTAAAGGCTGAATCCTGTTTAAATGTGTAAAGTAATTATAATTATTTTACTTTGATTTAAAGATAAGTATAGTTGGGTATCTACCCCCATACTAACACACGGACACTACTTTGAACCTTTGCTGACCTGTAATAAGTGCCAGCACTTGTTGAACCACGTGTACGTCCACCTCTAGGTGGCAGTCTGGCCACGTAGGAGCCTCTGCCGACCTAGCCATGTCCTCCGTGTATTTAGTGGGTGTCTCTTTCATTCTTGGTGATTTTAATTTTTTTTAAACTACAATCAGTAATAGAAAACCATCAGCCATATCCCAATGTATGTAGTTTGAGTTAATTGTATATGTGGTTTATTCCCCTGCATGTGGATAGCCAGTTACCCAGCACCATTTGTGGAAAAGAGTAGTAAAAACAAAACAAACAAACAAAAAAAACTTAAATATTCACGCTTGTCAAAAATGTATTGATCCTAAGTGAATGGGATTATGTTCGGGCTTCTTATGTACTGCCATTTATCTATATTTATATTTTTATGGCAATATATTTTTTATATTGCTTTGTATTGACATGAAATTTGAAAATATGAAGCCCTAGCTTTGGTTTTCCCTTTTCAAGTTTGTTTTGTCTTTTTGGGGTTCCCAAAATTATATACGAATTTTAAAATCAACTTCTGTGTTTGTTCCAAAATTGTCATAGAAATTACCTTGTCTCCCTAGATCGCTTTGGGCACTCACACCATATTTAGTTTTGTTACCAACATGGGGTGTCTTCTTTTTTTTTAAGGTTGTATTTCATTTCTTTTAGTGGTGTCTTTTCCATTTTAATTTACTAGTCTTGTGCCTTGACTAAATTGAGTCTTCACTATTTTAGTAATATTGGCATTATGTAAAATACAACTCTCTTAAATTCTTGAGATTATTCACTGTTAATGTGTCCATGTAGACAAATTTTGATTCATTGATATTTTGTATCGTCTACTTGCTGAAGTATTTGAGTTGCTCACAGTTTAAAAATTGAGCTAGTCAATGAATTGTTCATGCTATCAAGATGTATATGTAAACTGATGTCAACCGTGTCTGTGAATAGACGTCCTTTTATATGTAACAATTTTATCTTTATTCTCTTTCATCCTGGATTTGCCTGGAATTTCCTGTACAATAGTGAATAACAGAGGTGAAAGGAACTCTCTGGGCCTCGTTCCAGATGATTGACATTTATTGTGCATGTTTTATACTGGGTTGTATCAATCGGAATAATTTGTTCCTGGTCTATGGTCATTCAGAGTGTTTAGGCCATTGAAGTAGGAGAGGAATTTGTTTAAAGCTTGTGGTGAATCAAGTGGATGGGATGACGTGATTTTTCTGTATTGTACAATTGTTGTTTATCAAATTGCTTAGCTTTATGTAATAATTTATGACATCGCTTGGTTTACAATGTTAAAA